>NC_136416.1:91468750-92082500 GCF_051521515.1 Lactuca serriola | reverse complement strand
TCTGCTCTATCTTTTCTTTAATGGCTTGACATTACGTAAAACCCCATTTATTTATTAAATAAATAAATAAATTAATGAATGAATAGAAGCCCTAAAATAAATAACTATATATCGAATGATGGTCTCGTAGAGCTAATTGTCACACTTTAAGAGATTGGGGTTAAAAGTGTTAAATCCGGACTTAATTTGTAAGTATTATGGAAGGCGGGGACTAAAGGGTAATTATTGGGACTTCATTGAAGAGATTTTGGAGGACTAAGGGTGGTTTGGTAAATCAGGTATCAAATTTGAAGGGAATTTCTGAAGCTGGGATATAAAAGGTAAAATTTGTGCTTAGTTTGGAAAAGATATGGTAAGGAGGGGCTGGTTGTGACAAATATGTAGAAAGTTTATATGGGGTGCGGGTATTTAACCCATCGTCATACACCGGCCTCCTAAAACCCTAAACCTAATATCATATGCATCCGCCACTCAAGTTCATCAGCCGCCACCACCGGTTTCTCTCTTGTGTTCCGACCAGATGAAGCTCCGACGACGCCACTTGCTGCCTCGACATCGAGATGCCGTCACACCTTGCTGCCGTACTCCATGCACGAAAGAAGAAACCACCGAGAGCGACTTCCGGGTGGTGTGATGGCGTTCTTGGATGCTCCTCCTCTTTCTTCTTCTGCTTCGCCTTCAGCCAACGCCGCCAATGTCGCTAGGGTTGTGAAACGCCGCCACCTGTTGTGCATTCGTCGTGGGGAAACTAGAAGGCCGATGACTTTATGGAGCTGTGGTGGTTCGGGGTTGGACTGCTACCTCCCTTCTCCATGTATTGCTCCTAACGCGCCGTTCCGAGATGATGAAGCTGCTCCTATCGCCGTTGATGCCTATCCAAGCGCTGTTATTGCTGGCTGTTGCGCCACTGCCGCCACCGCTTACCTTAGGTGGGTGGCTGGGTTCGTTTTGCTAGTAGAAGACGAGTGTGTATGCGTGTGTATTACAGTGAAGTGATGTTTGGGTGTTTCTTGGTCGGATGTTTTTCAAAAAGGAATCACCGCCACCACCGACCACCATAAGGTGGTTGTGTTTGTGTGATTAGTTTGTTTAGTGTTTTTATTTTGGGTTTAGTGTTTGTAAAATGTAATCATAAATTGGAATAATGAAAAAGGAACCCTAATCACCACCATAGGGTGGTGGCTGCCGCCACCGGCCGCCGTGTCGGGTGGCGGTGTGCTTGCCTTGTGAGATTGATTCGTTTGGGGTGCTAGAAACCCTAATGGGCTCAAAGGAGCTCTAATGGGCCCAATGAATCTTAATGGACTCTAATGGATCCAATAAAACCCTAATGGGCTTAATAATATTTTAGCGGGCTTGATAGGCCCAATAAAGCCCTAATTAACATAAAAGGCCAACAAATTGATAAATGGGCTAATATTTGGATTGGAAAACCCTAATGCCAATAAAACCCCGACTTTAAGAATTATTCGGGTCACACACAAGAATTATTTAATAACTTGAGATATTAAATAATAAACTTTGGCAAAGATTAATCTAAGCGATAATGGACTTAATGGATTAAGTCCATAATAGGTTAAGTAGGAAACTTAACCCTAATCATCATTTTATATGAAACCCTAATTTCACTTGGGTTTATTGTTGGGCCTTTCTATTGGGCCTTGATGATTTGGGTTATTAAATGGACTATCCAAGATCAGACAAATGGTCTAGAGTAATTTAATGGGCCTAGGGTAAGGCCCATGTAAGGGGCTTGGGCCCAATTTGGAAAATTGGGCCATAGATGGGCCAAGGTTAGGGCCTTAATGAGTATATGATGTTGGGCCTTAGAATGAGACCATGTATAGGCCTAGGCCTAATTTGGAAAATTGGGCCATGTGTTGGGCTTTGATTCCTAGTTGACCTTGGGGCTACGGATTGGGCCTTGGGCTTGAATAAGCCAAGCTTGGGGTAATGTAATTATCCAAAGTAAGTGTTTATGGTTATGTATTGGGACACAATTATTAATTGGGTGTTATTTTGGTGTTGACAGTTCGGGAATCTATCAGCCAACAGCTGGGGTCGAGTCTGCGGGACTTCAGCAAGTGTGGGATTGTGTCTTCGGGACTTTAGCAGTGTGAGGTGAGTCACCTTCCAGTAGCGGTGGGTCTACGGCCACAATGACGACCCACCAGTAGGAGTTTTTGTTAGATGATTGTCTTTGTGATAATTGTCTATGTTTGCTACTACCTGTTATGTTTATGTGCTAGCATGATATGATGTTATGTGATAGTGGTAGTAAGGGGGGTGAAATAGTCCCCGGTTACCGGTCGATAGTGCTGAAAGGTTGATTAGTACCCAACTATGCTAGACAGATTATGATATACGTGATACGATATTATGTGGTAGTAGTAGGGGTGAAATAGTCCCCACTTACCGGTCGACAGGACCGAAGGGGTAGGCCAGCACCCAGATATGCTAGGCAGTATATGACTTATGTGTTTATGCTATGCTTTTATGTGGTAGTGTTAGGGGGTGAAATAGTCCCCGGTTACCGGTTGAAAGATACCGAAAGGGGAGGCCAGCACCCAGGTATGTTAGGCAGTATCCGGTCGAGAGGATCGAATGGGAGCCCAGCACCCAGGTATGCTAGGCAGTATCCGGTCGAGAGGACCGAAGGGGTAGGTCGGGCACCCAGATATGCCTGTCAATGTATGTATAATATATGATCGTATGGTATGTGGTATGATGGGGGAACTCACTAAGCTTTGTGCTTACGGTTTACAGTTTTGGTTTTAGGTACTCGTTTTCAAAGGAAAGGAGCCGGCTTGATCGCAGCGCATCACACTATGTTTTCCGCACATGAGATCTTTGGGATTACACTTTGATATGGTTTTATGATAATATGTTTTGATTATTGACACTTTGGTTTTGACATGAGATATTAATATGAATGTTTTTTTATACTGATGGTTTTATATAATAATGTATTTAAAAATGAAATTTTTGGCCTGTATTTTTGGGATGTTACAAGTTGGTATCAGAGCCTTGGTTTGAGGGATTCAGACATACTCTCGGGGTGTGTCTGAACTCTAACTAAGGGCTTGGTATGAAAGTTTTCAAAAGTAAAACCATTTTATAAAAGGAGTTTGAAAAGAATCTGAAAAGAGAAAAGAACTTTGAGAAGAACAAAGTGTGTGATGCATGCAATCAGCCGAGCTCAAGTAAGTTTTCCCCAAGATACCCATACATGTTATGATATGATATGATTATGAGAACTGCATGCTAGATTAGGGCTAAGGATCTAGGAGGATGCCTTATATGCCTATTGTATGTGCTTGTAGACTTGCATGCTAGTACAGATCAGTCAGTGATAGGATAGCCTGTTTAGGTTATGCCTGATTGTATGAGCCTTTGAATTGCATGTACAGATTCCTAATTAGAGGATATAATGATTTGATTGGAATATGATGGTTAGAGTTTCCATTGTCTGAATGCTGCTTGCTTTGTGCCTTGTGGGACTTTTAGTAATGTGAGCTAACTATTAAGTGAATATGCTAAGTCACATGTGGCACAGGCTGGATAATCTCAGAGTGATAGATTTGACCCTATGGCGCAGCTCTTGTTTGAGTCCAATCGTTCTAGGGATGTGTCTATTACTCGAAGGATTATCTGATCTCTGTTGCATGTGGCTATATTCATGAGGTAGCTAGTTGACATTACTGGGAATCTTTCAGCAGCTGAGGACCGGGTGAGTTCGGGAACCTAGGGAAGCCTAGGATATATTTCAGTGAGTTAGTAGTGAGGTTCAGTAAGACTTGGGTGTACCAGTTTGAGGAAGTGACTTAGAGGATTCGGGAGGATTGCTGAGAAAAGTATGGAGGTGTGGAAGGTAGTATTGGGCCCGTACTACTTAAATCATTAGACGAATCAATTTGAAAAACACTATTTCCTAAGTTCTCTATAATCATCACAACTTCGTACACACCAGAACAAGGTAAAGCTTCAAAATAGAAAACACCATTTTTATAAGTAGAAATAGAACCATTCTTATCATTAAAAGAATATTGAAAGCCTTGTTTAAACAATGCATGAAAAGAAATTATGTTTCATGTCAGTTCTGACGAGTAGCAAGAATTTATTAAATCTAATCCTAACCCACTACCAAGCACTAAGACATAAAATCCAATCTTGGTTACAAGTGACGATTGCCTATTCCCCATGATTAAGTTCATCCTTCCATGCTCTGCATCCTAACTTCTTTTTAACCCCTGCAAATAAGAACAAATGTGAAGTCCACATCCTGTATCATGGACCGAAGAACAAGAATATGATGAGTTATTAGATAAGATAGTGTATATACTCTCCGAAGTTGGCTTCACATTGCCATCTTTGATATCTTGCAAGTATTTTGGGAAGTTTTGTTCCAATTCCATTTGTTTTTACAGTAGAAGCAAGTGGCCTATTTAGGATCAGACATAAGAGGAGAATAAGAATTGGTTTTTCCCTTGAGTCCATTATTAGACGATGCAACTTGTGATTTCCCTTTCTAGTTTTGCTTAGGAGGACATTTCCTCTTTTTCCCTTTCCCTTGACCTATGGCCAGAAATGGAGTAGCAGCAGGAGTGGAGGCAAGACCCTTTTCCTTCATTCCTGCTTCAGCTGTTCGCAGGAGGTTCTGTAGTTGAGACAAGGTTTTCTCATTGTTGTTCAAATGATAAGTTAAAATGAACTGATCATAACAACTAGGTAGAGAGTGCAAGACTATATAAATAGCCAATTCATCCTCAAAGTTAAAATTGAGCTTGAAAACATTGTTGATGGTGACTGCTGGAAGATGTTTAATGGTGACTGCTGGAGTGTCACGAGTGAGAGGCTACACAACCGAGGGTGAAAGTGAGGAAGCTAAGGAAAGAGAAGACAAGTGCTTCGCTGCCAAACCAATGGGAGAGCAGATCAATGAATGTGATCAGTTGATCAAGAAGGTACAATAAATTCTCGAATCACTAAAAATACATGTCACAAACTATGAAAAGGAATTAAACGAATTAAAATTTATGTTTTCTAGTTTAAGTGGTAGTCTAAAACAGAATTGCCTAGCAAATTCTAACCTATCTGATCAACTCAGCAGGGTGTCTTATAAGAGTGAGGAGAGAAGGATGTGGATAGAGATGAAGGAAGTGGAACTAGTTAGGACAAAAGATGAAGTTATTTATTAGCAACGTGATAACTGAAGCTTTTGAAACAAAGAAACATTTTTTGCTTGATTGCTAAACGTTTATATACTAATATCACTCAATTGCATTTAGAATGTGAGATCGGCAAAAAGATTCATAAAATGATTTTCCCTTCTTGGAATTAAAGGAGGACGAAGTCGATATTGATGGTTATAATTGTGAATCTATTGTTTCTTCAGATGAAATTTGTGACGACTACAAGATTGGTCTGGACAAAATCGAGTCCTTTATTAAGTCCAAAGACCATAAGGAAATGCATAAAAACATTTTGGACGAAAATGATAAATTAAAAATCAAGACCGAAACCATGCAAAAATTTGACTCATTGAATGCCAAGTTGAGTTCAGAAAACAAGATAAATGTGGAAAACACTTTTGAATTTGACGAGGACAGTGATATGAGTGAAATATCTATAGAGGATGTGGTTGACTATTCAGAATTTGTCAAAAGCGAAACCAAACCTACTAAAGGTCTCATATCTGAAAATTCAGTTGAGTTCGCTCGGATGTCCAAAGATAAATCCCAAGTTCTGAAACAGAAGGAAATCCTATATCAAAAGATACAAACAGTACCAAATAAGGTATACACCATAACATAAGTTACTCAGGAACAAACAACCGAACTTACAGCCTTGGTAAACGAAGACAATGTCGGTGGCTATGATGATCATTTCTGGTCCGTCCCAATTGACAATGCAGATGAGATTGTTTGTTTATCTGAGAGAACCTCATGGAGAGTTAAAGGCAGATACGTGGCAGAATCACTCAATAAGCTTACAAGTTTTGATGTACCAAGCACAAGTGGTACCAAAGAGATTCCAACCGAACCTGCGAACGCGGCAAGCGAAACCTCTTCATTGAAGAGTGAAATTCATGCTGAGAAACCAAAGTCGAGAGTGAACATTCACCAGTCTCAAAACCAACTTGCTGAACAAAAACGCCAGCGAAATAGGAGATATCAAAGGAATCTCAATGAAAGGAAGCAATTTTGGCAATCCCAAAACTCCAATTATGTTCGCGTAGAAAGGGCGTCCAATCTCAAGATGAAAGAAAGATTAAAGGCTAACTCTGGACCATACACTCACCGCCAATCTTGCAGTCAGGTGAACCGAAGAAGCAGTTTCGATACTAATTCGAGTAGCGACAAGAACCGAATGTCCTGTTTCGGTCCCAAATCCTATCCTCCACTTTCTCAACCAAAGCAATATCCTAGCAAGGATGTCAAGGGAAAATGAAAGCACATCTCTGAAGACGAAAAGAAAAAGAAGAAGACATCTGCTAACCCTAGGAAACAAGAAAACAAGTTCATTAAGAATCAAAATAAAAATCCACAACCTGATTCAAACAAACCAAAAGATAACAAAATTAAGGATTTCACCATCAAGAGGAGAGATGAAACCAATCAAATTAAAAGAACATATTTGGTTGATCTTTCTATAGCTATTCCCTGTTCCGTAAAAGGCTCACGTGGACCCAAGAAACTTTGGGTTCCTAAATCTGCTTGATTTTTGCTGGTTATTAGTGACGAGTAGTTCGACGACGAATGGTATATCGATAGTGGCTGCTCGCGTCACATGACAGGGAGAAGGGAAGAGTTGAGAGAGTTTTGGGCTCTAAAAGATGTTGGATGTGTCAAATATGATAACAACTCATATGTCACAATAAAAGGCTATGGAATGATCACGAACGGGGATTTTTCGATTCGAAAGGTGGCATACGTGGAAGGATTGCAACACAATCTCATTAGTGTATCGCAATTGGTCATAGGGAGTGGCTTGAAGAACTCATTTGATGTTGAAGGATCCGAGATCATTGAAAAGAAAACAAAGATGGTTTTGCTGAAGTCCCAGCGCAAAGGCGAAATGTATCCATTAAATCTAAATCCGATACGAGGGAAGCCTGCTGTATGTCTTCTAACGAAAGCTCATTCTGATGAAAGTTGGTTGTGGTATCGACGACTTTCGCACCTTAACTACAAAGACATCAACAAGCTGGTTCTTGGTGATCATGTGCGAAGACTACCACTTTTAAAGTTTGACATGGAAAATTTGTGTGCTGCATATGAAATGGGAAAGCAAAGCCGGAAGAGTCATCCCACACTTGTTAACACAAAGATCATCGAACCTCTGGAGCTTCTTCACATCAATCGATGTGGTCCATCGGCCATAGAATGTATTCGTGGTAGTAAGTACATTCTCGTTATAGTTGATGATTTTTCACGCTTCACCTGGGTTTTCTTTCTTAAACAGAAATCAGAGGCGACTCCTAAGCTCAAAAAATTTATAAAGCAAGTGGAGCTTCAACTGCGAAAGGTGGTCAGAAATGTCCGAAGTGACAACGGGCTGGAATTTAAAAACCAAGAGTTTGAAGAATTTCTTACTGGAAAGGGAGTGTGTCACAACTTCTCTACTACCTATACTCTACAACAAAATGGTGTAGTTGAAAGGCGAAACCGTTCGTTGTGTGAAACAGCCCGAACCATGCTTAGCTTCGCTTCTTTACCTCTGCACTTTTGGCCTGATGTAATTGCAGCAGCCTGCTATACCCAGAACCGTTCCTTCCTTATCAAGCGATTTTCTATCAAACCATATGAAATTCTAAATAATCGCAAGCCTAATGTTAGATTCTTCCATGTTTTCGGTTCTAGGTTCTTTATCTTTAATTCTAAAGAGAACCGAAACAAGTTCGATGTGAAGGCAGACAAAGGGATCTTTCTTGGCTACTCTCTTACCTCCAATGCATATAGAGTTCTAAACAAAAGATCAAAGAAGATTGAAGAAACCTACTACGTCACATTTGATGACAATTACGTGAAGAAACTTCAATTCAACGTAAGACCAATGGAGGAGATCTTTCTACAAAAAGGTCAAGTCATGAATCCTATATCTAATATGTTTGAAGAGTACATATTGCTCTTTGATGAACCGGAGAAAGCCAATCTCTCTGAAGCAAAAGTAGCTGATAATAAGGTTGATAACCAGAAGAAGATAATCAACGAAGCTGCACAAGCCATGGAAAGCAAACCTCTAAGTGAAGGCGAACCTCAAAGCTCAAGCAAACCTACTAATAAACACTCCACGTTCCAGGGGGAGAGCTCATCTACACCAAAGAGACCTAACTTGCCATTCCAGGAGGAGAACCCATCTCCAAAAATGACCCATCAAAGTCCAATCGAGGGGGAGAATTCTAAACCAGATGTTGAAATTGTTTCGTCATTCGAGGGGGAGAATAATAATACAAATGACGAAGATTCTCAATCAGAATTTGAAGAAGAAATAAATGATGAATTGGATCTTGCTTACGATCCAAATTATCCCCCACTCGTAAAATGGACACACGATCATCCAAAAACTCAAGTAATTGGCGAATCATATGAGGGAGTTCTTACACGCTCCCAACTAAAAGCGAAGCAAACTACTTTATTCTCTCAAGTAGAATTCTACATGTTTAATTCGTTTGTTTCCAAGATTGAGTCGAAAACAATGAATACTGCTCTTGATCACTCTGATTGGGTACAAGCTATGCAAGATGAACTCAATGATTTTGAGCGAAATCGAGTTTGGAGACTGATTCCCACACCAAAGGATGCATCTGTGGTTGGATTAAAATGGGTGTTCCGGAAAAAAATGGACAAAGAAGGGACCATGATACGCAACAAGGCAAGACTAGTAGTTAAGGGGTATTGTCAGGAAGAAGGTATAGATTACGAAGAAACCTTCGCTCCTATAGCAAGGTTAGAATCAATTCGGATCTTTCTGGCATACGTCGCTCACAAAAATTTCAAAGTTTTTCAAATGGACGTCAAGTGTGCTTTCTTGAATGGAGAACTAAAAGAGGCCGTGTATGTTGAGCAACCACCTAGATTTGTGAAAGAGAAGTATCCTAATTATTGCTACATTCTGGACAAGGAGGTTTATGGTCTGAAGCAAGCCCCAAGAGCCTGGTATGAAACACTAACTCGCTTTCTAAAAATGTCTAAATTCAAACAAGGTTCGGTTGACCCAAACTTCTTTCGCAAGAAAGATGGTGAACACCTAATGATCGTTCAAATTTATGTCGATGACATCATCTTCGGTTCTACGAATCCTAGCTTAACGGCTGAATTCCGGAATTTGATGGAGACTAAGTTTGAGATGAGCTCAATGGGTCTAATTAACTTTTTCCTTGGACTGAACATAAGATACGGACCCGAAGACATATTCATCAATCAGGAGGCTTACACAAAGACTCTATTGGAGAAGTACGGTATGATGCGAGAGTCTAAAGTAAAGGTTCTAATGGCATTCGAATCGAAACTGACACCATCTCTGGAGAAACCAGCTGCTGACATGACACTCTATCATCAAATGATAGGGTCTCTAATGTATCTAACAACTAGTTGACCAGATATTATGTTTTCTGTTTGCTATTGTGCCAGGTTCCAAGCTAATCCACGAGAACCTCATATGGTGGCTGTGAAAAATATCTTCTGGTGTTTGAAGCGAACCTCATCTCTCGGTATTTGGTACCCGACGAAATCTGGATTCTTTGTTCAAGCATTCTATGATGTCGATCTTGGAGGATGTAGTTTAGATAGAAAGAGCACAACTGGCGGGTGTCAATTCCTTGATGGAAAACTTGTTAGCTTGCAATCCAAGAAGCAAACATACGTGTCTCTCTCTACCGCCGAAGCTGAATACATAGCAGCAACGTCTTGTACTTCGCAGGTCATATGGATACAAAGTGAACTTAGAGACTATGGCCTAAACATGAATAAGATTCCCCTCTATTGTGATTCCAAAAGAGCCATTCGGATATGTCGCAACCCAGTGCAACACTCCAAAACGAAACATATAGCACTAAGATACCAGTTCATCAAGGATCACGTTGAAGATGGTAACGTAGAAATCCACTTTTTTCGATCCGCTGATCAATTAGCTGACATTTTCACAAAAGCCTTACTTGAAGTAAGTTTTAATAAAATTCTCCGAGGCTTAGGAATGATGGAAGCTAAATCTGTACCGAAACACTGTTCACCTCATTAAAAATTGGACAAGCAATATAGAGCGAACGCTCGGTCTATTTCGGTTCCTGATTTTTCGGAAACCAAAATAAACCGAACGCACGGTCCATTTCGCTTCATCACTCCAAAGGTGAAGTTTCGGTTGTATACTATGTACATTAAGTATATCTTTTCTCGCTTTATTTTAGGTTTTTCATTTCTTTTCATAAAATCCAACAATATTTTCTTTTCTGTTTTTATTTCTTTTAAAAAAAAATCATAAAATCCAAAAATATTTTATTTTGTGTTTACTTTTATTCCCTTTCTTTTCACAAAATCAAAATACCAAAACTAACACACTGAAAGTACTCATGGACGACTTCTACTGATGGAGCTGGGGCATGTATAACTCTCTTTATCTATGTACTAGCTAAGTGTCCCTAGAAGCATGCTGCTGCATGTTGTCCAAAAGCTTCGAAGACTTTAAGTGACGCCTTAATGATGAAATATATACAAATCGATTCTTCCCAACCAGGCTGATAAAATCACTTAAGCCACGAGCTACCTCACTCTTCTCCTATTGAGTCAAGAGTTACCTGCTTGGTCACTTTCATATAGCAGAGGTACTTTCGGTTCTTTAACCACCTCATCAGTTTTCTCCATCTTATTTCATTTCATACTTGTAACCCTTGAGACTCTCAGAAGTTACCACTGAGGTTTATTGTTACCCAACTTCTGTGTTAATGATCTTAGTTTCGTTTCACCACGTGCTAAGTGAAACCTAAAATCCAACACCTACAATGAATTGACGATGAACAATCAAACGTTCTTGTTTTCACCCAAGTTTTTACAAAACCACTTTAATGGGAGGTACCATGAAATCTCTTTTTATGTTTGAGTAATCTTTATGAAACTGTCTCATACCAAGACTTTTCTACCCAAAAGATTTAGTTTATTTTTGTTTTTGAGATTTCCACATTATCACCAAGTCACTGAAAATTGATCAAACCTACTTGTTCTACAGGTCACATTGGTCTCACAAGTACTTCATCCCACTTTCGGTCTTATATCAAGCTCCGTAGCGTGGTTGAAGCGGAAGCCACCCTAATAACCTTATAATTAAAAGATGCCTTTCAATGCTTCTAAATAAGCATTTGATCGTATTTTAACGGGAAACCACACAGACACTTCTAAGTCTCTTTTGACTTTAACGGAAGAGATTCGTGCCCGGGATCCACTGTTTCGTATCTTAATTGACATCACTTAAATCCCACAAATAATTTGATTTATTTCTTTTTCATTGGCACACTCTTTCATGAAGATCTTTATGATTTTCCATAAGTCTTGATCGTGATACTAATGGACATTTCTCAGATATTGAGTTCGGTTCAATATGCTGTGATAGCACACTATGTTGGAAGCGAAGGATATTTCATATGAAGCGAAAGGGTAACTCAAATTTTCACCGGGACTTGAATCTTTTCAAAATTAAAGAGAAGGTGAAAGGATAAGATTTCAAAAAGGCGAGTGAATTTTAACCGTTTCCTTTTCTCACGCCGCCTGACACGAATGACACACTTTTCGGGGTAACAGTTGTCAAATCGTGCTTTTTCAGGCGTCACGTTAGAGGATCGTATCATCATTCCGGATTTCTGTCTCTCATAGTAATTGTATAAAGAGGTTTGTCACCTCACTTTTACACCCTTACCACTTACGAAAATCCTCTTGAGCATTCAAACGGCGATTTCTCTCTACTGTTCATCTTCTTCTCTTCAAGCTTCATCAATTGCAGACTCATCTTTAGTTCATGAACAAAACACACAGTCCTCGCTTCTCACCATCAAGAAAAACCAAAACCTGATCATCGAACTCTCTCCTTTCCAGTACGATCCCTACATGCTTCAAGTGGTTGAATGCCTCAAATATTCACCACTTGTGGTTTCCCTAACCAAGGTGGAATCTATTCCAATGTCACTACTTTCTCAAGTCTATTCAACGACGGTATACGATAAAGTCAAGGAGAAAACTTTCTTTGAGATATTCAATCAAAAGACGTCGATTTCAAAAGCTAAGTTTTGCTTGTTGCTATGGTTAACCGTCGACGATTCCATGATCAACCCGGATTTTATCACCACAACTCAACTCTTTACCATGTTTTATGATATGGGGTACACTGAAGTTCTTACCACAGTGACAAAATTCAAGAAATCATGCCTTCCTCCACAGTGGAATAGTCTTTTTACTCTCCTTTTCAAGGGTCTATCGGAGAGGGTTGCAGGGTCTGATGGGGCAAGCAAGGTGTTCATGACTCTTCTATACAGTATGTACTATGGAGTCAACATGGACTTTGGGTCTATTCTATGGAATCAACTGGTTCAAAGCCTTAACTCAACTTCTTGCTATTCTGAAATCTCATGTGGTAGGTTTTGGACCGTAGTTACTCAGTGGGCGATGGGGAAGTTCCAAATTCCAATAATGGCAGACTCGTTGATGTCGTCAATCGCTACTTTTTACACGACAAAAATATTGTTTTTGATCCAACAAAGTTTTTTTTTCATTGGTTCGGTTCCTGAATCCATGTACAAGTGTGTTTATGGGGAAAGCAAGCTGATGAACGAGTACAAGAAGCTTCCTCCTACGAGACCAAGGCAGCTCACTTCTGAAATGCAAAGCTCGCTGGATGCTGCTGATAAACCAGAGAAACGAGGGAAGAAGGCTGAACGAAAAAGCGAGAAGGAATGACCTTCGTCAAAAGTTTCTACGCCTAAAAAGCGAAAATCTGAACAAGCAGCTCCTTCCGCTCTTAAGAAGCAAAAGATCAAGAAGAAGGCACACAAGCCTAAGGCTCCTTCTTCAAGTGATTCTGAATATGTTCCATCTGACCAACAACCCGAACCAGAGTCAAGTGATAATGAAGAGTCTCAACATGAGAGTTCGCTCCGAGGTAATTCGCCTCCTCCTTCATCGGCTCATCAAGGTAACCGAACCGAACCTCACCTCCTCCCTCTCCTAATCAATTTGTTCCTATCACCATTGCTCCATTCCCTCCTCCTAAATCTTCTTCAACTGCAACTTCTATACGAATCCCAATCCCTTTATTCACCGAAGTTACCATTACCACCACTTCTACAAACGAACCTCAAGTTCGTGTCAACGTATCTGATGTGGGGGCACCTACTTCTGGAACCGACACTCCCATTACCTCTAAACCTCAATCTCCACCTCACTCACACGAAACTGACACCGTTCTTGGCGGAGCAGAAATGGAGTTTGATTCTTTCTACTATAGCCCTTACAGAGTTCAGAGTGATGATGATGATGATGCTCCTGTAACGAAGTGGCATTTAAGGGATCTTAATGAGAATCTTGACAAGTTACTTTCTTCTTCTTCTCAAACTCCAAGAGAATCTTACTCTGAGGTCTCTATCAAGGCAATGTTGGCTACTTTTGTCAAGGAAAATGACTCTTCCATTTCCAACGCTGCCAAAGACATTGAAGCTTCCACCTCCTCTTTCCAGAAAGAAACAATTGCTATTGAAGAATCCACAAAAGACTGAAAGAAGGCGACCGAAAATGTCGAAAAACTAATTTCTGATGCAAATGTGTTTCTGGATTCTATTCAGGCTGCTGCACAAAAGAAAGCTCAAACAATCACTGCCTCTGTTGATAATCTCACCACTTCGCTTCAAGCCGAGAAGAAGCACTTTGAAGAAGCCCGTCAAAGCCTAAATTCTGAAAACACAGAGCTTCAAACATCAATCCATGCCCATCTTTATAAACTCCAGGCTGATCTTGCCTTGGAAAACAAAGTCATGGATGAACTTGCCCTCAAAACCACGAAGGTTAAGACTCAGGCCTTGAAGCTCACTCAGGCGCTCAAAGAAATTGATGATCTCAACACTGAGCGAGCTATTATCGAAAGCAAGGTTAGTGATGTGCACTCTCTTCTTTGTAATCTCCTGGAAGCACATGATTCGTTCCTTATTATCACCATTCAATGACGCTTGGCTGAAAAGCTAAGACCAACTCTTGACATGCTGAGCCATATTGAAGGTGTTCCGGAGACTGTTGTCCCTACGAAACAAGGGGGAGAAGACGGTTAGGGTTAACCACAACAACCTACATCAAGAAAACCTCCAATAAGCAAACCTACTTCACAACCGAAAGTCACAACTTAACTGAAGGGTAATGAATCTTCGGGTTCTAGTGTGAAGGACAAAGGAAAAAAGAGTATCGGTGATAATGATGAAGAAGGAACCGAAGAAGAAATTGAAATCAGTGATGAGGATGAAGGAAAAACTGAAGGAAATGCTCTCAAAAGAAAGCAAAATAATCGAGATCTTGAAGAAAAACTTCACAAAGCTGAAGAAGAAGCAGAGAGGGAAAGAAAATTAAAAGAACTGAACGATGCATTGGAATGTATAAAATCTCTATTTCCTCTGTGGTCATTGGAAAAACTTTTGAAAGAAGCAATTGAGTCTCCTAGCACTCATTGGCTCGAACCGGTCCTCTGTTTTTATCATGAGAATTCCAGAGATTCTCAGTTCGACATGCCGATTACCCGAAAGGTGTTCATATTTTATTGCTTTGAGTCAATGGTTGCTATCCCCTCTCCAAATCCGATGGTTGATCGAGATCTAATTGAATACTATCTCGCTTTCTCTCAACCACAATACTTGACTTGGAGCAAACAAAAGATCACGACAAGCAAGGTATTGAAACCAACTTCAACAGGGAAGTTTATTAATGTGAAATTCAAAAGTGAGTCGAGGCTCAGACAACTTGGTTCATATGATCTCTCTCGTTGATTTGCCAAATTTAAACCCTTATGACTGGATTCTTCTGAACAACATCTTGCTGACTGATCAACAACAATACGAGCCTATCATCGATCATATCAAGCAAATGTTGGTGTGTTACATTCTTGAAGTGGCCAAGATGGATCAGGAGATTGCCTATGCATTGATAAAGTAGCCTACAATTAAACCAATTGGCAAGGAAAGTGACGTGAACATGATGCAGATAGGTAAGATCGACTTAAAGTATCATATTGTTATGTTCACCAGGGCCGAAGGCCAAAAGTGCCTGTTCGCTTCTGAAGACAAGCACATGTTCTCCATTTCTTGTCTAGAGCACATTCTTAACATCATTTGTAGGTGTAATCAGAACAGTGAAGTTGATAAGAAGATGTTTCCGGATATGCTTCGGTGGTACATTGACTTTCGACAAACTCTACTCGCCATCATACCGATTCCGTTCAAGACTATGAAGAAATCCATCCTTACTCAACCGAAATGATCTCTTGCCTCAATTGACGCAAAAGGGGAGATTGTTGAGTCTAGGAAGTTGCGCCATTAGGCTTCATTAGTTAGTCCAATTTTATCATGGTATGGGTCTGTCCATCTGTGTTTTTGATATTAGGGTTTAGTATTTATGGTGCATGCACATCGTCTTTTACAAGGTGTTTAATAATTATTTCATTGATTTTACTGTAACCCTAACACACCTCTACAGTAGAAGTTCTTCGTCGAGCTCTTCTGAGGTGTTGCAGTTTTAATCACTCAACATCTGTTTGATTCATCTTGTGTTCATAACTTGTTTACTTTCTGTTTTACTTGTTAAGAATCTAAACGATCTCAAAAGAGTTTTCACCTCTTCACTTTGACTAAGTGATTTCGGTCCTAAGTATTCCCCCATGGTGTTTTCGGTTTTGAATCACCCACTAAGGATGATTTCGGTCCTAGGAAAACTGAAATCCCTTGTTTGGTGGGGTACTAGGTCGAAATCTCTAATTACAAGGGTTTATTCATGGTTACTGCTTTAACTTGTTGACTTACCTTGACTTATAAATGTTTATTACGATCATGATTTTCAAAATATGTATACGTATATGTATACTAATACAAATAATGCCCTTTTGGCTTTCAAAGTTTTATTGCAACAAGGTTACATTGTGAATTCATTTATACAAAGTTGCAATTTAGACCTGGCTTGTTCCAAAATTTTCCAGTTGTCACATCATCCCCCCCCCATTAGAGGGAATTTCGTCCCAAAATTTGCATCTTGGACGGGTTCTTGCAACTAGAGGAAAAGTTGTGGGTATTTCTATTTCATCTGGTCTTCCTGCTCCCAAGTGAATCCAGGCCGTCGCTTGGCGTTCCAGCAAACCTTCACTATTGGTATCCTGCTTTGTTTCGTTCTCTTAATCTGCCTTACCATCATTTCCACAGGTGCCTCTACGAAGTGTATACTCTCGTTTACTTCGATTTCGTCGAGTGGGACTACAAGAGTTTCTTCAGACAGAAACTTATTTAGGTTGGACACGTGGAAGGTGGGATGTACATTGCTGATTTCTTGGGGTAGTCGGAGTTTGTAAGCTACCAGACTAATTCTAGCAAGGATCTCGAATGTTCCAATATACCTTGGATTTAGCTTCTCACGTTTTCTTAAACGTATCATTCCGTTTCGGGGTGAGACCTTCAATAGAATGCGGTCACCAACCTGGAATTCCAAAGGTTTTCGCCGCTTATCAACATAGTTCTTTTGCATATCCCGAGATGCCTTTAATCGTTCACGGATTTGAACGATCTTCTCCGTAGTTACTTGTATGCTCTCCAGGACGGTGAGAGTGCTATTAGGCACTTGTTCTCTTGCTAGTTGTGTTTCAACCACTTTAGCCCAACATATAGGTAATCTGCACTTGCGTCCGTAGAGAGCTTCGAATGGTGCGACCTTGATGCTAGTGTGATAGCTGTTATTGAATGAGAATTCAATGAGTGGTAAATGGGTATCCCAGTCCTTACCAAAGTCTATCACACATGCTCTCAACATGTCATCCAACGTCCGAATGGTCCTTCCGCTTTTCCTGTCCGTCTAATGGTGATAAGCTGTACTCATGTCGAGTTTGGTCCCTAAGGACTTTTGTAGTGATTGCCAAAACCGTGAGGTGAACCGACTATCTCTGCCGGAGATGATAGATATTGGCACCCCATGTAGTCACACGATCTCTTTAATGTACATCCTGGTTAACTTCTCCATCTTGTTGGTCTCTTTTATTGGCAGGAAGTGTGCGGATTTGTTTAACCTGTCAACGATCACCCAGATGGTGTCAAGTCTACCAATTGTCTTGGGTAACTTGGTTTAGATGTTCATGGTTATCCGCTCCCACTTTCACTCGAGTATGTCTGGTTATTGAAGCAATCCCGAGGGCTTTTAATATTCTACCTTGACCTTGGCAAAAATCAAGTACTTGCCCATATAGGTAGCAATTTCTGCCTTCATGTTTGGCTACCAATAAAGTTTCTTTAGGTACAAATACATCTTGTATGAACTGGGATGAACATAGTATTTTGTCTTGTGAGCCTCTTTCATGACAACGTCTCTGTATCTGCTGAATCTTGGTGTCCAGATTCGATCCATGAAGTAACGAGCTTCGTCACCCTTGACTTATAAGTTTTTATCCATTCCCTGCAATGCCTCACCTACGACGTTCTCGGTTTTCAGGGCTTCTAGCTACGCCTCCTTGTTCTATGTGGATAGGTGTGAATGGATGGTCATGGTCAATGATTTAACTCGACAGCTTGAGTATTCTTTCTGAATTAGGGCGTTTGCTACTACGTTGGCCTTGCCCAGATGATAACAAATTTCGCATTCATAGTGATTTAGTAGTTCAACCCATCGTTGTTATCTCATGTTAAGCTCCTTTTGATTGAGAATGTGCTGAAGACTTTTATGGTCTGTGAAGATGGTGCACTTTATGCTGTAAAGGTAGTGTCTCCAAATTTTCAGGGCAAATACTAATGCTCCCAGTTCGAGGTCGTGCATGGTGTAATTGACCTCATGATTCTTGAGTTGTCGTGAGGCATAGGCAATGACCATTCCTCGTTGCATGAGCACACATCCTAGCCCCTGCTTGGATCCATCAGAGTAGACCACAAAGTCTTCGATCCCTTTTGGGAGAGAAAATACTGGAGCACTCACTACAAGAAAAACATGATTTTGCTAGGGAAGATCGCTATGGAACATATTTTCGTTGTTAATCTGCAATGAATCGTGCTATGGAATAGCGTTCCATAGCAATGTTGCTACCACATTGTCTACGGATTTTATTTCTTGTAGCAAGAGTGGGAGTTTCTAGGAAAAATGCTACCGACTCCATATCCATTGGTATTATTCTTCCGATAGTGTAACGCCGCGGATCCGGGCTAGTCAATTTAGAGGCGATAAGTGTCGAAAACGACTTTTTGGCAAAATATTATTTATAATAAATAGTCTTAACCAAGTTATAGAATATGTCTCAAGGTTTCCGTACATATAAAGAACACCGAAATCCGAGTTATAACGAAGAAGTTATGACTCGCCGAAGTTTTACGGCAAAACCGGCACGGCACCGGGAGACGCAAATAGCGAATTTACGATGGAGGAATTTTTAGCCTTAGTGATCTAAATGAAAGTCGTAGAATACGTTAAACCGAGAAAATCCTTAAGAAGAACGCCCGAATCTGACTTCGTATGAAGAAGTTATGATTTTTCTTAGATTCGGCTTAGCAGTGCACGGCCCGAAACTCGAATTTTAGTTCAAGCAGTTTTTGGCTTAGGCGACTTAAATGAGAGTTGAAGATCTCATTAATAGGAACTCAACGGTAAAAAGATAGACGAAAACGGAGTCCGTATGAAGGGTTATGAATTCTTCACGGTCATTTAACAGTCTAAACGCCTCCTACTGTTAAATTTGAGATCGGTCGAGAATTAGCCGACAGAGTCTGAATGAAAGTTGTAGATCTTGATTTTACCTACGCGTTGAAAAAAGAAACGTCGAAAACGGAGCTCGTATGCGAGAGTTATGATTTTTCTAAGTTTGAAGGCTGATACGTGATAGGGGTGACGTGGCACCACCAAAATTGGACACGTGGCACCACCAGAAGACCACCACATGCACCAACTCAACGAGTAGGTCCCCCTACTCGGCGAGTCCATCAGATATTTTCACTATAAATAGAGGTGCCAGGTCTAGCCTTTTCTTCACACCTCCCAAACTCACTTTCTCTCTCTAGTTTCTCTGTCTAGCCTCCTGAACCCCCTTAAAGCCTAGGTAAACCCCCTAGCACCCGAAGGAAGCCCCGATGCTCCCGGAGTCCTGAGAAAAGAGCCTTTCGGCTCGGGAACACTGCTCCAGCGAAGCCCGGTTTTTGAGAAAACCCGCTGTAAGTGAGCTATGCCTACCCTATCTTTAGTATAGCTTATGTTTTAATATAGTAACGTTATTAGGAACTTATAATGAGTATTTGGGCTATTATTATGAGTTATATTGAGTGTTATTTAATGCTTATATAATAATAATAATAGCTAGACTATTAATTTGTCGCGGTTATCGTTAGACTAAACCCTAGTGGTATTGATACTAGGTTTCGTCATGGGATAATTGTTTTGAGAGTATCGAAGCGTTGTCCGAGTGCTGAGTCACCACCTTTCAGGTGAGTGCATGGTCCCCTTCAACTTACACATAGATATGAAGTATTTACTACGTGCTATGTGTGCATATTGTCTGTTTACTTGCTGTCTATGCTCGGTGAAAGATTTTATACATGTTTTAAATGATTTAAACTATATATGTATTTTATATCTACGAAAATGTTGGGGTAAAACATGGGTAGATATAATAGATGAAATCTGATTTGGACGATGAGTTGAGAGGTGATATAGACCATGAGGTATGAGTGAGAGGTGTACGATTGTAGAAGCCTTTTTCCCAAACGATGTCCCCGTCATTCAGCAGAGTATGGATGACAACCACGGACTATTCTAGACAGTCCAATGGAACACTAGCAGGCTCGCAACTTGTAGGTGTTGTGAACGATGTGTTCACCCGGTGTACTCTAAACCTTGGTGACCATGCAGACTTGGTGCCTAAACCTTGGTGATCATTCAGACTTGATGCCTAAACCCTGGCGACTATGCAGACTTAGTGCCTAAACCCTGACGACTATGCAGACTTAGTGCCCGTTGTGTAAACCATGGCAACGATGGACTTCGTGCCGATCCCTTTGGATGATCCTTAGGAACGAATGAACGAGGAATAAACTGATTCTTAGGTTAGATCCTTAAGAATAGAGAATATAATGGGGATGGGTAATGGAGTTTAATTGCTTGATTATTTAAACATAATAATTATATTATTGTGGGTTGAAAACCCTGTGTACTCACCAGGTTTCCCAACCTGACCCACTCAGTTTATTTATATCACAGGTGTTGATATGAAATCACATTACACTGAGAGATTTAAAGAGATGTAGATCACCAGTGTGAATAAGTGTAAATTCCGTTGATGCTTATGTTCCTGTATTGACGATGACATCCCAAACGTTTTAAAATGAATAAAATACGTTTCTTCGAAAATGTTTTGATAATGTATTTATCGTATTTTTCTGCGAAAAAATTCCGCGACATTTTTATTAAAAGAGACACTCTGATTTTTATAAAGCATAAACAAAATCGGTCTTTTCTGGCCGTGAAAATGGGGATGTCACAGTTGGTATCAGAGCATTAGTTTAAGCGAACTAGGAATATGGATTTATTTCTAGACTTAAACTTAGAATGCTAAGCGATGATTGTGAGGTGTGAGCACTAGCTTATTTTTGGAATGATTCCTAAATTGCTTTATGTGCTAAATGATTTGTTATGCTATAGTTTGATCGGATCTATGGTCTGTTGCCGACTGGATCAAGAAACCTTATGTGTTTAGGATTCTAAACGTACGGATACGATATTAGAACTGGCATATAAAAGTTTCGGAGTGATAAGGATGATTTAAACATCAATCCTAAATAAAGGTCTAGATTCACCTTATTTGGTGTATAGATCAAGATGGCAAGGACTCATAGCGGAAACGTGAATGCAAATGAGAATAGGAACCAACCCCCAGTGGTTCAGCAAATACATGTTGTAGAAGAAGTTGCACCTGAGCCAGTCACCATGGCTGAAGTTCAAGCCATGATTCGGGCTATGTTAGCTGAACAAAGGGAAGAAATGAGGCAAATGTTGAATAGGGACGAACCTACTATGCCCATTGAGCAACCCGAACTGATTCCCGAGCAATCGGAGGAAGGGAACTACAGCTGCCAAGTGAGTCAAGTAGGGACTCAAGGTGAACGAAGGGATGGCCCAGAGGGGAGAAACGGCAAGGATGGGCGAATGTACAAGAATTTCTTGGGTGCAAAACCACCGAGTCTCTCAGGAATCCCGAAGCCGGTTGAGATTATGGATTGGATCTCTGAGATGGAGATGGTGTTTGAGAGCTGCAGATGTAGCGAGAAACAGAAGACTGTCTTCGCAGTAAGACAACTGAAAACTGGAGTCTTGATCTGGTGGAAGCTATTGGCAGATACGATGCCACGAGGAGAAGCCCTAAGGATGTCACGGGAAGAGTTCTTGGAACAGTTGAAAATGCAGTACTACTCAGAGATAGATCTGATAGACCTAAACAACGAGTTTCAAATCCTGAAGAAAGGGAAGATGAGTGTTGATGAGTATGCCACCGCATTCACCGAGAGGATGAAGCTATTCCCCTACTTGGTGCCTACTGAACTCTCAAAGATCGATAGGTTTGCTAATAGACTGCCCACAGACTTCGGCCCAATGGTCAAAATGGCAACTACCTTGAAAACAGCTGTTAGAGCAGCTAAGAATGTAGAGACCCAGATAAGAGAAAGGGGTCTAAAAAAAGACAAAACAGGAGAAAAAAGGAAGCATGAAGGATCTTCAAAATCCAACAAAGAAAAGAAATTCTCAAAAACGGAACAAGGAGGAGGAGGAGGTGAATCCAAGTGGTGCGAGAAGTGTAAAAAGAAGCACTTCGGGAAATATGGTGAGGAGGTGACTTGCTACAAATTTGGAAAGAGAGGGCATTATGCCAGCAAGTGTACGTCCAACAAGAAGGTGTGTTATGGATGTAACAAAGAAGGGCATATCTCTAGGGACTGCCCAAAAAAAATGATGCAGCAAGGGCAAACACGCCACCAAGGCCAAGGGCATTCCACATGATCCTCGACGATGAGGAAAACCATGCGAGGAATCAAGGATGAGGACTTCATATTTGAAGATCAAGTTATGCAGTAGCCATAGTATCGTATGATGTAGCCTATTAAAGGCATAGTCTAGGGTGAACTTGAACACCTATGTAATCGTTTCAAGAAATAATAACGCCTTAGTTTTGTTATCTGATGTGTTAAACTGTTATGTGATTTTCTTGTATGGTGACTTGGAAAACTGCGAGACAATACTTGGGACGAGTATGAGTAGGTGTGAAAGGTAGTAGATGCATATACTACCGGAAGCACACGACTCACGCTTGGATCAGGGAAAGTCACAAGGTTACCAAGAAGCTAGTAAATGATTTCGTTTTATTAAAGCATGTCATTACCATCGTTTCGGTAATGACTAAGAGGATGATTGTTATTCCGACCCTAGTGGTCATATCGAATTGAGTCCGACTACGATAAGTATGTTACGTGGTTCGGAGAACCAAGTTTGATGTAGCGTCCGACATAAACCAAACAATTGAAATCAAAGCGATAAATAGAAGTATCGCGCTCGTTGTTAAAATAAGTTGGTAGCTAGAAATGCTACATGTTAAAATATGATTATATCACATTAGACCATGAAGGAAGGCATATTCCATTCCAGAATTTGACTCTAAGAGACCTGAGTCTAAGCATTGCTACATACGATGATAGGTCATTAGAATATGACACATCGGTCAATTGTAGTAATCAAATTAACTTATCCTAAGTTTTGTTAAGAAGAAGAAGGAGTCTCTGATAAAGAATGAGGTTGTGACACGAAGGTCATGATTGAAAGTCTAACGAGCAGGTGCAAGATCGAGCACCGCCTAAAGTCAAGGAGTCCAAGAGTTATATACTCATTCGAAGAAACAAGGAAGTTACGATTATTACCTAGAATGAAGAGATAAAGTTTGGAGTCATTATACTGCCCTGTTTCGTTAATGATTCCGGGACGTTATCATCCTAAGGGGGAGATAATTGTAACGCACGCAGATCCGGGCTAGTCAATTTAGAGGCGATAAATGTCGAAAAAGACTTTTCGGCAAAAGATTATTTATAATAAATAGTCTTAACCAAGTTGTAGAATATGTCTCAAGGTTTCCGTACATATAGGGAACGCCGAAATCCGAGTTATAACGAAGAAGTTATGACCCGTCGAAGTTTTACGGCAAAACCGGCACGACACCGGGAGACGCAAATAGTGAATTTACGATGGAGGAATTTTTAGCCTTAGTGATCTAAATGAAAGTCTTAGAATATGTTAAACCGAGAAAATCCATAAAAAAAAACGCCCGAATCTGACTTCGTATGAAGAAGTTATGATTTTTCTAAGATTCGGCTTAGCAGTGCACGACCCGAAACTCGAATTTTAGTTCGAGCGGTTTTTGGCTTAGGCGACTTAAATGAGAGTTGAAGATCTCATTAATAGGAACTCAACGGTAAAAAGATAGACGAAAACGGAGTCCGTCTGAAGGGTTATGAATTCTTCGCGGTCATTTAACAGTCTAAACGTCTCCTACTGTTAAATTTGAGATCGGTCGAGAATTAGCCAACAGAGTCTAAATGAAAGTTGTAGATCTTGATTTTACTACGCGTTGAAAAAAGAAATGTCGGAAACGGAGCTCGTATGCGAGAGTTATGATTTTTCTAAGTTTGAAGGCTGATGCGCGATAGGGGTGACGTGGCACCACCAGAATTGGACACGTGGCACCACCAGAAGGCCACCACATGCACCAACTTGGCGAGTAGGTCCCCCTACTCGGCGAGTCCATTAGATATTTTCACTATAAATAGAGGTGCCGGGTCTAGCCTCTTCTTCACACCTCCCAAACTCACTTTCTCTCTCTAGCCTTCCAAACCCCCCCCCCCCCCCTTAAAGCCTAGGTAAACCCGCTAGCACCCGAAGGAAGCCCCGAGGCTCCGGGAGTCCCGAGAAAAGAGCCTTTCGGCTCGGGAACGCTGCTCCAGCGAAGCCCGGTTTTCGAGAAAACCCGCTATAAGTGAGCTATGCCTACCCTATCTTTAGTATAGCTTATGTTTTAATATAGTAACGTTATTAGGAACTTATAATGAGTATTTGGGCTATTATTATGAGTTATATTGAGTATTATTTAACACTTATATAATAATAATAATAGCTAGACTATTAATTTGTCGCGGTTATCGTTAGACTATACCCTAGTGGTATTGATACTAGGTTTCGTCAAGGGATAATTGTTTTGAGAGTATCGAAGCGCTGTCCGAGTGCTGAGTCACCACCTTTCAGGTGAGTGCATGGTCCGCTTCAACTTACACATAGATATGAAGTATTTACTACGTGCTATGTGTGCATATTGTCTGTTTACTTGCTGTCTATGCTCGGTGAAAGATTTTATACATGTTTTAAATGATTTAAACTATATATGTATTTTATATCTACGAAAATGTTGGGGTAAAACATGGGTAGATATAATAGATGAAATATGATTTGAACGATGAGTTGAGAGGTGATATAGACCTTGAGGTATGGGTGAGAGGTGTACGATGTGAGAAGCCTTTTTTCCCAAACGATGTCCCTGTCATTCAGCAGAGTATGGATGACAACCACGGACTATTCTAGACAATCTAGTGGAACACTAGCAGGCTCGCAACCTGTAGGTGTTGTGAACGATGTGTTCACCCGGTGTACTCTAAACCTTGGTGACCATGAAGACTTGGTGCCTAAACCTTGGTGATCATGCAAACTTGATGCCTAAACCCTGGCGACTATGGAGACTTAGTGCCTAAAACCTGGTGACTATGCAGACTTAGTGCCCGTTGTGTAAACCATGGCAATGATGGACTTCATGCCGACTCCTTTGGATGATCCTTAGGAATGAATGAACGAGGAATAAACTGATTCTTAGGGTAGATCCTTAAGAATAGAGAATATAATGGGTATGGGTAATGGGGTTTAATTGTTTGATTGTTTAAACATAATAATTATATTATTGTGGGTTGAAAACCCTGTGTACTCACCAGGTTTCCCAACCTGACCCACTCAGTTTATTTATATCGCAGGTGTTGATATGAAGTCACATTACACTGAGAGATTTAAAGAGATGTAGATCACTTGTGTGAATAAATATAAGTTCCGTTTATGCTTATGTTCCTGTATTGACGATGACATCCCAAACGTTTTAAAATGAATAAAATACGTTTCTTCGAATATGTTTTGATAATGTATTTATCGTATTTTTCTGGGAACAAATTCCGCGACATTTTTATTAAAAGAGACACTCTGATTTTTATAAAGCATAAACAAAATCGGTCTTTTCTGGCCGTGAAGATGGGGATGTCACAGATAGTTCTATGGAACAAAAAATCATAGCAATTTTCCAACGACATTTGTTACCAAATCACTTTCCGTTGTAATGCAGCTATGGAATTCATCATTGTGGTTACTATGAAATTGAGTTTGTGATGGAAACCAATTCTATAGTAAAATTGCTATGGAAGTACCATTCGTAGGTATTTGCTAGGGAATTCTACTATGGAATATGATTTCGTTTGCTTGTTTTTCTATGGAACAAAACACGTAGCTAATTTGTGACGGCATTTGTTGGGATGTTGTATGCTTAATTAATTTTGTTATACTATGGATGAATTATTATTATGATCATTGGAATTTGTAAGATATGGTTTGAATGAAAGGTTTTTGAGTTGGTAGTATGTGGCATAAACTAATGGCTAAAAAATGTAAAAATGAATTATAAAGTAGATATTGGTGGCAAGCAGACTGGAACTTAAGCTTATGCTAGAAAAGGGCGCGGTTAAGCCAGTTGTGCTAATCAAGTTGTGTATAATTTCTTGAAAACATAGTATATAAGGAATAATTAACAACGAATTCATTACAAAGTTATTTTTAATTACATTAACCGGGCATGTTAAAGTATATATAATCTATGTTGATTATTTTCCTTAATAACAAATTCATTAAAAACTTATTTTTAATTATATTAACTATACTTCATCACAAAAATAACATGGGTTTTACGTATACTTCATCCTACTCAAACAACATAGCAAGCAAAAATGACTAAAATGCCCGTTTAACAGAACGATGTAAACACAAAACCAAAATAAAATTATAGTAGTACTATACAACTTCATATACAATACAATAAGAACAATAATATTCAATGTTCATTCTATTATCAACCATTAATATTTTTAAGAAATATACAAAACCTACCATACTCTACATACCAACGACAAACCGTGCAATATCTTTGTCAATCCTCATCCTCTTCATGGCCTATTGCCTATGCACCTTTAATAGAATGACATGGAACTTCACATTGGAATGTGATGTTATTTGTTGTAAGTCAGTGAACAACATCAACAGCCCGCAACAACTCTTTGGCACTATCAACAACACCCGTGTACTCCCCATCATCCGGAACTGCTCAGCCAAAATAGGCATCACGTAATTGTAAACCTAAACATTAAAATATCCATCAATTAATCCAATGTACCCTTTACAATAAAACAGTAAATATTATACAACACAACACAACTAATGTAACACTATAAAATTTGAACAATTTTTCACTTTTGATAAAACCATAAAATATCATTCACATTCATTTTAAAAACATTGTATCAATACAAAACCCCAAGGTCAGAATATATATAACTCCAATGTGCGTGTGTACGAATCATGTCGGCGCCTTCCCACGTTCATCACTAGTACCTGAAACACATAACACAACAACTGTAAGCATAAATGCTTAGTGAGTTCCCCAAAATACCGCATACAACACATACGCCACTCGAGGCCAATGTACGACCCTCTGGTCGATGTGTCTCAACGGGAACCTCCAGTCCCGTAGCTCGTTGGACCTTCTGGTCCGGTCATAGCTCGTTGGACCCTCCGGTCCGGTCTATATCATCATACAGCATACATATATCACATAGAACATAATCTCATACATAACACATAAGACCCTCTAATCATCACATAATACCACTCTAGCTAACGTATAGTGAGAAGACTCACCTCAGGTGTCTCGGTAAGTCTCTGACTCGGTAGAAATGTGATCTAGCCTCCGCCTAATCACACAAAGTAAATACTCTCATAAATACAACTATACCCAACCCTAAAAGTCAACAAAATTCAATGGTCAAACTTTCACCCGAATCGTCGAGTGCACTTGGGCGACTCGACGAGTCTACACATGTCCACTGACTCTCTTAGCCCCTCTCTTGGCACGTCGAGTTCTTCCCCTTACTCGACGAGTCACACCTGGCATGAATCGCGGGGCCACCCCGACTCAACTCGCCGAGTATCAAGAACAACTCGGCGAGTTCCGCCTTGACCTCCAGTCCCCCTAACTCTCTCTGACTCACTGAGTTATTCCCCAAATCGGTAAGTCTACTCACTGAGTGCCTTACGGGAAACCCTCATCCTACTCGCCGAGTCTGCTCTTCGGACTCGGCGAGTTCATACCATGCACAAACTCTATAGGCCTCCTGAGGTCAGATCTGTTCCTTACATTCATAGATATGGCCTTCCCAAGCATGATAATCATGTAAAGTTCAGACCTTGATGCTTATATAACATCTAAATGGTCTAACATGGTGATTTAGCCCCAAAAATGACATCCCAAGCTCATGGCTCCCAAAATGAGTCATAAAGCTCCAAGGATTAAGGTCTCTGGACCTCTTTGGGTCCAGATCCAAAACATAGACTCGAGAAGGGACCAAATGATCCACTTATCCAACCTCTAGAAGGGTTAGAAAACCCTAACACTAAGAATCGACACCAAAAATGAAGAAGGTCCGAGCAAAATACTTTAATATGATCTCGATGAACTCAGAAATCACCAAAATCGCACGTCCTTCAGCCTCCTCTTGCCTTGGTCACCTTCTTCTTACAAAAACACCAACAAAAGGATCAAGAATGGCTTCTCCTTCCTCACAAACGCTCTTGATCTCTTAGGGTTTCTCTTTGGGGTTCGGTGGCCGCAAATGATTGCCCTAAGGGCCTTTAAATAGGTCTCAAACCCTGGAAATTAGGGTTTCTTTAAACAGCATGGACTCGCCGAGTCCACTCATGAACTCGCCGAGTCCAGCTGTGAACTCGGACATGAATCCGTGACCATACACGACGAGTTTAAACACCAACTCGCCGAGTCTCCTCACAACTTCTAAAAATAAATGAATAAATTATAATACCTGGAAGTCCGGATGTTACAATTCTCCCCCACTAGAATCAGACTTCGCCCTCGAAGTCTCACTCTGGATGCTGCTCCCGCATCTCACGCTCCGGCTCCCAAGTCAACTCTAACCCTTTTCGATGCTGCCACAGGACTTGAACCAGAGGCACCTACTTGTTCCTCAAAACCTTGATCTTCTGATCCCTAATCGCCACCGGTCTCGCAACATAATTCAGGCTCGCATCCACCTGCATATCTTCTAATGGCACCACTGCCGACTCGTCGACTATACACTTTCGCAGCTTCGACATGTGGAAGGTGTCATGAATCTGAGCCAACTCTGCTGGTAAGTCCAAACGATAGGCTACCCTGCCTACCCTCGTGATCACCCTGAAAGGACCAATATATCGGGGCCCCAACTTGCCCCTCTTCCTAAATCGAATCACTCCTTTCCATGGAGAGACCTTTAGGAGCACGAAGTCGCCGACCTGAAACTCGACCTCGGACCGGCGTCTGTCCGCATAACTCTTCTGATGACTTTTAGCGGTCAACAACCTCTGTCTGACCTGCTGAATCTGCTCTGTCGTTTGAAGCACGATCTCGGTGCTACCCGTCACACGCTGCCCTACTTCTCCCCATCAAATGGGGGTTCGACACCTCCTCCCATACAACAGCTCAAAGGGCGGCATGCCAATGCTCGAATGATGGCTGTTATTGTAAGAAAACTCTGCCAAAGGAAAATACGTGTCCCAACTCCTGCCGAAATCCAACACACATGCTCGGAGCATGTCCTCAAGCGTCTGAATCGTCCGCTCACTCTGCCCGTCAGTCTGTGGGTGGTATGCGGTACTAAAATGCAGTCTCGTAGCCAATTCCTCATGAAACTTCTTATAGAATCTGGAAGTGAATCGTACATATCGATCTGAGACAATCGAGATCGGCACTCCGTGCCGCGATACCACCTCTCTCACGTACATCTCTACCAACCTTTCCGCGGAAGAGCTTACACTGAAAGCAAGGAAATGAGCGCTCTTCGTTCAACCTGTCCACCATCACCCAAATTGCATCGACACTCCTCGCGGTCCTTGGCAATTTGGTGATGAAATCCATGGTAATCTGTTCCCATTTCCACTCGGGAACCTCTAATGGCTGCAGCTTACCATGTGGAAGCTGGTGCTCGGCCTTAACCCTACGACAGGTCAAGCATCTCTCTACAAACCATGCGACATCCCTCTTCATACAGGGCCACCAATATTCCTTTTTCAGGTCCAAATACATCTTAGTGGCCCCGGGATGGATCGAGAATTTCGATCGATGAGCCTCTTCTATCAAAATGGTACACGTTCCGCCCACGCACAGTACCCATATCCGACCCTGAAATTTCATAAGCCCCCGGCTATTGGTAACGAATTCCGATACCAGCCTGACAACTCGCTCTCTCTTCTGGCTTTCTGGCCTCACAACCTCAGCCTGGGCCCCATGAATAGCATCCAATACCGGGGTTATCACTGTCAATCTCAAACAAACATCTCGCATTAGGGTGCCCTCCGCCCTACGGCTCAGTGCATCGGCTACAACATTAGCCTTGCCCAGGTGGTACAGGATCTCACAATCATAATCCTTGACCACATCCAACCACCTCCTTTGGCGCATATTCAGATTGGGCTGATCCATCTAATACTTCAAGCTCTTTTGGTCCGTGTATATCGTACACCAAACCCCATACAGATAATGTCGCCAAACCTTGAGGGCGAACACTACCGCTCCCAGTTCCAAATCATGAGTGGGATACCTCGACTCATGAGGCTTAAACTGCCTCCATGCATATGTTATCACATGCCCCCTCTACATAAGCACCATTCCCAATCCGGATATCGATGCATCACAATATACCACAAAATCGTACATCCCTTTCGGAAGGTCTAATACTGGGGCTTCGCATAATTTCTGGCGGAGTGTCTCAAACAAGGTCTACTGCTCCGGACCCCAAGAAAATGCAGCACCTTTCTGGGTCAACTTGGTGAGTGGCACGACGATCTTGGAGAAATCCTTAATAAATCTCCGTTAATAGCTGGCCAAACCCAGAAAGCTCCCGATCTCGGTGGGTGATCTCGGCACCTCCCACCTCATGACCGCCTCAATCTTGGCCGGATCGACCAATATCCCATCCTGGTTAACGAGATGCCCCAAAAACTGGACCTCTCGTAGCCAGAACTCACATTTGGAGAAATTGGCATAAAGCCTCTCCGATCTCAGAACTCCGAGGATCTCCCTCAAATGCTCCTCATGTTGCTCTCTGGATCTCGAATACACCAATATGTCGTCGATGAACACGATCACTGAACGATCCAACATCGGTCTGTACTCCCTGTTCATGAGATCCATGAACACCGCCGGTGCGTTGGTGAGTCCGAAAGGCATCACTACAAACTCGTAATTGTTGGATTAATGTCTAAGTCCATAACTATATTTGGTAAGACTTGACCCGACCCGGCATGGTCCATTTGGGTTGCATGGCATCATGCACTTGGATAGACTATAATGAGAGAAATAAGACACTTATGGTTATTAATTTATTATAAGTTCTAGTATATTAATAATAAGAATAATAAGATTATTTAATTAGTATTGATCAAGAATTAATCTAGGATTAATTAAGTGATCAAAAGAAGACTAATTAAATATATGGGTTGATTGTGTAAATCATCCATAATTGTATAGTGGGCTAATGCTCCATGGATAATCAAGTTGGGCTAAAACCCATAGGATGGTCCATGGATGCTCCATGGTGTATTTGAACCCATGGATCCAAGGAAATGGAAAGCCATGACAATTAGGGTTTACCCTAATTGTAACACTATATAAAGATCTTATTCTTGACCAAAATCGGGCACTAGAGTATGTAAAGATAAGGGCTAGCCGATTTCATGAGTTGTGGATTTCTCTCAAGTTATTCCAAGTGTATTTGGTGTTGTGTGAACCATTTGAGGTGTCACACTTGGGGCACTAGGCACTCAAGCTTCATGAAGACTTTCTACATCAAAGAGGTATGTATTCTATCTTGTTATATTGATAGTTTTATATGCTAGATTAGGATAATACCTTGGAAGTTCTTATTTGCATGTATAATAGAGAAAACATAGATCCAAGGTATTTAGGGTTGCATGTACACTTAGAAGTGTTAGAATGCTCAAAACCCAACAATGGTATCAGAGCCTAGGCTTGTTTTCTTGTTATACTTGCAAAACTGCTTAAAAAATCGAAGTTGCTACTGTCTAATCATCAGACTCGGCGAGTCCATCAGGAGACTTGGCGAGTCCATGCCTAAAAAGTGATCAAAATGCATCCAACTCGCCGAGTTGGTTCATGCACTCGACAAGTTGGACCCCCAGACAGCATAAATTCAACTTTTTTAGCTGGAATTGGACTAGGAACATTACCCTAAGATGTTTTTGAACTTATAAAATTGTTTTTGATGTGGTAATGTTCATGCTAATCCAATTTCAAAGATAATTGTCAATAGATTCATGTTTTGTATTAGTTTAAGGTTTAGACTAATTACATGAAAAAGTTTGATTTGAATTATCTTGTTCTTATGAGTTGCTTAGATTAATAGAAAAGTTGAGTGAAATAGTTGTTTTCAATCCAAATTAATCTAAGAGTTGATTCTAAAATATGTTTTTGTAACTTGTCCTCAAGTTATATGAAAAGACACATTTAAGTTTCATAAAACTCAAAATAGTTGGCAAAGGTTACAAAAATGAAGAGTCTAGTTCTAATTAAATGGTTTTATGACTCCATAACTTGTCCTCAAGTTATGGAGGGCTGAGAGTCTCTTCATTAAATAATAAATAAAAACAAGTGTAACCTTAATTAATTCTATAAGTTATAAAATAAAGAAAAGTTAATTCTTTTATTAGTATAAAGTCTTCCATAACTTGTCCTCAAGTTATGGAACTTGAAGAGTTTTTGGATTAAAACTACTTTAAACACATAAGTTATGGAATTAATAAGTTTTGAATAGTTTCAAAACTTGCCCTCAAGTTTTGGAATTTGTAAAGTTTTCCCCATGAATACTTTAATTCCATGTTAGCCCTTAGAATTTTAAAGAGTTAAAATTCAACCCTTATACTTTATAATATTATAAGTTAATAATATATATATATATATATATATATATATATATATATATATATATATATATATATATGTATAAGAGTAAAGTCAGTCTTACCGCTAGTACGCCTCATTCACGAAGCCGGTCTATAAGGTGGGTATAAGGTTGTTGCCTATAAAATGGCAACTTAATGGGTGTCCACTCTCACCCACCGCTTGCTTGACTAGTGGAGGGTCGTTAGCCGAACGAGTTTGACAGGACTAGAATTCTCCCTTCATTAAAAGTATTAATGATAAATACTAAGTAACTAAACTCTTAACAATACCCAATCTTAGTTACTTAGGAAAATGTGAATAAGGTGCTAATCCATGAAATTACACTTTGCACTTTGTTTAAGTCGGTTAGTGGAGCGTGTGTGGTTAATCGGCACACTAACTCGTATTTAACAAGGTAGGCAAAGGGTAACTTAATGTTTATCATAGTATCGATGGAGCGTGTGTGGTTAACCGGCACATCGATTGAGGGGTAAACACCTAAGGGTACCAAGTAATTTGCATGGTTACTTCAAAGAAAAGTGAAGAAACTTAAAGAAATTTGCATGGTTACTTCAAAGAAAAGTGAAGAAACTTAAAGAAAGAATATGCTGAATCTGATGACGTAGATGGATTTCTATCGCAGAGTTTGAAGATCGGATTCTTGAGCTGCTTCTTAGGAGTTATGAGATATTGCTTAGGAATAGATAACAACAAGTTTTCATATGGATTGTAAGGATAAGTTTTTCCGCATAGTTTTAAAATAAAGGAAAATTTTGATTTTATTTGTTTTAAAATATCCTTACAATGGCATTTGAGGAAGAATTGTTGCTTATATGATTCCATTAATAGCAAGAGTGGAAATATGAAATTGATTCTTTCATTTGTGGTAATGTCTAAATTTACCAAATAAGGAAAGATTCTCATCACCCAAGTTTCAATTGGACCGAAACTTGGAATCATGTAAGTTGTATAGCATGATGAATGAGAATTTTCAAGTATTGGAAAATTAAGAATAATTACTTGTTCACATGGATGTGTGAGTCAAGTAATGGACTAAGGGATCGAGTACACATTCTTGTGCACTGGTCAAGTCCACCACAAAAGATCGATAAGATTATTCGTCATAATTTACTAAAGCTTAGTAAATATGGTTATACTTACAAGCTTAAGTGTAACTCTGAGACATTGGAAAAAGGTTCCAATGTATGGCATAGCGAATAAGAAGAATCAAATTAGGCAGAAGGATAAAACTTTCTCAAATCTGAAAAGATGGGAGAGTACTTTAGTATCAGTTTTTGTGATCATCTTAATGATTAAGAAACCATATCAAAATTAGTTCTCTAAGGAAATCTTAGTGCATTCTTATGACTAAGAAGAGGGATCTTGAATTGTTGAAATGGTTAAATCAAGAAGATGAGTCATACTTCGTTCCAATACAAGTCTTAGAGTCATACTCCAAGATTGTAACTTGAGTGACATGTCTTAAAGAAGGTTTAAAACACTTGTCAAATGTAAGAGTAAAAGTTTTCTACTCTTGTACATTTGAAATTGGTAAGTTGTGATGTTTTGGATAAAACAAAGACCAACTAAGGCCAATTGTATGAAGTGTTTGTCTTGATTAGAATCCGCACTATCTCTTGGATGTTTGACAAGGGAGTCTTATATGTCAAGAGGACAGTGGGAGTCTTAAAAGTCTTGAAAGTCTCAAGAACTAATCAAGAATAAACCTGAAGTTCTTCACTAGCACACGACTTGAGATTTATAACCTATCGTGTTGACATATTCTGTGCCCATTCCAGTTAAAGTTGCCTTTGAATATGAGTTCTTAGAGTTCTCAGTTAGTTGCACAACAACTTGGAAGCAATGGCAGGTCCTTGAGCTGCCAGGTGGCAAGAAATTAAGATTGAGTTCAATCCATATGAGTGTGGATTTGTCATTATCCTTGTCTTGTGTCTATGGTTTTGACAATTCACATGGATAAGAACACATACACCATTAAATCTAAGTGTCATAAGGTTTCTCTCCGATTCATGAAAATGATGGTGAGGAAACACTTTCACTAAGTAGATTTTAGCTAGATAGAAATTGTGATATTTGCATTCTCAAAGTCGTTAGTGGAGCGTGTGTGGTTTACCGGCACACTAACCTGAACTTGTGAGAAGTGGCAAAAAGGTCTAACCATTATGATTACGGCATCCCTCTTCATAATTGTTTAGACACACAAGTGTGCTATCTAAGGGAAGGTGTATGTTTTTGATAACGTCTTATCAAAACAATCTAGTATTAGAAATCTGAACTTTGGTAAGAAAGTCAGCTGATTTCAGAGTACATGTCAAAGCTAGTGGGAGCATAAGTGTTATGCTAATAATCATCATGTTAGTGGGAGCATGATAATTATGATAAGTATTGCAACTTAGCAATGTTAATTATAGAAAACAAAAGTTTCAATTGGGAAAGAGTTGTTTTGCTATAATTAAGGGAGAGGAAATTATACTTCATCTCAAATATATAAGCTTAGATCGTGAGGTTTTAATCATTTAGTCAAGGATATATATGAATTTCATGTTGAAATGGCTCAACATAAGGAAATTCTATATATGGGTCCATTGTTTGCGTTCTAAAATTCGATTATGATTACGGCATCCCTTTTCATAATCTGAATTATGAGAACTTGGCAAATTGAAATGGACATATTATAGCAAAAGACTGGTTTAGTCTTTATGTGAGACATCATGAATCGATTCCCATATGCTTCGGATATAGGATCGATTACATGTGCTATATTCATCCTTTCTAAAATTTTCCAAATGCCTGGGGCATTAAGAAGGGAAAAGGTTTAGAACTGGATATGACTAAAAGGATTAAACAATTGTCGAGGACAATCTAAAGTTTACCAAAGATTGGGTGCTCAAGGACAGTTGGAAGTATATTGATAATTCTGGAAGGACCATATTGACATAGTCTGTAAGGAGGCAACTCTTCTTCAGAAGGGATAAGTCAAAATGGAATCTGGAAATGTTTCAAAGTTAGAATTTTCAATCTATTTAAGATTAGGAAACTTAATGCAAGAAGGATGTTTCTAAGGAGCTGATCTCCTTTGGAATACTCTGTAATGATTGTTGTCAAGTCTTTCTGGCTTTGTGCATAATCATTACAAGAGGATCAATTCATATAAGTTTAGAATCTAACAGATTTCGGTAAATGGCATGAATTTGGAATTCTTCCATTTGCAGTAAGGATTTGGGAGTGTGAAAAGAGAATCATTGAAGTTATGTTCAATTGATCTAGTTCACAAAGTAGAGATCATAGATAAACATAGTATGCATACTTGGTGTGTGGCATGACTAGTGTTTAGAAAAACATAGTGTACATGCTTGGAGCATGGGACAACTATTGTTTTAAATTCAAGAATAAAGTTGATAGCTGAAACAGTATACAATGAATAATGTGTAATCATATGGTGATAAATAAAAGGTGTTTTATTTATGTTCATAGGTTTTGATACCATATTGGATTCAATTATTATTGTGTTTCATTTTGCATGTTTTGACTTCCAGAATAAACTAGGTTATTCTTCCGGAATGACTAAGTTATTCAAACCATCCACAGTCGGTCATATGTTGAAAGTAGATATGAATTAAGACTGTCATGGGTTGGCTTGTAGAGGTCCAAGGTGTTGGACAAAGGGCTACAACACTCATGAGTGCTCATAAGTTCTGAGTATTGGATTCAACCCGCGCTCATTGGAATCACTTCATAGATTTTATCACGAGTAATCATGAGACGATAATATCTTATATTCTTCAAACCTAGAGATATGAGTTGTTACTATGAGTTGACAGTACATTGATTGCTCGAAAACGCATTTGGTAACTCGATGCTATAAAACGTGTCGTTGTGTATGATTCAACAAGTAGTAGAACAAGCCATATGAGTCGAAGTTTATCCATTCCTTTTACCTTCGGGATAAAAGCGATATCTGTGGGCCCCTCGATGATTTGATGATGACAAGTGGAAGTGCTCGGCCGGGCCAGGACTGATTTGATTTGTTCAATTAGTCAGTCGTCATAAATCGGAAATCGGGAAATAACAAATGGACAGAGAGAATGATTATAATCCATGTATCAGTCCATATGATATCTAGAATGGAGGAATATATGATCCCTTATCTAATGGACAAGTCATTGACAAAGGTCAGAGTTCATCGACAAGGTCAGAGTTCGACAGAAGCTTTTGAGAGCTACGATTGCCAGTCGGTTCCTGAAGTCATACGCAATAATAGTTTTAGACTTATCCAAGTGGGAGACTGTTGGATTAATGTCTAAGTCCATAACTATTTTTGGTAAGACTTGACCCGACCCGGCATGGTCCATTTGGGTTGCATGGCATCATGCACTTGGATAGACTATAATGAGAGAAATAAGACACTTATGGTTATTAATTTATTATAAGTTCTAGTATATTAATAATAAGAATAATAAGATTATTTAATTAGTATTGATCAAGAATTAATCTAGGATTAATTAAGTGATCAAAAGAACACTAATTAAATATATGGGTTGATTGTGTAAATCATCCATACTTGTATAGTGGGCTAATGCTCCATGGATAATCAAGTTGGGCTAAAACCCATAGGATGGTCCATGGATGCTCCATGGTGTATTTGAACCCATGGATCCAAGGAAATGGAAAGTCATGACAATTAGGGTTTACCCTAATTGTAACACTATATAAAGATCTTATTCTTGACCAAAATCGGGCACTAGAGTATGTAAAGATAAGGGCTAGCCGATTTCATGAGTTGTGGATTTCTCTCAAGTTATTCCAAGTGTATTTGGTGTTGTGTGAACCATTTGAGGTGTCACACTTGGGGCACTAGGCACTCAAGCTTCATGAAGACTTTCTACATCAAAGAGGTATGTATTCTATCTTGTTATATTGATAGTTTTATATGCTGGATTAGGATAATACCTTGGAAGTTCTTATTTGCATGTATAATAGAGAAAACATAGATCCAAGGTATTTAGGGTTGCATGTACACTTAGGAGTGTTAGAATGCTCATAACCCAACAGTAATGTCCATAACGAGTCCGGAATGTTGTCTTCTGGATGTCCTTATCTCGCACCCTCACCTGATGATACCCAGACCTCAAATCGATCTTGGAGAACCAAGATGCTCCATGCAACTGATCGAACAAATCGTCGATCCTCGGCAATGGGTAACGGTTCTTGACCGTTAGCTTGTTCAACTCCCGGTAATCAATGCACATCCGGTGTGAACCATCCTTCTTCTTAACAAAAAGGATAGGTGCCCCCCTTGGCGAACTGCTCGGCCTAATAAACCCCTTCCCCAGCAGCTCCTAGAGCTGCGAGGATAACTCCTGAATCTCCGGAGGCGCAAGGCGATAAGGTGCCTTGGCAATAGGCGCAGCTCCCGGAACTAATTTAATACCGAACTCTACTTGCCTCTCTGGAGGCACACCCGAAAACTCTTCTGGAAACACATCCGGAAACTCACGCACTATCGGGACCTCATCCACTGACTTCGGTCTCTCTGAATCAACCCTCGCATCCATCACATATGCCACAAATCCCTTACAGCCCTGTTGTAGACTCTGTCTCACTCTGGCGGCCGAGGAAAATGTTGACCCCGTACGTGTACCCTCGCCGTACACCGTAAGAACTCCCCCACTAGGGTCTCGAATTGTCACGAATTGACGCTCGAAGTCTATCACAACTCCATATCGGCTTAACCTATCCATACCCACTATAACACACACGTCCCCCATCGCGATCAGAACCAGATCTATCGGAAACTCCACACCGAAGATCTCAAGGACACATCCTCGAATCACATCTGAAGCATACACCGCTCGCTCATCAGCTATGGAAACTCGTAGAGGCCGATCCAACGCCTCTCGACGGATATTAATGTGCTGACTAAATGCTACGGAAACAAATGACCGACTCGCACCCGAGTCAAATAATACCAAAGCAGGTACATAACTCACAAGAAAAGTACCTACGCACATCATCATATAAGCATAATAACTCAACAAATAAAAGATGAATATAGAATACATACCAGCAACAACATCAGGCGCCGCGTGGACCTCCTCCGCAGTCAACTGAAATGCTCTCCCATGAGCCTTCGGGGCCTCGGCCTTCACCGGCCGAACCTCGGTAACCCTAGCAGCATCGCAGATCCCTGCGCTGACCCCTGAAGTAGCTGAGGGCACTCGGACTTCCGATGGCCGGTTTGGTTGCAATGAAAGCAAACCGAGAATCCCTTGGGGCAATCCCTCGCGATATGCCCCTCCTTCCCGCACTTGTAACATACTCCAACCCTACACGACCCCTCATGACTCTTACCACACTTCCCACAAGTGCGGCCCTTCGCGCCCCCAGATCTCGAATCAGCAGGTCTAGCCCGCTTGGCAGTCGGTGGAGACTGTACCGGTCGCCGATCCGCCCTCTGTGACTCGGCCTCCTCCCTGGCCTGTGTCTCCAACTCAATCTCCCTCTTCCAGGCATTTTCCTGGAGCTCAGCAAATGTCCGGTAAGTAGAGTTCGCCACGAACTCCCGAATATCTCTCCTCAGAACACTCAGATAAAGGCTCATACGAGCCTGCTCAGAAGACACCTGCTCAGGGCAAAACATCGCCTTCTCATGAAACTTCTTGGTGATCACTGCCACAGAACTAGTACCCTGCTTGAGGGTCAAGAACTCCTGAATCAACCATTCCCTCTCCACCGGTGGAACATACTCATCTCTGAACATAGCGGTGAACCTCTCCCAGTTCACCTCGGAAATATCAGCCAAAGTGAAGTTCGCCGTCACGAACTTCCACCAATCCTTCGCTCCCAAGCGGAGCTGGTTCAGGGTGAACCGTACCGTCAAGTGATCTGGAAAAGAACACGTATAGAAACATCCCTCGATGTCTGATATCCATCTCATCGCAGTAATCGGGTCATGCGTCCCATTGAACTCTGGTGGCTTCGTGTTTCCAAACTCCCGAAACAACAACGAGTCACCTCCCTGAGGTCTGGCAGCAACAACAGCAGCAGTAGCTGCAGCTGCCACAGCCTCAGTCAGAGTTGTATACCGCTCATCAAAGGTCTGGATTAGTGTGGTCCTGATGTCCCCAAACATCTCAGGAATCTCAGCTCGAATGGTAGCAGCCACCTCCTCGTGAATCAATTGACGGATCTCCTCGTCGCTGACACCACTGCTCTCAGGTGTGTGTCGAGTCCCAACCATGATGCCTCTGAAATACAACAATAATTATCAGAGACTCGATCGAGCATACTCATACTCGATGACGCAACCCTACTCGTCCTTCGTTGTCCAAAAGATTCTTACTAGGAATGCCCACTAATCCGTTGTCTTCAGTAGTACGGGCCCAATACTACTGACCACAACGCATCAGCATTCACTCCAATTCCTCCTTGGATCCTGGATTACGAGTACTCTACTCTCATGAGCTCCTAACTGCTATCTACTCGCTCCCAAAGCATCTCAGCAGCAGAAATCTCCTAGGCTAAGGCATCACCAATCAGGCCACTCTAGTCCTAATATGTATACTTAGCCTACTCTAGCATGCATAATGTATCATAACATATCTCATAACACATAATGTAAGGGTACTTTTGGGGATTCACCATTCGGGCGCTGGCTGATCGTACACACGGCTCTGCTCTGTTTGTCTCAAAACTCTTTTTTACTCTTTTCAAAAATTTTACTTCATTATCAAAATTTTCCTCAAATCCTCAGTTTGAGTTCAGATACGCCCGAAGATGCATCCGAATCCCTCAAACCAAGGCTCTGATACCAACTTGTAACACCGTAAAATTTGAACAATTTTTCACTTTTGATAAAACCATTAAATATCGTTCACATTCATTTTAAAAACATTGAATCAACATTGTATCAGTACAAAACCCCAAGATCAGAATATATATAACTCCAATGTGCGTGTGTACGAATCATGCCAGCGCCTTCCCGCGTTCATCACTGGTACCTGAAACACATAACACAACAACTGTAAGCATAAATGCTTGGTGAGTTCCCCAAAATACCGCATACAACACATACGCCACTCGAGGCCAATGTACGACCCTCTGGTCGATGTGTCTCAGCGGGACCCTCCAGTCCCGTAGCTCGTTGGACCCTCTGGTACGGTCATAGCTCGTTGGACCCTCCGGTCCGGTCTATATCATCATACAACATACATATATCACATAGAACATAATCTCATGCATAACACATAAGACCCTCTAATCATCACATAATACCACTCTAGCTAACGTATAGTGAGAAGACTCACCTCAGGTGTCTCGGTAAGTCTCTGACTCGGTAGAAATGTGATCTAGCCTCCGCCTAATCACACAAAGTAAATACTCTCATAAATACAACTATACCCAACCCTAAAAGTCAACAAAATTCAATGGTCAAACTTTCACCCGAATCGTCGAGTGCACTTGGGCGACTCGACGAGTCTACACATGTCCACTGACTCTCTTAGCCCCTCTCTTGGCACGTCGAGTTCTTCCCCTTACTCGACGAGTCACACCTGGCATGAATCGCGGGGCTACCCCGACTCAACTCGCCGAGTATCAAGAACAACTCGGCGAGTTCCGCCTTGAACTCCAGTCCCCCTAACTCTCTCTGACTCACCGAGTTATTCCCCAACTCGGCAAGTCTACTTACTGAGTGCTTTACGGGAAACCCTCATCCTACTCGCCGAGTCTGTTCTTCGGACTCGGTGAGTTCATGCCCTGCACAAACTCCATAGGCCTCCTGAGGTCAGATCTATTCCTTACATTCATAGATCTGGCCTTCCCAAGCATGATAATCACGTAAAGTTCAGACCTTGATGCTTATATAACATCTAAATGGTCTAACATGGTGATTTAGCCCCAAAAATGACATCCCAAGCTCATGGCTCCCAAAATGACTCATAAAGCTCCAAGGATTAAGGTCTCTGGACCTCTTTGGGTCCATATCCAAAAAATAGACTCGAGAAGGGACCAAATGCTCCACTTATCCAACCTCTAAAAGGGTTAGAAAACCCTAACACTTAGAATCAACACCAAAACTGAAGAAGGTCCGACAAAAATACCTCAATATGATCTCTATGAACTCAGAAATCACCAAAATCGCACCTCCTTCAGCCTCCTCTTGCCTTGGTCACCTTCTTCTTGCAAAAACACCAACAAAAGGATCAAGAATGGCTTCTCCTTCCTCACAAACGCTCTAGATCTCTTAGGGTTTCTCTCTGGGGTTTGGTGGCCGCAAATGACGGCCCTAAGGGCCTTTAAATAGGTCTCAAACCCTGGAAATTAGGGTTTCATTAAACAGCGTGGACTCGCCGAGTCCAGCTGTGACACGTGGCATGATATGGGCCGTACCTTCTTCCCTACGGCTTGCAACCAGATGCTGAAACGTGGCCACATTACGCCCAACGTACGTCTTCTTCTGCCTATAAATAGAACGCCCAAGTCACTCTTTTCTTCACACATCTTCAACCCATTCTATCTCAAACACCCCCAAACCCTCTAAGCCTTTCCCTAGCACCTCCTAGGTGTTAGTAGCGAGTCTTGGAGCACCAGAAGCCCCCAGAAGAAGAGCTTTCAGCTCAGAAGTTCTGCCCGTGCAGAACCTGATTTCTCACTAAACCCTGTTGTAAGTAAGTTATGCTTATCCTATATTATGTATAACTTATGTTTAAGTTTATTATCGTTATTACGAACCTATAAACAAGATTTATCAGTGATTCCAAGAAGTTATACTGACTGATCTACTTACCGGGATGATGTTTAGGCTGCGATTTAGTAAGGTGTTTAAAGTAGGATTTCCAAACATTATACTTTGTATATCAAACGGACCCTACATCCAATATGATCCTACCTGATTGTTCCTTACTTGATAGATCATGAAAGTAGACTTTGAGTTAATGATAAATCTAGAGTAATAATTAGTCGCAATAAATATTAGACTAAAACTTAGTGATAATAATACTAGGTTTCGTCAAAGGATAAGATAATTGTTAGAAGCGAAGCTCTGCCCGAATTTTGAGTCATCACTTTAACAAGTGAGTGCATAGTTACTTTCATCTTACACATAGATATGAACTAATTAATATAAATTACTTGCTATATGTGTCTATTTTTTGTTTTCCTGATACCTATGCTAGATGAACGATTTATACATGTTTTACTCGATTTAAATTGTATATGTATTTTATACCTATAATTATGTTGGGTAAAGATTGGTAGATGATATAGATGGTGAAAGATGAAATAAATGACGGGAGGCCTGGATGTTAAAAGCTGGTCCAGTTATCTAGTGGAGTATAGATGACGACCACAGACTATTCTAGTGGAAAGCTAGCAGGCTCGGAACATGTAGGTGTTTGTGAACGACATGTTCACCAGGTGTACTCCATCCCCCTCGTTGTTGCCTTACTGATATATATTGCTGAGGAATCCCCTTAGCATTATTGTCTATCCCAAAGATAATCCCTAGGCTAGGTCCCTTTGATTAGATGTTTTAGGGACAGAAAGTGAGGATAACAAGAACGGGTAATCGGGTTGGATGATTATTGAAATTAAAGAACTTAATTATTGCAGGTTGAAAACCCTATGTGCTCACCAGACTCCCAAGCCTGACCCACTTAGTTTCTTGTATTGCAGGTAGTGGCACAAGAGCACCGGTGTGATGAACAAATGAGAGCATTGTGGATTATAGGACAGTAGAATAATAAATGTTGTAAGTCCTATGCTATTTTCCGTTTATGCTTATGTACTGTATTGACGATGACCAAAAATGCACCTTCTCATGTATTCTTTCTCTTGAACTTACTCTTGCAATCTCATCTTAGTGACATAAACTCTTCTTGGCCATTTTCATGAAGTCGCAACATCATATTCTCATCTTTTTCTCATAATTAACCATTTTACCCATTTGGTCAATATTTGACTAAAAGTCAACTTTCTCTAAATTTTGGTTCTTAGAATTATGATGTCCCACATAACGAATATGATGCCGAGAAGATCGGATTAAACGGAAAAGTACAACTAACAAGAACACAAATAACAAAATAACTCCAAAACTGAATATATAATAAAAAATTGACTAACAAACAATGAAAACAAGATACTTATAAGGAGGAGAAGATAAGCCTCATTCTTTATCCCTAGGAGATCATAATTGATTAGGAAAAGACCCAAATTCAAGTATCTAAATCAAAATTCAAAATAAAAAGTTGTCGCAAATATATAAATAGAAGCCCTAAACGATCCTGAATTGCCGGAAAACACCACATGTCATGGAAAAACTATATGTTTTCTTGTAACGCATGTAAAATAGGGCTAGACAACTAAAGAATATTATGATAATTATTTTTCACGATGATAAAACATATATTTTGATAGAATATTATTTAGGATAAATAATCTAAAGCAAAAGTCATAGGAATTGTAAAACCGAGAGCGCGCATACGGGGAACGCCCATATCTAACTTCACATGAGGAAGTTATGATTTTTCGAAGTTTCAACGTAGTAGTATACGACTCACTAACCGAATGTGAAATTGGTTGATTGTTAGGAAAAAGATTTAAACGAGAGGTGAAAATCTTATCAATACCTATCCCTTGATATAAAGACAATCGAGAACGGATATCGTATGAAAAAGTTATAATTTTTATACGAACTTTAACACTCCAAGCCTGTTAAAAATATAGATTTGAAAAGAAATTGAGAATTAGATGATGGAGTCTAAAAAAAGGTTGTATATCTTTTTGATAGCGACACAAGGATAAAAAAGAACGTCAAAAAAGGAGCTCGTATGAAGAAGATATGAACTTTTGAAGAAACTAAAAATCCGTGTGTGCATCATCACGCATCGACAAGGTGCAGGGTCTGCACTGGAACTCCACTGGATTTTCACCACGTGTCACACTCCATATGGAGCCATGTGACCCACCCGACATAGTTTGCGGTGCGTACAGACAGGGTACACGAAATGCACATGCTTTCCACCCCTATATAAATCCTTGAAAATGCAGCTAATTCTCACACCTTTCCTCTGATTCTCTTTGGAACTCTTCTGTAGCCATAGCCTCATTTTCATTCTAGTTTTTGACCACTTCAGCAAAGCTCTGCGGTGTTATATAGTCGGCGATTAGAAGCTCTAGAGTTAGAGTTATGCCTGCTTAATTCTCAATTTTTATCAAAATACTTTGTAAGTTAATCTATACTTATTTATTCAAGTGTAACTTTTAATTATAGCCATAGTTGTTATTATGAATCTATAACTAAGATTTAACATTGATTCCAAATCATTATACTAATTGATCTACTTATGGGGAAGATGTCTAGGATGGATTTAGTGACGTGTTTCAAGTGGGATTTCCAAACAATATTCTTTGTATACCAAATGGACCCTATCTTCAATATGATCCTACCTGGTTGGTACTTATTTGACAAATTTTGATGTAGACATTGAGATTAGTGAGGAATATAGACTATCACTAGTCGCTGGGGATATAAGACAACGACTTAGTAATGTGAACCTAGGTTACGTCAGAAGAAAAGATAAAGTACAAGGCGAAGTTCTGCCCAAATTCAGAGACATCCACTTTGATCAAGTTAGCACATTGTTACTTTCATCTTACACACACATATATAAAGTATTTATATGATTGAGGGCTATATGTGCCTATAATCTGCAATTTGTGTTGGATGAACCAATATGATATGATATTAATCGATGTAATTATATAAGTATTTTCGTACTTATTACATATATATATATATATATATATATATATATATATATATATATATATATAAAGGGTAGCAATGGATGATGAGAGATGAAAAATGATTAGGAGACGCCATGACTTTTAATCGAGATGATTGTGATGTAGTCATTTACCAGAATATAGATGACGACCACATACTAATCTCACCAGTCCAGTAGAACACCAATAGGTTCACAACCTATAGGTAATGAATTACGAGTTCAGGCGATGTACAAACCATGTATTCATACGATGTACTCTACTAGCATGTATTGCTAGGGAATCCTCAAAGCAGTATTGTCAATGTGATAATTCAAGGGTTTTAGTATAATACAACATCCTATGGTGCACATACAACCCTAAATGCTTTGGATCTATGGTTTCTCTAATTATACAAGCAATATTGTTTCCAAAGCATTAAGCCTACAACTAGCATGCAGTTGATATAAACAACATAAAATACTAGTTAGGAGTTTACCTCTTTATGTAGCTTGTAGAACTTGTTGTATTTGGACTTTAAGAACTTAGTGCCCCAAGTGTGACACCTCAAATGTGTAACATCCCGAGTCCAGGTATACCTCGAGAACCTTAATCTTTTGAGCTATTATCAATTTTGGCCTTGTTGAGAGAAAAACTTGACACACACTTGAAGAAACGTTAGAACAAGTATGATTGCGGAATTAGTTAATCTCAAAGGATCTAAAAAGCTCAACAATAATAAGTTAATATGTTAGAGTGTTAGATAGTTAGTTGTGGAAATGTAAAGAAACATAAATGACAGCACGTGATATATCAAGTAAACACATAAGATGATTCATAGCATGGAATGCATTCAAACCAAGTTAGTAAGTAAGATCAATCTTAGTGATAGAGTCACGAATGACTTGCTCCGACGAGAGGTATTAATCAGTTGTGTTCGAGAGGATTTCAGAGAGTAAGAAAGATATAAGATGTGTAAGGATAACTTGAAGATAATTAAGAACTAAAGATGAGTAAGAAGAGATCTGTATTGATTGATAAAGAGTGAGCTCTATTTATAGAGACTCAGGAAATACAAGTGATTCACTCTCTAAGAGTAGCCATGCAAGGCATACTGGAAATAGAGAGTTTTACAGAAAGAAAATAAACTAAGTATTGAAAGACGACTGCGGTAGCTTTAGACAACTTCGGATGTGATTGTTTAGGACGCTTGACTGCGGATGCTTGTGGACTGCGGTAGGCAAAATTAAGAGGGTCACTTCATGTATCAACAATTTCCCCTAAGTGACCTCTACTTTTCTTCACTTAACAAGTTTAAGGAACTTGATTAGGATCCACCAAAATTTCCTGACATTTTCCAACCAGGTGATCCTCCTTAGAATTTTCAACTTTACTTCGATAGTTGTATGTTTCAATTTTTCCACTACGGTTCGATAGATTTCAAGTTGTTTCTTCGTGAGGTGGTTCATGGAGGACATGGAAATGAAGTACTTGACTTGATCAGTTTTCCTTTTGAAAATGACTCCAAGTTCAGGAAAGTTTGTAGCACCAAGGGATCTTTCCTCATAGCCTTCGGTTAGCATCGGTGCGGGATCAAGAGGAGGTAGATCAATCTTTTTGGCAATGATTGGGTGGATATCCGCATCGATCTGTGCGAAGTGACATATAATCTCTTTCAGATAAGTTCTTTCCCTTTTAAGTGCTATCTTCATCTTCAAATGTTTTTCACACTTATTCTGGAACACCTTTGCTATCAGGAAGACTTCTTCTGGGTTCATGTAGGGGAAGTCAGCTTGGGTGCGGACATAGTCCTGATTCCTTCTTGTGAGTGTGTATTGCACAAACTCAGCCTTCATAAATTTGCGTGGTTTGAAGTACTTGAATGCTGAAGGTCTGTTGTTGGACCAGATCTTCTCAATGGGGGAGGCATGCTTGGCATAGAACCGGTTAAGTATTTCAAACTCCATTGGCAGACTCTTGTGATCAGGAAGGTTGCGGTCAAACTGCTCAAATACAGTGAAGTATTTAGCGTTTGGGGTGATAGGGACATCCCAGTATCCATCCGAACGAGGTTCAACATATGTAAGATAGGGTTTGTAGTCGACATCAAGAAGTCTGCGGTCGGGATTGATCCAGGAGTTTATTAAGGACTTATCCATCACAGTGTCAAAGCCACACTCTCTCCAAATGAGCTCTGTAAGTTTAGCTGCTTTCCAATTAGCTTTCTTCTGCTTCGTTACAGGGGAGTCATTTGAGCTTAGAGAGGACATGTGATCCGCAAGATTCTTGAAGTGTGGGGGAGTTTCAAGTCTTTCATGGGAAGGGATGATTTTGTGTTGCAGTGGTGGAGAGTGGTGTTGCGGTGAAGGGATTTTCTGAGAAGCGATGTTGGAACGATGTTCTTCTTCATAATCTTCTTCTAAATGGACTTCTTCTTCACTTCCCTCTCGTGAGGAGTTCAGAGCTGGAGACTCCTCAAGCCATTGTTTAAGGCCATCGACTTTAGCACAAACCTCCTGGAAGTGAGCTTTGAGAACTTCAGCCAGTTGTTGGTTATCAGGAATGGAGGTATTGAACAACAGTCGGTGAATCTCCTTTGTGAGTTGGAGAATCTCAGGGCCATGGAAGTTGGATGATAATGAACGTTGAAGTTTGTTGATGGTTGCATGGAGAACTAAAATAGTGGACTCATATGCAGTGTAAGTCTCAGCTATCGGTTTCTTAGAGAGAGTAGATTGATCCGTAATGACTGCCTGCAAATTGTCCTTTATTGCGGATACCTCAGATATAAGGCACTCCGCAGCAGCCATAAACTCCTTGTGATCCGCTTGACGATTGTTGTCAAGGGACCTTATCCTCATTTCAACTTTGAGAGAAATTCTCTCAGCAGTCATTCGTTCCCTTGCTTCCCGTCGTTCAATCCTTTCAATTAAGTACTGTGGCACAAGATTGTCGTCAGACTGCGGTTGAGTAGACTTGACTGCGGCCAGGATTTGATCGACCTTGGATTGAAGATTGAGAAATTCTTTTCTGGAGACAACCGTCTTTTTCTTCTTTTTCTTCTCCTTTGGCTTGGAGGTGGAGTGCTGAGAGCCACTCGATTCTTCTTCTTTAACATACACCATAAGGTCATCATTCGAAGGGCTTGGTTGATTGACCTCTTGAAGAGCAACATCGTCAAAACCGAAGGTAGGAGCAGAACTAACTTCGATTTCGGTGCCTGCATCTTGGGATTCTCGAGCAGTTGGAGATGGAGGAGGCTTTGAGGGAGTCTGATCAGCAGTTGCCTCTTGAGCCTTGTGGATGGTATCAGCCATGTTGTCCATCAGGGCATGGAATTTGCAGAAAGTAGCTACAGTATTGGCATTGTTTATTGCGTCGGCCCAATACTTTTCCACAGAGAGTATTTGTTGTTGTTTCTGTTGAAGCTGCTTTGTTTGTCTTGCTTTTAGTGCTTGGAATGCGCTACGCAAAGCGGCATATTTCTTGGCTTCGACTTCGTTGGAGGGTTGATACTTACTCCATGAGTCATTCAAATCAATGTCCTCAATTCCTTGAAAGTGCACCGAGGTGTCTCTCGGGTTCACGGATCCTTGCACATTTGTGCTCACCGTGCCTAAACCACCTGTTACTGATGTAAGAAGAGTAGGAATTCCTGAGATTCCTTGGTCTCCTTGAACTAAAGTCAAGTCTGTCCTTGACTCAGTTCTGGCAAAGGCTGAAGAATCGCCTTGCGGTTGGGATGGTGTTTGAAGTGTTTGGGTCACATACAAAAGAATGGAGTGCAAATCCTCAGGGTAAAGAAGTGAAGACGGGAAGCCCTGGAGACCTTAGGGTGGGAGCCTGAGCCACCATCTTGGGATTGACCTAGGGGAGTCTCCACGTTGCGGTGAATCAGACGCACTGCTTGCGCCTGAGTGGTATAGGATGGTTGTTTCGAATGCATGTGCGGCCATCCCAAGGACTACCGGAGCCTGTTGAGAGGCTGAGGTATCAGTCCGGTAATGCATATGGCTAGTGGGATCGATTTTGCGTTTCTTGAGGATTGCAATAGGTTGATCATCTCATCAGATTCATTGCTGGAGATACGTCTGCTTGGTTCGACTATAGTGATCACTTATGAAGTTTTTCTTTTCTTGGAGGGCTTGGAAGGCTTGGAAGCATCCTTTTTAGGAGTTCCTTGTTTCTTGGTGTTGCTGGGGCCACGACGAGCAGAGACTCTCTGCTTGCGTCTTTGGGATAAGGAAATGTTGGAAAGAGCTGTGGAAGATGGGACTATGGTACTATCGGGATCAAGAACTGCGGATTGAGTTGGAAGAGGCGGGGTAGGAAGGTATGGGGCAATGCCTTCCGTAGCCTCAATGTTATCTGAGACATCAGCAGTTTCAAGACCGAGGGTAGAAATAATGTGAGTGGGCAGTCTTCTTATTGGTCCAAAAATAGTCTGATCAGGGGAGGGATTGTACCTTTTGAGATCCTTAGTTATAAAGAAGTTGATGTCGTTTCCCATGTTGATTCCTGCATCTGCATGGAGGTCTGAGATGCAGAGATACCAAAACCTTGCAAAGGTGAGTTCGGTAGGGTTGTCTCTTGGGCTTTCTTTTGGAATGTACTTCAGAAAATCTTCCCATAGGATCCGTCGATAGTTGACGTCATGCCCTGTGAAGATGCTCCATACGAATTCTAGGAGCTTTATTCCCATGTTTTATGTGCATCCGGTTCTGCCGGATAGACTGCGGATAATGAAGTGACAAACGAATTGCCAGACTGCAGGCAATTGGTTTTTCTTGAATTCCCTAATTCCCTTGATTTTCTTCTGATATCCCATTTAGTAGAGCGTTGTCAGTATATCCACCATTGAAGGAGTGAAAACCTTGATGGATGGATGAACAAGGAGATTTATTGCAGTGAGAAATTTCTCCTAGGTCAAGATGACAAGAGAATCGTTGACTAGATTAAGATGCCCTTCTTGAAGGTTTTCGAGTGGTCGATAGGCAGAAAATGCACACTTGAAGAGGGTTCAGAGAGGGACAACGTCTATGAATGAATCGAAGGGTCCAAACAGTGGGTGATTGAACAAGAACTTGATCATCAGTTTTGTAGGAGCATTATAGGAAGAATGTTCTTCGAACACTGCTCTGACGTTGCTTGATGCAATCGTTGGTGTGGGATGTTTTGAGGCAGAGGCTGAACCAGCGGGGTTCACTGATCCAGATGCCTTGGAAGGTTTCTTGGATACACAAAATTCAACCATTGTTAAGTTTTTTTTTTGAGGAAGCTTTAAAGGTAGAATGCAAGAGAAAGGTTTATGGTTTAGAGAGAGTAAAATTTTCTTTGTGGAGAAGAATGGGGTTTTATAGTGGCTTAAGGGAGCGGGAAACGTTTTTGTCCTAAGTGAATTTGGGTAAAAACGTTTCAGTGTTTATTTTGAATTAAGAGTATTAATCTCAGCCACAGATTAAGAAAAAAAGGGATTAAATCTGAATTTGGGGTTTACCAAAAAAGGTTTGCATTTAATAAAATGTCAGATTTATGACCACGTCTGGTGAACGTGTGGTGAGGGTGAGATCAATCCGTTGGGTAAAGGGAAGTTGTAATGGATTTGATGCTTTAGGTTAATAGGTAGAGACATATTAAAAAAGGATTTTGATTTGGAAAACCTTTCTTTTTGTCATCATACCTAAAATAGGTATGACGTGAGGTTTATTCAAAAGAATGAGACACATGCACAAAGAATGTTTTTCTTTAATGTTTTCTCTATTTAATGAAGGATCATTAAATAGCACACCATGTTTTTTTTGTTTTTCAAAAAAAAATGTAACAGACTGAAGATCAATTAAAGTGACTGCGGATAGACATTTCATTGCGGATGGATCTTATGTCGTCGGATGGATGATTGCGGTAGATGAACTGAGATGAACACTTGGAACAAAGATTAGTAATAACAAACAATAAGGACCATTGAAGTATAATTATGATATATGGTTGCGGTACATAGAATATACCAAAACCATCTAACATAAATAACTTCAACTAGAACCACAACGGAGACCAAGGATGGTCTGCGGTACCTATCAATTCAAAAAGAATTGTGGGTCCGGATTCATCATTCCTAAAATTTGTAAGAAAGTTTTGAGTTTTGTAGAGTCAAGTGCCTTTGTAAATACATCAGCATTCTCTTCATGAGTATGGACAAAAATTAGTTCAATGTTACCTTTCAGGATGTGGTCTTTGATGAAATGATACCGTAGTTCAATATGCTTAGTCTTGGAGTACTAAATAGGATTGTGAGAAATCCCTATGGCACTTTCAGAGTCACAATAGATTGGTATCCACAGCATTCTATATCTGTAGTCTAGCAGTTGTGTTTTCATCCATAAGACTTGAGAGCAACAGCTGGCTGCAGCCACATATTCGGCTTTTGCGGTAGACAATGATACACAGTTTTGTTTCCTTGAGGACCAGTTGACTAGTCTTCCACCCAGTAATTGACATCCACCTGAGGTGCTTTTGCGATCCAGTTTGCATCCAGCATGATCCGCATCTGTAAGTGATTGAAGACTGAAATCATTTCTTGCGGGGTACCATAATCCAAGAGTTTTGCTTCATTTTAAGTACCATAGGATTTGTTTGGCTGTGTTCATATCAGACACTTTTGGGTTAGCCTGGTACCTTGCGCATACACCCGTTGCAAAAACTATATCCGTTCGGCTAGCAATGAGGTACATCAGAGAGCCAATGATACCTCTATAAGACTTGTGATCAACAGATTCACCTGAGGGATCAGTAGAAATCTTATAACGAAGGCCATGGGGACCTTAGCCGAAGAACAATTATCCATTGAGTACTTCTTCAATAGTTCTGAGGTGTATTTTTCTTGATAAATGAATATCCCTTGAGGAACTTGTTTCACTTGAAGTCCTAGAAAGAAATTAATCTCTCTATTTGTGCTCATGTGGAACTTGTTGGTCATGAGCTTAGCAAATTCATCCACCGTCTTTTGATCAGTTGAGTCAAAAATGATATCATCCACATATATTTGTACAAGCATTAGATGATCACCATTTGCTTTTCGAAATAAAGTGGGATCAATCACTCCTCTTTTGTAACCTGAAGAGACAAGAAATTCATATAGAGTCTCATACCAAGCTCTAGGGGCTTGTTTTAGACCATAGACTGCCTTTTCAAGCTTGTAGCAGTGGTCTGGGAATTCAACGCTTTTAAAACCCGGAGGTTGCTAAAGATAAACCTCTTCTTTAATTCTCCATTGAGAAAAGCATATTTCACATCCATTTAATGAACCTTCATGTTTTTGTGTGCTGCGTATGCTAAGAAGATCCGGATGGCTTCCATTCATGCTACCGGAGCATACGTTTCATCATAGTCAATGCCTTCAACTTGACTATATCCTTTGGCAACAAGCCTTTCCTTGTTTCTGACGACCGCACCAGATTCATCTAACTTATTCTTGAACACCCATCTTGTGCTAACAATGTTTTGGCCTTGCGGTTTTGAAATGAGCTGCCATACCTTGTTCCTTTTGAATTCTTCCAGTTCTTCTTGCATTGCGGAAATCCAGTCTGGTTCAAGTAACGATTCTTTGATAGATCGAGGATCGACTGAGGACAAGAACGCTGCGTAGTGGCAGTAATCGGATAAGTCCTTAGATGACCGAGTCTGTATTCCTGCGGATGGGTTGCGAATAATTTGACCTGGTGGGTGGTCTCTCGTCCACACATGTAGACGAAGTATTAGATGATCAGCAGCTGCGGTGGAGGGAATGTCTTCAATATCAGAAGACTCAGCAGTTGGAGAGGGCAGTTCCCCCTGGACTTGAGAACATCCTGCTGAAGTGTCTTGAACTGGGAAGGCGGGATTAGATTTATCTTGGGCAGATAGTGAAGGTTCCCCCTTTAGTGTAGAATGGAGTTTGCCTTGAACCTGCAAAGGTTCCCCCTGGATTGCGGATGGGAGTGTGATAATCCTTGAATCTGTTCTTGTGTCAATGTTTTGTATGTTCTCATCATCCGAATCTGAAGAAACGTTCGATGGTTGAAACTCTCTGCGGATTGGAGCGTCATCCTCTGGTACTAGAACCTCGATGGTTGTTGTATGGTTCGGAGTGGAGTTTTCCCCCTCAACCGGCAAGGTGGAAATATTTAGCGATACTTCTTCGGACGCTGTAGGACCAGATACATTTGCATGTTGTTGCTGAGCTTCTAGAGACACGAGAACCTCAGATAACTTGGTTGTATCAACAGGATCAAAGAGATCATCATAGTTTATTTCAACTAGATTTAAAGGACCTGAAGAGGCAGGAATATCACTTTCTAGAATTGTTGTGGTTTCAGTTGACGGAGCGGAGTTGCGGATGTGATAGTCATCAAACTTTACATTGAAGCTTTCAATTATCAACCTTGTGCGTCTAATGAGAACTCGATAAGCAACTTTGTTAGTAGAGTAGCCAAGGAAGATGCCTTCATCAAACTTCGGTGCAAATTTATTGAGGCGATCTCTGTTGTTTATTACGAAGCATCTACACCCAAAGATATGAAAGAATCGAACATTTGGCTTGCGGTTGGTGAGACCTTCATATGGTGTTTTGTTGAGATGTTTGCATATAATGCTTCGATTTTGAACAAAACAGGCTATGGCCACTGCTTTGGCCCAGAAGTAGAGAGGAAGATTTTCAAAATTGAGTATAGATCTGGCAGCTTCTACTAGAGTGCGGTTCCTTCGTTCTACTACGCCATTTTGTTGTGGTGTGTAAGGAGCTGAGAAGTTGTGTGTAATCCCTTTGGAAACCAAGAAACTATTTAGAAGATGATTAGTAAAGTCGGTTCCATTGTCACTTCAGATACGTCTGACTGGTAACTTGATCTGAAGTTCGATTTCCTTGATGAAGTTGATCAATACCTGCAATGTTTCTGACTTGAGTCGAAGAAAGAAGACCCATGTGAAACGTGTGAAGTCATCTACAATAACCAGTATGTATTTTTTGTGATGAAGACTGGCTACGGTAGATGGACCGCAGAGATCAATATGTAAAAGTTCCAATGGTTAAGAGATTGTGGAATGAATCACTGTGGGATGACTTGCCTTGAATTTCTTTCCAAACTCACATGCATGACAGAGAGTATCATTGCTGAACTTGAGGATTGGAAGACCTTTGACTAGTTCTCCGGTGACCAAGTTGTTAATGTATCTGAAGTTAAGATGAGCAAGGTTGTGGTGCCATATCCAGCTGACTTCGGATACAGATTTGGATAGAAAGCATAACTGCGGTTTGCCTATGATCAGAGATACATCCAGGGGGTACATGGTACCTTCGGATCTGGACTTGATCAAACAAATGCTTCTATCGCTTGTCATTACATAGCAGAACTGGTCATCAAATTCAACATGATGGCCTGATTTACATAGTTGACCAACACTTATGAGATTGTGTTTAAGGCCTTCTACATAAGCAACCTTTTGAATAGAGAAGTTTCCCATTGTGAGAACATCGTAACCTCGAATTATCCCACTAGCATTGTTCCCAAATGTGACATTTCCACCATTGAAAATTGGCCTGAAATCTCAAAGGTATTCTAACCTTCCCGTCATGTGCAAGGAGCAGGCACTATCGATTAACCATTCTTCTTCTTGTTCCTCCTTGCACAAGGCCTGAAAATTACACAGTTGGTTTAGGCATCAAAACTAGTTTGGAGCCTGGAACAATAGATGAGCTTCTGATTGATGCATGAAACGAGGTTGCAGGGACTAGTTTCGTATCAACTTTTAATCCTAGTCCTGGGTGTTTGTGAGTTTTTGGAGCGTAGTGCCTTTTTGATAAGTTACGAGGTTTTTGAAAAAGGTCAGTTTTGACATAAGAAAACTTTTTCTAACAACTACATTGACATTGACATGCTGAAATTTTGTCTTTTGTTTTCGCTCTTTGTTTGGCCAGTGGTCGGAAGGGTGAGGTTGATTTGTGACTGGTCCGAGGTTAGTAAGATTTGACACGTGAATTGTTGGATTTATAAAAAGTTTGTCTTGAAGAAGATGTTGCACGTGTAGACACTTTGGACCTATTCTTGGGATTTGGTAAAATGCCTTTCCATTTGTTGAAACTTTGATGTGATTTAAAAAGTTTTGGAGTGGGTAAGATACCCTTCCATTTTGGATCATCTGAGGAATAGATTTGAAAACCATTGTTTTGAAAAGACCTTTCTTTCTTTTGGGTTTTGTCAGATGAATTAGGAACGGATGTTGAAACTGCACATTCCGTTTTGCATGGTTTTTTGATGGGAGAGTTTTTTGAAAGATAGTGAGCAAAAACAAACTTTTCTGGACGCTTAGATTTTGGAAATCGGATATGTCTTTTGCTTTTAGAAAAGATTTGTCGATTTGTGCCTCGAGATCGAATATCCTCTTTGAAAGCCTTTTTTGCTAAAGTTTTTGGAGATTCGCAGTCATCAATGTTAAACTGCAATTTCCTGGAAGGGTTTTGAAGGCAGGGGTTAGAAGGGTAAATTGTAGGTTGTTTGGAAGAAATTGGAGAAGGAAGGGCCATTTATGTCATTATGGGTTGAAGTTGTATGAGTGTCGGGTATATAACCCAAAGCATCACCAGTAAACCCTAACCCTAACCATTCTAACTTCAGCCGCCACCCTCCTTCTTCTCCAACCTCCCTCCAGCCGCCACTGTTCGCTTTCCATGCTGTTCCGATCAGCCGAGACCGCCAGCGACACCCACCATGACCGAGGAATATCGAAGATCGAAGGGTGAAGAACGGGCAAAGCCAACGATCTCATTTCCATTTCGACAAGGTTGTGTGGTCGTCGTGAGCATCTGCTGCCACTGTCTCTCTCCTTCTTCTTGAGATCTGTCGCCGTTGTTATCGTATTTATCCGCCACGGTTGCCGCTAGCGTTGCTGCGTCCCAATGTCATCCGCCGTCAGTGGCTGCTACTACTGCCCGTTTCGTGTGCGGTTGCCGTCGCAACCTACCTCAGCGGGTGTTGAGTTCATGTTTCGGGCATGAGGATCGGTGTGCGTGTTTTCTATGTGCTTTAGGTGTGTTGTGGGATCGTGTTAAGTGCAAGTGTGTGGGTTGTGTAATCTGAAATCGCAAGAGAGCCACCACCACCACCGTGAGGTGGTGGCTGGCACTCCGACCACCGTTTGCTGCCACAGTGCGGTTAAGTGTGTGACTTTATGTTAGTGCGTGTGTAGGTGTTATTGTGTGCGGTTATTGATTATCGCGTTGTATCATTGTATTGATCGGAATAATGAAAAGAAAATCTATAACCACCACCGTGAGGTGGTGGTTGCCGCCTCCTACCGCCACCAGCCACCGTGTCAGGTGGCGGTGTGCTTGTTTGGTTTGTGACTCGTTTGGATGTTGGGCAAGGGACTACTAAAACCTAGTGGGCCCAAAGAGACCCCAATGGACCCAATAAAACCCTAATGGGCTTGATGATATTCTAGTGGGTCTAATAGCCCAATAAAGACCTAATTGACCTAAAAGCCCAACAAATTGATAAATGGACTAGTAATTAGGGTTTGGAAAACCATAATGGCTTAAAACACTAATTTGGGGAATTAGCCGGGACATGCGGGAATTATTTAATAACTTGAGATATTAAATAATGAACATTGGAAAATTAACCTAATGCAATAATGGACTTAATGGATTATGTCCTTTTTGGATTAAGTCATTATTGGATTAAGTCATTAATGGGTTAAGTAAGAAACATTTAACCCTAATCATCATTTCATGTGAAAACCCTAATTTTGGGATTATGGGCTTGGACTTATCGGGACCCACATTTGGGAGATTGGAAAGAAATTGTGTATTAAGCCCAATCACACCATATGACTTATTTAGAAAAGTGAGGGACTTAATGGATTAAGTACTTAATGGGTTAAGTGAGAAACACTTAACCCTAGTTGTCATTTTATGTGAAACCCTAATTTCACTTGGGCCTTGAGTTGGGCCTTCTTATAGGGTTTTGGTGGTTAGACTATTGATGGACCATCCAAGAACAAGTTAATGGACCAAAGTAATTAGATGGGCTTTAGGATAAGGCCCATGTGAGGACTTGGGCCCAATTTGGAAGATTGGGCCATATGTTAGGCCTTGGCCCATTACTTGACCTTTGGGCTTTTAGAGTGTGAGTGGACCTTGAGCTTGGAACCCAATTATTAAATGGGTACTGTTTGATGTTGACAGTTCGGGAATCTGTCAATTAGCAGCTGGAGTGTACCTGCGGAACTTCAGCAGTGCCAGGTGAGTTCTCCTCACTATATCAATAGGGTCTAAGGCACCAAGGCCGACCCTTTATGAATTGTATTCAGAGTATTGCATGTTATGTTTACTGATTTATATCCTGGTAGTTAGGATGGCGATATGATATGCTTTAGTGACCCGGTTGGGTCGGTATCCTGGTATATAGGATGATGTTATGTTAGTGACCTGTTAGGTCGATATCCTGGTTATGGGATTGTTGCTATGCTTTGTGATCTGTTAGATCGGTTTGACTGTTATATATATACATGCTAGTGTTATATGATGTCTATGTGCACATGATTGTCCTGGTTATAGGATGATGTTATATTAGTGACCGATTAGGTCTGTATCCCGGTTATAGGGATGTTGCTATGATTGGTGATCTATTAGATTGGTTTGACTGTTATATGAAATGAGCTAGCATATGATATTTATGTGCACATGTTTGTTTGATTGGGGGTTGGGTTGAGCCGGTCCTTCTTTGTGTTGTAGGCCAACACACCCGACGAGCAGTACGGATAGGCTGTAGGCCCTACGTGGCGGTCCAGACATGCTGAAGGCTCGAAGAGCAATCCAAATAGACTAAAGGCCTATGAGGCGGTCCAGTCAGGCTGATGACTCATTATGCACGTTGTTCTGTATTTGTTATATGATATGGTTATATTGGTATGGTGTTGGTATTTTAGGGAAACTCACTAAGCTTCGGGCTTACAGTTGTTGATTTTATTTCAGGTATTTCTGATGTTCGCGGGAAGGCGAAGGCGTGATCGTGCACCTCCTTATATTTTCATGATTGATTCTGGGGATACTATGATGTCTAAACTATTTTTAAAAGAAATTGTAATGATTTAATGGTTTAAAATGTTTTAAAAAGTTTTAAATTAGCTTGAATTTTTATGGGTGTTACAAAATGAGCATGCGGTTTTTGCGACTGATGTGATTTGTGGATGAGTGCTTGATATCTTCGGAGTTGAGTTCCCGATAGACTTGGTACCGATTGCGATGAGGGATGTCTGTGTCATCATGGGAATGGACTGGTTAAGTCGATTTGGGGCTATGATCGACTGTGATCGTCAGTTGGTGACTATATATGATCGACTATGAGCGTCAGCTGGTGACTATATGAGACCTTAGTGGGGGAGTGCTTTCAGTATATGGCGAGGGTACTTGATCAGGTCGGCATTTTGTTCGGCCGCCAGAGCGAGACAGAGTCTACATCAAGGATGCATGGGATTTTTGGCGTATGTGATGGACGTGCAGGCTACTGTAGAGAGATCGAGTTCTATCTTCAAGGTTCTGATAGTGTGCGAGCTTCCAAATGTTTTTCCCGAGGAGTTACCGAGAGTGCCTCCCGAGAGGCAGGTAGAGTTTCGGATTGATTTGGTTCCGGGAGAAGCGCCTATCGCCAAGGCACCTTATCGCCTTGCGCCTCCGGAGATGCAAGAGTTATCCTCACATCTGCAGGAGCTGTTGGGGAAGGGATTTATCAGGCTGTGTAGCTCTCCGTGGGGAGCCCCGATCCTTTTTATCAAGAAAAAGGATGGTTCACACCGGATGTGCATTGGTTACCGGCAATTGAACAAGTTGACGGTCAAGAACCGTTACCCACTTTCGAGGATCGACGATTTGTTCGATCAGCTGCAGGGGGGCGTCTTGGTTTTCGAAGATCGATTTGAGGTCGGGGTATCATCAGATGAGAGTCCGCGAGGAGGTTGTCCAGAAGACGGCCTTCTGGACATGTTATGGGAACTATGAGTTTGTGGTAATGCCTTTCGTGCTCACCAACGCACCGGCAGCGTTCATGGACCTCATGAACCGGGTGTGCAGGCCCATGTGGATTGTTCGGAAATTGTGTTCATCGACGATATTTTGGTGTATTCGAGAACTAGAGAATAGCATGAGGAGCATTTGAGAGCGATTTTGGGTATACTGAGGTCGGAGAGTCTCTATGCCATGTTCTCCAAATGTGATTTCTGGTTGTGAGAGGTCCAGTTCTGGGGACACCTCATTAACCAGAATGGTATTTTGGTTGATCCGGTCAAGATTGAGGCAGTGATGAGGTGGGTGGTGCCGAGATCCCCCACCGAGATCAGGAGTTTTCTGGGACTGGCCGGGTACTATCGGAGATTTATCAGGGATTTCTCCAAGATTTCCGTCCCACTCACCAGTTTGACCCGGAATGGTGTCGCGTTTACTTGGGGTCCCGAGCAGTAGACCTCATTCGAGACCCTTCACCAGAGATTGTGCGAGGCTCCCGTGTTGGCCCTTCTAGAAGGGATGGAGGATTTTGTGGTTTACTGCGACGCATCTATTACGGCATGGGTGCGGTACTGATGTAGAGAGGACACGTGATAGCGTTTGCATCAAGACATTTGAAGACTCATGAGACGAGATATCCCACCCATGATCTGGAGCTGGGGGCAGTAGTGTTTGCCCTCAAGATCTGGCGTCACTATCTGGACGGGGTTTGGTGTACCATATACACGGACCACAAGAGTGTTAAATATCTTATGGATCATACCAAACTTAACATGAGACAGAGGAGATGGTTGGATGTGGTGAAAGATTACGACTGCGAGATCCTGTACCATCCGGGCAAGGCTAATGTTTGTAGCCGATGCCTTGAGTCCCAGAGCAGAGAGTGCTCCAATTCAAGACGTGTGTATGAGGATGACAGTGATGACTCCAGTGTTAGATATCATTCGAGAGGCCCAAGCGGAGGCCGTGAGACTAGGGAACCGCAAGAGGGAGCGGGCTTATGAACTTTCGAGGAAGAATTTGGGTGCCCTATTCGGGCGGAGCTCGACGTACCCTGATGGAGGAGGCACATAGATTGAGATTCTTGATCCATCCCGGGGCCACTAAGATGTATTTGGACCTGAAGAGAGATTATTGGTGGCCCTTTATGAAGAGGGACGTTGCGTGGGTAGTCGAGAGGTACTTGACCTGTCGTTGGGTTAAGGTCGAGTACCAGCGTCATCATGGCATGTTGCAGCCACTAGAGGTTCCCCAGTGGAAGTGGGAACAAATTTCTATGGATTTTATCACCAAATTGCCGAGGACCGCGCAGGGTGTCGACGCGATTTGGGTGATTGTAGACTGGTTGACGAAGAGCGCTCACTTTCTTGATATTAGTGAGAGCTCTTCTGCGGACAAGCTAGCAGAGATATATGTGAGAGAGGTGGTGGCTCGGCATGGGGTGCCGATATCCATAGTGTTAGATCAGGATGTGCGGTTTACTTCCAGATTTTGGAAGAAGTTTCATGAGGAATTGGGTACGCGATTACATTTTAGCACAGCCTACCACCCATAGACAGACGGACAGAGTGAGCGGACGATTCAGACGCTCGAGGACATGCTTCGAGTGTGTGTTATGGACTTCGGTGGAAGTTAGGATGCATACCTACCCCTGTCTGAGTTTTCTTAAAACAACAGCCACCATTCCAGTATCGGCATGCCTCCTTTTGAGCTCCTTTATGGGAGGAGGTGTCGTACCCCCATCTGTTAGGGGAAGGTAAGGAAACAAGTGATGGGTGGCACTGAGATAGTGCTCAAGATGATTGAGCAGATTCAGCAGGTCAGACAGAGATTATTGACGGCTCAGAGTCGCCAGAAGAGTTATGCGGACAGGCGACAGTCCGAACTTGAGTTTCAGGTTGGAGATTTCATTCTCCTGAGGGTATCCCCGTGGAAAGGGGTAATATGGTTCATGAAAAGTGGCAAATTAGGGCCCTGATACATCGGCCCTTTCAGGGTGATCGCTAAAGTGGGTAACGTAGCCTACAACTTGGAGCTGCCTGAGGAATTGAGCCCGATCCATGACATTTTCCATGTATCCCAGTTGAGGAAGTGTGTGGCCGATGAGACGGCAGTGGTACCACTAGAGGACATTCAGGTGGATGCGAGCCTGAATTATATCGAGAGACCTATCGCGATTATGGGTCGAAAGGTGAAAGTGTTAACGAACAAAGAGGTGCCCTTGGTTCAGGTTCAGTGGCAACATCGGAAGGGGTCGGAGATGACTTGGGAGCCAGAGTCCGAGATGCGGTAGCAGCTTCTGGAGCTATTTGAGGAGCATGACTTTGAGGGTGAAGTCCGATCCTAGTGGGGGAGAATTGTCACATACCGATTCCAGGTATACCTCGAGAACCATAATCTTTTGAGCTATTGTCATTTTTGGCCATATTTATAAAAGAGTGAAAAACGAGTATGCAGGGCGTACCTGAGGGTATGCTGAGTGTACTCGTCAGCATGCATGCAACGTGGAGACCACCTAGTACGTTGGGCATAGTCGTGAGTACGTCGAGCGTACTAGGCCCAAAATGCAACCCTAATTTGTGGTGAGTCACCTATATAAGGAACATGATGGCCTCATTTTTGGCCACCATTTCTAGAGAGAAAACCCTAAGAGTGCCCTAATCTCTATTCTAGAGCTTATGTGTGTGTGTTTGAGCTTTGAGAGAGTGTTTGAGTGGTTTTGAAGAGAAGAGAAGGCCTTGAAGAAGGAAAGTTGAAGTCCAAGCTTCCAGATCTTAGAAAATCTGGGTGGGGAGCTTCGCTTTGAGGTATAAAGCTTCAGACTTTGCCTTTCCTTCTTATGAGCATGTTGTGTTGAGCATTTTAGGGTTTTGTCCAATAAAGGTGGAGTCTTGATGAGATCTTGAACTCCAGAGTCTAGGACCAACCCAGGTATGAGTTATGAGACCCTTGGGACAAAAGAGTGTGTATTTTTGGAGGATGGTGACATTTCAGCCATGCAAAGGATTAAAGTTGATGACTTTATGGATTAAGAGGCATTAGAAGGTCCAGATCTGAGATATGAGCTTATGTCTTAACTGATTAAGACCATAAATGTAAGAAGAGTGAAACTGGGGCATACGTTGGGCGTAACCCCAGTACGCCCAACGTAGGGAGTTGGAACGCGCAGCGTACTCCCTATTGTTGACTTTTGTTGACTTTTAGGGTTTGGTCAACATTGAGGACTATTAAGCCTTGGAGGGGTAAAATGGTCTTTTACCCTTCTATGAGTTGTAGAAGGGTTAGTCTAGCTTCTTGAGGGCCAATATTACTTAGGGATAATTATTATGCGTTAGGAGGAGGCTAGACCGGTGGGTAGAGATCGAGATCCCGGGTGTGAGATTTTCATTCATTAGCTTACAAGGTGAGTCTTCTCATTAAACTTAACTTGAGTGGTAATTTTTATGTGTGACCAGAGGGTCTTATGTGCATGATCTGTGAAATCAGATATCCCACTATTTGCTTTGTGTTATGCTTTCTGTGTATTATACTGAGATGTTGAGTTGAGGGACCGGAGGGTCCATCTGAGTTGTGGGACCGGAGGGTCCCACTGAGACACATTGACCGGAGGGTCTTATTGAGTTATATCCTCGAGTGCCTAATGAGTTATATGTGGTATTTTGGGGAACTCACTAAGCTTTATGCTTACTGTGTTATGTGTTATGTGTTTCAGGTAGTTCCGAGGACCGCGACAAGGCACCGACATGATTGTACATACTGGCGAGAAATTGTTTTATGATTCTGGGAGTTATGTTTTATTATTGACATTTAAGACATATGTGATTTTAAGAATGATGAATTGAGATATATTTTTTTTTAAAATGAGAAAATTTTGTTTGAAAATTTTAATTCGTTACAAAATGGTTCACAACACACCTTAGAAAAAGGATGGCTTTTGAGAGAGTTTATGCGCTCTAAAATCGGTTATGGCTCTCCAAGAACACTCTAGCAAAACTTGTGCAACCCATTTTAGGCTATAGGGTGTCATATATATAGTGTAGGAATCCAAGAGTCATGGGTAAACCCTAATCCATACACTTGGGCTTATTATCCATGATCCATGATTCAAGTGGGCTAACTCTTTATGGATTCATCCGTAAAATTAGTCCATCATGTATCATAAGCCCAAACCATATATATATATATATATATATATATATATATATATATATATATATATATATATATAGCTAATCCCTATTAATTTAATTAGTCTCTTTTGATCACTGAATTAATTCTTGATAAATAAAAATTAAATCATATGATTTCATATTAATATATTAGAACTTATAATAGATTAATAAAATATAACTAACCTATTCTCAAAACTCCATCCTATCAAATTGTCGTGGTGATATGCAACCCAAATGGACCATGCTACTCTCAGGTCAAGTACATACCAATTATAGTTATGGTCTTAGACACCTAATCCAACAATCTCCTAATTGGATAAGTCTAATAACTATTATTTTAAGTACAAGTCCAAAACCTGACTAGCAATCGTAACTCTTAAAAGTCGTTGTCGAACTTTGAGCTAGTCAATGATGCTTCCATTAGATAACGGATCATATATTCCTACATTCTAAATATCATATGCACATAAGACATGGATTATAATCATTCTCTTTGTTCATCTGTTTTTTCCCGATTTCCGATTTATGACGACCGACTAATTGAAAAAATCAAATCAGTCCAGGCTTGGCCAAGCACTTAGGTTTGTCATCACTAAATCATCGAGGGGCCCACAAATATCACTTTTATCCCCCTAAGAGTAAAAGGAATGGATAAACTTTGACTCAAATGCTTGCTTATAGTTACTCATCAAAGTACAAACAACAATATGTTTTATAACACTAAGTTACTGGTGCATTTACATATGTCAATGTGCAACCGACTTGCAACTACAACTCACATGTATCTGTTTCAAGAATATAAGATATTATCGTCTCATCAATCACTCGTGATAAAATCCATGAAGTGATTCAGATGAGTGTGGGTTTAATCTAATACACGAATCTTATTCCAGGTGTACTCATGAACGCTGCAGCAAACTTGTGTTATGTCTAAAACACCTAGCCAATCTACAGTCAGGTTTATGACAGTCTTGCCTCCATACCTACTTCCAAAGTATGATCGATTGTGGATAGTTTGAATAACCTAGTTACTCGGGAAGTCAAAACATGCAAAGTGAAACACAAGAATAATCGAATCCAGTATGGTCTCAGAACTTATGAATATAAATAAAACACCTTTTATTTAATCACCATATTCATTACACATTATTCATTGTATAATGTTTTGACTAATCAACTTAATACTTGAATTAAAACAATAGTTATGCTATGCTCCAACCATGCACACTATGTTTGTCTATGGTCCTTCCTTTGTGAAATAGATCAATTGAAGCCATTTCAATGACACTCATTTCACAATTCCAAATCCTTATCGTAAATGTAAGAATACCAAATTCTTTCCATTTATTGTAATCTGTTAGATTCTAAACTTATATGCAATGATCCTCTTGTAATGACTATGCAAAAAGTCATAAAGAATTGGCAACATACATTTCAAAGTATTCCAATGAAGATCAATTCCATGGAAACGAAGTCTCACATTCAAAGTACATTCATTTGAACATCCTTCTTGCATTAAATTTTCTAATCTTACACAGATTTAAAGAATAACTTCCATTTATGGAAACATTTCCATATTCCCATTTTGACTATCACTTCTGAACAAGAGTTGCCTGTTTTCAGAATATGTCAGTATGGTCCTTCCAAAATTCAAACTATACTTCCAACTGTCCATGAGCAACCAATCTATGGTAAACCTCAAATTGTCCTCGATAATTGCTTAAGCATTTTAGTCATATCCAGTTCTAGTCCTTTTTCCCTCTTAATGCCCTAAGCATTTGGAAAATTCATAACACATAAATAGTATAGCATATGAATTCGATCCTATACCTGAAGCGTATGTGACACGATTCATAATGTCTTGCATAAATACATGATACTTGATCAGTCTTTTGTTATAATATTTCTATTTGCCATGTTCTCACAATTCGAACTATGAAGAGGGATGTCGTAATCATAATCGAATTTTGAGAACACAATTAACATTTCCATATATATATATATATATATATATATATATATATATATATATATATATATATATATATAATTTCCTAATGTTGTACCATTCCAACATAGCATTCATATATATATATATATATATATATATATATATCCTTGACTAAATTTGATTAAAAACCCAATCTAAGCTTTCAGATTTGAATTGAAGTATGAATTCCTCTCCCTTAATTATAGCAAGACAAATTTTCAAACCCTGCATCTTTGTAAATTGAAACTTTTGTTTTCTATAATTAACATTGCTAACTCGCAACACTTAATGTAATAATTGTGCTCCCACTAGCATAATAATTACATTCTTATTGGCATAATACTTATGCTCCCGCTAGCTTTGACATGTACCTAGAAATCAGTTGGACTTCTAGGAATCAATACTTATTGACTTTCTTACCAAACTTCAGATTTCTGATACGAGATGATCCGATAAGACTCTATCTAGGCATACCAAACTCATACACCTTCCCTTAGATAGCTCACATGTGTGTCTAAAATTTTTTAGAACTTACAGTCATAATTCTAAAATGTTTAGACCTTTTGCCATGTTCTCACAATTCGATCTATGAAGAGGGATACCGTAATCATAATCGAATTTGAGAATGAAAATATCACAATTGCTATCTCCTTAAAATCTACTTAGTGAAAGCGTTTCCTCACAATCATTTTCATGAATTGGAGAGAAACTTTATGACACTTAGATTTTTATGGTGTATATGTTCCTATCCATGTTAATTTTTCATAACCATAATTTCAAGACAAGGTTAGTGTCAAATCCAAACTCATATGGACTGAACTTGTTCATTCTTAATTTAATGCCACCTGACATCGCAAGGGCCTACCATTGCTTCCTAGGTTCTTATGCAAACAACTGAGAACTCATAGAGCTCACATGAATGGTCAACTTTAGCTAGAATTGGCATAGAAACAAGAACACGTCAACACGATAAGCTACAAATCTTAAGTCGTGTACTAGCGATAAACAGTAGGTTTTATTCTTGATTAGTTCTTGAAGTTTTTCAAGATCTTTAAGACTCCCACTGACCTCTTGACAAATAAGATTCTCTTTGTCAAGAGACATAACATGACAAACAAATGTTCAAGAGTTATTGTGGTTTCTTATGAAGACAGACACTTCTGACAACTGGTCTTAGTTGGTCTTTATTTTATCCAAAACATCACAACTTACCAATTTCAAATGTACAAGAGTAGAAAACATTTTACTCTACACTTGATAAGCGTTATAAACCTTTCTTAAGATTATGTCACTCAAGTTACAATCTTAGAGTATGACTCTAAGACTTGATTTTGGAACGAATTATGACTCATCTTATTGATTTAACCTTTTCAACAATTCACGATTCCTCTTCTTAGCCATACAAATGCACAAAGATATCCTTAGAGGATCAATTGTGATATGGTTTTCCATAATCATTAAGATGATCATAAAACACGAAACTAAAGTACTCTCCCATCTTTTCAGATTGGAGAAACTTTTATCTTTCTGCCTAAGTTGATTCTTCTTATTCATTCTGCCATACATTGAAACTTTTCCAATGGTTTAGAATTATATTTAATCTTGTAACTATAACCATATTTACTAAAATTTAGTAAATAATGAATAGTCTTCTCGTTCTTTGTGGTGGACTTGACCAGCACGCAACCAAGTGTACCTGATCCCCTAGTCCTCCAGTTGACTAACATACACATATGAACAAGGAATTTGTCTTAATTTCCCAAAGATGAAGGTTCTCATTCATCACACAATACAAGTTGCAATGTTCGAAGTTTCTATCCAACTGAAACTTGGGTGATGAGAATCTTTCCTTATTTGGTACATTATGACACTACCACAAACAAAAGAATCAAATCCTTTTCCAATATTGCTATCAATGGAAACATATAAACAAAAAATTTCACAAATGCCATTGTAAGGAAACTTAAAATAAGATAAATTTCAAAAAGTTTCTTTATTTATAAAAACTGCGGAAAACTTATCCTTACAATGCAAATACATATAAAAACTATGTTGGTATCAATTCCTAAGCAATCTATCATAACTCTTAAACAGCAGCTCAAAATTCTGATCATCGAAGCATGCGATCGAAATCCATCTCTTCAAAATCAGAATTAGCTTACTCTTCCTTTAAGGTTCTTTTTCTTTTCTTTGATTCTACAAAACATCAAAATGTAATTAGATTACATCATGTATTAAGAATCTACAAATAGGAACTTAATAGAGTTAGATAGTGGACTTTACCTGAAGAAAAGTCCAACATTTTAACTTTACCATCCTTGTGATCTTTCAAGTGGCAGCTTCGCAACCAATGCCCCTTCTCTTGAAAGTAGAAGCAAACGAACTCTTTCAGAATGGTAAATGGGACAATATCAGACTTAGCCCTTCTCTTTACCATTTGGTCAACCGGATTGACTATGGCCCATCCCTTTCCATTGGGAAGAGAAGACTTTTCTGGACTTCCAATGTTACCATTGTCAATGTCAATGGAATTTTAGGAAGTAGATCTTCCAATCAAATTTGCTTTACCAGTGTCCCAAATCATTGTTGATTCAGCAGCAACAAGCAAATAGGTAAGATCAATAAGGGTCATGTCGTGATCTGTCACATAGTAGTATTTAACAAACAAACTATACGACTTGGGAAGTGAATGAAGAACCAAGTCAACAACCAACTTCCTTGGGAAGACGACACCCAACATTCCCAGGCTATCAATGTGTGACTTCATATTCAAGACATGTGCACACACAGACCTTCAATCTTGGTGTTTACTTGCCAATAGGGCTTGAGTGACCTTGAACTTTTCAAGTCTTCGAACTTGTGGTTCAGGGAGAATTATTTGAGGAGGTGGAGGAAGTGAAGTATGATTTCGGGGAACATCATCTTCATGAGGAAAGCTTTTTCTAAACGATTCGAGAAGACCATAGTTGTCAAAACTGGACACCTATAGTGAGAAATTCATGTTTAGTTGATTTAAGTCCTTAATATAACACCCAAATGAAATATTAAGGCTAGGACCCAACACAATATTTTACAATTCGGAAGAGGGATTCACTAATCCAATTGTAAAATATTTGATGGTAGGTAAATGACGATTTACCAATTTCCACCATGAAAAACGAAATTGATTATTAAGTTTTAAATGGACTGAAATTCCTAAATCATTTGAGATTCATTGAACATTTCAATGGCATGTTTAAATCATGATTGTGCCCTTCAAGTTTGTGACTCGGATGCCGATGATCACAAACAAGGTCTAATAACCCTACAAATTAGCTTGGTACTCTCGATGTCATTTATCACTTAATCAATGTGTTGGTTAACCACACACACTCCATTGATCTATGACAAACATCGAGCTACCCTTTGCCACACACTGTCAGTCCTATATTAGTGTGCCGGTTAACCACACACGCTCCACTAACGACTTTACAAGGTGCAAAGTGCAATTTCATGGGTTAGCACCAAATTCACATTTTTCCTAAGTAACTAACATTGGGAATTTATAAGTGTTTAGTTTCTTTGTATTTTCATTATAGTTTTAATGAGAATTAATGTCTTATCCTACCCGTTCGGCTAACGACCCTCCACAAGGCAAGGAAGCGATGGGTGAGAGTGGACACCCATTAAACCACCATTTTATAGGTAGTAACATTATACCCCCTTATAGACCGGCTTCGTGAATGAGGCCTACTAACGGTAAGACTGGTTATTTAACTTATACATATATAATTATTAAATTTATAATAATATAATAGTATAAGGGTTGAATTTTAACATTTAAAATTCTAGGGTTTGGAATAAAAGTATTCAAAAGTGAGACTTTACAAATTCCAAAACTTGAGGGCAACTTTTGAAACTTGTCAAAACTTTTTGTTTCCATAACTTATGAGTTTAATGTGTTTTTTTATAAAAAAACTTTTAAATTCCTTAACTTGAGGACGAGTTATGGAAGACTTTAAAACCATTTAAAAAATAACTCTTAAAAATCAGACCTTTCATTTTCCGTAATCTATGAGTTTTAATAACCTTTTAAAAGAAAACCTTTTCATTTTCCATAACTTGAGGGCAATTTATGGATTTCATTAAGGAAATTAGATCATATATTTTTAACTAACAAAAATTATCAAATAATTTATTCATGATCTAACTAAACTCACAAGTACAATATAATTCATATCATCAATCTTCAAGAAATTAGCCTAATCATATAAACTAATACAAACCTTGAAATTATGACACTTATCTTTAAATTGGACAAGCATGATCATTACCTTATGAAAAAACAGATTTCATGGTTCAAAAAATAGTTTGGGGGTAATGATCCTAATCCAATTTCTACCCAAAACTTGAAATTTTGCACACTAGAGCACCAAATCGGCAAGTACATTAACTGGACTTGTCGAGTTAGTCCATTTCTGAGTGGACTCGTCGAGTCACCCAGTGGACTCGGTAAGTTCATTAGTCAGAATGCAGAAAAATGATTTTTCCAGCTTTGAAACTTAAGCAATGCATCAAATATAATAGAAAACAATCCTAGTCTCTGATACCACTGAAGGGTTTTAGTATACTACAACATCCTATGGTCTACATACAACCCTAAATGCTTTGGATCTATGTTTTCTCTAATTATAGATGCATTATTGTTTCCAAAGCATTAAGCCTACAACTAGCATGCAATTGACATAAACAACATAAAATACTAATTAGGAGTTTACCTCTTTATGTAGCTTGTACAACTTATTGTATTTGGCCTTTAAGAACTTAGTGCCCTAAGTGTGACACCTCAAATGGTTCACAACACACCTTAGACAAAGGATGACTTTTGATAGAGTTTATGCACTCTAAAATCGGTTATGGCTCTCCAAGAACACTCGAGCAAAACTTATGCAACCCATTTTAGGCTATAGGGTGTCATATATATATATATATATATATATATATATATATATATATATATATGTAGTGCAGGAATCCAAGAATCATGGGTAAACCCTAATCCATACACTTGGGCTTATTATCCATGATCCATTATTCAAGTGGGCTAACTCTTTATGGATTCATCCATAAATTTAGTCCATCATGTATCATAAGCCCAAACCATATATATATATATATATATATATATATATATATATATATATATATATATATATATATATATATAGTCCCTATTAATTTAATTAGTCTATTTTGATCACTATATTAATTCCAAATTAATTCTTAATCAATACTAATTAAATAATTTTATTTCATAGTAATATATTATAACTTATAATATATTAATAACACATAAGTAACCTCTTCTCAAAAGTCCATCCTATCAAATTGTCGTGGTGATATGCAACCCAAATGGACGATGCTACTCTCGGGTCAAGTACATACCAATTATAGTTATGGGCATAGACACTTAATCCAACAATTATAGGTGATGAAATTTAGGAGAAGTCCTTAGCAATGGAAATATAAAATGCGATATTAGCTGATGTACCTTAGGAGAAGTCCTTAGTGATGAAATGCGATGTAGGTGATGATCCTTAGGAGAGTGTTCTTAGAAATGAATATTGAAGAAAACGGGGATGGGTAATTGGATTAACTACTTATTTGATAATTAAACATATTAAATACAATATTGTTTTGAAAACCCTGTGTACTCACCATGTTTCCCAACCTGACCCACTCAACTTCATTGTATTACATGTAGCAGTACAAAGGTACATGAATGATGAGAGATTCAAGGAAATCTAGACTGATAGTGTAAGATATTATAAGGTCTGTGTATGCTTATGTTTTGTATCACTTCTGACATCCCAAGCTTTTATAAATCAATGAAAAACATTTCTTCGGAAGTACTTTTACGGGACCAAATTCCACACTTATAAATAAACTCTGTTTTAAATAAGCATAAATTAAATGTTTTAAAATGGACCTTAAATTTGGGATGTCACATATCTTAATCACACATTTTTACTTGTTGTGTGCAAATTTCATCCAATTCCGAGCTATTAGATCACTTCTGTAGATTGGCGCTAATGTCAAAATACTTCCATTCCTACTAGTGCTGACATCATCAAACTAAGCCTTAGCACTTGTACCACCTGCAACATCCTCCCCCTCTTGAAAAGGACTCGACCTCGAGTCTGCTTCATCAATTGAATCCCCAACAAAAGTTGATAAATATGTAGCATTAAACGTAGTGGACACATTGTAATCACCTTGTAATCCGATATTGTATGCATTATCATTGATTTTTATTAAAACATGAAAAGGACCATCAAATCTTGGCTGGAGTTTGCTAAAATGCATGTTTGGAAAACTATCTTTCCTCAAATGAATACACATAAGATCACCTTCATGAAAGCTCACTTACTATGTTTATTAGCATGATTATTATACTGCTTATTATGCTTCTCAATGTTCATACGGACCGTTTGGTGAAGCTCTTTAATACGAATCGAATACTCGTCACCATTAACACTAAATTGATCAACAATAGCTGGAGGGGCTAAGTTAAGCATGGTGATCTGATTTCTGGCATACATAATCTCAAATGGACTCTAGATCGTAGTATGGTTAATTGATCAATTATAAACAAACTTTGCATGTGGAAAACTAAGATCCTACTGTTTGGGACAATCTTCGATCAAACTTCTCAATAAATTTCCCAAACTTCGATTTAAGACTTCAGTATGACCATTATTTTTGTGGATGGTAAGAACTGCTAAACTGCAACTTCGACCCCAACTATGTCCAAAAAGTATGCTAAAAGTGGTTCACGAAAATGACATCCCGATCAAAAGTACGCATCTTTAGAATGTCATGCAGCTTCATAATCATAGAAAAATATAAACGATCCACCTAACTCGCATCAAAAATCTTGGAGCAGGGCACAAAATGAGCCATTTTTGAAATTTGGTCAACCCCCACCATAACTGAATCCTTTTGTTGCTGAGTATGACGCAAACCTAGGACAGAATCCAAACTCACATCTTTTGATGGAGCAGTAGGGACGGGAAAAAGGGTATATAACCCGACATTGATTCCATGATTTTTTTCCAAATGACCCCACCTGACACCTTACAATTACCCTATTAATATCCTTCTCCATACGAGGCTAATAAACTAGGCATGGATCAATGCTAAAGTTTTATCACATACAAAATTTCTAACGAGTTAACAAGCATGACTATGGATTATAAGTGCATCCCATAAAGTGTTCATTGGAATAAATAGGCAATTCCCTTTGAAAAGGTAACCCTCATTGGTAGAGAAATCCTTAGAGGAACCCGAAACACATATTTCCATATGTCATGAAAATCAGGATATCAGAATACAAACTACGAAATTGCTCCTTGCATGTGCATCTGCATGGCTGTAACTATTAAATGATTTCGACTCAAGGCATTAACAACATGATTTTGTGAATCGGTGTTATGCTTGTGTAACACCCTTAAGAATACAACCCGAAAATTTCACTTTTAAATTTATCAATCATAACATAAACCATAGTGTTTTTCCCAAAATCATGTAAACATAAATAGTTTAGTTTTGCAAACCAACAATACATATAAAATCATCATCAGAGTCATAATCCCAAAATCACTAATGCGGAAAATCATGGTGTGATGCGATGCGATCAAGCCGGCCCTTTACCCTTTAAGCTGGAAGTACCTGAAACCAAAACTGAAAACCGTAAGCACGAAGCTTAGTGAGTTTCCCGCACCATACCACATATAAATCATAAACATACTTTCAGGCATATCTGGGTGCTCGACCTACCCTGCTAAGCATACCTAAGTGCTCAACCAGCCCATGTAAGACATACCGAGGGGTCTGACCTACCCCTGTCATGCATACCTGGGTGCCCGACCGACCCATTGGTTTTATTCCAACCGATTACAGGGTCTATTTCACCCCTACCACTACCATATAAATCATGTATATCACACATAAGCATCAAGCAATACATACCAACTTAATAATTATCACAAAGTCAATTACTAAGTGATATCAATACTAGTGGGCCAGCATTGGTGCCTTCGACCCACGGGTCTATGAAGGCAGACTCACCTCACTGCGTATGCCGAAATCGTACTCCTCGCCTGGCTCGTAACTGCTCTCCCTAAAGCATAATAAATTCCCTAGTCAACTATTGAGTCCAAATAGAACTCTCTTATGGCCCAAACTTCTAATTCGTCGCTGAAGGCAAGGTTTCCTAATCCTTGGCCTATTGGGCCTCTTTCTCTCAAGGCCCAACACCTAATTAAATTAAAGCCTATGTCCATCCATTTAAGTTTCAAGGCCCAGTAAGGCCCATTAAGGCCCAATACCATATATCATAGGTTTAGGCCCAGAAGCCTTACTCCACAGTGAGTCTTGAGGCCCAATAAATCCAGGCCCAAAAAGCTTGTTAACCATTATGTATGCGTACCCACGGTGTACCTGGCACGTACGCACATCGTACACTGGTCTTGACTGCTCCGGGGAAGTTGGCCCAGTACGCGTAGCGTACCAGGGGGTACGCCTAGCGTACTGGTCGGTTTCCTTATAACTTCCCTTGTGACTTAATCCATTAAGTCTTAACGTCCAAAACATAGATCCATGTCTTTCAAGACATCCTAAACCATATAATTATAAACTTTATATCTTTGCATACATGGACGAGGGTTAATACATGATATACTTCCTTAAATATACTTTGTAACCATCTAACACTTGCATGGTTGTGGCTTAACCATCAAGATCTGGTTTTTATGGTCCTAAACATCTTCAAGAACTAAAACGGACAGATCATTTGGACAGAATCTTCAAAAACTCAAAGGATCTCAAGTATGGAACCAAAATGTGACATAAAACACCCCCAAAACTAGATCTAAGCATGAAATGATCAAGTTTAAAGCTTTGTACCTCTAATAGGTCGGAAATGATGCCAAACTTCTGGATCTACAAGCCTTCTCCAAGTTCTTGCTCCTCCTTCAAGCTCCTTCTTCTTCAAACCAACCAAAACAACAGCAAAATGTTCAATGTAAGCTCAATATACATGCTATGGGGTTAGGGTTCCAATTGGGCACTGAGAGGACAAGGGAGGCTGAGAGGATAAGGGTTTAGAGGGTGATAAGTTGTTTAAATAGTGGGCAAACCCTAAAATTTAGGGTTTGCATATGGTTACCCTACACCTAGCGTATGCATGGGTGCTCCTCGATCCGGGCCTCATGCAGTACATTGTGTGTACATCCTATACGCCTAATGTATGCTTCGCCCAAATATCCCAACATTTTAAATAATTAACTTGAATACTTAGCAACATAATACCTGTTAAATCCCACGCGTTACAGTTTGATCACAAAGGAAAATGATTGCAAATAGTCGAACCACTTAGCATGTCTTGAACTCAACTTGTGTTGCCCAACAATGTACCTCAATGCTTCATGATCAAAAAATAATACAAACTCATTTATAGTGTTGGAAAAACACTTGCTTTTGGTTTAGGAATGTTATCGGGACTTGATTGAATCGGAGAAAGCAGGTTTTTAGCCAAGTTCACCCCTTAGGAAGGTTTGCATCCGTGATGGGGATTACGACCGTAAACTGTTCGCGGCCGTGAACTGCCTCTTGAAGGGTTTACGGCCGTGAACGGTGTTCTAGAAGGAAATATGAATTTTTGAACGGTTCACGGTCATGAATGGTTTGCAGCCCTTGAAGGTTTAAAGATTTGAAGGGTCTATGGTCGTGAACTCAAGAACAACATCACTTGATTCCAATGAAAAACTGATGTTTTTATGCTCCAAAATGAGTTCCAAGGCGGATAGAGTGATAAATGAAGAGAATCTTTTGTTTTCTTATGTTTTTGGGTGGTGATTTTTAGAGAGAGAGAGGGGGGGTGTTCGCGTCTAGAAAAGTATAAATGAGGCGTAGGAGCACATATTTAGGGGGGGTTGATGGTCCGTGATGGGATCCAGCTGTGAATGGGTTTACGATCGTGATTGGGTTTACGGCCGTGATTGGGTTCATGATCGTGAACACCAGTCAGACCGGATTCGCTGATTTTCTAAGTAACTTGGTTTTCGCACGATTTTGGTTTCAACTCATATATAAAATTCGATTATAAGACTTAAATGATTTTTCCAAACCACAAGGATTTTGACGGAACTAAATAAATTCGAAATTTATTTAACGAAAATTGGCTAACGGGAAAGATTCGGGTGGTCACAGAACTACCCTGCTAATTCCTGACCAAAGATCTTCCAAGAAATACTCCTGAACAGATCCAACAAGGACCCAGAATAATAACTGAACACGTGGAACCAACGCCGCAAGATACGTCCATCTGTAGGTTCATCAAAGGACTTCTCGGCATGCAAAATGACATATGACAATCCTTGATCACTCCGACAATAGCAGAGAACTGATTCGAGAACTAACTTGTTCAAACTCAATCAAAATTCCAAAGTGATAAAATTTCCCGACATCCACCTTGTAGTAGAAGAAGATGATCTACCCACAACATCTAAAAGAATCCTGATCACCTTCTCCAGAGGTACTTCGACCATCTTGAGAACATGGTGCAAAACTCCCTTCCGATACCGATGATAGGAACTAACAATAGGATCATCCTTCCTGAAGGATTCTAAGGATCCATAGGCTTTGGGCTCTGGGTGAGCCCCTAACTGCCCTATGAAAAATCTGGCTCAAAAGTCCCTAAGACGACTATCAAGGGCTCCCAACATCCCTTCCTTGGCTGAACCAAAAACCACCAAGGTCTAACCCAAAACTCTACGAGTAACCTGTTCGATGAGATGAACTCCCATGATCGCGCATCGATTGGTCCAGGTCCTGCTCCTATGCCGAAACCAGAATCTTGATCCTATTCCTGAGTGCTCAACACCAAACCGAACGGACAATCAGGAGATCCAAATATACCCAAGAATCCTCATCCCACAGGCTTCTTAGATTTTCTAAGACTCTTCCCGATTCGAGTATGGATCATGTGCTTTCAGTAGTATAGGCACAATACTACCTTCCACACCTATCCATACTTTCCTCAAGAATTAGCCTGAATCCTCCAAGTCATCCTCTTAAACTGATACCCTGAATGCTCGCTAACAGCATAACCAAATCCACTAAATCATTTCCTAGGCTTTCCTTGGTTCCCGAACCCACCTAGTCCTCAGCTGCTGAAGGATTCCTATTAATGTCAACTAGCTACCTCATGAATACAACCACGTGTAACAGAGATCCGATAATCCTTCGACTAAAAGACTCATCCCTAGAACGGTTGGACTCAGACAAGAGCTATGCAATAGAGTCAAATCCATCACTCTGAGATTATCCAGCCTATGCTACATGTGACTTAGCATATTAACTTAACAGCTAGCTCACATTGCTAAGAGTCCCACAAAGCACAAAGCAAGCAACATTTAGACAATGGAAAATCTAACCAACGTACTCCAATCAAACCATTCTTTCCTCCTGTCAGGAGTCTATACTAGAATGAAATTCTAAGGCTCATACAATCAGGCATAACCTAAACAGGCCACATCATATCACCGACTAATCAGTACTAGCATGCATTTCAGTAAGCACCTACAGTAGGCATATAAGGCATCCTTCCTAGATCCCTGGCCATAATCTAGCATACGAATCACATAATCATATCATATCATGTAACAAACATGTATTGCTATTTTGGTAACCAGTTACTTGAGCTCGATCGATTGCATGCATCACACCGTTTTCTTTGTTTAGAAATTCTTTTGTAATTAAATGTTCACTTTATAAAAATTTCATCAAGCCCTCTGTTTGAGTTCAAGCACATCCGCGAGTATGCCCGAATTCCTCAAACCAAGGTTCTAATACCAACATGTAACATCCCAAAATTTAAGACCAAAAATTTCATTTATAATTAAGTTATTATAAAACCAACATTATTAAAAAAAAAAACATCTATAAGAACATCCCATGTCAAAACCAAAGTGTAAATAATCAAAACATGTTATCATAAAACAATATCAAGGTGTAATCCCAAAGATCTCATGTGCGTAAAAACATAATGTGATGTGTTGCGATTGTCGGCTCCTTTCCTTTAAAAACAAAGTACCTGAAATAAACATTGAAAATCGTAAGCACGAAGCTTAGTGAGTTCCCCAAATACCACATACCATACATATTAACATGCTGCTTAGCATATCTGGGTGCTGGTCTACCCCTTGGTCTCCTTCAACTGGATACTACCAACCATAACTGTGAGCCATGCAAAGCAATAATATATCATAATCAAATAAAACGCTATATGCCAAAACGTAGTCTTGCCATTATGCCATGGGCCGCCACGTGGTCTTTCTTGCCATGTCGGGGGCCACCCGCTTCAGTCTTACAGACAAGTTCCAAGAGCCACCTTCTAGTCTTCCATGCAAGCATCACAAAGACAAGTAGCATAGATAGTGTTCTACTTATCTAATCAGAATACAATGTGCTAGGAGCCACCTCCTGGTCTTTCATACATATTGCCTAGCGCTAACCGTTGGGTCTTCCTACCAAACATAATGGCATACAATATGCTAGGAGCCGCTTCTTGGTCTTTCATACATAATGCCTAGGGCTAACCCCCGGGTCTTCCTACCATACATCAACTAAATGGGTCGGCATTGGTGCCTTAGACCCATACAAATAGTGAGGAGACTCACCACGCACTGCTGAAGTCCCGCGAATAAATCCTTGGCTGCTGGCTGACAGATCCCCAAACTTTAAATCATCAAAACAACACCCAATTAATGATTGGGTTCCAATGTATAACCATAACTCCATACATGGGGTAAAAAGACCATTTTACCCCAAACCTAGCTTCGTCCAAAGCCAAGGCCCAAACTTAAACTCTAGAGGCCCAAAAGCCAAATAATCAACCAAGCCTCATTTATGGCCCACTTTTCCAAATTGGGCCCAAACCCCCTTACATGGGCCTTACCCTAAAGCCTAATCAAAATCCTAGTCCAGACACTTAGCATTTCGATGGTCCAATATCTCATAATCATTAAGGCCCAGTTATGGCCCACCTATGACCCAATTTTCCAAATTGGGCTGAAGCCTTTCCAATGGGACTTATCCTAAAGCCCAATAACTTCCTTAGTCAAAAAACTTGTTCCTATTTAGCCCACGAAGGCCCACCATAACACAGTCCAAGGAATGGTCCAACGAGAACCCAAAACCAATTAGGCTTTTTCACATAAAATGATGATTAGGGTTAAGTGTTCCTACTTAACCCATTAAGGACTTAATCCATTAAGTCCATCATTCTACTAGGTAACTCTTACAGTGTGGTCGGGCGTAATTCATTATTCAATTCCAATGGCCCAAAATGCGGGTCCCGATAATTCCAAACTAACATATTCACAATTAGCGTTTTTTAAACCCTAATTTGGGTTTCCAACCCATTACGTGCCAACAAAGTTCTAAATTAGGTTTTCAGGTTAATTAGGGTTTCATTAGATCAATTAGCATTTCATTATGCCAGAAACCACTCATTGCTACCTCGGGTGGTGGTGGTCGGCGACGGCTCACGGTGGCAGCCACCACCTAATGACGGTGGTAGTGGTGATTTTTGCCAAAAATCCATGTACTAACCCTACATGAATAATCCCATACCAAAAGACACATATAAGTGCACACAACCACCTAATGCGGTGGTTGGCGGTGGCATGAGGTGGTAGCCACCGCCTCATGGCGATGGTGATGAATTTTCTTGATTTTTCGCCCGAGGTACACCCACACAACGAACCACAACACCAGAATACACACATACTTGCGACATAGAAGTTGGAATGCACGCTACAACCTCCCTCAGGGTAGTGGACGTTGACTGGAGCGGCAAGACTGAGTCATACGGGCGGCGGTGGAAATTCCAGTTGACGCATAGCACAAAAAAATGGAGAGAAGGGTTATGACCGAGAACGTTAGCAGCAACAGCAACGGAAGGACGCCCGTTCGCTATCCTCTTCGTCGCCAATAGCGTGAGAAATGGCGGTGTTGAATAACATCTCACCTCGGCGGCAAAGGCATCGGTCTAGAACAGTAGTGTCTGACGGTCTTGCTTGATCGGAAATAAGAATGAAGGGTGGTGCGGCCGGAGATTCATGAACGATGACAGTTGAAGAGATTGAGGCATAAGGTGGCGGCCATGAATAGTTAGGGTTAGGGATAGGCAACGGGAATCGGGTATATCCCGTGTTCTTTCCAAACTTGTGTGCCATTTGCCAACTTCAGTCCCTCCTCACGAGATTTGCTTTCAATTTAAGTCCAAATTTTACCTTTTAGCCCTTGCTTCGATAATTCCATTCATAATAAGTCCTAATAATTACCAAGCAGACCCTGTCTTCAAACATCCATTCAAATTCAACCCATAATTTACTAAACATCCCTCAACCCTCAAAATTTTTTACAAATTAATCCGGAATTTACATTTTAACCCCCAAAACCAACGCCTTGCTAAATTATTCTGCATTTAGGGCTACTATTCATTTATTAATTTTATCTATTTATTTATTAAATAACGGAATGTTACACAAACATTTCATAAAAGTTTCTAAGTGTTTAAAAGTGTCAAAATACATGAATAAAGGCTTGTGGTAGAAAAAGAAATACAACTTATAATATTATTCATTTTGCACACTTTAGGGACATAAAAATGTTGTTATAACTAGTTCTTTATTAAAAGTTCTGTCAAAAGAATAATTGTTGAAATGATCATAAATGGTTTGGTTATAGTCACATACAATTGCCATGTTGTATTTGGGTAGGAAACAATTTTGATTTACATGTAGGGCAAATAAACTTTTTAAAAACGAGTTTCCGAACACAAACAATTGGGAATTGTAACTAAAATAGGTATTGTTGTGGAAGTTTCTCATTCATCAAACTAAAAACACCAACTCAGTGAAGTCCTCTGTAATAACCATTAATCATTTGTGAGCAAAGAATGTGTGTATAGATCTATACGGGTTGACACCCCCATCTGTGGTTGCTAGCTACAACCATCGTTTGACGAGACAAAACAAACAACAACTTCTTGTTTTTATCTTACTTTTTATCACGACGTCGATTAAGTGTCGTTAGGACAACAAGTACCAAACTTATTTTCACTACGCTTCACAGAGGCGGGTTCAAGTGTAAAATGTTAAACAGAATGTTAGTGTTTATTTATATAAAATAAACACTCAATATATTATTTCATGAAAATATGTTAATTTTTACTTATTTATTATAAGTAAATTTAACATGAATATTTGTATCATATTACAAGTATTGGGTCTCACACAAATCATAACAGTAACATTGTTGGCTATGATTTTGCACAAACTTTTCCATTTAAACATTTTATGTTTTATAAAGATTTATTTTTATAAAACTCATGGAGTCAAAATCTATGGAACTCATCAACAATTTTGTTGACGTATTTTAAAAATGTGCGATTGATTTTTATCTTTAACAATCATATCTAATTCATACGGAGTTAGATTCTTACGAAATTTATATTTTTGGAAACGTGTTGATGTGTATTCTCATAATATATTGTTCTTTATACTAAGCTACACAACTTTTTGTGCACTTGTTTTTTAAAATTTTTACGTGTTAGAGTACAAAATATTGTCTTTTGCTAACTATCTCTTTCTAAGCCTTTTATATTTGTTGCAATCAACAATTTGGGGCCTATTTTTGCGGTTGTCACATCATCCAACTATCTTTTACCACTATAAAACCACACTAAACAATGCTTACTTATCTTAAAAACATTTCCTTTTTTAGCCAAGTAAGTTAGTAGGCATTCGGGTGATCTTCCTTCTTCAGCCTGAGTTTCTGTACCATGTGGGTTAAAACCACATTTTCACAACTTCCACCATCAATGATCATGCAACACACATTGCCTTTGGCAGTACACTTGGTGTGAAAGATATAGTACCTCAACCGCGAATCATCATCAATGGACATGGAAACAACATTCATAACTCGTTGGATCACTAACGATTCTTCATGATCAATCAACAACTTTGGATTCCTCATAGGAAATCTCATCCCCATTAGTATCATATTTTTGAACTTGCTTCTCTTTGGTCAAAGTCACCAACTGATGGTTCACATAGTCACACGTAATATAACCTATTCCTTAACATTTGTAACATTATCGGAGTAGGTTATTGCTTTTAAAAGTTCATTAGGTGTGGGTGTAGGGGTTTTAGGGATATGAGAAACCTTCGGACCATAGTTGGATGTAGTCATATTCATAAGGATGAATCAGGTCCTGGTTGTTCGGGAATTACTCCTGATTTATTTCTCCATTTTTAGGACAAGTTGGCATACATCTGAATATGTCCAATAGGTTTGGAGACTCACCATATCCGAGATCTCAAGTTTCAATACCCCTAAAAATCAAGCAGTAACTTGTTCTTCTTCTTCTGCCACATCACACCACATCCAAAGTCGGTCAAATTCATGAATGGCTTCCAATAACAACATGGATATATGGGATATATTGTAGTACCCTAAGAAAGCTTCTTGTCGATGCTTTTGAGACAGAAAATTGTTCTTCATCAACTTCTTCATTTTTTCCTATTTGAAGAACTTTGCTTTTCCTGCATGCTTCCACTATTTCTTCATGTAATCCCACCAAAGAGAGGCATTTTTCCTCAATCAGATGGCCAACACTTTCACCTTCAACGGTTCTGACATGTCTCGTAGATCAAACACTTGCTCAACGGTGCTTAACCATTCAAGGAATTCATCATGATGAGTATGTTGGGTTTTTATTCAAAAAATAGTTTCAAAAATAGGTTTTTAGCAAAGAAATACTTGAATATTTTTGAACAATTATAAACAAGTTATCACAACCATGGATCTTCTTGGAAAGTTTAGAAAAAAAAAACAAGCACCAAAAAAGAAGAAGAACATAACAACCTTTGTAGTCTTTGAATCCTCAAGGGAAGGCTTGGAAGTTGATGGAGAATACGGAAACCTTTAAGACACCAACAAGAAACCAACTTTATTTGAGATGCTAGTCTTCTAAAACTCTTAAGCTTGAAGTTCAAACCAAAGTATAAACTTCAAGAGAGTAAAAGAAGCAAGTAAACTCTAAAGTTTCTACCAAAACTAGAGAGAGCATGCATGGAGAGGGGAGGATATGTTTTTTTTTCAATTCATAGGTAAGAAAGGGATGAAAGCTTGTCTTAAAGTTAAATCATTACCTAAAGGTCACAAAGTTTAAAGCATACCATACCTCTACACCTCTATGTCCCCCATGACCGTAAGACATGTCATAACTTTTTAATAAATAAATCAAATGTCCATACTCTTTTGATTCATGACCAACCATTTCTTTTTCATAAAAAAAAGTAGTCAAAGTTTTATAAAATATACAAACTCTTTGTATTTTATAAACTCTAAATTTTAGCTAAAAGACAGAAGAGCCTTTTTAGTCAAAAATGTTATACATGACTTAATAAATCATACCATATGATATATATTATGTTATTTGATAATGAAAAATAATTATTTCCAAGAAATAAATAATTTCCAATTAGTTATAAGAGTTTAATAAATATTTATTAAATTCAGTTTCTAATAAATACTCAATTGTATTAAGTTGTTCTTAGTATGACCCTTAGGATCATATGTTTATTAGCAAAATCACCATAATATGACTCTTGAGCATACAAGATCTTTTACAGCATGCCCTGTGAACTTGATAATCTCAATTTTCACTCTAATATTCTTCAACAGATCACCATGGTATCCTCCTTCGTGGTGATCTCATTTCGGCACAACAAAATGATTGATCACCTTGTCGTTGCAAGCATTGAATCTCTATGTCACATGGATCTTGTAAATCAGCCCCGCCATTCCGTGGAACACATCCACCATTGCGACCACCATGAGCTCCTCCACGACCCAGAACCATCTATTTAGCTATTTGTTCATTTGCTTTGATACCAAAACTGTCTAACAAACAACGAAAACCAGATAATTATAAGGAGGAGAATATAAGCTTCATTCCTTAACCCTATGAGATCATAATTTATTAGGAAAAGATCTGAAATCAAATATTTAAATCAAAACTTAATAAACAGTTGCCACAAAAAAAACGCGTTTTGAGACCTTAAACGATCCTAAATTGCCGAAAACGCCACATGTCATGACGAACCTATGAGTTTTCTTATTCGACCAATTTTACATATCATGTGCGAATTTTGTCAAATTCTGAGTTGTTGGATCATTTCGGCAGATTTGGCGCTGATGTCGTCATACCATTCTAACCAGCGCTGACATCATCTAGCCATGCGTCATCACTTGTACCACCTACATCGTAATTCCTTGTGGTAATATTGAAGAGTTTGTAGGGTTACATAATGAGTACCGTGTGAGTGTCTAATTGTAGCTTTAGTAGCTATAATCCATTATTAAGAACTATTAGTTTTAATGGTGTCTTGATTAGGCAGAAGACTATTGCTATTATTATTAAGCATAATGGTAGCTTGAATAGTTATTAATTCATTAGTATTATTATTAGAGAAAATGGTAGTGTACTAGTAAATCCATTTTTGAGTCTAATGGTGGTTTTAGTTGCCGTAAACCATGTTTAGTTGTTGTACAATGTTATAGTTGTGAACTTTAGTTGAAAAATGTATCTAAACTACTTACACACATATTGATTGATGTATTTATGTTCTTATAGACTACATGAGTATGTATATGGTTAATATAAGTGTACACCAATGTGATATATTAATTTGTAAAGTCAAAGCATCTCATTCTGTATTCTTGTCAATTTTTCAGTGAAGTTGAGCTTTACTTATATGCAGGATATGTTATCTTTTGGAATATTAAAAACAAGGATCTAGTTTTTGTGTCACCAGATGTCGTTTTCAATGGATAAAAGCCCATAATGTTAGTTTTCTTCTAATCTTAAATCCAAATCATTCAACTCCATCACTTCTTGAATTCCGGAAGTACTCTAACTAAATTCTAGTTTTAAGGATTATTCTTTCTTCGAATTTTATTGTTTCGGAAATGGTGAAAGAATGATTCATTATTTCATACAATTTGCACATGGTCCTATGTAATAGGTGTGTAAAAGACGATCATCTTCTTTTTGCATATACATTTATTTACCATTGAAACAATTCTTTGTATTTGTTGTATTATATTATGTTCAATGAATTATCTTGTTTGTTTGATTGATTTTTTTTTTGCATATATATATATATATATATATATATATATATATATATATATGGCGCGCTATGACTCCAAGTTTTGTACATGCCGTCAAAATTTATCAAAACTTCGTCTTAACTCATATATGTGTATAAAATTAAATAATAATTGAAAATACATATAAAAATATTAATTATATACAAGTTTGCCGTCTAAAATCACGCGTTACAAATAATGTGGCTCGCAAAGACTTAGAAAAGCTTGAGGTTTGACATTGCTGCCAAATCACGCTTTATATTAGTTACAACCTAGATAATGAAACATTAAATGTGATTTAATTTGATCATTAGTGAATCTAAATAATAAAATATTTTAAAAATTGTATAATCATTATATACAAATTGTTTGTCATCAAATTTTATAATAAGTTTTCGACAAACAAATACATAACCTCTTTCATTATGACAGAAGACAAACATTTTTATAAATTATAAATTTTAATGATAGACAATGTATGTCATTATATATATATATATATATATATATATATATATATATATATATATATATATATATATATATATATATATATATATAATCTTTCTAGTAGTGACATATTTCAAGATAACGATGTTAAATTTTAAGAAAATAAATCATACTTAAATAGCTATAAGAAATTGAAAGAAATCAAATATATTACTTAATTCTGAATACACATATTAACTAAATAAAAATCGACATATTTATATAAAATTATGAAAGGAATAAGTAAATTGCTATTAAAAAGTGAAATATAGGTATTCATTTGTGTTTGTGTGCATGATTGAACCCCAAAATAACATAATGAAATTTTGTGCAATTGACCTTTCTTCCATGTGTTTCGGATGGTTCATATAAATTGCCCTACATTATACATAAGAACAAATCTAAGAAAGGTTAAGAATCCAAAATATACCGTAAAATCATATATATTGATCTGCAAAATAATGTTTCCTATTATATTTTTTAATTTTAATGTTAAATATTAAAAAAATGAAAATACAATTAGTTGTGACGTCTTTAGTGACGACGGACGTGTATTAGTGGTGACTAGGTTTTAACAGCGATGACAGACATTAGCGAGAACGATGTATTTGCGGCGACATATGAAGCATTTGTAGCGAAACGACATCGGCAACCTATTAGCAGTAACGCGTCGCTGCTAAAGACATTTGCAGGGACATATCAGGCTTTTAGCGGGGACATATCTCGAGGGGAATTTCAAAGAATGACATATGAAATACGTCTAAAGTTGCACTTGTCGCCGCAAATATTAACGTTTCTTGTAGTGATACCACAACATTGTTTAATAACTGTAAACCCATAAACAGCAATCCCACAACAAAAATAATAAGATAGAAAACAAAGTTATAGTGATGATCAGGGGAATTTCAGCGAATTAATGTCATATGAAATACGTCTAAAGTTGCACTCGATCGACCTTCCATAAAAGATTACAAATCTTGCATTCCAGTGAAAACTATATGGTGGCAAATGGCAGGCACTTTGCAAAATGATACACCTTTCGTATAATCGTAAGTACTCAAGGTAGATCGGGTGGCCTAGAGGTGGTTGCGTAAATCTCAAAAAAAAGCATGTGCTTCATCAGAACTTTGATAATCAATGTCATCTAGCTAGTGATTAATATTTAACTATCTTATGTTTTCCTATTACTCCTTCCGTCCTAAAATTATAGTTCATCTTTTCTTTTTGGTTTGTCCCAAAATAATAGTCTACTTCTAAAAATAAATAACATTTTTACCAAAATACCTCCTCATTATTAGTTAACCAACTAAGCATTTAATGGAAAATTAAATGCAAAATAAGGACAAAACTGTCATTTTGTTAAATAAAGTTGGTGGTAATTAATGCTTTTATTAATTTGTGTGTTTTTTGTCTGTGGACAATAATATTGGGACGGAGGGAGTATTATGCAATATTTTTAATTTTTTGAGCAATTAATGTTACTTGACTTTTGATCAACATGTCTAATTTTATAAATAAAAAATGAATCATTTTATCGTGTATATTTTTTGTTTAATAGTATATCAAAAAATATATGAAAAAGACAATAACATCTACTCTAAATGTCAAATTTTCAAATAATGATTCAATTTAATAATGAATATATATAAAATGTACCTACAAACGACCATGAATCGTTAATAATAAAAAATACAAAAAATATATTTTTAAAATAACGACTCGGAAACCCTATGCTGACAAGATGTCCTGGCCGGAGCTCAACCTATTCGGACTACCATTTATGCGAAATAAGCTTATAGTGCATATCTTATTTTTGGTATTATAATCATGGTCTAAATTGTAGCTTTATGATGCATCTAATGAAAATTTTAGATAATTACACAGGTACATAATTAAGCATACCATTTATACAATAATTTTTTTTTAAAAAGCTAATGTTTGATTTGACATTTAGTTTAAGAAGATTATATGAATGATAATTGAATACATAAACTATTTCTTAGTAAAGTAAAGCTAATTAAATTTAACTAAAGGAAAATCAAGGTTACAAATAATTTCTAGCGATTAATTAATAACAGACAAATAACTATTATTGGGAACATAATCTTGTTTGAAGGTCTGAATATTTTTGCATGACCCAAATGAGTAATATACAATTTAAATGTCTGGTGACAGTTTTATACAAGGACAAAATACTTTTACGTTGTAAGGATGCTTTCAATCTTGATTGGATCATAAAGGTATATACGAGTCGATAAACATGTGAATTAATTACATGAAAAAGAATATTATGGATGGTATTGCAATCGCACATGCATGTATATATGTATGACGTTTCAAGCTTGATCATAAGTGTCAAAAGTATTGGAGATAAACATGAAACCTGTTTGTTTCGGCATACAAACAATAAAGAAACTTAAATAAGATTGATGAATTCATGGAGTACTCTTTTGAAAAAGTTGTTTTGAGTTAATAATTTGAAATACATAGGTTAGAGAGACCTTAATTGAAGAATTAAGATGATGTTTGAAGAATACAGCGCGTTTCATTAGCTTCTTCATTCTAATAATCAAAGTAATTGACAAGAGGTTTCGTTACCATAAGAAACAACAAAAGGTTCTGGATTGACGAATTTTGCTTCGTTAACTTGTCGTCTAATCAAGCATGCGTGGATTAACTGATTTACTTACCTTGTCGATATATTAATCACCTAGCTAACCTCAGCTCCAGATCCACGTGATCTTCCATTGAATGCATGAAAAGCGGCCAAACTACCTTCTTCTGCCTCTTGCAATTCATAACTTCTTCATCATCACACCCATCAAACCCTAGTGACAAATTTGTTTCAACCGGACCAAATACGAATGCTTCATCACAAACACAACTCTTTATATCTGAATTACTACCAGGTGTGGTACTTTCTTGACCTAATATAGGTATTGAAGAAACTCTAAAGGGAGAATCGGGTGAGAGGAAGGAAATAGGGTTTGTAGACTCCAATAAAGATTTAGGGTTTTGTTGTGTACCATTGATAGATTGCTTAAGCTTAGCTCTTTCTCTCCTGTGAACGTTCATGTGACCACCTAGGGCTTGAGCTGACCTGAATTCTCTTCGGCAGAAGTTACAGGAATATGACCTGGGAGGCCAAACGAACCCACCTAAGGGACCTCGAGCATCCTCAGCGAAAGCCTGTTCTTCCCATGAGTTTTTGAGGATGCTGTTCTTGCTCTTAACCCACATCAAATACTGTGAGTATTGCTCCATCGATCTCTTTTAACTTTCCAATTTTCAAACTTATCTGAGGTTCAGATAACGATATGCAAAAGACAGTGGTCAATTATACTTTGTGTTTAAAGGGATAGTTATACATATACGCAAAGTTAGGAGAGAGAGAGAGAGAGAGAGAGAGAGAGAGAGAGAGAGAGAGAGAGAGAGAGAGAGAGAGAGAGAGAGAGAGAGAGAGAGAGAGAGAGAGAGAGAGAGAGAGAGAGAGAGAGAGTATTTAATTAGAATACAAAAGAGAGATGAAGTTGCTCACACTTGGTTTTTCCTGCCCAAGGTGATTGATGTATAGCTGAAGGTTTGTAAAGAGTCATTTGTCTTCTTAGCCTAGTGGGTAGGCCGGGATTGGTGTTACAGTTATCCGGTTTATGTAGACGTCACGTCATACTTTTCAAATTTTTACCATAACTTGATATTTGTTAGGCACGATTCGTCATACTTGACATATTATTTTTTCTTAATGTACAAAATAAATAATTTAAACATAACATTTTTTTTTAAAAAAAACTTAAAATTCATTAAACTTAAAATAAGAATACAACACGAAAAAAAATATAGAAATTCAAATTACAAACCTAGGAATTAAAAAAAAAACATAGAAATGTAAAAAAAGAACACTACAAGAAATCATGCCATTAGTGGCGACATAGGCTTTTAGCGGCGACACAACCATTTGTCGCCGCTAAAAGCCTATGTTGCCGGTAATCAGTGTTGTAAAACTTACCGATTTGCCCGAGTACTCGTCTGAGTACTCGCTACTCGGCCCCTTACCGAGGCGAGTTACAAAATCCGAGTACTCCTCAATTCGTCTCTTATTGAAGCGAACACTGTTGTAAAACTCGGTCAACTCGGTGATTGATATGTATAGTATACTTAATGATTTATTATTTAACACAAATATGTGATTATTACTATATATATATATATATATATATATATATATATATATATATGTCTTAAATTTTCAATAATTATTCACGAAGTGGGACCATTGTGTGTTTTTTTAGTTTTTGTGTATTCAGATGTATCTAATTTTGTTATATATTTCATTCAACTTATGGTTTTAACATATGATTTTAACATATATAATTTCCCTAAAATTATTTCTATATGAATTACTGAATCCGAGTACTCCCCGAGTACTCGCTACTCGGTAGTCGGCCGAGTAGGTACCGAGTAGCGAGTTCTACAACCATCCCGATAATTGTGTTGACGCTAAATGTTTGTTCCTCGAATCCGCGTTATCCCCTTCTGGTAGACCTCAGTTGTTCGATTAAGTATCTAATCCAACGGTTGGGACCTCTTATCCGCATAAAACCAATACCGGCAACAATTTGTTACCGCTAAAGTTCGAAAATATCACCGCTAACTGTGGTATAAGAAAAGATGCAGTACCCTTCCCTCCAGATAGTCGCCGTTGTTAACGTTTGTCGCCGGTAAAGACTTTAGTGTTGCCGCTAAAAGCGTCACCGCTAAAGGCCTACGCAGATAAATAGAAAAAAAAACGACACATTCTTCGGTTTTCCTTATGTGTTCTCATTTCATTCGCATTTTGGTTCGTTTTTGCCCCCCATTTTTTGCGAGTTATCGTCGATACCAACAAGAAATCTCCCCAACATTGTGAGATTAGAGATCAAAGGTGTTTAGGGCTTCAATTAAACGGGTATAACTCACGAAAACAACAAATTACTAGCTACATCCCGGGTAAAAAGGTAACTTCAAGTTCTTATATCTCTTTTTTTTTTCTCTTTTAACACAGATTTCTAGCTCCATTTGATGATTAATTGCAAATTATTTGGCAATTTCAGTTTTTTTGGTCGTTTTGTCTTTGGGTTTACTGTAAGGGGCGGGTGAGAGTATTTTCCAGTGAGTACCAATTTTTCCGGCGACATTGAGTAATTTTTGCCACCATAGGTTCTATTTACTTCTATTTATTGTGAAGATTTAGTTTAATTGCAAAATATGTGTAGTTGTATCAATTATTTGAAAATTGTCATATGTATGTATATTTGATATTTGTATGTGAATCTATGTAAATTTGGTGTATATATAACAATGTATGTGTGTTTGATGTATATGTGCTATATGAGTATTTGGTAGAAGTATGATGTTATTATCTATATAAGTGAAATTATGTGTATTTGGTATAAGTAGGATGTTATTGTTGGATTAGTGTCTAAGTCCATAACTATTTTCGTATGTACTTGACCCAATGGTGCATGGTCCTTTTGGGTTGCCTTCATCAAAGCAACTTGATATGATGAATTATGGAGAGAAAGGATTAATTATGATTTATTAATATATTATGAGAATAATATATTAAAGGAGAAATCATATTGTTTAATTAATATTAGTCAAGAGTTAATAAGAATTAAGTTTGTGGCTAAAAGACATTAATTAAACTTAAGGGACTAGAACTGTCAATTGTATGATAGTTGAATATTGAGCTAATGGACTCCATATTAAAGGGGTGGACGAATTCTATGGGGAAACCCATTAGAAATCGTCCTAGGCCTTTAAGGAAGGAGTCCATGGGTTGCTTAGGGCCTAAGCATCCAAATTAGGGTTTCCTTGTTAGATAACCCTAATAGTCTCACTATTTAAAGGACCCTTAAGCTCCAAAAACATGGTGAACTTGTTCTCTAGGGTTTTCACACATTTTGGGCAACCTCCACTCTCCTTATTCTTCATCCTCTTGCTCTTGGTGTTTGTGAACCATTAGAGGAGTGACAATTGTGACTCTAAGCTTTCTAAAGTCATTACAAGGAGGATTTGTGATTGTTATTGCTACATAACAATCAACGTAATATCTTAAACCCATTGTTATGTTAATATTGATTATCATATGCTAGATCTAGGGTTTAAAGTCTTGGATGAATTGCATGTACAATAGAGAAACCTAGATCCAAGCATTAGGGTTTGTGTGAGCACATAGGATGTTCTTATGACTAAAACCCATCAGTTATTATGTGTGTATGTAAATGTATGTATGTTTGTTATATATGTGGTATATGAAAATATGTGTATTTGGTCTAAGTAGGATGTTATTATATGTGTATGTGAATGTATTTGTATTTGGTGTATGTGTGGTATATCTATGTGAAAGTATATGAATTTGATGCTCTTATGTATTATGTGAAAGTATGTGGTTTTGATATAAGTAGGATGTTATTAATGGAAAAAAAAATTAAAAAAAAATTATTGTTATATTTGGAAAAAAAAACAAAAAAAAAAATGTTATGAAATTGTTTTAAAACTTATATACAAATACTAGAAATTTTCTAGTCTGTTCCTAAGCTAACCATAAATTAACCAATAAGTTCCAAAACTTATATATTAACCAATAAGCTCCAAAACTTATATACAAATACTAGAAAGTTAATTTCTTAACTTTTTAGCTCCAAACCTACAAAGTAAATATCACACTTTTTTTAAAGAGAAGTCAATGACATTCTTAAATTTATTTGGCAAGTTTGATTCCTTCTTTTGACTAAAACAAAAGTTAGAAATTGTTATATTTTCATGTCTTTTTTAGTTTTTAAATTTTTTATTTGCAACATATTTATACAATGCTATAAATAAATAAAAATATATATATATTTTTCAATCTCAACGGTAAAAAAGAACAACACAACAACATAATATAATTGTTTAAAGTACAATGCTATAATTGAAAAAAAAACAAAAAACGTTATAAATAAAAAAATATAAAATAGTAAGAAATGTTTTTTTATGGATATACCAAATTATTAATTTTTCTTTATTTAATTTTTTATTCAATAAAAACTAATCGCTAAACATATTAAAAGAAACAAACAATTTTTTTTCAATAATCATGTGTATATTTGTACATTTACTATAAATAAAACAAATATGTGGAAAAAAGTGATTTGGTGGATCTTTGACCTTTTTATTTAAAACTTACAACTTTTGCTTATATAAATTACAATTAATTATAAATAAAATTAATTAAAAAAAGAATAAATAAAAATTTTTAATTTTTAATTTTTTATTTTTTTTATTTTTTAAATTGTAATATCTATTTTTATGAGTCACATATAATTGTTTAAAGTACAATGTTATAATTGTAAAAAAAAATGTTGATTGTAATAAACACTGTTAATTTTGTATACTAAAATCTAAGCCCAAAATTATGTTTCAACAACATCATGTTTATTGATAAAAGCTGGACTACAAGCCATATCAAAACTATCCTGAGTTCCAAGCAGGAGTCAAAGTTTTTATCGAGAAGTCCAAGTTACACCTTGATAGTAATGATAAAATCAAATGTATGTCTCAAAAATGTGATAATCGTTACTTCAAGTACCCGACTGTAGTGGAACGTCATATATTTATAAATGGTTTCAGTAAGTCGTACAAAACTTGGATCTATCATGGTGAATCTTTTAATCTTACAGTCGTCTTAATTTACAAAAAGCAATGTACTTTAATAGTTTTTGTTTACATTTGATAATTTAACTTATAAGTTTATATATGTTGTTATTTATTTTGTAGTTGCAAAATCTTCGGGCAATACTCAACGACCCGACATGTAGGGATGAGCTTTATTCGTTTTTTCAATCACAGAATAATCGAGGAAACGATGGGAACGAAGTGATGGTAAGTAGGGAGGAGGTTTATTTGTATATTACATTGGTTGTCACGCTTTGCTACTTGTTAGAATTGTAAAACTTTTGGTTGTTTTATGTAACTACCGGCGACACTATTACTTTTGATATTTAATCGAATGTTGTTATGTAATTACCGGTGACACTATTACCGGCAACCAAAATCGTTGATTAAAAAAATTAAAAAATGAAAATTTTTAATACTGGCGACACTATTACCGGTTATTACATCATTACCAGCGACTAAACTCTTTAGCGGCGACACAAGCATTAGCGGCAACTATTCTCGTTAGCGGTGACAAATTAATTAATAGCGACGAAGCAGTAGCGACGACTTATTACTGGCGACGTGACGCCGCTATTACCATTACCGGCGACAATGAGACCCTTTAGCGGTGACTTTTGTCGCCGCTAATTGCCTTTTTCCTTGTAGTGGAAAACAATAAAATTAAAAAACCTAAACTAGATGTTATATTTTTTTTTGCAAACTCCTCTTTGGCTTTTAAAGCCATTTCTCGTTCGCGCTCGGATAGCTTGTTTGTGAGTCTCGTTAAAATGGACATGGCACGAGTTTTTTCTTTCTCTTGTGCAAAGTCCAAGTATCGCTCCAAGGAAGACTTTAAACGGTCCATTTTTGTTGCTAGTTTGTCGACGTCTTCGGAAGTATTTGCCACCGTTTTTCCCTTTCGCTTTGCCTTATCTCTTCCCATTTGATGAGTGTCTCTCTGAACATCAAAAGGATCATATTCATCGAGATCAATCCCAATATGGGCACTGGACGATTGATTATGTGACGTTTCAGATGTTTTGGTTCTTTTAGATGAACCACCCGTAAAACTTTCAAAAGATGGGATATCTTGCCATTTTTTTGACAATTTTACAATGTTCCAAACATGTAAAATTTTGAATGGCGCCCTGTTTTGTTCCCAGCACAGGTCAAGAGATTTTTGCAAAATGGTTTCGTCGTTTGCACCACTTTGCCATTGTCGTTTCACACTCGAAAACAGCCCATTGAACTCCGCCACGACTTTGTTAACATTTCTTCACTTAGAATAAATTTGCACTTTTTTCTGGTAATCACCAACTTTAATCTCGTTGAGAAACCTTCGCGTCATTTTTCGAAAGAAACATTGGACAATCTTAGTTGTTTCCGACCACCGGATCTTTGGAAACATCCACCCAAACACGCGCTAACGTCTTTTCTTCGACATATATCCATTGCTTTGGAGGCACCCTTCCACTTTTTTTGGTTGTGGTGGATTCTCTTTAGCCTCAAATTCCGTTTTCGGGACGACTGCAGGTTCCGCTTCAGTTTGAAATTTGGTTTGGTGGTTCATTGGGAAGTCAGGAATATGATCAAATGGATTGAACTCATCTATCATTTGGGAAGAGAAGTTCATTTGTGGTTGGTTTTGAAACAGGAGTTGTCTTTGAAATTGTGGTTGATTTTGGAATTGAGGTTGGTTTTGTTAGTGTGCTTAATTTTGGTATTAAGGTTGATTTTGGGCTTGAAATGGATAGTAAACACCACGAAAATGCAGATTTAGTGGAGAATAAATAGGTCGATCACGTTGATTTTGAATGAAAGTTGGTGAAGAATGTGAGATGTTTAGGTTTTCGGTGTTTCTTTTGGTATTTTTTTTGAGATTTTGGGATGGAAGAAGAAGTCATTTTTCTTTCAAAAATCTTGAATTGTTTGAGTGACAAGCGTACTCTACGTACGCCCCACGTAGGTGGGTGTAATCTGTGACCAACATCAGGCTAGTACGTGAAGCGTACTAGCAAGGGACCAAATAGATAACAATTTTGCATAATGGGCATAAATGGAAGACTTACCGAATTCGAATGTTACAAAACAGGCAGAATATTGACTTAGGTCCTTCTTACATGAAGATTATGGCAAGTTGAGCACTCGAGGGTGTCGCAGGGCTTCGCCGCAGGCTAGAATGAAGAAAAATGTGCTAACTATCAAAATTTTCAAACACATATCAACTGGAGGTTGTGGAGACTAGTGAAAGAATGAGCTGGTATTTATAGGGGAGTTTGGAGTCTTTCGCGCCGTACAACAGGAGGCACGCCGAGAATAAGGGTGACGTCGATCCACTAGGTTGCCGACACGTGGCACAATCTGGGTGGGGCTACGTGGCCGACTTCGCGCACAAGCTATGCACAACGTGTGTGCGCGTGTGATGTTTTCCAGATTTTCAAATTTTCATATCTCCTTCATACGAGCTCTGTTTTGACATTCTTTATATCCACGGAAAGCTCTCAACGAGATCTATAACTTTCATTTAGACTTCGTCGGCTAATTTTGACATCATTTTATTTACATAGGCTTAGCCTATTAAAGCCTGTATAAAATGCATAATTCTCACATACGGCGTCCTTTTTCGATGGTTTTTATATCGTTGGAGTCCTAACAATGATATATTCAACTCTCATTTAGATTGTTTTGACTAACAATCTATCGATCTAAAATTCGATAACGGTGCGCACACTGTTGTGCCGAATTTTAGAAAAATCATAACCTTCTCTAGTAAAGTCAGATTTAGATGATACCTATGCATACGGATTCTCTTTGAAATCATTTATGAATTTCATTTAGACTTCCTAAGCTAAAAATCAATATATCCCAGATTCACTTTTTATGATATCCGTAGTCGGGTCGGTTTTATCGCGAGACTTTGGCGCTTTCTAACTTCTTGGTTCTAAGTCGGATTGAGGCATTCTAGATATGTATGGGATCCTAATTAAGAATATTATAACTAGGTTAAGATTATTTTCCCTAAGTGATCTTTTACTTTTGACGTGTATTTTAAATATTATTTATTTTATTATATAATATATCTTAATATCATATAAAACATATAAGCACAAAATATATGAATAATCTTGTCTTATTCATTAACAAAATGACTACATGACTTGAGCGCAAATGTTACATGTTTGATTACTAAGCATAGCTGGAAACGTGGGCGTTAGATTTTATTTTTATAATAAATTTAATATTTTATTATATAGCACTGTTATAAAAATCCCGACTAGGTCCCGATTAATCTTCAATTAATCCTTAGGTGTCATTCGACCGATTAGAGAGTATCTAGCGATTAATCCCAACATACATAATGAGTGAAACAATATAAAACAATGAAATTTTAATATTTTGAAGAAGTTTTTTCTCAATTGATACTATTTGAGGTATGATTAGCGTTGTATTAATCATATTAACTTATTTTGTTATGATATTAGTGGTATTTATGAACTTTAATATGATATTAGTAATATTTAATTTTTTTAAAATTCAGCAAATTAGCAATTAATGGTCCCCGATTAAGCTCCGCCTAGCCGATTAATCGCTTAACCCAGTCCACCGACTGGCTAACGTCAAACGTTTTTTACAACCTTGTTATATAGTATCATTATTTTTTCATTAATTCACAAATAAAAAGTGTCTCATATATCTTCAAAATTAATTTCATATATTTGTTTGAATCAACGATTATAACTTTACATAAATAAAAATACATATATCTCTTAATTTAAAAAAATCATTTACAATAATTTATTAATAACTATGAGTTTTTACTATAAAAGTTTAATTAATTTTATAACCATGGTTTCCACTAGTTATAACCTATTATAAAAATATACAAAAATATGGATCAATAGTATGCAGATATCATATTTAGGGGATGCAAGGGTATTGTAAAATAAAGAGGTTAGGGCGACACAACACCTCTCCGCCTTACTCCATGCACCCATGTTCCTTTCCATCTTATGGTAGTTTTTTTTTTTGGAATCAGTCATCTTACATAAATGATTTGCCTTATTATAGAATCGAGCTCATTTAGGTAATTTTGAGGCCATTTCTACAAGATCCTTTTAAAGCGTCTCAGGCCTCGTAGAGTGTTTTTTCTCCGCCTTGTTGTAAATTTTGAATTTCGTCCTTCGTAATTGTCGTTGGAAGGCTGAATCTTATAAGGAATTTCGAATTTAGGTCCTCCCAAGTTGAAATCTATTTTGATGGAGTAGTTTTGATCCAATCTTTTGTCGCTTTGATGAGTGTTATTGGAGACACACCTCACGTCACTTGATATTCTAAAGTGTGGGATGTTGAAATAATCAACACTTTCTATGACATCCTCCAATTGTTGATTTGCATCTTCGTGTTCTTTTCTAGTAAATGGGGTCTCCTTGAGGAAATGTCAGAATTGCTCCTCAAGTTCGAAGTTCAAATTTTGGAGGTCCGACCTTCTTACTCCAAACCCTTTGTTCCTGTTGTTATGTGTCATATACTGCTCCAGATTCAAGTTGTGGGTCATGTTTCTTTCTTTGTTGTTTTCAACAAAATTTGACTGTCCTTCGAATAAATCAAGCATCTTTCCTTTATTTCTGATGATTTAATGAATTGTTCGGGATCGTCAACAATTGGTTCTAACAACGTTGCAAGCTTCTGGTCATATATTTTGTGTAAAAGAAATCTTAGACTATTTAATTGGCTCAAAAGGGAAAATTTTAGCTAAAATCTTAGTATCGAATGAAAATTGCGACGAGATTATAGGATCTCGACGAGATAACTAATAGAAAGAGTTCTTTTGGGGCGCACTTATCAGTCTGAAAAGAACATTTTAAAATTTTTAGTGGGGAATGTCCAGAAATCGGGTTTAGGAACCTTAGTATTGGTTGAAATCAGTTCCCCGACAACAGCGCAAAAAACTTGATGTTGAATGAACAATCTATTAAAATACACCTTTTAAAATTAAAAAAACTCATTTTAAATTTATAAAACCTAACCAGTCCAAACTGAGACTATCAATTGCTAGATAGTGTACTTGATCATGAATACTATATCTAGGGTAATTAAAGGTGTCATAAAGGGAACATAAGTTTACCAATAAATAAGATGTAACTACATAAATAAAAATAAAAGGAATTGATATAAAAATAAAAGGAATTGATAAACTCAATAATCTCAACTAAGAACTAAATAAAACAAACAAAATAAATACTTTAAACAAATAATAATAAAAGTATTTTTTTTTTTAGATTTCGATTCACCCATTGATTATGATTGATTCATACGAAGTGGAATGGAGATTAGCGAATATGCACCAAATTCTAAATAGATTAATTCAAACTCAATGTCTTTAATCATATGTTTCTAAGTTATCTATAGACAATGATAGTTTTCTTAGATCCATTATGTTGCTTCGTATTATGACACACTTAATTGGTATGATTAGTCCCATGGTTAATGGCGACTACTCAAATTGCCTAAGTTAGTAGTACAATCATGTGTGTTAAATCAACAATTATATGCCTAACCTTGGGATGCCTCCACTAGTCAAATTTGCCTACGATTGAATTAGTTAAGTACTGATCTCCTAATTGTTAACTAAATAGTTGATTCAAGTAACATAATCCGAACTCAATTATAAAATTATGCACTTAGCTACACATACATAACAATACTAATATGAATACTCATGGATCTTTAATCAGATAGTCATAGTAAATTGAATGGCTACTAATTTCCTTTCAAATGAATCAAAACCATAATCAAGTCAGATCATCTACATCTAAATAAAAGTAATGAGACTTAGCACATGCACTAAATTAAGATGATAATAAAAAACTAAAGAAATCTAACATACAACAAACCAAATACTCCTTTTTGAGAGCCTCCTTGCTACAGTTCTTCATCATTGCTTCTCTTTTCCCCTGTTCTCACTAGGGTTGAGCATGGGTCGATTTGAGTCGGTTTTTGGATAAAACCAAACCAAACTATAGAAAGTCGGTTTTTCATTTTTTAAACCCATATAGGTTCGATTTTTCCATGGTTCGGTTTTCGGTTTTCCGGGTTAGGTTTATGGGTTGTCGGTTGTAAACTGTGGGTTTATGAGCTCCTGTTTTTTTTCTAGTCTTTGGGTTCAAACCCAGTGAAAGTGCGTTGCGACAAATATTCTTGTATTTACTTTAAATATACTAAAATAAAGAGTATGTATTCTAGTATTCTAAAAGCATAAAAGTGTTCAAAAGATCAAAGTTTAACACCATTAACAGTTTGTTGAAAATAAACATAAAGGGCGGTTTTATACGTCGAAACCGAACCAAACTGTTATTTTTCGTTTTTTGTAAAATCCAAACCTAAACCGTCACTTATTGCTTTGGTTTTAGTTTTTTGGTTTCAGTTATGTCGGTTTTTTGGTTTTCGGTTCAGCTTTTGCTCATCGCTAGTTCTCACGGCCCTTTATTGTATGTCTTCTATATATTTGGCACTCTTGTTTTTAGAGGATTAAAGGCTTTATTTATAACCTTTTGGACCCGACATAAATTGCGCCATGAATTTATAAATTGGTATTCATCTTTAAAATCTTCAAAATATTCTCTATGCTAATATCCAATTGTCTTCTTTGGTGATTAATCCACAAAATTATGTTCAAAAATTTCTCTTCTCGGGTTCTATTCATTTTATGGTCATTTTCAGGTGCAAAATGTAAATGTATAACAATTAAGCATTTTTGTCATATTTTAACTATAAAATTTATAAAATGTCTCTTAATAGGGAAAATAACTTGATAGGGTAAGATACATTTTTGAAATGTACACATTTAGTCCTTATTCTTTCTTTTTTTTGTAAATTAAACCCTTATACCCGATTTTTTATAATTATGCAATCCCTTTGACCGGCTATACCCGGTATACCGGTCATATACAAATTTTATTTTAATTTCTTGAAATGAAATAACAAGGTGGCATCCACATGTCACCTTACGTGGATATTGTTAAATTACACCACATTAAAATGACAATTAGGGCTCATTTAATCAGTCATTCCTCCATTCACTCAGCCGATAATCCTTCAAACTTCTTGACACACAATCACCATCAACAATGGCAGAAGATGCAGATACAATCGTTGATGTACATTATAAAGGGATGTTCAAACCTACCCCATTGATGTATTTTGATGGATTAAAAGCCTATGTACCATACACGGTTGTGAACAAGATGAACTTCCTTGATTTCATCCCCTTTCTTGAAAAGCTTACTAACAGAAGATGCAAAGATGTGTATTGCTGTCAACATAACGTGAGGTTGTCGGAGGGATTACATGTTATTCAGAATGACTGCGATTTTAACGATTTTATTGAAGATATCAATGAAAAGAAGATATTGGATGTGTATGTGGATCATCATCATGAACCTTTGTTTGATTGGATTCAGGAGGAAGAAGCAGAGCTTGAAGATGATGATTTGGTTTCTACTGATGATGTTGACTCCATTTTAGAAGATGGTCTGAAAGCTGAACATGTAGAGGACGATGAAGTTAAATCTCTCAAAAGAAACTTCAATGATCAATTCCTCAAAAACCTTTGTCCAATACAGAATGATAACTTGGCTGAAGAAAATCATAATGCAATACGACCTATCTACCCAAGACATGATTATACTCAGGAATGGAATGAGATGAAGCCTTGATTAGGTATGAAATACTCTACTACTGTTGAACTTAAATACTCTCTTAGTTGCTATGCTGTAGCAAATGGTTATGATATGTGGTATGAAAAGAATGACAAGAGTAGGTTGCTAGTTAGGTGTTGTAAAGAAAAGAATCCAACATGCCCTTTTAGATTGTATGCTTCCTGGGTGAAATAGGAACACACTTTTTAGATTAAGTCTCTTATAACAGAGCACAAGTGCTCTAGGGCATTCAAAATTGGGTTAATTGTAACATATAAGTCGATAGGGAAACAATTTGTGAATGATGTTTTGGAGAATCCTAAAATGAGTTTGAGGAAAATTAAATCCCTAGTGTCTAAGAGATACAACATTAATGTGAGTGTTGGGCAGTGTAGGAATGCAAAAAAAAAAGTTAGCATTGTATGAAGTTGAGGGAAGTTTGAAAGAACATTATGCCAAATTATGGGATTATGCAGCTGAAATCAGAAGGGCTAATCCAGGTTCACATGCTAAGGTGTTCTTGGATCCACAACTTGATAATAATGTGGTGTTTGATAGGTTTTATGTTAGCTTTAAAGGTGTTGTGGATGGGTGGTTAGATGGATGTAGAAAGGTAATTGGGGTTAATGGTTGCTTTCTTAAGGGTGTTTGTAGAGGGGAGCTCCTATCAGCAATGGGTAGAGATGCTAATAATAGCATCTATCCCTTAGCTTGGGTAGTAGTCAATGTTGAGAACAAAAGGACATAGAAATGGTTTTTGGACAACCTGATGGAAGACATTGGAGGGGGAATGGTCATGGCATTACAATCCTCTCAGATGGACACAAGGTAATCATTCTATTTTTTCAATTAACTTTAGTTGTTTTGATCATTTAATTAACTAATCATTTAATTGTTTAAATCATGAATTATTTGAAGTTGTGAAGGAAAGAATTCCTGATGTAGTGCATAGATTATGTGCTAGACACATTCTAGCTAATTTCCACAAAAAAGTTAAAGGAGAACAACACATTAAACCATTTTGGAGGGTTGTGAATACAACAACTATACTAAAGTTTGAAGCAACAATGAATGAGATTAAGTCCTTGGAAAGCAGGGCTTATGACTATCTCATAGACAGGGATCTAAGGTGTTGGTCAAAGGCTTTTTTTTAGAGAGGGTATGGACTGTGATGCAGTAGAGAATGGAGTTTCTGAAAGTTTCAATTCTGCTGTACTTGATGCTAGAAGGAAACCAGTGATAACAATGTTGGAGGACATAAGATGTTGGGAATTGCAGACGTTATGGATGCAGAAGAAAAAAAAAGGTTTGAGTTCGGATTTGGGCATTGCCCAAATATCAGAAGGGAGATAAAGGATTTGAAAGAATAGCAAAGGTTAGTAACAATTTCATTAGTTATACATTGGTTTATAATGGTAACTGACTATCTTCTTGTATATTGACAGATTTTGGGTACCTTATGTGAGTGGCTACAAAGAATTTGAAGTGTTCTTATGAAATGAGAGGTATGTTGTTGATCTGAATCAGAGGTCATGTGGATGTAGAAGCTGGCAACTCACAGACATTCCATGTGTACATGTCATATCAACAATTTCATCATTGAACATAAATGTGGAGGCTTTTGTATCAAACTCCTATACTAAAGCCTCTTTCCTTAGTAGCTATGAGTATAACATCCACCCACTCAATGACAGTTCTGAGTGGCCACATGTTGAAGGACTTCATACAATTTTGCCTCAATTAAGGAGGAGGTTACCTAGCAGGCCATGTGTCAATAGGAAAAGAGATTAGGCGGAAAGAGAGCTAAGTGGGCACACAATGCATATTGTGTTAAGGGAATGCATTCCTATAAGATGTATCATTCTCCACCAAACTGGCCACAACAAAGCCACGTGCCCAAGTAAGCCAACTCCAGCTCCAAGCACAGCAGGTCCAAGTCAACCAACTCCAACTCCTATCAAGAGAACTCCACTGAAGAAAGCTCTTGTGAAGAAGGATCATGTGAAGAGAAGTCCTATGAAGAAGGTTCCTTTGAATGATGTTGGTAGGGTGAGAAAGTTTTCAGAAAGAATCACAGAAATTGGTCTTCAGAAAAATGTTAAAGGTCATGGATGGAAATGGATGCAACCAAGACAAACCTGTGACCTTAGAGTAATTAGGTTTTGGTGTAGTGGGGTAATGTATGTGATATATATTTTGATGTAGTGTGGGGTAATCTTTTGAACTTAATTACTATATTCCCCCTATTAGTTGTTTACTTTTGATGTACTTGTCGAATATTTTGAACTAAATTACTATATTACCCTTACTGGTGGGGTTATCTTTTGTAATTATTAAATGGCTTGATGCCTTTTGTCAGCCACTTTTATTTGTCTTTACATCCAATTGTCTATAAAAGAATATTTCCTGTAATTTGTCTTGGTTTTACCTCCATTTGACTGACTTAATTACATCAACATTCATATATAATAGCAATAAATTTACCATTACATAAACATAAAGTACATCAACATCCATTACATAAACGAGAATTACACAACAAGTCTATTACATCAATATCTCCTAAAACCTCCAGAAGCATATCTTCAATCCCAAAACATAACCTTAACAATGACCAGCAGAATCGGTACACAAACCATAACATTCAACTTTTTCACTTCTTCTCTAACAGATGTCACATCCCTTAAAACTTGTATAAGATAATCTGCAACATCTGAAAGAGTATCTTCTACAATGGGCTTCATATTCTTAGGTTCTTCATCAATCCATTCCCAAACTTTACACTTTTTCCCTAGTTTTGTAGTAATAAAATCAACAACATAGAAGGTAAGAAGAAGAAAATTGATGCGATTTGACAAATAAAATCAATTTAGGTATTTACCAATGAGTTAGGGCACTCTCGAAATTTCTTTCCAGGGCTATCTTTGGTCTTGGAGGTACGAATTCTTATAGGGAGTTTACAATCACAGATAACTTCTTTATCTACTCTGTGATTGCTTGAACCTGTGGAGATTCTTGAGCCTCTCGACATCTTCTTTCTTCTTCTACGATAAAACCATGATTCCTCCTGATTTTGGATGTTAACATTCGTTTATAAGGAGTGACTAAGCTAATTAATTGTTATGCAGTTGTTTTTAGTGTCACGTGTGTTTCCACATCAACAAAACCTATAGAATCCGGTCAAAATGACCTAATGTATACATATTAATAAAGAATAAGTGTTTAATTTACAAAAAAAAAAAAAGAAAAGACTAAATATTTTCCCCTCTTAAAATATCTATATTTAGGGCACATCATTTTCTTATTAATTTATCTAATTATAGTCGAAAGGAAGACATGCAAAAAAAGCATCAAGAAAACTAGGTAAGGATATAATAGTTCCTTGAAAATTATTAATTTTGACTATTGAATATAACCCGAGCACCATCAAGTAGGGATGAGCATGGGTCGGTTTGGGTTGGTTGTTGGCTAAAACCAAACCAAACCTTAGAAAGTCGGTTTTTCGGTTTTTAAAACCATATAGGTTCGGTTTTTGCATGGGTCGGTTTTTCGGTTTTCCGGGTTGGGTTTATGGGTTTTCGGTTTTAAACCGTGGGTTTATGAGCTCCTGTTTTTTCTAGTTTTTTTGTTCAAACCTAATGAAAATACGTTGCGATAAATAGTATTGTATCTACTTTAAATATACTAAAATAAATAGTACGAATTCTAGTATTATAAAAACATAAAAGTGTTCAAAAGATCAAAGTTTAACACCATTAACAGTTTGTTGAAAATAAACATAAAGTATTAAAGAGATAAAGTCTAAAGTCTAAAACTAAAAGTTTAAATCATAATATAAATAATATATATGTTGGTCGGTTGGTTCGGTTTTTATGGGCGGTTTTAGACGTCAAAACCGAACCAATCCGTTATTTTTCGGTTTTTGTAAAATTCAAACCTAAACCATCGGTTATTGCTTTGGTTTCGGTTTTTCGGTTTCGGTTATGTCGGTTTTTTTCGGTTTTTCGGTTTTCGTTTTGGTTTTTGTTCATCCCTACCATCAAGAACGAATTGTGACACGAGCCTGGCTAGGAAGATATCCTGACCTTTTTCTTGGAGCATGGTCTACGGATTTGGAGCCAATATATGCTCCGCCGACAGGGGCTTTTCGATTAAAAAATTGTTAGATTTATTATATTAATGGAATAATGGAGGTGTATTCTTACAATTTTGTAGCCATTTCTTTTGAAGCCAATAATGAAAATCCAAAGGCAAAACTGGGTCATTTTACTGAGGTTTTATAGGGGCTTTTCTGGGTATAACAAGATTCAAACATCTTGAATCACGATCAATTATTTGGGAATCTTAGAAAACAAATAAAACAAATAGAATTGAACTTGGAGATGAGGTAAGGATCAATAATGATAATATTTTGGCGTCCATTTAGAAATGACTGGAGTTCAGTTAATAGTATGATCTGGGAGATTATGGTTTTTAGAAGGTTAGTGCTCAAGTTTGTTTCTTTATGTAACTACATAGAGACGTGTACAATTTACTTCGGATATAGATTTGTGGAATGTGTTCTAACAATATATTAAATATACCTACTTCTCAGTACTTTAAGAAATGAAATTGATGGCAGACGAATTACTATGTACATCGATTTTATGATAGAAAAAGTATGTCCTAAAAATTTATGTTATTCTTTTTGAAATGTTAAAGAGTTACGACATTTTTGTTAGTTGTAAAATTATGTCTTCGTTTATAAAATATGCACGACGTACACAATGTACATCCTATTTTAGTGACTAAAATGAAAAAACATGCTCGAAATAAACAAATGCACGGCGGAATTTAGTGTCTAAAACTGAAGTCAAAGGGAAGAAGTGATGAAAATTAGCATGATGTTTGGTTATCGTACAGACGGTTAGTAAGACGCGGTAAGTACGGTTATGAGCATGTTTTTCATATCATTTATACAGTTGTTATCTTACATACTTTAATTTTTGGAATTAAGGTTGAAGTAATATTGTTCATTAAATACGTACATTACCGTTATTAAATACATACATTATGTTTATTTGATACATTGCATTTTTTTTGTGTGTGATAGGTTGTCTTTATATGCGTTAGACAAGAGGAAAACTTGTCTTTTAGGTGACAGATGGGTGAATGGCGCTTTCTCGTGGGCTTGGAAGCGGAAACTCAATAATTCTCAAGAGTTGTTGGAATTGAAATCTATTTTGGATGTTACAAGGATGGTTGTGAGATCCAATGGGCATGACACTTCGAGATCAAGGTTAACTGTGGATGGCTCTTTCCGTGTATGTGATCTTAGGGCCCTCATTGACATTAAAATTGATTATCCCGATAAATAATCCTACGGTTTGGCTTCACTTAGTTCCTATCAAGTGCATTGGTTTTGTTTGGAGGGCTTGTATGGGGCGTATTCCTACTGCAGTGGTTCTTTCCAGGAGAGGTATCAACACGTCTTCTATTTCCTATCAAATGTGCTTTAGTGGTGTGGACACTGGGGATCATATTCTCTTGGATTGTCCGATAGCTTTTGATTCCCCATGCTGGATTTTCAGCTGGTGTGACATTTCTATTCAAAGGTTCCTTTCAATTTCAGATTTTGTTAATTTTGCCGCCTCAGGGGGAAGTGTCCAAAAAAGAGAAATATTTCTTACTATCCGCTATGGGTTTCTATGGTGTATGTGGAAAGCAAGGAACGACGTTTGGTTTAACAAAAACCAAGTGAACTCTTCAAAGTTGACGGATAATATGATTTCTATAGTTTTTAGTTGGTTGAAATATAGGGGTAGTTTTGGAAATTGTAGATGAGAATGTTGAGTTTGTTCCTCTTTTAACATTTTGTATGTTTTGTTTTGTTTTTTCTTCTGTGTCCGATCTTTTTCCTTTAGGCCGTGGTTTTAATAATATCGGCCGGTTCAAAAAAAAAAGATATTAGATGTGATTTAATTTGCATATTAGTACGTCTAAAAAAATAATTCTTTTAATAAAAATGTAATAAATATGTTTTCAAAAGTCCGTGAAAAATTAAAGAAAAAAAAACAAAAATTATGACGCACTAACCGTTGGTTGTAAATATATGTCGTTAAGGTCTTCTTTAAATATATAGTATATCTTAAACTTACGATAAAGAAATGTCCGTTGTCTTTTTTTTTTTTCTTTATTCTTTTCTGTAACGGACTTTGAATTACATAAACAATCTGTTATCTATAACTATTTGACATACAATATCATTATAGACAAAAGAAAAATTCTAGCAGTGGAACCTAAATAAACCACATGAAGTGTTGTTATATATAATCTTATTTCCGCCGTTCAAAAAAAAATCAATAAAGTTAAAACATTTAATAACATTCATGTTGATTTCAATAATCAAAATCACAACATATGGATTTTTAAACTAAAAGTTAATTTGTTCTAGAAGAAAAGAGAATCGTCGTTTATGGAAATTTATGATTAAAAGGGCTAATTACTCATTTACTTGTTGTAATTCGACTATTTTATTGAATAGGGCAAGAGGATTGGAGTACTTGGTCTTCAAGTCAATGACTTGCATTAATTATCTATTGTTGTAGTAGGAAAGAAGCAATGCGTCCCTTGTGTATGTTGTTTAATCAATCTTTTGGAATTTAGGGTATTTAGTAGTTTATGATCAAAAGGAATCATATCCATCAAATGCTCCAAAATTTGGTACAATTATTGTCCACCGAAAAATGATTGTTAATACTTAATATTGTAGTGTATCATGAACTAAAAATAATACACCCCTCCCCTTACAATTTTTTTTTTAGAATGGTAGGAGATTTTATTAAAAACTAACAAAACGCTAGAAAAAAAAACACATTACAAAAAAAATAGAAGCTAAAGGGGGATTGTAAAGCTAATTAGTCTATTTAAGCTTAGCTTTACTATAACTATTGGAAATCAAAAAAAAAAAAAAAAAAAAAAAAAAAAAAAAAAAAAAAAGATGATCAAGAATAAAACAATTTCTGAAATTCCACAGGCACCAAAAGGCCGAAAACACCACTGCTTTAAAAGCTTTTCGTTGACCGCCACACAACCGAACAAAATCAGACCAAGAGATAAGATCCGTAATAGAAGAATGATCACGAAGTTGTACTCCCCACCAAATAGCAATCTTACTCCATATATCAGTCAGATCCATGCACCCTACAAAAAGATGATCAATAGTCTCCACAACATTAACACAAATCGGACAAATGATCGAATGCAGCTCCAACCCTCGAATAAACAATCTCTCCCTAGTCGGAATGCTACCTAGTCTGATCCTCCAAATAAGAATGTTAGTTTTGATACGAACCCAGCTATTCCACCTGGTCTCTGTACCACTCACAACAAGCAGACTAGAATCAATAATAGAATGGGATGAAGAAACCGAAGAAGCATCTGACACGTCACCGAGCCAACCCAATCTATCCGGAATATCCTGCAGCCAACAATGCTTCAGTAAATCTATGAAATCGCCCTACTGGCTCTGCTCAATACCCCCCCCCCCCTCGGACAACACTGAAGACCACTAGAGTCCCAACCTAAAAGAAACTGATCTCTGATAGAAGCCAGTTTATGATTGTCCAATGCATAAAGTCTATGAAAGAAAACTACAAGAGATGTATCCGCCAGCCATTTGTCTTGCAAAAGGAAACTACAAGAGATATATCCGCCAGCCATTTGTCTTGCAAAAAAGATGTAAAAGAACCATCCCCACTCTAACTGGGCATAAAGATAATAGATCAATCATGCGATTCTTAAGATTGGCAATAATACGGATAAGGTTATTCCAAGGCCCCAACCAAGAACTACATGGAAATAAAGAAGAAAGACCACCATCAGCCCCATAAATGATTTTGACAACCCTCACCCACAACAAATCAGGATCATGAAAGAATCTCTAACACCACCTGAACATCAACGGTTTATTGAAAGCAAACAAGCTTCTCACTCCTAAACCTCCTAACTCTCTAGAAGTCGAAGTTTTGTTCCAATTAAGCCAATGCATCCGCCTTTCATCCAAATCTGCACCCCGAAAGAACTTAGCTCTGAAGGACTCTAGAGAACGAAGAACCATGACTAGAGCAGGGAAAACCAACATTAAATAGTTGCTTACAGACCAAAGAACCAACTTGATCAATGTAAGACGACCGACAAAGGAAAGACATTTAGCTTTCCATCCTGCTAATCTACTATAAAATTTATCAATAATAGTGGACCAAGCGTTCACCCAGTTCATATTATGACCCACATGCACTCTAAGATGAATAAAAGGGGGAGAATCAGAAGCACAACCTATAGAACTCACAACCTCCACAACCTGAGAAGGGGTAGCACTAACTCTAATCAATGTTCTTTTATGCAGATTAATTTTAAGACCTGAAGTCAAGAAGAAACATCGAAAAAATGCAATCAATATGGGAAAAATTCTCAAGACTTCGTGGTGAAAGCACAACAACATCATCTGCATATAGAAGGTGTGAGATCTCAATGTCATCAATAGAAATCCCACTAAAAACATCAGCCATTCATGACCTCTCTCAAGAGCCACGTGAAGACCGTCCATAGCCAAAATGAAAAGAAAAGGGGAGAAAGGATCACCCTGCCCTAAACCTCTTTGAATATGAAATTCTTTCATAGGAGAGCCATTAACCAAAATCGAAGCTCTATCAGAGCTTATTATCTCCAAGATCCACCCACACCACCCATAATGTGCATAATTTCAATGAGATAGTCCCATGAAAGAGAATCATGGGCCTTTTCAATATCCACTTTAAACACCAGAAGCAGATTTTTAGAAGCCTTACACCAGGCAACCACCTTATTGAGAAGAAATGACCCATCTATAATATACATGCCTTTTATGAAAGCAGATTGCTCCAAGCTGACCACAGAACCAATAACCTCCATTAATCTATTAGCTAAAAGTTTTCCAGTTATCTTATATTGGCAACCAATTAGACTAATAGGTCTATAATGATGAATAGTCTTTGGGTCCCTGAATTTAGGGATAACAGTAAAGAAAGAAGCATTGCATGCCTTAGGAATGGAAGAGTAACTGACGAAATGCATAACAAAAGCACCACATCCTCCTTCAAGATGTCCTAATATCTTTTAATAAAGGTAAACGAGAATCTGTTTGGACCCAAGGCTTTAGAAGAACCACAATCCCAAACCGCCCTTTTCATATCCTGCTGAGTAAAAGGAGCCTGAATGAACTGCATATGGGATTCCGAAAGGGTCGAAAAATGAGAACCATCAGATTTAGGTCTAAACCTTGCCTACCGAGAGAAGCGAGTTTAACAAAAGGACCAAAATTCTTCCTTCACAAGGCCTAGATAATCTACCCAAACACCATCATTGAAAACAAATCTGATAGCTAGTTGAGGCCTCTTATGGTTAATAGTGCCATGAAAAAGGCCAAAATTCTCATCCCCCTCAATGCCCCATTAAACATTAGCCTTATGAGCAACGTCATTATAAGACATGTGATCTAAGTCATTGAGGTCTTTTTAAACTATAACCCTTTGTTCCTAGAGGGAAGCTAAATCAACATCAACCATGAGATGAGCATCAATGGATTCAAGCAGATCTTGTAAATCCTTTCTTTTATTGCACAAATGATCACGAAAAGAGGCATTCCACACATAAATATTATATTTGAGATTTTGCAATTTTTTTTTAATAATAACCCAAGAAATAGTAGAACTCACGTCCTTCAACCAAGAGCCCCTAACCACATCATCAAACCCATCCATATCAAACAAAAAATTAAAGAACATGAACGGAATGGGCCCGTAATCTACTTTGTGCTCCAAAAGAAGAATAAGAGGATGGTCAGGGATATTTTTATCGAAAACAAAACCCATAAGACGAGGAAAAAGACGCATAACTCCATCCATGGCCAACAATCTATCTAATTTACTAAACTTCGACCCCCACTTATCATTCCAAGTAAATCTAGGCCCTCCCAAAGGAATATTGTAACGCTCGTGTTTCTAGGCTAGGCATTAATATTGACATAATGGTCTAGGTTAACCTTTGTAACTCATTTAGAAGAAATGAAAAGGAATTATGTGAATTTTATGTGAATTATGTGTTTTATGCTTAATTATTAGGGTTTAATTAATTAAAAATAAAAATAAGCGTCAAAATTAAAGTGTGAGATAAGCCCAATATCTTTACATAAAGTTGTAGTGGTCGAAACAAGGATTTCGGGGATATAAAGAATGCTGAAATCCGAGTTATAACGAAGAAGTTATGACCTGTCGAAGTTTGGCGACAAAACCGGCACAGTGCCGAATGTCGTCAAAAGTGAGTTTTTGATAAACTACTTTTTAGCCTTAGTAATCTAAACAAAAGTCGTAGTATTCGTTAAATCGAGAAGTTCGATAAAAAGAACGCCGAAATCTGACTTCGTATTAGGAAGTTATGATTTTTCGAAGTTTCATCTTAGCAGTAGACAGCTAAAAACTCGAATTTTAGATCGAGTGATTTTTAGCCGACACAACCTAAACGAGAATTGAAGGTCTCGTCATTAGGAGCACAACGGTAAAAAGTCTGACGAAAACGGACGTCGGATGAAGAAGTTATGAATTTTTAACGGATTTCCTGTCCCGGTCTGTTAAAAATAATAATATAAAATTTAAATTCAAAATTAGCCAACGAAGTCTAAACGGAAGTTGTAGAGCGTAAATTTAGCTACGCGTGCATATAAAGAACGTCAAAAACGGAGCTCGTATGCGAAAGTTATGGATTTTAGAAGTTTTAGCGCGAAAATCGAGAAAATTCGCATAGTCACGAGTTGCCACGTCACCCTCGCTGAAAAAGTGCCACGTGTCCTGCTGAGTCACCAAGCTGCTGAGTCACCAAGCTACTGAGTCACCGAAGCTGCTGAGTCATGCGAAGCCACGTGTCGCATTCTGATTCGACCAAGAAGGAGGCCCAATCCGAACCGAGCATCTGTCCAATCCGAGGCTCGCATATGGACCGAACCTCGCATGTGTGATACGACTCCGCGGTCCAATCAGCGAGTGCCACCGAGACCCTCGCACATGCTGACCACCTGCGCATCGGACACATGCTTCGGACCAATCACAAGAAGCCAGTAGCCCTTCGCACATGCCATCCTCGTGCGAGCCACCCCCCTGCGAAGCCTCTCAGCCGTCGGATCAGAAGCTTCTCAACCGTTGGATCAGAAGTTTCACCCTATAAATAGAAGGCTGCGAGCCTTCTCGGATATTTTTAAGAAATTGCCATATTTAGCCCCTTTCTTCATATTTTCTTCACCTTAACATCCCGCAAAGCCCCGGTATCGATTGTAAAGCCCGGAATACTCCACGAAGTGCCCGAGAAGCCCGGAAAATTTATCTTTTCGGTTTCAAAGCCCGACCTTTCGCAGAGCCCGTTTCTCAATAAAACTCCCGGTTTTATTAGAAACGATCGTTTTATGAAACGAATTGTTGCCCGGTTTTCATTAAATCAAGTGAGTGTGTAGTTACTTTCACCTTACACATAGATATGAAGTATTTACCTTGAAATACGTGTTATGTGTAAATATATTAATTGTTTAATTGAGGTGACTGTTGAATTGATGTTTTATACAAGTTTTAAACTGTATATGCTTTTTATCTACAAAATATGTTAGGTAGAACATGGGTAGATGAAATAGTTGATGTGTGTTAAAAAGGTGAGAGGCCTCGATTTTGTTGTTGTTGTTGTTGTTGTTGGTGTAGTCATTCAGCAGAGTATGGATGACAACCATGGACTATTCTAGACAGTCTATGGAACCCTAGCAGACCCGCAACCTGTAGGTGTAATGAACTATATGTTCATTTGTTGTACTCTAAAACCCATTGATATGTATTGAAGGAGAGAATACCTGTAAATAATATTGTCGATAAATGAGAGCTATGGACTTAGCACATGTTGAAGAAACTTTGGCAGCTATGGAATTAGTGCCCGTTGTATAAACCCCGGTCACGAGGTGACTTTGTGTCTATTCCTTAGGATGAATCCTTAGGAAGGAGGGATATTTGATTCTTAGGGTACACCCTTAAGAAATAAATAAAATAATGGGGTTTGGGGTAAATTGGTTGATTGATTGATGTTTAAACATAATAAATTTATGTATTGTGGGTTGAAAACCCTATATGCTCACCAGGCTTCCAAGCCTGACCCACTCAGCTAGTTATATTACAGGTAGAGGACCCCGAGCATAGTCGGATGATGATGATGAGTGAATTTTGGATTATAGGCCAGTAGTTACAAATAACTATCTTAAGGCTTATAATGTCTTGTTTATGCTTTTGATCTGTATCAGAACATGACATCTCGAGGTTTTGATATAAAAGGATATGATATATTTCTTAAAGAAAGGTTTTGACAAACTTTTATCATATTTTGTTTTGGGGACCAATTCCGCAACATCTTTTATAAAGATTTATCTTATTTGATTTTAAAAAAGCATAAATTAAATCGGTCTTTTCTGGCCGAGAAATTAGGGGATGTCACAGTTGGTATCAGAGCATTAGTTTAAGCGAACTAAGAAATTATAGAATTTCTAGGCTTAAACTTAGAATGCTAAGTGATGATTGTGAGATGAGTGTCTACCATATTTTAGACATGAGCACTAGTTTATTTTAGGAAAGATGCCTAAAATGCCCTTATGTGCTAAATGTTATATGTTTGCCATATATGCTATTATTTGTTCGGATCTATGGTCTATTACCGACCGGATCTGGAAACCTTATGTGTGTAGGATTCTAAACATATGACTACGATATTGGAACTAACATATAAACGTTTCGAAGACTTAACATCTAACGAAAATGAAGATCTAAATTCACCTACGATTGGTGTATAGATCGAAATGGCGAGTACTCAAAGTGGGTTCGGAAGTGATAATCCACAGCCTGAGCCAATCATGATGACTGGAGTGCAGGCAATGGTACGTACGATGTTAGGTGAACAGATGGAAGAAACAAAACGTTTACTTCAACAAAGTAAGGATGAACTTATTGTGCCAATAGGTTAGACATCTGTTCTTGAGGCAACTATTAGGGTTGCTAAGTCTATTGAAGAAATGATCAATGACACAACCGCCAACAAAGTTGAAGTTGGAAAGAAGTGGAAATTTGAGGGGTCTTCAAGGCCCAACAAGAGCAACATATCCTCAAAGTCTAGCAAAAGAGGAGGCAAAGGAAAATGGTGCGAAAAGTGCAAAAATAAACACTCTGGGAATTGTGACGGGAAGGTGAAGTGCTTTAAGTGTGGAGAAATAGGGCATTACGCCAATAAGTGTACGATTCCCAAGGAGGTGTGCTACGGATGTAAAGAAGAAGGCCATATTTCTAAGAATTGTCAGAAGAACAATGAAGTAACAAGGCCAAGTGCACCATCAATGCCAAAGGAATTTCAGGATATCCTTGACGAAGCGATTAATAATACTAGGAAGTAGAAGTCAAGACTTGATACCCGAAGATCAAGTTACAAAGTAGTAATATGAATAGTAACAAGTAGTTTAGCCTATGAGAGGCATAATATAGGGTAAACTTGAACCTTTGTGTAATCGTTTCAGGGAAATAAAATAAACCCTGGTTTTGTCGTCTGATGAATAGAATGGCTGGTGTAATTTTTTTAAGTTGTCCCAATCATCTGGAATTTCCATCACCAACCAAGTTGAAGTAGAGTTGATCATTGAAGATACGCGTGAAAGAAGTGCTAGTAGAGTCTAGGAAAATTTTATGATTAATTGGACACATTTGTATGTGTTAAATTGTTTTGTGATTTTAGGACTTGGGTACTGCGAGACAGTACTTGGGACGAGTATGAGTAGGTGTGAATAGTAGTAGAGATCTATACTACTGGAAGCACAGGACTCGCACTTGGATCAGGGAAACTCACAAGGTTACCAAGAAGCTATTATTTGATTCCGTCTTGTTCTAGTCTGTCGTTACCATCGTTCCAGTAATGACTAAGAAGATGATTGTTATTTCGACCTTAGAGGTCATATCAAATTGAGTCCGACTACGATGAGTTTATTATGTGGTTCAGAGTACTAAGTTCGATGTAACATTTGACTTAAGCCAGAAGATTGAAATGAAAGATGATCAAAGTGATCAATAGAAGTATCGCACTCATTGTTAAAGAAGTTGGTAGTTAGAAATGATACATGTTGAACGGTGATTGTATCACATTAGAACATGAAGGAAGGTATAATTTGTTCTGAAATTTGTCCCTAGGAGATCTGAGTCTAAGTAGTGTAGTATACAATGAGAGATCATTAGAACATGACCCATCGGTCTGTTACAATAAATGAAGGAAAGTACTTATTCCAAGAAGAAGAAGGAGTCCTCAATAAGGATTTATTTTGTAACTCGAAGGTTACAATTGAAGGTCCTATGAAGATCTGAAGCTTTTTAGGATTAGATGGATATTATTACTGAATTATCCAAGGCTTTTCTTCAATCGCGACTCCATTGACAGCTTTGACCCACAAAGGAGCTGTCTATACATGGAATGAGAAGCATAGGAAGCATTGAGAAGTTAATGAAGAAGTTGTGTGAAGCACCGATTCTTTCGTTACCTAAAGGAGTTGATGACTTCATAGTTTATAGTGATGCCTCTAGAGTTGGGTTAGGATGTGTTCTGACCCAAAGGGATAAGGTGATAGCGTATGCATCGAGGCAATTGAAAGAGCATGAAAAGAACTACCCCACTTACGATTTGGAGTTGGCAGTGGTAGTATTCGCCTTAAAGATATGGAGGCATTATCTTTATGGCATAAAGTGTAAACTTTTCACTGATCATAAGAGTCTCCAATATCTCTTTGATCAGAAGGAGTTGAACATTAGACAACGACGCTGGCTAGTATTATTCAAGGACTACGACTGTGAGATACATTACCACCCTGGTAAAGCAAATGTTGTTGCTGATACTCTCAGTCGGAAGGTAAGTCTTGAAAAGAAAAGGGCCAAGAGCGTTAAGAATTAAAGTTGTCCTGACAATTATGAAAAGTATAAAGAAAGCTCAAGAGGAAGCTTTAGAGAAAAATGACCGAAAGGAGGAACGTTTGAGTAAAACGTTGGTGTTTGATACAAACGGTCAAGGACTGGAGGTATTCAAATATAGGATTTGGGTACCTAGGATGGGAGGAATAAGAGGTCTTCTAATGGAAGAAGCTCACAAGATCATGTACTCGATTCATCTCAGCAATACGAAAATGTATAGAGATCTAAAACCCTATTACTGGTAGCCGATGATGAAGCTCGAAGTTGCTAAAGTATGTGGCTGAGTGTGTAACTTGTGCCAGGTTAAGGCACAACATCAGAAAATGTATGGGAGTTTAGAACCTTTACCTGTACCCATGGGTAAATGGGAAGATATCACTATGGATTCTGTGACTAAACTGCCCAGAACAAGGAACGGTCACGACATGATTTGGGTGGTCATTGATCGCTTCACTAAGAGTGCGCATTTCATAGCAACCAACGAGAAATGGTCTATGGATAAACTTGCGAATTCTTATGTGAAGGAAAGTGTGAGGCTTCACGGTGTTTCGTTAACAATTGTATCCAATCGTGACAGCCGTTTTACCTCAAGGTTTTGGAGGAGTCTATAAGAGGAATTGAGTACCAAGTTGTGTTTGAATACTGCTTACCATCTGCGAACCGATGGTCAGAGCGAACAGACGATTCAAACGTTGGAGGATATGCTAAGAGCATGTACCCTAGAATTTCAAGGTAATTGGGATGAACACTTACCTTTAGTAGAATTCACCAATAATAATAGTTCCCAATCAAGTGTTAAGATGGTACCTTATCACGCTTTGTATGGGAAAAAGTGTCGGATGCCATCATGTTGGCTGGAAGCTGAGAAAAAGCAGTTTATGGGACTTGAAATAGTCCATTAGATTGCTGAAAAGTTGTAAGTGATTAGGGAAAAGATGTTAGCTGCTCAAAAGAGCTATGCTGACAAGAAAAGACAACCGATATCATTCGAAGTTGGAGATTCGGTTTCACTTAAAGTCTCGTCATGGAAGGGACTTATAAGATTTGGTAGAAGGGGAAAGTTGAGTTCAAGGTTTATTGGACCATTTAAAGTTCTTCAGAGAATCCGGAATCAAGCTTACAAGCTAGAATTACCGGAAGAACTAGAGAGTATTCATAACACCTTTCATGTGTGTTATTTGAAAAAGTTCACGGGAGGTGTGCCCGACATAATTCTCATTTCTGAATTAAGGTTGGACGAGAACAAGAGGTTAATTGGAGAACCTGAGGCAATCGTTAACCGTAAGACTAAGAAGTTGTAACGTAAGATAGTTGATTTAGTGTCTGTACGTTGGAAACTTATAAATGGGCCAAATCCCACCTGGGAAACGGAGAGTGACATAGTGAGTCGCTACCCGTAGTTGTTTGTCGTTGTGTGATTCCGGGAACAGAATCATCCTAAGGGGGAGAGAGTTGTAACGCCCGTGTTTCTAGGCTAGGCATTAATATTGACATAATGGTCTAGGTTAACCTTTGTAACTCATTTAGAAGAAATGAAAAGGAATTATGTGAATTTTATGTGAATTATGTGTTTTATGCTTAATTATTAGGGTTTAACTAATTAAAAATAAAAATAAGCGTCAAAATTAAAGTGTGAGATAAGCCCGATATCTTTACATAAAGTTGTAGTGGTCGAAACAAGGATTTCGGGGATATAAAGAATGCCGAAATCCGAGTTATAAGAAGAAGTTATGACCTGTCGAAGTTTGGCAACAAAACCAGCACGGTGCCGAATGTTGTCAAAAGTGAGTTTTTGATAAACTACTTTTTAGCCTTAGTAATCTAAACAAAAGTCATAGTATTCGTTAAACCGAGAAGTTCGATAAAAAGAACGCCGAAATCTGACTTCGTATGAGGAAGTTATGATTTTTCGAAGTTTCATCTTAGCAGTAGACAGCTAAAAACTCGAATTTTAGATCGAGTGATTTTTAGCCGGCACAACCTAAACGAGAATTGAAGGTCTCGACATTAGGAGCACAACGGTAAAAAGTCTGACAAAAACGGACGTCGGATGAAAAAGTTATGAATTTTTAACGGATTTCCTGTCCCGGTCTGTTAAAAATAATAATATAAAATTTAAAGTCAAAATTAGCCGACGAAGTCTAAACGGAAGTTGTAGAACGTAAATTTAGCTACGCATGCACATAAAGAACGTCAAAAACGGAGCTCGTATGCGAAAGTTATGGATTTTAGAAGTTTTGGCGCGAAAATCGAGAGAATTCGCATAGTCACGAGTTGCCACGTCACCCTCGCTGAAAAAGTGACACGTGTCCTGCTGAGTCACAAAGGTGCTGAGTCACCGAAGCTGCTGAGTCATGCGAAGCCACGTGTCGGATTCTGATTCGACCAAGAAGGAGGCCCAATCCGAACCGAGCATCTGTCCAATCCGAGGCTCGCATATGGACCGAACCTTGCATGTGTGATACGACTCCGCGGTCCAATCAGCGAGTGCCACCGAGACCCTCGCACATGCTGACCACCTGCGCATCGGACACACGCTTCGGACCAATCACAAGAAGCCAGTAGCCCTTCGCACATGCCACCCTCGTGCGAGCCACCCCCCTGCGAAGCCTCTCAGCCGTCGGATCAGAAGCTTCTCAACCGTTGGATCAGAAGCTTCACCCTATAAATAGAAGGCTGCGAGCCTTCTCGGATATTTTTAAGAAATTGCCATATTTAGCCCCTTTCTTCATATTTTCTTCACCTTAACATCCCGCAAAGCCCCGGTATCGATTGTAAAGCCCGGAATACTCCACGAAGTGCCCGAGAAGCCCGGAAAATTTATCTTTTCGGTTTCAAAGCCCGACCTTTCGCAGAGCCCATTTCTCAATAAAACTCCCGGTTTTATTAGAAACGATCGTTTTATGAAACGAATTGTTGCCCGGTTTTTATTAAATCAAGTGAGTGTGTAGTTACTTTCACCTTACACATAGATATGAAGTATTTACCTTGAAATACGTGTTATGTGTAAATATATTAATTGTTTAATTGAAGTGACTGTTGAATTGATGTTTTATACAAGTTTTAAACTGTATATGCTTTTTATCTACAAAATATGTTGGGTAGAACATGGGTAGATGAAATAGTTGATGTGTGTTAAAAAGGTGAGAGGCCTCGATGTTGTTGTTGTTGTTGTTGTTGTTGTTGTTGTTGTTGTTGTTGTTATTCAGCAGAGTATGGATGACAACCATGGACTATTTTAGACAGTCTATGGAACACTAGCAGGCCCGCAACCTGTAGGTGTAATGAACTATATGTTCATTTGTTGTACTCTAAAACCCATTGACATGTATTGCAGGAGAGAATACCTGTAAATAATAATGTCGATAAATGAGAGCTATGGACTTAGCACATGTTGAATAAACTTTGGCAGCTATGGAATTAGTGCCCGTTGTATAAACCCCGGTCACGCGGTGACTTTGTGTCTATTCCTTAGGATGAATCCTTAGGAAGGAGGGATAGTTGAATCTTAGGGTACACCCTTAAGAAATAAATAAAATAATGGGGTTTGGGGTAAATTGGTTGATTGATTGATGTTTAAACATAATAAATTTATGTATTGTGGGTTGAAAACCCTATATGCTCACCAGGCTTCCAAGCCTGACCCACTCAGCTATTTATATTACAGGTAGAGGACCCCGAGCATAGTCGGATGATGATGATGAGTGAATTTTGGATTATAGGACAGTAGTTACAAATAACTATCGTAAGGCTTATAATGTCTTGTTTATGCTTTTGATCTGTATCAGAACATGACATCTCGAGGTTTTGATATAAAAGGAAATGATATATATCTTAAAGAAAGGTTTTGACAAATTTTTATCATATTTTGTTTTGGGGACCAATTCCGCAACATCTTTTATAAAGATTTATCTGATTTGATTTTAAAAAAGCATAAATTTAATCGGTCTTTTATGGCCGAGAAATTAGGGGATGTCACAAATATCAATTTAATCAGCCAACTTAATAAAAATTTTAAACGAGGAAGCCTTCGACATATTAAAATGTGAACCCAATCTCTCTGATTAATCTCTCACAATATTAAAATCTCTCATAATAATATATTCACTAGAAAAAGCTGTAATCATTTGTGTGACAACTAGAAAATATTGAGTTAAGCAAAGTCTAAAGGGTTTTGTACATAAGTGTAGCCACAATCTATATATGTTGCAGTTAAATCATTGAAAGCCAAGAAGGCATCATTTGTATGATTCAAATATACACTTATGCTTTGAAAATCATATACGTAATAAACACATGAAAGTCAATAACATAGATCAAGAAGTTTGAAAATTCCAAATTTGCATTTAAAGTGTTTAAGCCTAGACCGAGAACCCTCCTAGGCCGAGAACCCTCTCTATGGCCGAGAACCCCTAAGTCGAGGACCCCTTCCCCCTTGACCGAAAACCATGGGAAGGAACACCACTCGGAACGAAAACTCTCTACTTTGGGAGTTCTCGGTTAAGACCGAGAACCCTAAGATCTCGGTGGCCTAAGACCGAGAACCCACATGATCTCGGTGAACACTTAAAGCCAAAAACCCATATTCTCAGTTGAGCTAAAAAGGTTTCATTTGGGAGGAAAAAGAGAAAAGTTGACTTTGTGAAGTGATAGATGCTTTGGATTTCCCATAAAAAGTATTAACCAACATATAACCAAGTATTATCCTCCAAATAACCAAGTAAACATCATATCACTTCCCCTTTTTATACCTTCGTCGAGGGCCATTTCTTTCATTCACCACCATCTTCTTTCAACCTCGTTAATCCTTTTTCTCTCAATAACAAACCCAAGATCTTCCAAGAATCTACTTCTTTCAAGTGGTCCTTACATTTTTGGTTAGTATTTTTCTGATTACCTAGTGCTTTAATACATTTTCATGTTAATTTCATCCTATTTACACACATTATTATTTATTAAACTCTTAGGATAAGATCATTTCCAAGAGAATTCATCAACCACATTCAAGTGTTTAGGCTTGAAGATCTTCACACCATCTCCTCAAACAACCCACAAATCTACACAAGGTGAGTTCATACCCCCCATATTTTCGAGTTTTTCATGTTTTAGGGGGGGGGGGGAATACAAGTCAAAATTTGTTTATCATACAAATACTTGCATGTTTCATCTGTATGTTAAAGTATAAGCCATTATTTTCATAAGATGTGATTATTACTAGCTTTTGTACACATATTTGTGATATATTAGTTTTCAAATGCAAAACTAACAAAAACAAAACATGATCTATGTTATAAAAAATCATGAGAAAAATAATGATTTGCAAAGCTACAAGGTTTTTGGAAGCTTTTACCAAAATATAGCTTTTCCAACAAAAAGGAGTACATTCAAGTTATTTCACTATTTTGTGGGTTAAGACCCAAAATATATGAAATTTGAACTTACATTTTGAAACTAAACAAGATGATTACGATGTATTTATATAAATGATTATATATAATGTTCTTAACAAACAAACATGATAAACTAAAACTGATATAGTTTGGGAGTCACAAAACTACATTATCATTACAGAAGAAAGATCTAATTATTTAAAGGTATAACGAGTCCATCTACAAGAAAAAGGAGTTTTTAGTACACGTAAATTGATTGATACTGGTTGTGAGACATTTGGCTTCACCGTACCCACCATAGTATAGATACTAAGACCTGCATTATAACTAGAGTCTCCTGTAGGGAGAGGGCAACACTTGTGTATAGATCTATACGTGATTGAAAACCACACACCTAAATTGTTAGCTACAGTTAGACCAGTAGGTCTGGGGTGACAAATGTTGTAACAGTTCCGACGTCCGCAGCAACGTTATTCAGGCAACTAGTCGCATTAACATGGTTATAATAACTCACATAGGGTATCGACAATACGATGATTTACGGGATAACATACATTCAAGTAGTTTTCTATAAAGATAAAACTTTATAACACTACTTTTTAGTACAACATTACTTAAGTTTTTAGTCTTTGGATTAATACTTACAGTTCATTTCAAAAGAAAATATTGAATTTTTTGAAAGAATACACTATCATTTTTTTTGCAAAACAGTTACAAATCTTTCTCATACAAAAACGCTTATGAACTCACCAACTTAATTGTTGACACTTTTCAAAATCACTAGTATTCTCAGGAAACCAGTAAACAGGTAACCACAAGAGTTTTTGGTGGATGGGACGCCGTCACATCACGTTATTCATTTTTGTCGTATGCATTGGATATCAAATAAACAATTATTTGAGTTCAATGTAAACTTACTTAATATTCAATACAATGGTTGTAATGCTTTGATTCTCTATTATCCAATTGTTATGATAATGTACATGAAGTCATCCGCCCCAAGACCTTTCCGCCCTTCTGGTTTAGGGGTGTGGCAGATTCAAGATTGGTATCAGATCATTGTTTATAGTGAATTAATTATAACAAACCATTTAGGATATACGAATATAAATACAATGGGGCTAAAACACTCTAACTAAAACTATACTTTTAAAATATAAGTATTTTTATAAAAAGTATACATACATGCATACATACTAGAAGCAACATCGTAATAAGGAACATACAAAAGTATTTAGATAAGTTAAACACTAGGATTAAGCATGGGCAGTTATCTAATCATATTTGGGATAAATATAGCATGATCAACTATATTTATACGAGATATAACCAACATGTGTTTAGGAATGGCCGCGGTGGGTAACGAATCTAAAACTTACCCTAAATACCAAGAAATCCTAAAATCAAACATAAAGATTAAAATGCTATAAGAGTATTTTAGAATACTCTTAAATTTTTCATGTCTTTCTCATATCTCCATTCTCACATAGAATTCATGGCAGGATTTCACATGCCCGGAGACCCATGTTTCCCTAACCAGGGAAATGGTGGGTCGATCGAGGAGGATCTTGAGGAACTAATGGAAGAAGAACCCGAAGAGGATCCAGAATTGGAAGAAGAAGAAGACAAGGAAGAGGAAGAGGAAGAGGAGGACTTAGATGCAAATTCCGAAGTCATAAATCCTCCTTACGTCACCCGGGTTCCCGCACACCGCTTGGGCTACCATGGACCCACACCCCGTTGGGCGGAAGACATGGAAAGGTGGAGCAGGAAGCAACACTAGCGCTCGTCGTACGACATGCAACAAGGTTTCTATAACCTCAGGTATGGAGGACCGGCAGACAGGGCCTTCCATGTCATGGTTCAGTGAATCACACACCACGGAGATCAGACTAGGGCATCAGCCAATCGGATTATCTGGCTAGGAGCCGTTGTTGAAGCCACTAACATATAGACTCGATTCTGGAGAGGGACTACCCTTAGACATGCCACCTCTTTGACAGTCTCTCGGAGGACCTTATGACCGCTCGGGTGGAAGTAAGAGAGTACCATAAGAGGCTCTTGGCCCTTAAGGAGAGGGTGATTGCAGCTGAGCGTCGGATAGCAAAGTTACAAGGCGCCTCGACTTCGTCCTCTGGCCTACAAAAGACTACCCACCGTGAGTAGGGCATGTACTACTCATATCTTTTTTTTATTTACGAGTAAGCGTTAGTGCTACTCTTTCATGTAGACCTTCTTAATTGTCAAATTTTCAAAACTATGTATTGGTACTATAATATCAATGAAATAGGTATGCATTTTTATTTCATTGGATGTTGTCATTTGTTATGCAATTGTTTACATGTTATAGTAAAGTTCATTATGAATTGCTTGCAAATTTCAATAACAACTATACTTGATATACAAAACAAGGCATCATTACGGTGACACCTAAATTCATAAATTTCCTCAAAAACTTATTGTCATTCCACCTTGATACTTTATGGCAGAAGGATGCCACCAAGGAAGTTAAACAGGCGCAAGAAAAACACACCAACAACCCCACCACCGCCACCACCTCCACAAATGGACTCAGTTGTGTTCCAGGCTGCAGTAACAGCCGATGTGGCCCAAATCAGCAGCAACAACAACGGAAGTGGAATTAGGACTGGAAGTTCCAATCAGGGAGAAAACCAAGGGCACCAGCGAGTGTCCTCATACAAAGAATTCATGAATTGCAATCCCAGGACCTACCATGGTGATGGCAGGGTTGTTACTTTGACAAGGTGGTTCAAGAAAACCGAGTCCATCTTCGAGATCTGCGCATGGCCTGACGAGTTCAAGGTCAAATATGTCGCATATACATTTGTGGACTTAGCCTTGTCGTGGTGGAACAGCCAAATTAAAACTTTGACTCTAGTTTTTTCCAACTCTATGAATTGGGAGGACTTGAAAGCCATGATGCTCAAGGATTACTATCCAAGGAGCGAGATGCAGAAATTGGAACAGGAGCTGTGGGAACACTCCATGAAGGGTTCTGATATCACCACTTACACTTCCCAATTCAATGAATTGGCAACTCTGTGCCCAGGAATGGTCACTCCAGAGGCCAAGAAAGTGGAGAGTTACATTTAGGGCTATCCCTTAGATCCAAGGGATGGTCATATCTGCCAACCCAAGCACCCTCGACAGTGCCAAGCGCGTGGCACAAACTCTGGTCGACTAGGGAGTTCGTCAAGGCATCATAACCCCCACGCCCGAGCAGCCAAAAGGAAGTGACAACAAGAGGAAGTTTTGGAACAAAAAGAAAGGCCAACCCGCTCAAGACTAAGCCAAGAAGCAACAAACTATGGTTGTCCATGCCATCACCGCACCTACCGCCCCTATTGCCCCTGCACCAGCCAAGCAATATGTTGGAACTCTACCGAAGTGCGACAAGTGCAACTACTGTCACACCCCAAAACCAAGAACGGCGGAAACGTTCTGGGGCGGAGGACGTCATGTAAAGTATCACAACACAGTAAATGTAAATAAGCAAACAACATCATCCATTGCATTAAATATATAATTTTAATACAAGTGTGTTCTGTACAGTTATAGACACCAAAAAATAATGTAAATCCAAAATAATAAGATGAGTCTTGAATACGCTCCATCTTCTCAAAAGCTGGCATCGGTACCTGTCTACTGATGACCTGAGAATACAAGTTATTTTGAAAGAGTTTATCAGCATTAAGCTGGTGAGTTCATAAGTATATTAGTGTCAATGTTTGTTGTCAAAAACGTTTGAACCTGTCTCAATGTATAAGTTTGTAAAAATGTAAGTAAGTGTTTGAAAGTGTTTGTAAAAGTTTGAATCTCTCAGAAAATCCTATATTTTCTATTAAAGTAACCTTCTACCAAGGCTTAACTGTTTTGTATACTCGTTTGTTGTAAAAGTGTGTAATTACCCAAGTATAACTATCATTTGATAAAATATAGTTTGTACATTAATGCTTAAGTGAGGTTATCACTAAAATATGTAATGGGTAAATCATTGTAGTACTGTAGTTTTGTATAATAAGAACTACTGTTGTACTAACTACCTTAAACCGGATTTATATTAAGGTAAAATGTGATTAATTGCACCATGCTATCGACTGGTAACAACGACACAATGAATGGTCGTAATAAAGAAATGACGTTTGGCACCCGCAGACCTGTAGGTCCAGCTGTAGCTAGCAGCAAGGTGTAGGATAGTCAATCCAGTATAGATCTATACGCAAACTCACGCTCTCCCTCCAAGAGAATTCTGGCTACAACTCGGGCCATGACATTTAAGGCATGCTCCGACACAGTGGATCACAATTGTTAACGTATTCAGGTTTATGTAATGTTTCTCGTTCTAGTATAGTTGTATATGTTCATGTTTCTAGTATAACTGTATATGTACATGGTTCTAGTATAGCTGTATATGTTCATGTTTCTAGTATAACTGTATATGTACATGGTTCTAGTATAGCTGTATATGTTCATGTTTCTAGTATAACTGTATATGTACATGGTTCTAGTATAGCTGTATATGTTCCTGTGTTACCCCGATGGTAACTAACTATTGATGTACTGATAAGTATGAATATGGAAGTACTTTTATGTCTATATATGTATATATGATATATAAGTAATATTGAAACGACCTTCGGATGGTCACCCGAAATCCCACCAGACCACATCCAAATCAAGAAAAAGGAAATAGGGCGGATGGCCTTCCTAAGCCCTTTAAACATTATTTATACATCTATACATATATGGGCATGCAATTGAATATATAAAAGCATAAAATAAGTTTTCATAAGACATTTGAAGCATAAATATAATTTCAAGGGAAGATCGACTTGATGTCAATCTATAAAACAATTTGAAGGCATAAGTTGATAAAACAGTTTAAGTATAAGAAACATTTGTTTGAATCACAGTTTGTAAATAAGTTTGGATAGTAAAAGAGTTTGTAAAACATTTCAAAGTAAAGCGGTTTGATAAACAGTTTGAATAGTGGTAAAAATCATTGGTTTCCTAGTTATTAATCACATGTGATTAAATGCAGTCACATGTGATTGAAGTAATAACTATAAGTATTTGACTTGTATTCCCCCCCCCATAAAGTATTTAAAACATTTAAAATCATTTCAAAGGTTGATTAAAGGGGTATGAACTCACTTGTGGTGAGCTGTTTGAATTGCAGTGTCGGATACCGTGCTAGGTGGCAAACGGAGACTTGTTTACACGCACGAGCCTAGTTATCATATAATAAGAATATATATAACTAATTAGCCAAATAATAACTTAACATATAAGTTAAGACACTTAGGAACATGTAAACACTTTTCATAAGTGTTAAAGGTCCTAATGGTTGCATCTAAGTTGCTACGGGACAAGGCAAAAGGGTTTGAAGCATCAAATGACCTTGCATAAGGGTTCACCACCCAACAAACCCCACCCTTTGGAGTTTACGGCTGTAAACTCATGGGTTTATGGCTGTGAACTCCTCACTTGGTGGTTCTGGGTGTTTTAAGGTGTTATCTTGATCCTAGAATACTCCTAGCTTTGTTGGAATAATACATGAAGTAGTTTAAGGCCCTAGAATGCTCCATAGAGGAGTTTACGGCCTATAGTCCATATCCCCTAGAGTTTACGGCCGTAAACTCCTATGGGGTGTTGGATTTTAATTCATTTAAGGCACTTGCACATCTAGGATAGCTTCCATGTATTTATCTAAGGCTAAAGGGGACAAGAGGCACACATTTGTGCCTTCACTTGGAGTTTACGGCCCAAGTGATGTTCCTTGGCCGTAAACTCCCTTTAAGGGATGTTCTTGATGTCTTTTCCTCCTCATTCAAGTCCTAGGTGCTCAAGGGTAATTGTCTTAAGGCCTTAGGGGTGTTTGGAGTGCTTTTTACCCTAGAAAAAGGGGTTTACGGCCCAAGAGATATTCTTGGCCGTAAACTCCTATAACTTAATGATTTTGAAGTGTTTTGATGTCTAAAATAGTCACAAGCATTTGAGGGTTAATGTCCTTGAGCTTTAGGGGTAGTTTAGGGCACATTTAGCCCTTGAAAAGGGGTTTACGGCCCAAGAAAAGTCCTTGGCCGTAAACTCCTATTACTTGTGTTTCTTGGTTGCTTTCTAGTCTCTAAATATCATACACAAGGTCCTTAACAAGTTGTCTATCAAGGGAATGGGACTAGGAAGCCTTAAAGGTCCATTTTGGAGTTTACTCCCCAAGAACGTTCTTGGGCTATAAACTCCCGGATCTTGCTGTTTAGACATGTAATTGATGTTATAAAGCATCTAACAAGTAATGAAACACATTTAGGAAAGTAGACTCACAATCTGGGATGAAAACCCGAAGATCCGTCAGAGAGAAAATGGCTTTTCTCTATTTGGAATTGTGAATAATGAATTAATTTAATTCAGAAAACTATTTATAGTCCTGGAATATTTTTGCAGAAAATATTTTTATTCCGGATATTGGACTGTAACATTATGAAACTTGGAATGCTCAAATTTCACAAATCCAGGAGCATCCACTCTCCTGATATCTCCTTAAACATAAACCCTAATGTACACAAACTTGTTCGGAAAAGTGTGAAAATCACTGAAACTGGACTAGCTTCTATTGAATAGATAATGTTCGTACAAATGGAAATTTCGGGTTGTCACAACTACCACCACCATGATGCCTGCCAAGATAGACAATGTAACAACTACAAAAAGAATGGACAAACCTCTCGTTACTACAGAGCAACGGCACAACAAACCACCCAAGCAATGTTGGGGTGAGTCGCGCTTGCTACGGTTGCGGTGAGACCAGACATTTCAAGAGGGACTGCTCGAAGACACAAAACATAAATAGTGGAGGCATGGGAAGGGTTCTAACAACGGGACATAAAGAGGCAGTGAGGGATCCCACCATGGTTACTAGTACGTTCCTCCTAAACAACTCATATGCATGCCTACTATTTGATAGTGGTGCGGAGAAAAGCTTCGTGAGCCACCAGTTTAAACACTTACTCAAACAGAAACCCCAAACACTAAATGAAACATTCACTATAGAAATGGCCAATGGAAAGACAGAAAGCACTAAAGATATATTCGTAGGATGCATGCTAACTCTAAACAATCATTCCTTCCGAATCGACCTTATGTCGGTCACAATAAGTAGGCTTGATGTCCCAGCCATATCTTGATAAATTCGTGACAGTATTCATCGACAAAATACTATTCTACTCATGAAGCAAGGAGGAACATACAGCACCTATGGCAGGTTTTGGAGACGTTAAAGGCATAAAAGTATACGCAAAATTCTCAAAATGCGATTTCTGGATTCGAAAAGTAGACTTCATGGGGCACGTAGTCAGCGAGGAAGGGATACACATGGACCCTTCCAAAGTCAAGGTGATTGAAAATTGTGCAACACCAAGGACACCGAAAGAGGTCCGCCAGTTTTTGGGTTTTGTTGTACCGAAGATTTATACAAAACTTCTCTAAGATCGCGAAGCCATTCACTACCTTCACTCAAAAGGGAGTGACTTTCAGCTGGGAGAATAAACAAGAAACTGCCTTCCAAAAGCTCAAGCAAGCTCTGTGCAACGCTCCAATCTTGTCTCTCCCAGAAGGGACCGAAGACTTTGTGGTCTACTGTGACTCACCCAAGCAGAGCCTAAGGTGTGTGCTTATGTACAGAGGAAAGGTCATTGTCTATGCCTCATGACAACTCAAGACTCATGAGGTCAATTACACCACACACGACCTTGAACTAGGAGCAGTGGTGTTTGCCCTAAAGATATTAAGGCACTACCTTTTACAACACCAAATGCATCATCTTCATAGACCATAAAAGTCTTCAACACATTCTCAATCAGAAGGAGCTCAACATGAGACAACGACGATGGGTGGAACTGCTGAATGACTATGAATGTGAAATTCGTTATCATCAGAGCAAGGCCAACGTAGTAGCATACACCCTACGTCTGAAAGAATACACAGACCGTCGAGTAAAATCATTAACCATGACCATCCATTCACACATGTCCACACAGATCAAGGAGGCACATCTAGAAGCCTTGAAACCAGAGAACATCGCAGGGGAGGCATTATGGAAAATGGATAAAAAATTCAAAGTCAGGAATGACGGAACTCGTTACTTCAAGAATCAAATCTGGACACCGAGATTCGGCAGGTATAGAGACGTTGTCATGAACGAGGCTCTTAATACAAAATACTCCGTTCATCCCGATTCAGACAAGATGTATCTGGACCTCAAGAAACTTTATTGGTGGCCAAACATGAAGGCATAGATCGCTACCTATATGGTCAAATGCCTAACTTGCGCCAAGATCAAGATAGAATATCAATAGCCCTCAGGTTTGCTTTAGCAACCGGACATACCCGAGTAGAACTAGGAGCAGATAACCATGGACTTCATAACCAAGTTGCCCAAGACAACGGGTGAACTTGACACCATTTGAGTGATCTTTGATAGGTTAACCAAATTCGCACACTTCCTGCCAATAAAAGAGACTGGCAATATGGAAAAGCTAACGAGGACGTACATTAAAGAAATCATGCGACTACATGGGATGCCAATATCTATCATCTCCGACAGAGATAGTAGGTTCACCTCATGGTTTTGGCAATCACTCCAAAAGTCCTTAGGAACCAAAGTCGATATGAGTACAGCCTATCACCCTCAAATAAACGGTCAAAGTGAAAGGACTATTCAGACGCTGGAAGACATGTTGAGAGCATGTGTGATAGACTTTGGTAAGGACTGGGATACCCACTTACGACTCGCCTAATTCTCCTACAATAACAGCTATCACACTAGAATCAAAGCCTCACCCTTCGAAGCCCTCTACGGACGCAAGTGCAGATCCCCCCTATGATGGGCTGAGGTTGGTGACACGCAACTAGCAAAAAGACAAACGCCTGATAGCACACTCACCAGCCCGGAGATCATACGAGAAACTATGGAAAAGATCGTTTAGATCCGAGAACTATTAAATGTCTCTTGGGATCGGCAAAAGAGCTATGTTGATAAGCAATGAAAACCCTTGGAATTCCAAGTTGGTGACCACATGCTGTTGAAGGTCTCACTCTGGAAGGGAATGATACGTTTTGGCAAACGTGGGAAGCTAAATCCAAGGTATATCGGTTCATTCAAGATCCTAGATAGAATTGTTCTGGTAGCGTACAAACTACGACTACCATAGGAACTCAGCAACGTACATCCCGTCTACCATGTGTCCAACCTAAAGAAGTGTCTGTCCGACAACACTCTTGTATTCCCACTCGACGAAATTGAGGTAAAAGAGAGTCTACATTTCATAGAGGAACCTGTGGAAATAATGGACAAGAAGATCAAGAGAACGAAACAAAGCCGTATACCAATACTGAAGGTCAACCAGAATGCCAAACAAGGACCTGAATTCACTTGGGAGCAGGAAGACCAAATGAAACAGAAATACCCACAACTTTTCGTCTAGTTGCAATAAGTTGTTCAAGATACAAATTTTGGGACGAAATTCCCTCTAACGGGGGATGATGTGACAACTGGAAAATATTGAGTCGAGCAAATTTTAAAGGGTTTTGTGTATACATGTAACCACAACGTATATATGTTGCTATAAAATCATTGAAAGCCAAGAAGGCATCATTTGTATGATTTTAATATACACATATGCTTTGAAAATCATATTCGTAATAAATACATGAAAGACAATAAGATTTATCAAGAAGTTCGAAAATTCCAAATTTGCATTCAAAGTGTTTAAGCCTAGACCGAGAACCCTCTCTATGGTGGAGGACCCCCCCCCCCCTCCCCCCGACTGGAAACCATGCGAAGAACACCACTCGGACCGAAAACTCTCTACTTTGGGAGTTCTCGGCTAGAACCGAGAACCCTAAGATCTTGGTGGCCTAAGACTGAGAACCCACATGATCTCGGTAAGAAGTTAAGGCCAAAAACCCATGTTCTTGGTTGAGTTAAAAAGGTTTCATTTGGGAGGAAAAGAGAAAATTTGACTTTGTGAAATGATAGATGCTTTGGATTTCCCATAAAAACTATTAACCAACATATAACCAAGTATTATCCTCCAAATAACCAAGTAAACGTCATATTGTGACAACCCAGAATTTCTACCTTGTACAGCCGTTCAATTCAATCAAAGTCAGACTTGCTTATGCTATCTTTTAGCTTTGCTTAGGGTTTGTTTGAGTGTTCTAAGCCTAGTAAATTCGATGATTAGGTGTTAGGAAGTATCCGCGAGAGTTCAGTGTGCAGCATTCAACCCAGAAACTCCATCATGAGGAGTTTACGGCCGTAAACACCTCGTTGGTCGTGAACATCTCCCCTCATATTTGATATTCCTTCATTTTTCACCTTTTTCTCACACTTCCATCTCAAGAACTCGATTTCCTCTCAAGTATCATCAAAAACTTTCACCTTGATCTTCAAACATGTAAGTGATTCTTCCATTTGATTAGCTGTTATCCTTCTTAATCTAGTATCCCCTTTGATTTCATCCATGAAATTCATCTTTTTGGGTAGATCTTCAAGTATTCAACACTTTCACCAAAAACACCTACTTGTTCTTGGGTAGTGAACTCCTTAGAAGCCTTCAAAAGTGTAAGTATCTCTTCTATCTTCTAGCTAGGCTTGATAAACACATGATTCCTAGCCTTAAAACATCATAAAGTGCATGACACCAAGAGTTTGCGGCCATAAACACTTGCATGGACATAAACCCTTGTTTTTGTGCATATCTTGGCGACAAACTCATCATAAGTCCAAACATAGGGCCGTGAACACTTAGTGAATGCTAGTTATGATGGGTTTTGAGCATTCTAACACTTCCTAAGTGTACATGCAACCCTAATAACCTTGGATCTATGTTTGTCTAATTATCATGCAAAGTTGAATCCCAAGGTTATATTCCTATCTAGCATACATGGGGAACATTTTTAACTTGAATGGAAGATAGAATAACATACCTTGTTGTTGCTTATGATCCTTGAAACCTTGTGAGCCTAGCACCCCAAGTGTGATGCTTCAAATGCTTCACACAACACCAAATGCAAAGGAATAAACTTTTGAGAGAATACACACACTTAAAAAATCGGCCTAGCCCTCACTTGTTCTTGTGTAGCGGATTTTGGTGGAGAATGGGTTCCTTATATAGTGTTGACACATCTAGGGTTACACCATGTAAACCCTTATGTGTCATGACTTTTCATTTCCATGACCTATGGGTTTGTAACTCCCATGGAGCATCCAATGAGTTTAACCCAACTTGATAATCCATGGAGCCTCTTAGCCCACTATACAAGTTATGGATGATTTACATAATCAACCCATATATTTAATTAGTAATCTTTTGATCACTTAATTAATTGTAAAGTAATTCTTGATCAAACTAATTAAATAATACTATTAATATATTAGAACTTATAATATATTAATAAATCACAAGTGTTATTTCTCTCATTTAGTCTATCCAATTGCATGGTGCCATGCAACCCAAATAGACCATGCCGGGTCGGGTCAAGTACATACCAGAAATGGTTATGGACTTAGACACCTTATCCAACAGTCTCCCACTTGGATAAGTCTAATAACTATAACTGCAAGTATGACTTCAGGAACCGATCAGCAATCGTAGCTCTTTCAAGGTTTCTCGGAACTGAGAAGATGATGATACGACATTTAAGATAAGTGATCATATAATCCTCTGTTCTAGATATCAGCCGGACAAATACATGGAACAACGTCTTACTTATTGTCTAGTAGTTTGTTTCCCGCTTTCTGATTTGCTTGACAAAGAACTTAATTGAACACATCAACTTAGTTCTGACCGGGCCCGGTACATAGGTCAAAACAAAATCATCGAGGGGCCCAGATATCAGCTTCTAATCCAAGAAGGAACAGATAAACTTCGACTCATATGTTTGTTCTACTACTCATTGAATTATACACAAAATCACAGTTTATAACATTGAGTTTCCAATGCGTTTTCGTACAATCAATGCATAACCAACTTGTAAGTAACAAATCATATCTCTAGGTTTGAAGACTTATATGATATTACCGTCTCACAATCACTCGAGATAGAATTCCATGAAGTGATTCGAGTGAGCGTGGGTTGAGTCCAATGCTCAGAACTTATGACCACTCATGATTGTTGTAGCCTTTTCCAACACCTTAGACCTCTGCAACCAATCATGACAGTCTTGATTCATACCTACTTCCGACATATGACCGACTGTGGAGGTTCGAATAATATGATATACCAAACATAATTATTCTGGAAGTCAAAACATGCAAATGAAATATAGTAAACGATCGACAAGAAATAGCAACACTTTACTCATAAATAAAACACCTTTTATTCATCATCTAATGTCAATTACACTTTACAAATTTTGAGGTTATCTAACTACTAAATCTAATACCATCCTTCAGCCCTATGCTCCGAGCATGTTGGAGATTCTTAACCCGAGTCAGTCCCTTCGTGAGGGGATCTGCTGGATTCTCATCCAATGATACCCTCTTTGCCACGAGGAGTCCTTCATCTATTCGATGTCTGATGAAATGGTATTTTCTGTCGATGTGTCTGGATCTCCCATGATCCCTTGGTTCCTTGGCTAAGGAAACAACACCTTCACTATCATAGAAAATTTCCATTGGCTCCTTAATAGCTAATACAACTCGAAGATCTCCAATGAAGTTCTTCAGCCGTATTGCCTCCTTTGCTGCCTCGCTCGCTGCTATATATTCTGATTTGCAAGTTGAATCAGCCACTGTCTCTTGCATGGAACTCTTCCAAGAAATTTCTCCTCCGTTTACGGTAAAGACCCAGCCTGAATGAGAGCGGAAATTATCCTTATCAGTCTGAAAGCTAGCATCACTATACCCTACAACTCTCAAGTCATCACTCCTACCGAAAGTAAGAACCCAGTCCTTAGTCCTCCGTAGGTACTTGAGGATATTCTTTACCGCAGTCTAGTGTGCCTTGCCAGGGTTCCCCTGATACCTACTAACCATGCTCAAGGCAAAGGCTACATCAGGTCGAGTACACGTCATAACATACATGATCGATCCTACAGCCAAAGCAAAAGGTATTCGACTCATTTCTGCTATCTCAGCCTCGGTACTAGGGCTTTGTGTCTTACTCAATCTAGCGTTACTCTGGATGGGTAACTCTCCTTTCTTGGAGTCCTGCATGCTGAATCTCTTCAGCACCTTATCCAAGTAGGTACTCTGACTAAGTCCAATTAGTCTTTTACACCGGTCTCTCAAGATCCTTATCCCTAGAATATAGGCAGCTTCTCCTAGGTCCTTCATAGAGAAACACTTCCCAAGCCAGGACTTAACTTCCTGTAGAGTTGGGATGTCATTTCCTATGAGTAGTATGTCATCCACATACAATACCAAAAATCTAACTATACTCCCACTAGCCTTGACATATACACAAGATTCATCTTCACTCCTAGAAAAGCCAAATTCTTTGACTTTCTCATCAAAGAAAAGATTCCATCTGTGATGTGCTTGCTTTAATCCATAAATGGATTTCTCAAGCTTACACACTCTATTAGGGTACTCTGTATTAACAAAACCCTCCGGCTGACTCATGTAAACATCCTCAGCCAACTTTCCATTAAGGAAAGCAGTTTTGACATCCATTTGCCAAATTTCATAGTCATGAAATGCATCTATGGCTAACAGAACCCTAATAGACTTAATCTTGGCCACTGGAGAAAAATTATCATCATAATCAACTCCCGGAGTTTGTGAGAAACCCTTTACAACCAGTCGTGCCTTATAAGTGTGTACATTACCATCCACGTCGGTCTTCTTCTTGAAGATCCATTTGCACCCTCATATTTATAACCTGGTACATTCTCAACCAAGTTCCAAACTTTATTGTCATACATGGACTATATCTCGCTGTCCATTGCCTCTTTCCACTTGGCTGACTCAGGGCCTGCCATGGCTTCCGCGTAACTGTTAGGCTCATCCTGACCTATAGTGCCTCATCACTAATAAGTGTATCACCTTCCGCAGTAATATGGAATGCATAGTAATGCTCAAGTGCATTCCTAACCCTTGTGGAACGCCTCAGAGGTACAAACTTGTCAATTGGCTCAACAGGAGTTTCATCCTCAAGTTGAGTGGTAGGGTTTGAAGTTCCTTCACCACTTGACTCTTGAATTTCTTCAAGGTCAACTCGCCTCCCACTGTCTCCTTGGCTTATAAACTCTCTCTCTCTCTCTCTCTCTCTCAAGATGGCCCTCCTTTCTACAAAGACCACATTTTCACTAGGTCTGTAGAAGAGGTAACCAAAGGATTGTTGTGGGTAGCCGATGAAAATACACCTCTCGCTTCGAGGTTCGAGCTTATCATGAGTCTCGCGTCTCATGAATGCCTCACAATCCCAAATCTTGATGTGGTCTAGTTTGGGTACTTTACCAGTCCACATCTCATGAGGAGTTTTGGTAACTTTCTTTGTAGGGAACAGATTAAGGATATAGACGGCAGTCTCTAAGGCATACCCCCAGAATGAGATTGGTAGCGAAGCTCGACTCATCATGGAATGAACCATATCCAACAAGGTTCGATTATGCCTCTCAGCCATACCATTCAACTGCAGTGTCCTGGGAAGTGTCAATTATGAGACAATCCCACATTCCCTAAGACAGTCGAGGAACTCTGAACTAAGATACTCACCACCTCAATCGGATCGAAGCATCTTAATGTTCCTGCCCAATTGATTCTCGACTTCCTATTTAAACTCTTTAAACCTTTCGAAAGTCTCTGACTTATGCTTGATTAAGTAGACATATCCATATCTACTGTAATCATCAGTAAAAGTCAAATAATAACGATTAGCATCCCTTGTGGCATGTTTGAAGGGTCCACACACATCCATGCGTACGAGGTCCAAGAAACCTTCACCCCTTTCACAAGAACCTCTGAAGGGTGACTTTGTTATTTTTCCAAGTAAGCATGATTCGAAACTATCATCTGACCTTAGGTCAAATGACTCCAAGACTCCATCCCTTTGGAGTTGGCCTATGTGTTTCTTGCTTATATGTCCAAGACGACAATGCCATAATGATGATTTATCCAAGTTATTATCATTAACAAAATCAATACACAATACATTATTTCCTAAGTTATCAACCACAGATACAGTTTCACACCATCACAAGGTAATGCTGTAAAATAAAGAACATTATTAAAGAAAGCATTAATCAAACCCACTTCATTATCAAATGAAAAGGTGAAACCTTTTTTATACAATGCATGAAAGGAAATAATATTTCTTGCCATTTCTGGCGAATAACAACATTTATTCAAATCTAAACTAAACCCACTACATAGCGATAAAGTATAAACTCCAATCTTGGTGACAGGTAAAGCTTTCCCATTCCCCATGATTAAGTTTATTCTTCCATGCTCCACATTCTCACTTCTTCTTAGTCCCTGCAAATCAGAACAAATATGAATACCACAACCGGTATCAAGGACCCAAGACTTAGAATGGGGTGAGTTATTAGATAAGATAGTGTAAATACCTGCATGGTTGGGTTTAACTTTCCCATCCTTCACATCTTGCTGGTACTTTGGACAGTTCCGCTTCCAATGAGACTTTTCATGGCAATAGAAGCATTCAGTCTCTTTTGGGTTAAAAGAAGGAGTGATGAAACCTTTCTTGGTTCCACTTGAAGAAGCGCCATCAAGGGTCCTAGCCTTGGTACCCTTCGAAGAGCTCTTTCTCTTCTTCCCTTTACCTTTCCCGATTGCCAAGACAGGGGCAGAGTTTGGAGTAGGAGTGTTAACAACCGACTTTCCTTTAAGACATGTTTCTGCGGTCTTGAGGAGTCCCTGAAGTTTGCTGAGTGTGACCTCTTCCTTATTCATGTGATATGTCATGTGGAATTGATCATAGCATGATGATAAGGAGTGCAAAATGATATCTATTGCAAGCACCTTAGGGAAGTTCACATTAAGCTTCAGTAACCGATCCACATACCTTTGCATTTTTAGCATGTGGCTCGTGACGGACTCTCCGTCCTTCATCATGGTTGTTATCATGGAGCAGATGATTTCATACCTCTCTTGTCGTGCACTTTGATGGTATCTTTCCATCAGATCTTGGTGCATTTCAAAAGGGTAGAAGTCCTCATAGGACTTTTGGAGTTCTGCTGTCATGGTGGCCAACATGATGCATGCTACTTTGGTAGCATCCCTTTCATGTACCCGGAATTCAGCGATCTCCTGGGGAGTTGTAGTGGTCTCATCTATCTCCTTAAGCTCCTTATCGAGGACATATTCTTTGTCCTCGTAGCGGGTAATCATCCTGATGTTTCTGATCCATTCATTAAAGTTGGATCCATCAAAAGTGACTTTCCCACATAAGTTCATAAGGGTAAAGGAGCCATTATGATTAGAGCTAGAAGCAGCATTGTTGGAAGACATCTGAAAAAAAGGACAATATTATTTTAGATATTAAGAGAGTCCTTAATAAAACACCCAAAAGTAATATTAAGGCTAGGATCCAATCACAATATATTATAACTTAGTAGAGGTATGTCGTAATCCAAGCTATAACATATTTGAAAGGTAGGTGAATGACGATTCACCAATTTCCACCATGAAAAATGAAATATTGATGTTAGGATTTTAATTGGTTCTTAGAAATTCCTAGATTCTTTTGAGATTCAATGAACTTTTCAAAGGCATATTTCAATCTCGAGTGTGCCCTCAAAGTTTTGTGATTGGGATACCGAGAATCACAAAACGAGGTGTGAAGTAACCATGCAAATCACTTGGTACCCTTAAAGTTTATCACTCAATCGATGTGCCGGTAAACCACACACACTCCACCGATACTATGATAAACCTTAAGTTACCCTTTACCTACCTTGTTAAGTCCAAGTTAGTGTACCGGTTAACCACACACGCTCCACCAACGACTTAAACAAAGTGTAAAGTGTAATTTCATGGATTAGAACCTTATTCACATTTTTTCTAAAGTAACTAAGATTGGGAATTTAATAAAACATTTAGTTACTTTATAATATTCATCATACTTTTAATGAGAATTTATAAGTGCTTGTCCTACCCGTTCAGCTAAGGACCCTCCACCGATCAAAGAAGCAGTGGGTGAGAGTGGACACCCATTAATTTGCCATTTTATAGGCAACAACCTTATACCCCCCTTATAGATCGATTTCGTGAATAAGGCGTACTAACGGTAAGACGACTTGATCTTATATATATATATATATATATATATATATATATATATATATATATATATATATATATATATATAAAACTTATAATATTATAAAGTATAAGGGTTGAATTTTAAATTTTAAAATTCTAAGGGTTGGAACTAAAGTTTTAATCAAGACTTTACTTGTTCCAAAACTTGAGGGCAAGTTTTGTAAACTTTCAAAACTTTTCATTTCTTATAACTTATGAATTAATTGAGTAATAAAAATAAAGACTCTTCATTTTTATAACTCTTTTGTTCTTTTAATGGCTTTAATAAAAGTGTGACTTTTGGTTTTCCATAACTTGAGGACAAGTTATGGACTCCATTGAAACACATTATGATCATGAATTAAACTACCATGAAGGTTACAAGCAATTCCTATGATCATCTAATCTTCATAAGTTCAAGAACATGAATATGAACATTTCAAGAATCAAAAATTACACTTAAAAACTTGTAATTTTGATAATTTCCATTGCAAATGGATTAGCATAAACATTACTCCATCTAAAACAAGTTTTCAAGTACCAAAGCAGTTTAGGGTAATGTTTCTAGTCCATTTCCAGCAACAAAGGTCGAAAATCTGAAAACTGCAGCCTCTACTCGTCGAGTGCAAGAACAAACTTGACGAGTAGCTTGCATTTGTTCATGGACTCGTCGAGTCCTCCCATGGACTCGGTGAGTTCATACGAGCAGAAAACAGAAAATCGATTTTTTTCATGCAGTTTGCACAAAAATCAACAAACAAGCCTAGGCTCTGATACCACTGATGGTTTTGAGCATTCTAACACTTCCTAAGTGTACATGCAACCCTAATAACCTTGGATCTATGTTTGTCTAGCTATCATGCAAAGTTGAATCCTAAGGTTATATTCCTATCTAGCATACATGGGGAACATTTTTAACTTGAATGAAAGATAGAATAACATACCTTGTTGTTTCTTATAATCCTTGAAACCTTGTGAGCCTAGCACCCCAAGTGTGATGCCTCAAATGCTTCACACAACATCAAATGCAAAGGAGTAAACTTTTGAGAGAATACACACACTTGAAAAATCGGCCAAGCCCTCACTTGTTCTTGTGTAGCCAATTTTGGTGGAGAATGGGTTCCATATATAGTGTTGACACATCTAGGGTTACACCATGTAAACCCTAATGTGTCATGACTTTTCATTTCCATGACCCATGGGTTTGTAACTCCCATGGAGCATCCAATGAGTTTAACCCAACTTGATAATCCATGGAGCCTCTTAGCCCACTATACAAGTTATGGATGATTTACATAATTAACCCATATATTTAATTAGTTATCTTTTGATCACTTAATTAATTATTGATCAAACTAATTAAATAATACTATTAATATATAAGAACTTATAATATATTAATAAACCACAAGTGTTATTTCTCTCATTTAGTCTATCAAATTGCATGGTGCCATGCAACCCAAATGGACCATGCCGGGTTGGGTCAAATACATAACAGAAATAGTTATGGACTTAGACACCTTATCCAACAAGTTAGTACCCTAAACACCTCTTAAAGTCATGCTCTATGTCCGTAAATTCCCCTTGTCCATTAAAACCAAAGGTGTGGCCGTAAACTCCATTTGATTCAATCATATGTGATTAAAACACTTCAATCCAAGTGTTTCCTAGTCCATAAAATGGCTTCCTTGCATGATTAACTATATATACACTAATTATATACATAATGTATCATTATATGTTTAATAGGATCCGTTTGTGCTCAATGCTTCACTTGACACTTAGCATCCTATATCGATCTTACATTCGTATCACTCACTACAGGTGAGTTCATACCCCTTAACTTATCTTTTAAATTATTTTATGGGGGGATACAAGTAGAAACATTATAGTTATTATATCAATCACATGTGATTAATAGCTATCAAACAAGTGGATTTTCTTATACTTCAAACTATTTTATCATGCAAACTATTCAAAACAATTTATAGACTGACATCAAGTCATCAATAGCCATTCAAATGGTTTAAACCTCTTTTATATGAAAAAATCTTTATTAAACTCTTTTAAATTTATATATTTTCAAAAATCATGTATATATAGATATAGTTATATAAGTAAGATTGAGAGGGCTTAGGACTAATAACTCAATTTATTTCTTGTTCCTCGTTTGGTTGTGGACTTAGGGTATCCGGTTATTTGTCCGAGTGACGTTTGAATCTTATTTATATATTATGTATATGTGTATAGATATAATAGTTCTTATCACAGTTCAACACCTTTGGGTAGCAAAGGTGTACAAACATGCTCAGTCATTCAAACAACATTACTAGTAAACTATAATAAGTATAGTTTAGGGAATTACTACTCACTACTTCTAGTACAATGAAACATACAAGAGTCAATTCATTCATGAGTCAATACAAACTTACTATTATGAGAAACAGAAATAACATACTATGATGATTGACTAAGAGAACATACACTATGCTACACAAAGAGAACATAATATACACTAGAACAGAAAGAACATACAATAAACTAGAACATACTATACAAACACTAGAATACTATAACATTAATGTGAGCCGCTACTTCATGGCATGGCAATCTACTATTGTGTCATGTTTTGTAACCAGAGTCTCCTGGAGGGAGAGCGTGAATTTGTGTATAGATCTATACCGGATTGGCCGTCCTACACCTTGCAGCTAGCTACAGTGGGACCTGCAGGTCTACAGGTGACGAATGTCATACCATTTCGATGTCTTTGATCGTCGTGTTTTTTTTCTAGTTAATCAAGTATGGTTACAACCTCATCACATGTTACCTTAATTAACAAACTGGTTTAAGGTAGTTAGTACATTGGTAGTTACTTATATACAATACTACAGTACATCTTTATTTTCCCATTCCATTCACATTGTGATCTTCTCACATAAACGGTAATGTAAACTATATTTTGGTAATGATAGTCATACTTGGGAAAATTACGCACTTTTACAAACAAACAACACACAGAACATTCGGGCCATGGTAGAAGGCTACACTTTTAGTAGGACATATAGGATTTTCTAGGAGATTCAAACATTTACTACAAACACTTCCAAACATTTACAATAAACATTTACAAACACTTTCATACAAACAACGACACTAAAATACTTATTATCTCACCAGGTTTAATGCTGATCTACTCTTTCAAAATAACTTGTATTCTCAGGTCACCAGTAGACAGGTACCGATGACTAGGTTTTGAGAAGATGGAGCTTTCAAGACTCGTCTCTATTTTGATTATTCATTTTTGGTGTCTTATAAACTATACACAGAACACACTTGTATTAAAATTTTCTATTAATGCAATGGATGATGTTGTTGCTTGTTTACTAATATGCATTGTTGTGATACTATACATGACGTCCTCCACCCCAGAACATTTCTGCCATTCCGGTTTTGGGGTGTGACACATATCACTTCTCCTTTTTATACCTTCGGTCGAGAGCCATTTCTTTCATTCACCACCATCTTCTTTCATCCTCATTCATCCTTCTTTTCTCAAGAGCAAACCCAATGTCTTCTAAGAATCTACTTCCTTCAAGTGGTCCTTAGATTTTTGGTAAATATTTTCGTGATTACCTAGTGTTTTAATACATTTTCATGTCAATTTCATCCTATTTACACACATTATTATGTGTTAAACTCTTAGGATAAGATCATTTCCAAGAGAATTCACCAACCACATTCAAGTGTTTAGTCTTGAAGCTCTTCACACCATCTCCTAAAACAACCTACAAATCCATTCAAGGTGAGTTCATACCCCCATATTTCCGAGTTTTTCATGTTTTAGGGGGGGGGGGAATATAAGTCAAATTTTGTTTATCATACAAATACTTGCATGTTTCATCTGTATGTTAAAGTATACGCCATTATTTTCATAAGATGTGATTATTACTAGCTTTTGTACACATATTTGTGATATATTAGTTTTCAAATGCAAAACTAACAAAAACAAAACATGATCTATATTATAAAAAATCATGAGAAAAATTATGATTTGCAAAGCTACAAGGTTATTGGAAGCTTTTACCAAAATATAGCTTTTCCAACAAAAAGGAGTTCATTCAAGTTATTTCACTATTTTGTGGGTTAAGACCCAAATATATGAAGTTTGAACTTACATTTTGAAACTAAACAAGATGATTACAATGTATTTATATAAATGATTATATAAATGTTCTTAACAAACAAACATGATAAAATATAACTGGTATAGTTTGGGAGTCACAAAACTACATTATCATTACAGAAGAAACATCTAATTATTTAAAGGTATAACGATTCCATCTACAAGAAAAAGGAGTTTTCAGTTCACGTAAATTGATTGATATTGGTTGTGAGACATTTGGCTTCACCGTACCCACCATAGTACAGATACTAAGACCTGCATTATAACTAGAGTCTCTTGTAGGGAGAGCGTAACACTTGTGTATAGATCTATACATGATTGACAACCCCGCACCTAAACTGTTAGCTATAGTTAGACCGGTAGGTCTGGGGTGACAAATGTTGTAACAGTTCCGATATCCGAAGCAACGTCGTTCAGGAAAGTAGTCGCATTAGCATGGTTATAATAACTCACATAGGGTATCGACAATACAATGATTTACGGGATAACATACATTCAAGTAGTTTTCTATAAAGATAAAACTTTATAACACTACTTTTCAGTACAACATTATTTAAGTTTTTAGTCTTTGGATTAAGAGTTACAGTTCATTTCAAAAGAAAATATTGGATTTTCTGAAAGCATACACTATTATTTTTTGTGAAACAGTTACAAATCTTTCTCATAAAAAAAACGCTTATGAACTCACCAACTTAATTGTTGACACTTTTCAAAATCACTTGTATTCTTAGGAAACTAGTGAACAGATAACCACAAGAGTTTTTGGTGGATGGGACGTCGTCACATCACATTATTCATTTTTTTCGTATGCATTGGATATCATGTAAACAATTATTTGAGTACAATGTAAACTTACTTAATATTCAATACAATGGTTGTAATGCTTTGATTCTCTATTATCCAATTGTTATGATATTGTACATGAAGTCATCTGCCCTCATACATTTCTGTTGTTGTGGTTTAGGGGTGTGACAATTTGAAGAAGTTGCAACCAAAGAAGTCTCTTACTTTTCGCATCTTGAGGAGCATACACCGATATAAACAAAATATTCAAACACTTTCTTGTCCATATCACCTCAACCACAAAAAAAAATCATAAATCACCACTTTTTTTTTTGAGAAATATAATTCGGGTCCCAAATAACAATGATACCAACGAAGCTCCACAAGACAGAGAAAAAGCATGAGAAAAAAATGTATTACCCTAAAAAGAACGAATCGTAAACAAGTACAAGTTATCCAACTTTGATTCTTGAATTGCCAAAAAATTCACCTTATGTTTTTTACAAAGTGAATGTATCCACACCCACTTATACTTACACCTCGCTCCTTGAATATTTACGGAAAGGTAATTCATGAAACACCTTGTCGTTTCACGTGACCTTGTACAATATCAGTCACCCAATCATAGCACTCGTCCATATTAAAGCTTGAGGATCTACCAATATCTAAAGACTTCTGAATTTCGTTGAGAAAATACTGATTATTTTCTGAAGCTTAAGAAAATCCACCTTGTTCCATGGAATTTTAGAAACCTGGAGGATAAGACAAGGAATCCTACGAATCAGACACACCTGACATCCTTCCAAATCCCCCTGCAAAACCCATTGGAGCCACCCTAACCTTTTGATTATTCATCATATGAGATGAAGTTGAGAAAATTGGAGTTGTGGCCAGAAATTTAGTTGCTACAGTAGCTACATCAGCATCGATAGGAACAATAGGTGGCGCCCTATGTAACACTCCAAAAATCATAGAAATTTAAAAATTTTAAAATCAACCATAAACCAACATTGTTTACAAAAAAAGAGTCATTGTATCAAAAGTATTATTCAAAATCAGAGCTTTCCCAAGATCCAACAACACAAAACAGGAAGATGTGCATGATCACGCCTTCACTTTCCCACGATCATCAGAAGTACTTGAAACAATAAAACTAAAACTATAAGCCAAAGATTAGTGAGTTCCCCCAAAGTACCATCACACAACATATAAAATACATAGACTAGCATGTTGGGTCCACAACCTCCCGATTGGATTACCCTGCCTATAACCTCCTGGTTGGATTGCCCTGCATACCATATATTGGGTTCACAACCTCCCGATTAGATTACCCTTTGGCCCACAACCTCCTAGTTGGTATGCCCTGGCCCACATCCTCTCGGTTGGATGGTCTGGTCTGTGGACTGAGAGCACAAAGCATTAGTCTAAACCATAACATAACGTGTCGACATATAACAGTAATATACATATTCAATAGACAAATAATTATACAACCAATAATCATAGGTAGTTCTACTGATATACCAGTCTAACGCGTATCAATAAATATCATATAATCAAATAGGTTTATCGCATGCTTAACATATCATAATCTAGTATCTAACAGGATATCAATCCATTGGGCTGGCCTTGGTGCCTTCGACCCATAAGTACAGTGAGGAAAACTTACCTCTCAGTCCAAAGTGAACGCTGAACAGAATGCAACTCCGAAAGTCAGCACACCGATCACCTAAATAGAGCCGGGACTTAAGCTCAGTTAACAAGCCCAAGGCCCAAAATATTCAAACCACTCCTAGTTCAACATTGGTTAATGGTCAAATTCAACAACTCAGCCGAGTTAGCCCAGCCGAGTACGTGGGGCTACTAAGTAGAATGCAGGGCATACTCGATAGTTGACCAGGAAACGGGGGCTTGACCGCGTACGTGCAACGTACTGTTTGATACGCCCAGTGTATGCAGCTGAACTCCTTCTTAACATAATAAGTGCTTAATACTTAATCTTTTATGTCCAAAATGCAGATCTATGTCCCAAATATCGTTCCTGACCATTAATTTTCCAACTTTATGGCTTGCATAGTCAATAAGTGCTAAATGCGAGAAACCCCAACCTTTTAACCCATTAAGACAACCAAGCACATGCGTGGGAAAGAATTAATAACCAAGAACCTATTTTATGCTTCTAAACTTCTCAAAACGTCTGAAAGGATAGCCTAAATGGGCTGGATCATGCCATACCCAAAAAGGTCAAGACTTGGGACCAAAAAACTCATGAATAGAGAAGTTAGCAAGATATAAGGAATTACAAGCCAAGTTTAAAGCTTCATACCTCTTGAAGGTTGCTAGATAGGTGAAGATCCTAGATCCAAAGCTCCTTCAAGCTTCCAAGGTGGTTCTACTTCCTTCTTTCTCCTTTAAGACCACCAAAAACACACACAAGGGTCAAGAATGCTCAAATAAGTAACTAGGATTTGCTAAGATTGTACGGAGATGTTAGAGGCTGATGAGAGATGAGATTTAGAGGCAATAAAGTTGGTTAAATAGGGTTTGTGGTTCATACACGTATGCCCCATTTACGCTAGGTACGCCCAGCGTATGTGAGCCTACCTCAATAATTACAAAAATGTCGCTATGGGCCATTTTTCACGCTTTCTCATGTACAACTGCTAAAATGTAATAACTTTACCTAATTAGAGTTAAATTTGAAAATACCTCATCATCAAAATGTTACACCCTATCTGTTTTTGTTTCGTTCACAGCAACAGGGGTTATCTTGGACCGAGGAACTGCTCATCGAGCAGCTTCTTTTTTTGACTTCACATTTGGAAAATGTTTGTCTAGAGGAGATTGATTAGAATATGAAGCTTGATCTCCATCTACATTATCCTGATCATTAGGATAAGAGTCTGGCATACACTCATTTCGAAATTGTCCTTGAACCTAATCTTGGCAACCACGACCCTTACCACCAGAATACCTAACTTTACACTCAGTTTCCTTCCTTTTTTCTTTCCTTATCTAACTTTATTTTTTCCATTGTTTCATATGTACCAAAAGGATCTTCACAAACATCTTCATTATTAAACTTAGAATGTACACTTTCGTCTTCTTCAAAGGGACCATGAGCCTCTCGATTTTCATAGGTAGTTTTTTTGGAAAATTGGTTGAGAAAGAAGGAATCCAACTATGAGATTCTTTAAGTCGGACCTTTAAGACAATATCATCAACCCAGACCTTCACCTCATCCGAAATAATACCTTCAAAGGAAGTCAATATGAAAAGGCGGTTCTTGTAGATATCTTCACCAAGATAATCTATGTGCAATACAACCCCATTTAAAGATAATCCTTCTAAACACATCCTTACTCCAAGCTCAAAGAGGAACCCTTTCAACATCAACCCACACAAGCCTTTCAAGTGGAATGAAATATCTATCCCATTCTCGTTTTTCCACAAGCCAATGACTCAAAGCATCACTAATCATAAAGTTTTTACACACCTCTCTTCCTTTAAATTCGAGCATGACCCAATACCTACGAACATAACGGATATCAAAATCATCAAATCCTTCATCATAAAAAAGCATATGAATATTAGGCAGAGTGGAGTACTCTCTAACTTTGACAAAACATGCATGTTTCCTCTTCTCTACAATAAAATCCCCATAATGGAAGATATAGCATCTCATCAGCATAAGCTTTATCATAGTTCATAGTAGGCGAACCTCTAAGAACACTAGCATAGGAATTAACTGGTGAAACGAGTCTCTCAGTTTTAGATGGAGCCCTCCAAGAGTGTTGTAAAGGAGCAGTTTTTGGAACTGTAGGAAGGGATGCAAACAATTTGTCATATCCAAACCAAACTTCGTGAAGCAAATTAATCATATATTCATACTTGTAATCACTCGAAAATCTAACAAACCCAAATCGTTTACCCAATCGTGATTTCTTTTTTGAGATAAAAACATCATAAAATTTTCCAATACGTCCACATACTCGCCACAAGTCCCTCAGAATAATATAATCAGGAAAATTTGTGACGTAGAAGGAAGATACTTTAGGGTTTACGTGATTATTGTTTTTTTACGTGATCATGTTGACCTGTCTCATTCGAAAAATAGGTTTGTCTAAACTTGTTTTGGGAATCTGAAGGTTTCTAGCGAGATGACATGCTACTCGAACTAGAATCGCAATCAGCAAAGGAAGGGATGACCAGAAATGACCTGGAGGCGGTCGGCATTTGATCCCGCTGAGGAGCCCCGAAATTGCCGGATCAAAGAATTTTTAAAAACCCTAACAATTTGGTCATTACATGTACCAATTTCGTCATTACATGTAACAATGGATCATTATAATTAAGTATCGAACGCTCGTTATATTTTTATAATTTTTAAGTTCGTAACAATTTATAATTTTTAAGCTCGTTATATATATATATATATATATATATATATATATATATATATATATATATATATATATATATATATATATATACTCTAATAAATGAAGGTTTTTTGCCACATGTCATCTTCTCATTCATTTTGACACATGGCATTTTCTAAAATTTTTAAATTTTTTATTTTCCACTTGTCATTTTATTGTATTTTTCATTTTATTAAATGAAAATTCCACATTTAATATGTAAGGTATTTATTAGAAAGGGTTTATATATGTAATGTATTCAATACATTAAAGTCTCATTAATTTTAATAATTCAAAATTTTTCTTATTTTTTATATAAATTCAAACTTCTCTAATTGTTAAAATTTCATATTTAATTCTTTTAAAATAAACTCATGTAATACATCGGTCTCACACCTAGTGTGTGTGTGTGTGTGTGTGTATATATATATATATATATATATAATAAAGTTCAATAGGGAACCATAATTATTGCTTCTCCAAGGAACCAAATTTTTTTTTCAAGTTCTAGAGTTTATTATTTATCGAAAAAAAAAATATATCTAAATTCATAATATAATATTGTGAATGTTAAATATATTTTTCGGATTCACCATGTGAATTTAGATTAACATTGTGAATTTTCAAATATTCACATTGTAAATTTGACGGAATTATTTTTTTTTTTCGAATTTGATATCATTGGAAAAAGAATAAAAAGTTATGAATTACTGTATTTTTAGTTTTTTTTTTTTATAAAAAAATAAGTTCTTAAAGTTGAAAAAAAGATTGGTTCCTTGTTTCTTAGGTTAATTATGGTTCTCTATTGAACCTCACCATATATATATATATATATATATATATATATATATATATATATATATATATATACTAGGCGAATGCCCGCGCGTTGCGCAGAAGCATCTATATAGCTGAAATTTTTACAAATATATGTTTTTTTTAATATAACAATATTGTTGTTGTTGAATTTGATATAATAATTTGTATACTAATTTCATATAATATATTGATTATTTTGAATTATATTATAATATATATATATATATATATATATATGTATATTAAAACTGCATAATCTCAATCTTTTGAACTAACTCTATCCACGGGTTACTCATGAATAAAATTAAATATAATATATGGTTTAATGTTATTTATAGTTGTTGTTATTCTTAATTAATTTTTTAAAATTTGTTTGTTTAACATTTCAATTTCTATCATTGTAATTATTTAAAACATCAAATAATTTCTTTTATTTTAAAGATAATAATATAATCATTATATAGAGTTATTTTTAACTATTGTTATTGTAATTTATTTTAAGTTACTTATTTAAAAACTTTTAATGATTATAAAAATATATTTAGAAAATATATTAGTTAAATTTATATTACAATTTAGTTTTTGCATTTATCACTATAATTTATCACTTTTAACTATTAATAAAATATTCTTTGGGTTTTTTTAAGTGAAACTAAAATTTAAATTGAAGTTAACCCTGTAATGTTATATTTAAATTAACAAATTAAGTATTTTGTTCAAACTGTTCAAAAGTTGTAGCTTTAAACTGATAATAGTTTACATACAACAACATATTAAATCTAATAAATTAAGTATAATATGTTAAAAGTTAAAGACATAACTTTATAAGTAGAAGTAAAAATATTATTTTAATATTGAAATTTAGTTTATTTATGATTACAATTTACGTTTGATACTTATTTAACCTTATTAACCAACTTATAATCATTATTAGAAATACACTAAAATTTAACACTTTTAACTTTCTACAAAATATTCTATACATTGTTTAAGTTGAACTAAAATTTATATTTAAGTTGATCCTTTAAGGTTATATTTAAATTAATAATTTAAGTATTTTATATAAATTATTCAAACGTTGTAGCTTTAAAATGATAATGGTTTACATATAACAGTATATTAGACCTAATAAATTAAGTATAATATGTTAAAAGTTAAAAACATAATTTTATAAGTATAAGAAAATATATTCTTTTAATACTGAAATTTAATATATATATATATATATATATATATATATATATATATATATATATATATATATATGATTAAACTATAGGTTTAATATTTATTTAACCTTATTAACCAATTTATAATCATTATTAGAAAGAAATTGAAAAGTCATGGAAGTTTCAAATGAATGTGGTAAAAGGAAAAATGAATGGGGGTTTCAAATGAATGAGATTCAAGAAAAAATGCTAGCTTTATAAGTATATATATATATATATATATATATATATATATATATATATATATATATATATATATATATATATATATATATATATATATATATATATTGACAATTAAGTAGTTGGAGCTATATGCATAGAGTATGAAAATGTCATCCACAATCACTTTCTAGAGGATGGATAGGTGATACAGTATGTTCCATATAATGTTTAATTTTTACTAAAAACCTTATGTTGGATCTTGAAGTTGATCATCACAGACGTTTATATTAATTAAATCAGCTACTGATCTAATTCTTGCCGCGTTTTTTAATCAGCGCTATGCATATGTACATGACAACATTCAAAGCAAGATATCTGGTTGCTGTACTTACCTAACAAAATAATAATTTAATAAGTTCTATTACATTAATTATCGCAACATGTTTAATCTAATGTTTTTATTCATGTCTTTTAGTATCTGGCATTCTTCTATGTAGAATTTTGTTCATTGACTTTAGCATGAAATTGAGACCATTCGATTAACAAAATGTAAATTTTGGAACTCTTCATAAAATTTATTAAAACCGCCCAAGATACGCTAAAATAAGTTAGTACCCATTTATCGTGGATTGAATATATAATATTATTTAAGTCGGAATACCAAATAGAGTAGTATAAAAAAAATACTTATTTAAATAAAAATAAGATGCTGCAAACATATTTGGCCCATTGGTTACAAAAAAATTACTTAAATAAAAATAAGATGTTGCAAACATATTTGGCCCATTGGTTAATCGATTAGGTTGTAGTTAATATTTTAAAAATTGATTTAAACCGGTTGGACCAAAAATCGAGGACAATAGCAGTTTATTAATGACATGTTTTATGTCAATTTCTAGACCACATAAAACGTGATGATTTCTTTGAAACCCAGGCCGAGGCACACCACCGCAAGATATAGGAAAATTCTTGGTTGAATCGGCACGGGCCCCAAAAAATATATAAACCTCTTAGCTTTTTCAAGTGTCAAATAATATAACACTTCATTTCAGCCCCGTAATGACAGCTTAATGGTTGAAAAGTGAAATCTATATAAAAGTAGTGAGCTCAAATCCTGATACATCCAAAATATTACTAATTTTCTATAGTTAAGCTCTCACGTGGCTTAGGAACGAATTGACATAAACACTGAGATGGGTGGTATCATTTTACCATTTTCTTTATAACATCATTTTCTTCTTAATCATCACTTTCACTTTAATTCAATTTCACTTTAATTCAAAAAAACCCGTAATTCTAAATCAAACCCAACTACAAAATTGAAGCAACATCAACTACCAAAAATCAAACAAAAAATTTAACGAAACTAATTAAACTAAAATAAATGTATAAAAGGAGATGACGCCTAACAAAGGGATGCACATGAATAGGCCGAAAAACTTTATCGATACTCCTGCCACCAAATTGAAGATATATGAACTAGTGAGTCGTTACGTTGTGATTAATAAGAGCAATTGCATGCACACAGCACATAAGGCTTGGCATCGGTGACGTGCAACGGTTAGTGTAGAACCTAAAAACTACATAGTTCATTTTTTAAATTAAACGGATAGAAAATAAAAAGAAAAATAACTAGTTGCAGTCAGGGACAAGTCGTATAAGCAAAAAAAGATTTAAAGGTAGCTCTTACAATTGTATCCGTCGGTCTTATATCTTGATATATTTCCATAATGACTATTACTTTTGAAAACATTTTTTTCAATATATGACAAGGAAACGACGTTAAACGATTTTTTTTTCTTTTATTTAAATTTAATTTGTATTGAGTTATTTCTTATTGAATTATACCTTAAATGAATTACTTATTTAGCCTATTGGAATATAAAATATGGGATATATATATATATATATATATATATATATATATATATATATATATATATATATATATATATATATATAAAGAGAGAGAGAGAGAGAGAGAGAGAGAGAGAGAGAGAAAAATAGGTTTGGTTGAGATTAAAAAAGTAAAATAGAGATCTTGAGATTCAACCTCAGCCACATGTTTCACAGCTACTGCTCTAACCCTCCGACGTACCGGCACGACAGGTCTGTTATAATTATAAATGATTATATAGTGTCGTTCGTTCCTTTTTCCCCCGCCACCATCCACACCATAATACACGCCACCGCCACCACCACGACCACCACCTCTGACACCAGTTGACCCCACCACTGTCACCTCCGTTACTTATACTACCGTCATCTCTGTCACCACCACCTCTTTTGTCACCAACTGTTATAATCATATATGATTACTCAATCTGTGAACACACATATATGTATAATCATTTATGATTAGACATATATCATATATGTATAAACATGTATAATCATATATGATTATACATCTCTGTCATATAATCATTGATGATTAGGCATACTCTGTTGATGCCGGTACGCTGGAGCGTTAGATCGACAAATGAGAAATGTATGGTTGAGGTTGAATCTCAAGATCTTTTTTTTTCTAATCTCAAGTGAATTGTCTCATATATATATATATATATATATATATATATATATATATATATATATATATATATATATATATATATATGGGGGAGTGTTCATTCGAAAATGCAAATAATTTGCGAAAACGCAAAAACAAGAAAAACTTATGAGATTGTGTCACCTCAACATTATCTTTTTGGACAATAATTCATCCCAACTTTGAAATACATGATGATAATCGATAATAGATGAAAAATTGTGTCATATTAGTAAAGTATGATTTTTGACATTTTTATTATGAAAACGTGAATTTAAAAATGGTTAAGGACATGAAAAAAAAATTAATTATTAAAAACGTTTTTAAATCTATATTATCATAAAACAATACAATGTAAATCTATTATCTTTAATTTATTGCTAATAAATTTATATTTTATAATACATGTGTTTAATTTTTATAAGATAAAATCTGATTTTGTGTTTTCGCAAGATATTTATGTTTTTGCATGAACCTATTTCTCTCTCTCTCTCTCTCTCCATATATATATATATATATATATATATATATATATATATATATATATATAAGGGTAGGTTATATTGTGGCCAACAAATATTATATGGTCGTAAGGATATATTTATTCCTAAAAGTAAATTTATTCCTAAAAAATAAAAGTAAGAATGGTTACAAATCGAAAACAAAACATGGAAATCTAATCAAACACACTAAGAACAAAAACTACATTTATTCTTATGGAATACCATTGATAATCGTTAAGAATTATATTTATTTTTAAAAAATAAAACTTAGAATGATTTAAAATCGGAAAATAAACATTGAAATCTAACAAAAACATCAACACTAAAAAGAAAATTGTTGCTAAGAATAAATTTCAATTATGTGTTCATTCTTCAAGCATCCGTTTCATTTCAACACTTTCATTCATCAAGAATCACTTTCACCTTTGAACTTCGATCAATAATTAATTTTTTTTCTTAAAAAATTTTTTGATGAGAAATAAGATCAAATTTTCACCTCTGAACTTCGATCAATAATTAGTTTTTTTTCTTAAAATTTTTTTTGATGAGAAATAAGATCAAAATTTTCCATGTTTTTCAGCTCATAAAGAAAACAAATTAAATTTGATGTTAGTTGCTTTTATAATCATGAAAACAGAAGGAATTGGAATAATCAACATACCAATGGCAATAACTCATCTAACTAGCCATCTATCAACTAAATTTTTTCATAAAAATTCATTTGTTATTTGTGGAGCACGACTTCGAGGGCAAAGTCTGATTCTAGTGGGGGAGAATTGTAACATCTCAAGTCCAGGTATACTTCGAGAGCCATGATCTATTAAGCTATTGTCTAAGTTAGCCCTTAATATAAAACGAGTAAAAACGAGTACGCGGGGCGTACCTGAGGTGTACACTTAGCGTACTCGTCAGCGTGCATGTGACGCGGAGGCCACCTAGTACGTTGGGCGTACCCGAGAGTACACTAGGTGTACTAGGCCCAGAATGCAACCCTAATTTGTGGTGAGTCCCCTATATAAGGGATATGATGGCCTCATTTCTGGCCACCATTCTCAGAGAGAAAACCCTAAGAGTGCCCTAACCCTCGTCCAAAGCTTGTGTGTGTGTGTGTGTGTGTTAGAGCCTTGAGAGTGTTTGTGTGATTTTGAAGAGGAGAGAAGGCTTTGAAGAAGGAGGAGTTAGAGTCCAAGATTCTAGATCCGAGCAAATCAAAGTGGGAATCTTCTTATTGAGGTATAGAGCTTCAAGCTTTCTTCTCCTTTTCCTTGGTTCTTTCATTTGGTGTATTTAGGGTTTTAGTCCCAAAAGGTGGAGACTTTATGAGTAAATGAGCTCCAAGGACCTTGATCTACCCCTTTCCAGTGTATATTGTGACATAGAGTCATAAAAATCCCATCTTGGACTTTAAAAGTGAGCCATGCATGAGATGTGAGCTTCTTAAGGAAAGGGGGTTTTGTGTTTTGAGTGTTGATGACCTTTTCAGCCGTGCAAAAGCTTAAAGTCACCGACTTTATGGATTAAGGGACTTTAGAGTGTCCAGATCTGAAATAGGAGTCCATGTCTTAACAGATTAAGACCAAAAACACGAGGAGTGTAAATCTGGGGCATACGTTGGCCGTAACCCCAAGTACGCGTAACGTACTGGTTGAGCGCCCCCGATACTATGTAACAGCCGAGTATGCCTGGCGTAGGGAGGCGGTACGCGTAGCGTACTCGCTAACTTTCGTTGACTTTTAGGGTTTGGTCAAGATTAAGGACTATTAAGCCTATGGAGGGGTAAAATGGTCTTTTACCCTTCTATGAGTTATAGAAGGGTTAGTCTAGCTTCTTGAGGGCCAATATTAATTAGAGATAATTATTATGTGTTAGGCGGAGGCTAGACCGGGGGTAGAGTTCGAGATCCCGAGTACAAGATTTTCATTCACTAGCTTACGAGGTGAGTCTTCTCACTATACTTACCTTGAGTGGTATCTTATGTGTGACCAGTGGGTCTTATCTGCATGTGCTTAGTATTGAGATATCATGCTATTTGTATTGTGATATGTTTCTGTGTATTATTTTGAGTTGCCGAATCGAGGGACCAGAGGGTCCACCTGAGATGTGGAACCGGAGGGCCCCACTGAGACACATTGACCAGAGGGTCCTATAGAGTTATAGCCTCGAGTGGCTAATGTGTGATATGTGGTATTTTGGGAAACTCACTAAGCTTTATGCTTACCGTGTTATGTGTTATGTATTTCAGGTAGTTTGAGGATCGCGGCAAGTCACCGACATGATTATACACACTAGCGAGAGATTGTCTTTATGATTATGGGATTTGTGTTTTATTTGTTGACATTTGAGACATATGTGATTTGAGAACCATGAAATGAGTTTTATTATATTTTAAAATGAGAAAAATTGTTTTGAAAATTTATGTTGTTACAAGTTGGTATCAGAGCCTTGGTTTGAGGGATTCGGATGCACCCTCGGTTGTGTTTGTACTCAAACTGAGGATTTGAGAAAGATTTTCAAAAGATACAAATTTTTTCTAAAATAAGATAGAGTCTAAGAGAAAACGAGCCGGCGTAGTGTGTACAACCAGCCAGAGATGAGCGGTGAATTCTCAAAATACCCTCATTGTGAGTTACAAGATATGTTATGAAATATAATGCATGCTAGAGAATAGGCTAGGTAATTCATATATTAGGACTAGGGTGGCCTGATTTGTGATTCCTTAGCCTAGGGTTTTCTGCTATCAGTGATTTTCTTTTAGTATGAGTATTTAGCAGGAGCGAGCTAGTGAGAAGGTTTTCTGTGAGAGTAGCTTGTGAGACATAGAATACTTGTGATTTGGATCCAAGGAGGAGAACTTAGGGTGAACACTGATGGGGTGTGGAAGGTAGTATTGGGCCCATACTACTAGAAGCATCGGATCAGTGAGCAGTCCAAGTAGGAATCCTTAGGATGCTAAAGAACAAGTAGGGACGAGTGATTGAGTGCGAGTATGCTCAGGCGAGTCTCTGATAATTTTGTGTTGTATTTTAGAGACATCATGGTGGGAACTCGCCACAATCCTGGGGGCAGTGGGAGTACCGATGAGGAGATACGGAGGATGATCCACAAGGAGGTGGCTGCAGCTATCCGAGCAGAGATTCCAGAGATATTTGGGTCTATCAAGACCACCTTGATACAAACGTTTGATGAGCAATATGTTGCTATCATTGAGGTTGTGGCTGTCGTAGCCACTGCAGCTGTCGTCGTTGCTAGGCCTCAGGGAGGTGATTCGCTGTTGTTCCGGGAGTTTAGCAACACGAAGCGATCAGAGTTTGATGGGACGCAGGATCTGATCGCTGCGATGAGGTGGATCTCCGATATTGAGGGATGTTTTTACACGTGTTCATGTCCTGATCATTTGAGAGTTCGGTTTGCGTTGAACCAGCTTCGCTTAGGAGCGAAGGACTGGTGGAAATTTGCGACAACTGGTTTTCCCACTGCAGATCATGCTGCAGTGACATGGGAGAGGTTTGTTTAGATGTTCCAGGATGAGTATGTTCCCCCAGTGGAGAGGGAACGTTTGGCGCAGGAGTCTCTGTCTCTCAAGCAGAAGACAGAGTCAGTGACGGAGATCTCGAGGATGTTCCATGAAAGGGAGATGTTTTGCCCTGAACATGTGTCCACTGAGCAGGAACGTGTGAGCCGATATCTAAGCATACTAAGGAGGGATATACGAGAGCTCGTGGCGAACTCGTCATACCGGACATTGGCCGACCTTCAGGCTAACGCCATGAGGATGGAGATTGAGCTTGAGTTGCAGACCAGGAAGGATGAGGAGGCGTCCCGGGGGAGGGACCGAAGACCAGTACAGTCGCAGCCGGCGACGAAGCGGGCCAAGCCCGCTGTTATTAGAGTTGGGGGCCAGAAGGGCTGCACTTGTAGCAGGTGCGACAAGAGCCACGAGGGTTCTTGCCAATCAGGGATTTGCTACAAATGTGGAAAGGAGGGGCACATGGCGAAGGATTGCCCCAAGGGATTCTTGGTTTGCTTTCATTGCAACCAGACCGGCCACCAAAAGGCTGAGTGCCCCCAACTCGTGCAGGGATCTGCCCAGGAATCTGCACCTACTTTTGTGCATGCTACTGAGAGTCGGGCAGTGAAGGCCGAGACACCAAGGGTTCGTAGGAGAGCATTTCAGCTGACGACGGAGGAGGTCCACGCAACACCTGACGTTGTGGCCGGTACGTATTCTTATTTTATTCTTTTGAGATTTTTGGTACTTATATTGTGTTTGTGTATAGGTACTTTTCTTGTGAGTTTTGTGCCTGCCTTGGTATTGTTTGACTCGGGTGCGAGTCGTTCTTTCGTATCTCTAGCTTTTAGTCGTCACCTCAGTATCCGTCGAGTGGCGTTAAGTCGACCTCTGAGAGTTTCCATAGCCGATGAGCATGCGGTGTTTGCGACTGATGTGATCCGAGTATGTGTGCTTGAGATTTTTGGGGTTGAGTTTCCGATAGATCTGGTGCCGATCGCGATGAGGGATGTCTATTTCATCGTGGGCATGGACTGGTTGAGTTAATTTGGAGTTGTGATTGACTGCGAGCGTCAGTTGGTGACTATACGAGACCCTAGTGGGGGAGTACTTATGTTATAAGGCGAGGGTACTAGATCTCGATTAGCGTTCTACTCTGCTGCCAGGGCGAGGCAGAGTTTACAGCAGGGATGTATGGGTTTCTGGCGTATGTGATAGATGCTCGGGCTATTGCGGAGAGATCGAGTTCCATCTCTGAGGTTCCGATAGTGTGCGAGTTTCCAGATGTTTTTCTAGAGGAGTTACCGGGTGTGCCTCCTGAGAGGCAGGTGGAGTTCCGGATTGATTTGGTGCCGGGTGCGACTCCTATTGCCAAGGCACCCTATCGCCATGCGCCACCAGAGATGCAAGAGTTATCCTCACAACTCCAGAAGTTGTTGGGGAAAGGGTTTATCAGACTGAGTAGCTCGCCGTGTGGAGCTCCGATTCTTTTTGTTAAGAAAAAGGATGGTTTACACCGAATGTGCATTGATTACCGGGAGCTGAACAAGCTGACGGTCAAGAACTGTTATCCACTTTCGTGGATCGATGATCTGTTCGATCAGTTACAGGGTGCATCTTGGTTTTCCAAGATCGATTTGAGGTCTAGGTATCATCATATGAGGGTTCGCGAGGAGGATGTCCTGAAGACGGGCTTCAGGACACGTTCTGGGCACTATGAGTTCTTGGTGATTCCCTTTGGGCTCACCAACGTACTGGAGGCGTTCATGGATCTAATGAACCGGGTGTGTAGACCCATGCTAGATTGTTCGGTGATTGTGTTCATCGACGATATCTTGGTGTATTCGAGGTCCAGAGAGCAGCATGAGTAGCATCTGAGAGAGATTTTAGGGGTACTGAGATCGAAGAGGCTCTATGCCAAGTTCTCCAAGTCTGACTTCTGGTTACAAGAGGTCCAGTTCCTGGGACACCTCGTTAATCAGAAAGGTATTTTGGTCGATCTGGCCAAGATTGAGGAAGTTATGAGGTGGGAGGTGTCGAGATCCCCGTCTGAGATCAGGAGTTTTCTAGGGTTGACTGGGTACTATCGGAGATATATCAGGGATTTCTCCAAGATTGTCGTCCCTCTCACCAGTTTAACCTAGAAGGGCGTCGCGTTTACTTGGGGTCCCGAGCAGCAGGCCTCATTTGAGACCCTTCGCTAGAGATTGTGCGAGGCTCCCGTATTAGCCCTTCCAGAGAGAAGGGATGATTTTGTAGTTTATTGTGATGCATCTATTTCTAGCATGGATGTGAAATTGATGCAGAGAGGGAATGTGATGGCGTACGCATCGAGGCAGTTGAAGCCTCATGAGACTAGATATCTCACCCACGATCTGGAGTTGGGGGCAGTGGTGTTTGCCCTCAATATCTGGCGTCACTATCTGTACGGCGTTCAGTGTACCATATACACGGACCACAAGAGTTTGAAGTATCTTATGCATCAGCCAAATCTTAACATGAGACATAGGACATGGTTGGATGTGGTGTAATATTATGACTGCGAGATCCTGTATCATCCGAGCAAGGCTAATGTGGTAGCCGACGCCCTGAGTCGTAGAGCAGAGAGTACCTCGATCCTCAGGTATTAATTAATTAGGATGACAGTGATGACTCCACTCTTGCATATCATTCGAGAGGCCCAGTGATGACTCCACTCTTGCATATCATTCGAGAGGCCCAGGCGGAGGCCATGAGACCAGAGAACCGCAAAAGGGAGATGGTTATCAGGCAAGTGTCCGAGTTTGTGAAGGACAACCGAGGGCTTATGAACTTTCAAGGGAGGATTTGTGTTCCCTTTTCGGGCATAGCACGACGTGTACTGATGGAGGAGGCACATAGATCGAGATTCTTGATCCACCCTGGGGCCACTAAGATGTATTTGGACCTGAAAAGAGACTACTGGTGGCCCTGTATGAAGAGGGATGTGGCTTGGGAGGTCGAGAGGTGCTTGACCTGTAACGCCCCGATCCTCAGGTATTAATTAATTAAGCATTTCTGAATGAAGCTCTACTCGACGAGTTGGTCAACCTACTCGTCGAGTAGCAGCAGGGTGAGAACACGTGTTTAGTGACCTACTCGGCGAGTCCACTTTGGCACTCGACGAGTAGGAGCTGGCAGATGAAACCCTAAACCCCGGGGTTTGCACCCCTATTTAAAGGAGGCTCAGCCTCCTTTGGGCCTCCTTACATTCTTTGAGAGCCCTTAAAACCCTAATTCGTGTGTGTGTGCCTTGGTGTGGGTTTGAAGCTTGGAAAAGAGGATCTTGGAGGAAGGAAGCTAAGAGTGCAAAGGAAATTGAAGCAAGAAAGGAGTGGGAAGCAGGTTTTGCCTCAGCTAGCATCTTTTGAAGGTATCAAAGTGCCATACTTACTTCCTTTTCTTCCCTTTTGTTGAGTTCTAGGGCTTTTTATGGATTTTCAAGTTGGGATGATGAGCTATGGGCTAGATCTGAAGTTGTAACTTCAGATCTGGACCCTCCTTGGATACTAGAGTCATAAAGTTGTTGTATTGGTTGTGGTTGAAGTCCCTCTTGGACTTGAAGCTCCATTAAGAACTTAAAATAGACATTTGGAGCCTTTAGAACCATGCATGCACGTAAAGTTTGCAACTTTACGTGGTAAGTATGCCCTAGAAGCTTGGATCTGTGATTTGGAGCCGCTGCATGGCTCAAAACAAGTCTGTATGGAAAGAGGACTGGATGGACTTGGCGAGTAGCAATGATGACTCGGCGAGTCACATGAAGATGGTCATAAAACTCGACGAGTCCGATGAAGATCACCATAAAAATCGATGAGTTGAAGAACAACTCGGCGAGTCGGATGACTTTTCCCTAAGATATGCATGCATGTGTACCCGTCGAGTTGCAAGGAGGAAACTCGATGGGTGGCCTTAAGGATTGATCGGGATTCGAAGGAACTCGACGAGTCACTCCGATGACTCGGCGAGTTGGAATGTGCTCCATGGACTCGGCGAGTGGCCGAGTGTACTCGACGAGTTGAGGTCAACATGGACTGTTGACCTTGACTACGGATTTTGACCTTGATCAAGAATTACTAAGAGGTTATGGGGTGTCTCATAAGAGTAAGAACTTATAAGTATATTGTGCTATGGTTATAGGTGGTGGAGCCGGTGTCAAGTGATCCGATAGTTGGAGTTTGCATTTCGAATCGAAATCTGCGAGGTGAGTTATCCTCACTATATCGATAGGGTATACGGTGTAACGCCTGTGTTTCCAAGCTTGCCATTTGTAGCAATATAATAGTCTAGGTTAACCTTTGTAACCCGTTTTGAAATAATAAGATTGTATTATTTGAGTATTATGTGTTTTGTGCTTAATTGCTTAATTATGTGGTTTGATTAATTAAGAATAAAAATAAGCGTCAAAATTTAAGTGTAAAATAAACTCAATATCTTTGATTAATGTTGTAGTAATTGAAACGAGGTTTCCGAATATATATAGAACGCCCAAATCTGACTTCGTATGAGGAAGTTATGATTTATCGAAGTTCCGGCTTAGCGGCATGCAGCCTGAAATACTCGATTTGAGATCGAGCGGTTTTTAGCCGAAGCAATCTAAATGAGAATCGAAGATCTCATTGTTGGTATCGAAGCGATAAAAAGTTAGGCGAGAACGGACGTCAAACGAAGAAGTTATGAATTTATAACGAAAGTTTCTGTCGCGGCCTATTAAAAATAATTAATAAAAATAAAGTCAAAATTAGCCGACGGAGTCTAAACGAAAGTCGTAGAGCGTGGTCTCACCTTTCCGTGGATATAAAGAATGTCGAAAACGGAGTTCGTATGAAGAAGTTATGAATTTACGAAGTTTATTAATCATTTTGTAATTATATTTAAATCAAAATCGGAAGCCTTATCCGAAGACGAGTCACCGGTGTGATCCGGAGTACGCCCCGCGTACGAGGGTACGCTACCGCGTACTCAGCATAGTGTCGACACTTCGGATGACGCACGCAGTGACGATTTCGGAAGCAGTACGCGCTACGTACTGCAGTACGCCCCGCGTACTCCAAGGCTCCAGCCTCTATATAAAGGATCCGAAGGCAGCCGAGAGTTTTGTTCATTTCTTCTCATCTTTGTGCCAAAGCTCTGCGTTTTTACCCCCGAAGATACCCCGAAGCCCCGGTATCATACTCTAGCCCCGAGGCAAGTCCCGAGACCCCGAAGATCCCGAGAAGTGCGGTTCCCGAGTCGAAGCTCTGCCCGCGAGAAGTTCGATTTTCGAGGAGATCTTCCAGATCTGCTGATGAATACTACTTCTATAAGCCGTAGTGCTGTCCGATCATCTTCTGATCAAGTGAGTGTATACTACCTTTCATAAACACAATTATAATACGAGTTTGGTTCGAGTGTATTAAGTGTATTGTTGTTTATAAGTGTGAGTGTATACTACCTTTCATAAACACAATAATAATACGAGTTTGGTTCGAGTGTATTAAGTGTATTGTTGTTTATAAGTGTGAGTGTGTAGTTATTTTCTTCCAACTACAATAATACGAAGTATTTTAAATAAAATACGTGCTATGTGTATATATTTGGTTGTGTTATGTGTGAATGTGTATTCACTCACTTCTATCTTATAGATCTGCTTATTTCTTTATGATATATGTGTTATGTGTGTGTGTGCCTCATCTGTTATGTGATATATGTGTTGATTAAAGCATGCTATACAGGTTTTCTTTAAACTATGTATACAAATGTATATTTTTATCTACTAATATGTTGGGTAGAACATGGGTAGACAGTTGGTGTGTAATAAACAGATGAGAGGCCTCGTTGTTGTTTGATTGAGTCATCTAGCGGAGTTTAGATGACGACCACTGGCTATTCTAGACAGTCTTGTGGAAACATTAGCAGGTTCGCGACCTGTAGGTGTTAATGAACTTGGGTGTTCATTCGCTGTACTCCATCCCCCTCATGGTTGCCTTATTTGACTTATATTGCTGAGGTACCCCCGAAGCATGTGTTGTCGCCCCGATGAAATATTCTTAGACTAGGTCCCTTATGTTAGTTGTTTTAGGGACATTAAAGTGAGAATAACGGGAATGGATAATTGGGTTATTGTTGGTTGGTGAAAATTAAATATGATATTTATTGTGGGTTGAAAACCCTATATGCTCACCAGGCTCCCAAGCCTGACCCACTCAGTTTTAAATTGTATTACAGGAAGTGGCGGAGGGGCATGAGATGGATGAACCATCAAGTTGTTTTGTTTACAAGTCTGCATATGTTTATATTTGTTATATGACTTGTAATGTATTCGTTTATGCTTATTGGTCTGTATTGGAACATGACACCCCGAGTTTTGATTATAATGAAAATACATTTCTTTTATGAAATGCTTCGGTAAACATTGTTTTATCATGTTTTGTTTTTGGGAACAAATTCCGCAACTCTTTCAAATCAAAAGGATTTACTCTGAAAATATTTAAAAGCATAAATGAAAATCGGTCTTTTCTGGCTGAGATTTTGGGGATGTCACATATGGCACCAAGGCCGGCCCTTTATGATTTACATCCTGGTTTAGGAAGGTTGCTTTGTTATTTCCATGATAGATTTCATCCTGGTTTAGGATGGGTGTTATGTTATTGCTATGTTAGAATTCATTCTGTTTAGGATGGTTGTTATGCTAGAGATCGGTTAGATCGGTTGTCATGACATGCTACATATGATTCTGATCTGTTAGATAGAAATCAGGATAGATAGTATGTTATGCTTTTATGATCCGTAAGGATTGGTATGTTAGTGACCTGTTAGGTCGATGCTCTAGTTACAAGTGAAACTCTATGATTAATGGTAAATGAGATAGATATGTTTGCTATGTGTATGTGACAGTATATGGTAGTATGTGTACATGGTTAGTTGCTTGTTGGTTGGGTTGAGGCGGTCCTGCTTTGTGTTGAAGGCCAACACACCCTCTGAGCGGTCCGAGGAGACTGTAGGCCCACGCGGCGGACCAGTCATGCCGAAGGCTCGGGACAGATTCAGATAGACTGTAGGCCTAGTAGGGCGGACCAGTCCGGCCGATGGCCCAGTATGTATGTTGTTTGATTGATCGTTATGGCTATGGTTTCTGCCAGCGTGGTATTGGTATTTTGGGGGTAGCTCACTAAGCCCTCGGGCTTACAGTATTCAGTTTATTGTTTCAGGTACTTCAGGAGAGCTAGGGAAGGCGAAGGCGTGACCGTACCGCTCCTCATCCTCATGATCTATTTTGGGACACTCTGATGATAATTGAATTGGAAATGTTTTGTAAAAACAATTACTATTTGACTCTTTTGTTAGTATTAAAAGTTTAAATTTGGCGTAAATTTTATGGGTGTTACATGACCTGTCATCGGGTTAAGGTCGAGCACCAGCGTCTACATGGCAAGTTGCAACCACTACTGGTTCCCCAGTGGAAATGGGAACAAATTTCCATGGATTTTATCACCAAGTTGCCGAGGACCGTGCGGGGTGTCGACGTGATTTGGGTGATTATGGATCGGTTGATGAAGAGCGCTCACTTTCTTGCTATCAGTGAGAGCTTTTCTACTGAGAGACTGGCAGAGATATATGTGAGAGAGGTGGTAGCTTGGCATGTAGTGTCGACATCTATAGTGTCCGATCGGTATGTGCGTTTTACTTCCAGATTCTGGAAGAAGTTCCATGAGGAATTGGGAACACGATTGCATTTTAGTACCGCCTACCACCCTCAGACAAACGGACAGAGTGAGCGGGCGATTCAAAAGCTCGAGGACATGCTTCGAGCATGTGTTTTCGACTTCGGTGGAAGTTGGGACACATACCTACCCTTGGCTGAATTTTCTTATAACAACAGCCACCATTCCAGTATCGATATGCCTTCTTTTGAGCTTATTTATGAGAGGAGGTGTTGGAGCCCCATCTGTTGGGGAGAGGTAGGGTAGAGAGTGATGGGTAGCACTGAGATAGTGCTAAATACGACTGAGCAGATTCAACAGGTCAGACAGAGGTTACTGACAGCTCAGATTCGCCAGAAGAGTTATGCGGACAAGCGACGATCCGAGCTTGAGTTTCAGGTTGGAGATTTTGTTCTCCTAAAACTATCCCCATGGAAAATGGTGATACGGTTCAGGAAGAGGGGCAAGTTGGGGCCCCGATACATCGGCCCCTTCAGGGTGACCGCTAGAGTGGGTAAGGTAGCGTATCGTTTAGAGCTACCTGTGGAGTTGAGCCAGATCCATAACACCTTCCACGTGTCCCAGTTGAGGAAGTGTGTGGCCGATGGGCGTACGTTGGGCGTAACCCCAAGTACGCACAACGTACTGGTCGAGCACCCCCGATTCTGTGTAGCAGCCGAGTACGCCTAGCGTAGGGAGGCGGTACACGCAGTGTACTCCCTGTTGTTGACTTTCGTTGACTTCTGTGGTTTGGTCAAGATTAAGGACTATTAAGCCTATGGAAGGGTAAAATGGTCTTTTACCCTTTTGTAAGTTGTACAAGGGTTAGTCTAGCTTCTTGAGGGCCAATATTAATTAGGGATAATTATTATGTGTTAGGCGGAGGCTAGACTGGGGGGTAGAGTTCGAGATCCCGAGTATGAGATTTTCATTCACTAGCTTACGAGGTGAGTCTTCTCACTATACTTACCTTGAGTGGTATCTTATGTGTGACCAGTGGGTCCACCTGAGTTATGGGACCGGAGGGCCCCACTGAGACATAATGACCAGAGGGTCCTACAGAGTTATAGCCTTGAGTGGCTAATGTGTGATATGTGGTATTTTGGGAAACTCACTAAGTTTTATGCTTATCGTGTTATGTGTTATGTGTTTCAGGTGGTTTCGAGGATCGCGACAAGGCACCGAAATGATTGTACAAACTTTCGAGAGATTGTCTTTATGATTATGGGATTTTTGTTTTATTTGTTGACATTTGAGACATATGTGATTTGAGAACCATGAAATGAGTTGTATTATGTTTTAAAATGAGATTTTTTTTTGAAATTTTATGTTGTTACATGTCACACTCAGAACTTGTAACAACGCAAATTTTCAAACAAATTTTTCATTTTAAAAACATATTTATTTCCATTCAAAACAAGGCATAAATAGTTTAAGTATTCTGTCAAATGCAAATAGTCAAAATCCCAAGATCATAAAAGCATTCTTCAGTGTGTATCGATCACGCCGGCGCCTTCCCACGGTCCTCGCTAGTACCTGAAATACATGCACAACAACTGTAAGCATAAATGCTTAGTGAGTTCCCCAATATACAACTTATGCACATACGCCTTTCCAGGCCCTGACCTTCCGGTCCATGTGTCTCAGGGGACTTCCGTCCCTGCTGGGTAAACCTTCCGGTCCTACCCACGCCGACCTTCCGGTCCATCACACAATATATTGCCTTCCGGCCCATAACATATTGCCTTCTGGCCCATAATATAATCGCCTTCCGGCCCATAACATACATAGCACATATAACAAGCAGCTTACCACATATAGCATACATATCACATATCATAGCTGACCTTCCGGTCATACAGTCAAACCCTTCCGGGTACAGTATAGTGAGAAGACTCACCTCGCGAATGCTGAAAGCTAGCAAATCCTGAAATCACTCGTGCACAATCCGACGAGCTACAACCTCCCTATAACATCACATATCCCTCATTAACACTTATATCTTCTAAGTGTGACTATCCCTAAGAAGTCAGACTTAGGTCAACTCTGGTCAACGGTCAACGGTCAACGGTCAACTCGACCGGACTCGGCGAGTGCCATGGCGACTCGGCGAGTCTAGACGTCCTCCCCAACTTCCCTTAATGTTCCCTTTCTACTCGTCGAGTATCCCTCTTGGCTCGACGAGATCCTCGTGGAAGAATCGCGGGGCCACCCCGACTCCACTCGTCGAGTCTGAAGAACAGCTCGACGAGTTCCAGTCAATCTCCAAGCTACTCGCCGAGTCTGTTCATCGGACTCGGCGAGTCCATGCCATGCAGTCGATCAAACTGCTTCCTGAGATAAGTTTTGTCCCGAATACACAAGCATGGGACCTTCTGGGCCTCTAAAGGTCCTAATACAAGGTTATATTCGATTGGGTAACAAGGTAATAATCCATCTAATCATCAAATGGGTTCCATAAACCCTAGATCCATGCACACATCAAAATAACAGAAATGATCCGAAATGTTACCTGGATAACGCACCCTCTGTGTCCCCAAACCTCAGAACTCGAATCCCTTGCAGTTCCTTTAGCCAAACTCTTCTCCCCTTGCACCACAACTTCTTCAAGTCACCAATGGCCTTCAATCTTGCTCTAGATGCCCACAGCCGCTTAGGGTTCTTCTCAATCGACTAAAAGACGAACAATGACGGCACATAATGTGTTATATACGACCCAAACCTGAACGGTTAGGGTTTTTGCTAAACAGCGTAGACTCGCCGAGTCCATATCTGGACTCGTCGAGTCCAGTCGCGATCCCGCGACCAAGTCTGCGATCCTACTCGGCGAGTCTAGGCTCCAACTCGCCGAGTCCCCTCTTAAATCACCCCAAAAACATAATTTAATAATACCTGAGATTCCGGGCTGTTACAACTCTCCCCCACTTGGATTAGACTTCGCCCTCGAAGTCTCACTCTGAAAATAGTTCCGGATGCTGCTCCCGCATCTCACGTTCCGGCTCCCAAGTCATTTCCGACCCCTTACGGTGTTGCCACTGAACCAACACCAGAGGTACTTCCTTGTTCCTCAGCACCTTGATCTTCCGATCCCTGATGGACACCGGTCTCTCGGCATAATTCAGGCTCGCATCCACCTGAATATCCTCCAATGGAACCACTGCCGACTCATCGGCTATGCACTTCCTCAATTGCGACACATGAAAAGTGTCGTGGATCTGACCCAACTCCGTTGGCAACTCCAACCGATAGGCTACCCGGCCTATCCTTGCAATCACACGAAATGGCCCAATATACCGGGGCCCCAACTTTCCCCTCTTCCTGAATCGAATCACTCTTTTCCAAGGGGAGACCTTCAGGAGAACGAAGTCGCCGACCTGAAATTCAAGCTCGGATCGGCGCCTGTCTGCATAACTCTTCTGTCGGCTCTGGGCAGTCAATAACCTCTGTCTAACTTGCTGAATCTGTTCTAACGTCTGGAGCACGATCTCCGTGCTGCCCATCACTCTCTGCCCCACCTCTCCCCAGCAAATGGGGGTCCGACACCTCCTACCATACAACAGCTCAAAAGGTGGCATACCAATGCTCGAATGATGGCTGTTGTTGTAGGAAAACTCTGCTAAGGGTAAATATGCATCCCAACTACCCCCGAAGTCTAACACACACGCTCGAAGCATGTCCTCCAGTGTCTGAATCGTCCGCTCGCTCTGACCGTCTGTTTGGGGATGGTATGCGGTACTAAAATGCAATTTAGTACCCAGCTCCTCATGAAATTTCTTCCAGAACCTGGAAGTGAAACGCACATCACGGTCTGAAACAATCGAGATCGGTACCCCATGCCGAGATACCACCTCTCTCACATATATCTCCGCCAACTTCTCCGCTGAAGAACTCTCACTGATGGCAAGGAAGTGTGCACTTTTCGTCAACCTATCCACAATCACCCAAATTGCATCAACTCCCCTGGCAGTCCTCGGCAATTTGGTGATGAAATCCATAGTGATTTGTTCCCACTTCCACTCGGGAATCTCCAATGGCTGTAACTTGCCATGCGGTCTCTGGTGCTCGGCCTTAACCCTACGACAGGTCAAGCACCTCTCAACGAACCATGCGACGTCCCTCTTCATACAGGGCCACCAATACTCCTTCCTCAAATCCAAATACATCTTCGTAGCACCGGGATGGATCGAGAATTTCGATCTATGAGCCTCTTCCATCAAAGTAATACGCGTACCGCCCACGAACGGTACCCAAATCCGACCCTGAAACGTCATAAGCCCTCGTCCATCCTTAACGAACTCTGAAATTAACCCCACAACCTGCTCTTTCTTCTGCATTTCTGATCGCACCACTTCGGCCTGTGCCCCACGAATAACATCTAATATTGGAGTCATCACAGTCAGTCTCAAACATACATCTCGCAATGGAGTGCTCTCTGCCCTACGACTCAATGCATCGGCTACCACATTAGCCTTGCCTGGGTGGTACAGGATCTCACAATCATAATCCTTGACCACATCCAACCACCTCCTCTGACGCATATTTAGGTTGGGCTGATCCATCAAATACTTCAAACTCTTATGGTCCGTGTATATCGTACATCGAACCCCATACAAGTAGTGACGCCAAATCTTGAGAGCGAACACTACTGCCCCCAACTCTAAATCATGCGTGGGATATCTCGCCCCATGAGGCTTCAGCTGCCTCGACGCATAAGCTATCACATGACCCCTCTGCATCAACACTGCACCCAGTCCCGAAATCGATGCGTCGCAATATACCACAAAATCTTCCATCCCTTCTGGGAGAGCTAATACCGGGGCTTCGCACAACCTCTGGCGAAGTGTCTCAAAGGAGGTCTGCTGCTCGGGCCCCCATGAGAATGCAACACCCTTCCGGGTCAATCTGGTGAGTGGCACTGCGATCTTGGAGAAATCCTTGATGAATCTCCGATAATACCCTGCCAACCCAAGGAAGCTCCTGATCTCAGAAGGTGACTTCGGCACCTCCCAACTCATCACCGCCTCAACTTTGGCCGGATCGACCAATATCCCTTTCTGATTGACGACATGTCCTAGAAATTGGACCTCCTGCAGCCAGAAGTCACATTTGGAGAACTTTGCATAAAGCTTCTCCGACCTCAATACCTCGAGGACCTCCCTCAAATGCTCCTCATGCTGCTCTCTAGATCTAGAATACACCATAATGTCGTCGATAAATACAATCACTGACCGATCCAACATCGGTCTGCATACCCTATTCATGAGATCCATGAACACAGCCGGGGCATTGGTGAGCCCGAAAGGCATCACCACAAACTCATAATGCCCATATCGCGTCCTAAACGCTGTCTTCTGGACATCCCCATCCCGCACTCTCACCTGATGGTACCCTGACCTCAGATCGATCTTGGAAAACCAAGATGCTCCCTGCAACTGATCGAATAAATCATCGATCCTCGGCAACGGGTAACGGTTCTTGACCGTTAACTTGTTCAACTCCCGGTAATCAATGCACATCCGGTGTGAACCATCCTTCTTCTTGACGAACAGAATAGGTGCTCCCCATGGCGAGCTGCTCGGCCGAATGAATCCCTTCCCCAGCAACTCCTGGAGCTGCGAGGACAACTCTTGCATCTCTGGAGGTGCAAGACGATAAGGCACTTTAGCAATAGGCGCGGCCCCCGGAACTAGATCGATACCAAACTCTACTTGCCTCACAGGAGGTACTCCCGGCAGCTCCTCGCGGAAAACATCTGGAAACTCGCGCACCACAGGGACCTCCTCAACTGATTTCGGTCTCTCGGAAACCTCCCGCGTATCCATCACATACGCCACAAAACCCTTACAGCCCTGCTGTAGACACTGCCTCGCCCTGGCGGCCGAACAAAAAGCTGATCCCGAACGGGTACCCTCGCCGTACACCGAAAGAACTCCCCCACTATGGTCTCGTATAGTCACCAACTGACGCTCACAGTCGATGACAGCGTCGAATCGGCTCAACCAGTCCATGCCCACGATGACACAGACATCACCCATTGCAATAGGAATCAGGTCAATCGGGAATTCAACCCCGAAAATCTCTAGTACACATCCCCGAAGAACTTCCGTGGCACAAATCACTTTCTTGTCAGCTATAGAAACTCTCAAAGGTCGACTCAACGACTCACGACTAACATTGATATGCTGACTAAAGGCTAAGGACACAAAGGACCTACTCGCACCCGAGTCAAATAACACTAAGGCAGGCACAGAGTTCACAAGGAAAGTACCTACGCATATAATAACATAAGCATAACATCTCGACATAAAATAAATACATGAATTACAACATACCTGCCACGACATCGGGCGCAGCGCGGACCTCCTCCGCAGTCAGCTGAAAAGCTCTTCCCCGAGCCCTCGGGGCCTCGGCCTTCACCGGTCGAGTCGCAGTAGCTCCGGCAGCAGGTGCAGATCCCTGAAGAAGCTGAGGGCACTCGGCCTTCCTATGGCCTGTCTGTTTGCAATGAAAGCAAACCGTAAATCCCTTGGGACACTCCTTAGCAATGTGCCCATCCTTGCCACACTTGTAGCAAGCACCAGATCGACACGCCCCCTCATGACCCTTGCCGCACTTTCCGCAAGTGCGGCCCTTCGAACCTCCTTTGCTCGCATCGGCGGACTTTATCCGCTTGGCTGCCGGCTAGAACTGAGCCGGTCGCCGGTTCACCCGCTGAGACTCGGCCTCCTCCCTGGCCTGGGTCTCCAACTCGATCTTGCGCTTCCTGGCATTCGCCTGAAGCTCAGCAAAAGTATGATAAGTGGAGTTTGACACAAACTCCCGGATATCCCTCCTCAACACTCCCAAGTACTGGCTCATCCGAGCCTGATCAGTGGATACCAGCTCGGGGCAGAACATCGCCCTCTCATGAAACTTCTGCGTGATCACCGCAACAGAATCAGTACCCTGCTTGAGGGTTAAGAACTCCTGTACCAATCGTTCCCTCTCCACCGGGGGAACGTACTCACCCCTGAACATGGCAGTAAACCCCTCCCATGTCACTGCTGTAGTCTCTGCCAAAGTGAAGTTCGCCGTCACGAACTTCCACCAGTCCTTCGCTCCCAGACGGAGCTGGTTCAATGCGAACCGTACCCTCAGGTGCTCCAGGCATGAACAAGTGTAGAAGCACCCCTCTATATCCGCGATCCACCTCATCGCAGCAATCAGATCCTGCGTCCCATCGAACTCCGGTGGCTTCGTGTTGCTGAACTCTCGGAACAGCAACGAGTCACCCCCCTGTGGCCTAGCAGCGGCCACAGCTGCGGTAGCTGCAGCGGTTGCAGCCTCAGTCAATGCGGCGTACCGTTCGTTAAACGTCTCCATCAGGGTGATCTTAATAGACCCAAACATCTCCGGGATCTCAGCCCGGATCGCCGCCGCTACCTCCTCGTGAATCATCTGATGAATCTCCTCGTCACTCACACTGCTCGAACTCGCTCCGTGGCGTGGTCTAACCATGGTATCTCTGAAATACAACATAAATCTATTAGAGACTCCATCGAGTATAATCGTAGTCGATAACGCAACCCTACTCAGTCTCCGATATTCAGGGATTCTTACTTGGGCCTCCCATTGACCCGGTGACTTCGGTAGTACGGGCCCAATACTACCGACCACACCGCATCAGCAGTCATCCCAAATCTTCCTCCCCAAACCCCGGATAGTGAGTACTCTACTTCTGTTATGCACTATCTACCCGCACACTAACAAAGCATCTCATATCGGCAAACTTCCCTAGACTAAGGCATCACAAATCAGGCCACTCTAGTCCTATCATGAATACCTAGTCTTCTAGCATGCATAACAATTCATATCATATATTATTGTAAGGTATTTTGGGGATCTTTACCGTTCGGGCGCTGACTGATCGTACACACTGCTTCTTTCTTGCTTACCACAGAACCATTTACAAAAGTTTATGCCTTTATTTAAAAAGTTTCCTCAAATCCTCGGTTTGAGTTCAGTTACCCCGAAGGTGCACCCGAATCCCTCAAACCAAGGCTCTGATACCAATTGTAACAACGCAAATTTTCAAACAAATTTTTCATTTTAAAAATATATTTATTTCCATTCAAAACAAGGCATAAATAGTTTAAGTATTCTGTCAAATGCAAATAGTCAAAATCCCAAGATCATAAAAGCATTCTTTAGTGTGTATCGATCACGCCGGCGCCTTCCCACGGTCCTCGCTAGTACCTGAAATACATGCACAACAACTGTAAGCATAAATGCTTAGTGAGTTCCCCAATATACAACTTATGCACATACGCCTTTCCAGGCCCTGACCTTCCGGTCCATGTGTCTCAGGGGACTTTCGTCCCTGCTGGGTAAACCTTCCGGTCCTACCCACGCCGACCTTCCGGTCCATCACACAATATATTGCCTTCCGGCCCATAACATATTGCCTTCTGGCCCATAATATAATCGCCTTCCGGCCCATAACATACATAGCACATATAACAAGCAGCTTACCACATATAGCATACATATCACATATCATAGCTGACCTTCCGTTCATACAGTCAAACCCTTCCGGGTACAGTATAGTGAGAAGACTCACCTCGCGAATGCTGAAAGCTAGCAAATCCTGAAATCACTCGTGCACAATCCGACGAGCTACAACCTCCCTATAACATCACATATCCCTCATTAACACTTATATCTTCTAAGTGTGACTATCCCTAAGAAGTCAGACTTAGGTCAACTCTGGTCAACGGTCAACTCGACCGGACTCGGCGAGTGCCATGGCGACTCGGCGAGTCTAGACGTCCTCCCCAACTTCCCTTAATGTTCCCTTTCTACTCGTCGAGTATCCCTCTTGGCTCGACGAGATCCTCGTGGAAGAATCGCGGGGCCACCCCGACTCCACTCGTCGAGTCTGAAGAACAGCTCGACGAGTTCCAGTCAATCTCCAAGCTACTCGCCGAGTCTGTTCATCGGACTCGGCGAGTCCATGCCATGCAGTCGATCAAACTGCTTCCTGAGATAAGTTTTGTCCCGAATACACAAGCATGGGACCTTCTGGGCCTCTAAAGGTCCTAATACAAGGTTATATTCGATTGGGTAACAAGGTAATAATCCATCTAATCATCAATTGGGTTCCATAAACCCTAGATCCATGCACACATCAAAATAACAGAAATGATCTGAAATGTTACCTGGATAACGCACCCTCTGTGTCCCCAAACCTCAGAACTCGAATCCCTTGCAGTTCCTTTAGCCAAACTCTTCTCCCCTTGCACCACAACTTCTTCAAGTCACCAATGGCCTTCAATCTTGCTCTAGATGCCCACAGCCGCTTAGGGTTCTTCTCAATCGACTAAAAGACGAACAATGACGGCACATAATGCGTTATATACGACCCAAACCTGAACGGTTAGGGTTTTCGCTAAACAGCGTAGACTCGCCGAGTCCATATCTGGACTCGTCGAGTCCAGTCGCGATCCCGCGACCAAGTCTGCGATCCTACTCGGCGAGTCTAGGCTCCAACTCGCCGAGTCCCCTCTTAAATCACCCCAAAAACATAATTTAATAATACCTGAGATTCCGGGCTGTTACAGAACTCATGCCCTCAACTGGTCTGGAACTCGATTCGGCAGACTTAAACCTCTTGGTCGTCGGCTTATACTGCCCTGAAGCTGTCCTCTCTTCCTTCCTCTGAATCTCCAACTCAATCTCCTTCCTCCTGGCGCTTAATTGCAACTCAGTCAAGGTCTGATACGACTGAGTCGATACGAACTCTGGAATCTCCTTTTTGAGCATACTCAAGTATCGCGACAACTATACTTGCTCTGAAGTCGCATACTCTGGGCAGAAAATAGCTCTATATGCAAACATATTGGTGATCTCTGTCACTGATTCAGTCGTCTTCTTGAGCGACATGTACTTTTGTGTTAATCGCTCTCGCTCCACAAGAGGAACATACTCCGCTCGGAACATATCCAAAAACAACTCTCAAGTCATTGTGGCTCACGCTGCATACGAAAAGCCCTGGGTCACAAACTCCCACCAATCCTTCGCCCCCTACAAAGAAGATTAAGAGCAAATTTCACTTTCTAGTCCACGGGACACGAACACGTGTAGAAACATCTTTCCACATCCGATATCCATCTCAAAGTGATTATCGGGTCCCTATCACCTCTAAACTCCAGAGGCTTCGTATGACTGAACTCTCGGTACTACATCGCTCCGCCTCTCTAAACACCTGCAACGGCGACGAATGATATGGTTGCAGCAGGAGTTGCCTATGCGACGTCGACATAACGTTGGTCAAACTTCTCGATCAATGTCGTATTAACTAGAACCAAACAACTTTGGAATCGCCTCCCTGATTGCCACGACCACTTCGGCAACAATGATCCTGCAGATCTCCTCATCACCTGCACCTAATCCTGAACCTATGATTACAACCATGCTGAAAATATATAACGGGAAGGTGGAACATCAAAATATAGTGCTCAACACACCATGTCACCCCTTCTATTAGTTCCTTAGTAGCCTCGAGGTTCCTTCTGAATCTCATACGGATTATGTGCTTTCAGTAGTACGGGCCCATACTACATTCCACACTTATCTGTAGTTGATTAAGAATTCCTCCCATAAGTCATTTCACTAGACCACTCCTAGGTGTGCAAACACCTACATGCTCCTACGAGCCACAACTATTTTCCTAGGCACTCCTCCTAGGATCGTCCTCGCTCCCGCACCGTTAGTTTCTTTATTCATGCTTGTCGTACACAATACGGGGTTAGATAAAAGGAACATGAAAAAAAATGCTAAATCAATCATTCTAAGGCTATTTAATCTTGACCGTATACAACTATACAACATACACTTAGCAATCACACAATTAAATATCATATATCAAGCAATTCCCTATACCATAAAGCATCATAGAAATTAGGTATTACCATTCAATAGTTCCAAAAAGAACCTAAGCTTATCCACTAACATGATTTTCTAACAATTCACATATGACCAAATTCAAAATTCAACACATATAACAAGTATGGGTATTTTGGGAACCACTCTCTTGTTCTTGCTCTGGCTGACTGTACACACCACATCTTCCTGAAAACCAAGGTTAGGTCAAGGTTCACGTTCCCGATCCCAAGCCAACAATCAATCAAGAACATGACAAGAGGTCGAGTCCATGTCCCTAACCCAACCCTTTTATTGTATAGTTCTTTTTCAAAAATGTTTTTGTGAAAATTCTCGGATCCTGGTTTGAGTTTGGATTCACACAAGTGTTCATCCAAATCCTTCAAACCAGGGCTCTAATACCAACTTGTAACGTCCCATTTTCATAACCATAATTTTTCATTTTTTTAAGGTAAAAGTCCACAATATAATATCCGTATTAAGAAACCATTTGTTCCAAAGTACTTTTTTAAAAAACAAGAGTAATATAATACGCGAAATCTTTATTATTATTGATGAATGTGTACAGTCACACCATTGCCTTACCGTGATAACCGATGATAACTGAAAAACAATAGCAATTGGGTGAGGATGAAGCTTAATGAGTTTTCCCAAATTACCCCGCACAACAAACAAACAAGCATGCATATCGGGTCCTAAGTCATTAGAATGGAGTACCCCCGGCCTACAGTCTCCTGACTGGAATTCCCCTAGTTTTTTGGCCTACCCCTCAACCCAACCACTCCTCCTGAGCTTCCATTCCTACGGCTTACAGCTGACTCGCACTTGGTATACAGGCATATAGCACACAACAGGACCGTCTCGAACTCATCTGCCACCATATGTTGACATATAAACTATCAAAGATCAAGTAGGTACATAATACAGGAAATTACCAATCATACAACTCACTACCGCCTACTAGACCCCTTAAAACACATTGCTCTCCTAGTAGCTAATCTCCATGGAATGCATAACCATAAGTAACCAAAAGATGAGATAGCCACCCGAACAAATAATCTTACTCTAGAGCCACAAACAAACAAGGAACATGCAAGAAAGCCTAGATCAAGAGTTCTCAGGCTATCCTACATGACAACATACAGACCCTAGGGCACTCCACTAGATGATAACCAACCTACTGATACTCTAACCAGCATACCACTACTGTTGCATCCTAACACACAAGGATATGTATATAAATCAAACAGATCACTACAACACAACAATATCCTTTACACAAGGATACATAACAAACACTCCAAGGAACGCATAACTATATGTACCTAGAGGTGAGATAGACACATGGACATATGATCCGACTCTAGAGCCACAACCAAATAAGGAACATGCAAGAAAGCCTAGATCAAGAGTCCTCATTCTATCCTACGTGATTACATACAATTCTTAGGGTATCATGCTGCTAATTGATAACCAAAACTAGTGGTCCAACCTTGGTGCCTTTGACCCACATGTACAGTGTGGAAAATTCACCTGAATCGAAGAACCCATAAACACTTCGACACGCTCATCTTTCGGCATTGCTTGCTCGCACGAGACCTGTAGCACCAAAACATGGAAGAATCTTACTAAACAACCCAAATCCTTCAAGTTTCACCCAAATTCAAACAGGTGAAAAAGTCAACGGTCAATGGTAAAAAAAAGTCAACAGTCAACGACCCTCACGACGTGACACTCTATTGGTCACGTCGTTAGCTACTAAAAGACAAAATAGTTGCATCCTTTGTTCCTCACGACATGATTGGTATAGTCTCATGTCGTGAGAACTGTTTGAATGGCTTTTTGATGAATAAACCCATTAATCCATTAAGACACTAATCAATTTTCCTGTAAGGCTTCCTAACATCCCAAGACCCATAAAAAATCGATGATTTAATCTCTTGCGTGTCCAATGTAACACTTGAGCTCAAATTAGGGCATTTATGAAGAAAACAAGGTAAGACTTAAGCATGAGCTCAAACATCTCCCAAACTTCAGATTTACCACATGTAATCACCAAAGGACTCTAAGGACCCATAAAGTTTCTAACGTCATGGAGTCCCAACACTTTAACTCATATAACCATGGATAATCATGCATAAAACCTTAGATCTAGTAACAAGGAGTCATAAAGCTTTAATCTTGGTTACTCACAAAGGTCTAGAGATATTGCTAAAAGCTGCAAATGAATCATCCAAGCTGAATCTATGCTCCAAGGGTGATCTCTTCTTCTTCAAGCCACCAAAACACCATAAAAAGCTGAAGAATCTTAAGGACCGACTAGGGTTAGGTTTTTCTATTTTATAGAACTAAGGAGGTTGTTAACGAACCATAAAATAAAGTTTATGGGGTTTAAATATGAAGCAAACCATAAACGATCATGGGTTTGTGTTGCAGCCCATCTCACGTCGTGAGCTCGGTTAAATTAGCATTCTTCATTTAATCATTTGTCATCCTGTGACGTCTCTATGGTCACGTCGTGCCACCTGATTTTACCCAAAAACCATGTCTTTGACTCCTTGATGTCCTAAACTAATCCGTTCTTGAAATTGGTTGTTACATTTCTCCCCCACTTAAATTAGATTTTATCCTCAAAATCGGTTCTCGCTTTCACTCTCGGAGTAACCCCTTGTGGGTATTTTAAACTCGACTCCTTCTAAGCGGTTTGATTCACATCTATCACAACATCCCTTGATCAGTCGACCACCTCCTGACACCGATACAGACTTTAACGAGAATCAAGTGACTTGACAAAAACACTACTTCTCATAGCATCCATAATCCACAAGAGAAGAATCTGCTTCATAGTCCATGACCTGCTGACCCTGAAATCATATCCAACCTTTAGGTAGACAGAGCCGCCCCATGTAATATCCGTAAAATTCATGAAAATTTAAAACTTTTTCAAGCATTCAAAAACCATTATTTATTACAATTTGTTTTAAAAATAGTTTCATATCAGAGTATCCCATAAATCAAATTCATAAAATGAAAGGAGGTGCACGATCAAGCCTTCGCCTTCTCGCGGTCATCCGAAGTACCTGAAACAAAATCCAAAACTGTAAGCCCGAAGCTTAGTGAGTTCGCCCAAAATACCAACGCCATACAAACCAGAACAAAATCATAACAAACAACATGCATATAGAGTCTATAGTATGACTGGATCGTCCTCGTCGGGCCTTTAGTCTGTCTGACCCACTCTCAAAACCTTCAACATGTCTGGTCCGCCGTACCAAGCCTTCAGCTTGTCTGGACCGTTCTTCGGGCCTTCGTACTGACTGATATGTCCCATTAGGCCTGCAGTCTATCCGGGCCGCCCTGGGTATGTTGGCCTACAACACAAAGCAGGTCCGCCTCAACCCACCCCCAATCATACAATCAACACATAGATAACAAATGCTAACATATACAAACAGTCAGACTAATCTAACAAATCACTAATCATAGCATCATCCTATATACCAGGATACCGACCTAACAGGTCACTAAACATAGCATCATCCTGTATACCAGGATACCGACATAATAGGTCACTAAGCATATCATCATGCGATAACCAGGATAACAATCCAAAAGGGTCGACATTGGTGCCTTCGACCCTGTCAGTATAGTGAGGAAAACTCACCTCACAAGTAGTGGTAACTCAAGAAAATAAAACTCTAACTCTCGGCTCCAAACTCAACTACCTGTAACCACCATATGACTGATTCCATTAGAATCCTAAATTACCATAATACCCTCAGAAGTCAAACTTGGTCAACCCTTGGTCAAATTCAAAGTCAACGGTCAAGGTCAACAGTCCATGTTGACCCAACTCATCGACTGCAGCTTACTGACTCATTGAGTTCCTTCAGAACTCAAAAACCGTGAAAACTCGAGTCAACTCACCAAGTTACCCAACAACTCGGCCTGACTGATATACCCCATTGGTTCCTTCGACCCACGGGTATAATGAGGAGAAACTCATCTAAATCGAAGAACCTTGAAAGACTACGATATGCTCCTTTCTGTACTACTTGCTCCCACAAATCCACTAACACCAAAACCAAATAAAATCTTAATCAATGGCCTAAAATCCTCAAGTTTGACCCAATGTCAAACTTGGTTAAAAAGTCAACGGTCAATGGAAGTCAACAAAAGTCAAAGTCCAAGGCAGTTGAGTACGCCCAACGTACTCAACGTACGCCTAGCATACGCAGCCCGACCCCACTCATTAGTTAAGCACTTAATCCCTTAAGGAATTTTCACCCAACCTCAGATCTAGCCTCAAAACATTGCCTTAAGTCATAAAGTTTGCTCCTTTATGACTTTCCATGGCTAGGGAAGGTCCAAAAGCTAAAACCCTAACTTATTAGTCCATTAAGACATCACAACTATTGCATGGAAGGGATAAAAGGACTAAGATAACATTTTTATGGTTCCTAATAGCTCCATAATGGATAAGGTTTCCAACTTTATCCATTAGAATGGTCCAACAAACAAGATCTAGTCTTAAAGTCTCAAAGGGACCAAAAATGCATCTTTTTCAACTTAATCCATTAAGTGCAAGTCTCCAACCTTTAGATTTGCATCAATATGATGTTTAGATGGATAAAGTTTCCAAATTTATCTATAACAAGGTCACAAACTTTCAAGATCTAAACTTGATGCACCTAAAGTGACGAAAAGCTCATAACACCCAATTCTAGCTAGATCTAACAATTTCATCATTAAGATTCAAACTTTTACATCCAAAAGAAAGATCAAGGTGAACAAGGCGTAGATCTACAAGCTCCAATGCAACCAATGTTTCTTTAGTGTGTTCCTTCTTCTCCAAGGCGCACCAAGAATACTCCAAAGCACTTAAAACACCTTCTTTTTGCTCACAAGGCTCAAACTAGGGTTAGAGTTTCAAGGGAGGGTGTTGGAGAGCTAGAGGATAAGAATGGAATGGGTTTGGGGACGTTAAGGAGCTTAAATAGGGCTCAAACCACGAAAATAGGGTTTGGGCACTGATCGCGTATGTCCAACGTACTTCTGGTACGCCCAACGTATGCGGCTAACCCAAAAATCGTCCTAACTTCAAATGGTCGTAACTTCTTCATTCCAAATCCATTTTCAACGTTCTTTATATCCACATAAATGTATTAAAGAGCTCTAAAACCCTGTATAAATATCTTTGACTAAAAACTTCTCGAACAAAAATCTATATTTCATGCAAGAACCCGACCTATGACTTTTCCCGTTCTACCCTTCCGCCCAAAACACAAATCAAAGGTTTAGATCTCATAACCAGCATTGTCTCCTTCCAAAATGTATAAACATGACCCCCTTAAGGCTCAAAACCTTTACACAATCGACTTCCGTCCACGGCCCTGAAATAAGAAATAAGGCGAAACAAGATGTTACAAAATGTTTAGAGACATATTCCGAAATAAAAGCTTCGGAATGAACAGTGCTACTCCTGAATGCTATATTATGGAAATTGTGGTCATTTTTCAAAGAAAATTATAACTTGGTTATAATTATTAAAATAATCATTTATGTGGGTTAGATTACTCAATTTCCTATTTTATATCTATATACATATTATACAAAAAGGGTTGGTCAAGACCAACCGTTGTATGTAATATGTAAAGTCGCCCCATGACATATAGCTCGACATGCCAAGGGAACACTGCTCCTCTCTTCTAGGAAGGAGTCAAAATAAAGGCCTTACTCGACATAATCCGGTCGAGTCTCTTTCCTCTTGGCATATTCTTGGCTGATGTGTGAAAACTTTGGAAGGTGGTGGCGCTCGACATTATTGGCACCATTTCTCATAGCTAGACTATTGACAATCGTATCTTATACTGCTCCATCACTAACTACCCCCTTCATCTCACTATTTATAGTTCTTGTGATGCCACCTACCATAGTCATAGTATTGTATTGTGGTTAGACGTGGTGTGTGTAATGGATTTTGATCATGAGGTAACACTTAGTCATTAGATTTATCGTCTTCAAATCCTTAGTTTTTATTAGGAAAACTAACATAGTCCAAGATTCTTTTCCTGGTTTCCAAATCAATTACTTTCAAGGTGGTAAAGATCGATTTGACAACTCTTATATCTAGTGAAATTTAATCATTAAGATGCTGAATCATCTTATATAGATGGCGTATTAATTCAATAGAGCATTCCTGGAACCATAAAATTAAGGCTCGACCAACGAAGAGACCACTAGGGTGATTCTAAAGAAGTAGAAAGACTCTAAAGGATGATTGTCGTTGTTGTAGCACCCTCTCAACGAAGATCTTTGGATGTACCTGAATATGGACTTTTACTTATTCTTACAAAGAATGATGGAGAATATACTAAATTGATATTTTCAAGTTAAAAATGTCTAGGATCAACTTTGACTTATAAAAAGCAAAACTTGAATATTTTTATTTAGAACAAGATCATGAGGTCATAATAATGTTTGATATTTAATAAACAATTGAGAAACGATACATGGAATCATGGATATCAAAAGCACAATGCTTCACTACGGAAAAAATTGAGTATAGTCATGACAAAAGCTGTCGTTATATGTTTCTTAAGCCCATTATTATGGATCAACAATTGACTTTAGCGAATAGCGTCACATTATTTATCACCAATTAGTCGAAAATTTAGTAACCCATTGTTTGTGATGAAATTTATGATAACACATCAATATTTAGTAAACCCATTTTTTATAAGGCCCAAGTTAGTTTGGTTATTTCAATATTTCTCGTATATTTTTTATTATGATATTGTAGAGAATTTTTCCCATTATTATTGAAGTGCCTTGTAGGTTTCGGTTGTAGAATATTTTTCCCATTATTATTGAAGACAACAATGATGGACCAAATTTTGGAGCGCAAAAGAAGTATCGTCTTACATTACCGGATGCTTACAAAGTCTAATTATGCTGTGTGTAGGCTTCAAAATTTTCACACAGAAACAACCCCGAAATAGTAACTGCGTTTTCAGCCCAAACATCCACGAAAAGTCACCCACTTCAATTTAAAAATGGTTCCAAAACAGTACGAATTTCAGCCCAAAATAGCCCAGAAATTGCAGCATCTGTTACTATCCAAAATAACCCCCAAAACACATTTTGGTTGCATCCTCATAATCTTTTTTTTTTTTTTGAAATATATTAAATTATGATATGTAGAGAAGCTTTACTATTTCAAAAAAAAATTCTCACAAAATTCAAGCACAGGTATGAATTGATTGCGTGAAGGGCTGCTGAAATGCTACAAGCCCCTTTGACCACGGCCCATTGCGAGGCTGCTTTTTTTTTTCACTGACATTGGCAAAATGTCGAATTGGAATTGCCGAGAGAGATGAGAATCAACAATCATCAGCATTCAGTCATCATTGAACTATCATACATGTTTTTTTTAACTATTGATAATTGGTTAGGCCTTTACAAATGTTTTTATTGCTTCTTAAAATCATGAAATCTAATAATTTATCTAGGTTGACGTATAATTCTGAAATGACAAAATTGCAAAAATGGTCCCTGTGGTATGCATTTTTTTGGGATTTTAGTCCAAACCCCGACTTTTTTGGATTAGTGGTCCTTTTGAGCTAGTTTCGTTGCGGATTTGGTCCCTCGGCAAATGTCGAATTGGATTAGTGGTCCTTTTTTTTCTATTTAATTTAAATGAAAAAATAAATTATTTATTTTTAGGCCCACATCTCTCTCTCTCTCTCTCTCTCTCTCTCTCTCTCTCTCTCTCTCTCTCTCTCTCTCTCTCTCTCTCTCTCTCTCTCTCTCTCTCTCTCTCTCCAGGAATCAAGATGGTATCATCTTCTTCAACACCACTTCTTCAAAACCCAATTTATATCAGCTCCTTCCCAGTTACCACCTTCCCTCCTTCCAGCCACCACAAATCAATCGACCAAAACCCGATCAGAAATCCAAATAACTCCACATCTTCCTGTTTCTTTGCCTCTGGTAGAAAATCCACCGGACCTCAGTCCACCACAACTAAACCTACACTCTACTATCAGATCGTCGCTAGATCTACACCATGCCGACCAGGATTGCCTCTTCACCCTTTCCTCTCGCCAGAAAATGCTCCCACCTCCACTCTTTACTCGATCTATTTCTACTCTCTACCATTGCAAAACCCCGATACCCTTTACCCATCATGTTTCTATTCTTTATGTACCACCGAAGACGACGTCTTACTGGAGAAGATCAATATCGTCGGTCGCCGGAGCTCTCAAGAAGGAGGAACCAGTTGGGGGGATTTAACCCATGTGTTTCAGGTAAATCAAACGTCCCAGATTCAGGAAGGAAGTAACACGTTTCCTCTGCCACCCACCCAGATGCAAAATTGATCTTTTTTTTGTAGGATTTGGTTTTGATTTGTGGTTAAATTGAAATGTAAGGTTTTCATGTATGTATTTGAGTGAGTATCGGTAAGGATGATTTGTTGATCCACCGAAAAACAAGTTGCTGTGATGATGTCGGATTAGTGGTGGTCATATTTGATGGTGACGAAGGCTATGGTGGTGTTGGTATGCGATGGTGAGATTAAAGTGTGTATGTATTTTAATTTTAGAGATTGCAGATATTTCTAAGGAAAAAGAAAACAAGAGAGAGAGAGAGAGAGAGATCCTTATTATTTTTTAATTTTTAAAATAAATAAATTAATATTAAATTTAAAAAATGAAAGAAAAATGAAAAATAAATACCCCAAGGGTATTATAGTCATTTCAATTTTCAGAGGGACCAAATCCGCAACTAAACTGGCTCAAAAGGACCAGTAATCCAAAAAAGTCGTGGTTTGGACTAAAACCCAAAAAAATACATACCACAAGGACCATTTTTGCAATTTTGTCTTATGAAATTGGGGTTTCCTTTGTATGATAGATTTGTTGTTTTGTTATTGATTGTTAGACCATAGCCTAATGGCCTTCATGACGGAAAGAAAGGATTATCTCTTATAGATATAGATATTAAGTCATTAGGATTTTAGTATATAAAAAACGCCCCAAAACTTAATTAGGTCCATAGTCTCTCTAACTAACCACATGGCCTATCTATCTCTTATTTAGTTATTAAATATAGTAGATGTAAAAAACCAGTGTATTATATGGGTTGATTACAAAAATTATATATTAAAGTGTAAACAATGAGTATCTTTAGATAAAATTATGAAATAAAAAATAAACAAATGTATTAATTGTAATTTACTATCACATTTATTATATATATATATATATATATATACACACACACACACATTATGTGGCTTTTAATTTTAAAATTTAAAAAACTCATAAATTGACATGTGGACATTATTTATTTCAAAAATATTACAAAATAATAAGTATCAAAACTCATGAGAGATTGACATATGACAAATGAATCTTCATTTATTCTAGTTGATTAGGTGTAAGACCCGTATATTATAAGGGTTAATTAAAAAAATTAAACATTAAAGTATAAGCAGTAAATATTTTTTAATGTAAAATTTTAAAATAAGAAAGGAAGAAACATATTCATTACAATTTAATTTCATATATATTATATATAATACTTTACATATATAAGTATATGACTTCAATTTTAAAATTTGAAACAAATAAGAAATTGACAAGTGGATAATATTTATTTTAAAAATACCACAAAATGACAAGTGTCAAACTCATAAGAAATTGACAAGTGACAAAATTATTTTCATTTATTAGGAAGGATATAACACTTCAATAAATTTTAAAAAGGTTTTGTAACCCAATAAATATTTGACAAAACTTTTTTTTTTCATCCATTAATTATTTAGAATAATAATTAGTTACAACATTAATGTTTTTCTTAAAATGAATTTCATTTAAAATAGAGTAATTTACCAAAATGGTCCTTTTGGTTTGATCGAATTCTCACTTTTGGTCCTTAAGTTTAAAATTAAATAGGTTATATCCCTGTAGTTTGTGAAAATTGCACTGTTAGTCATTGGTTCATATATAAAAAGACAAAATTACCCTTTCTTTCTTTTCCCTTTTTCTTTTAACAGTTATATATATATATATATATATATATATATATATATATATATATATATATATATATATATATATATATATATCATCTTTATTTTAATAGAATTAATATAGATTATTTATAAAACTACTTCTATATTTTAAATCAATTATATAAAATTATATTATATTATTATTATTATTATTATTATTATTATTATTATTATTATTATTATTATTATTTGCTTTATTTATTTATCTTTGTTTTTATGGTTTAAAAATCTTTTAATATTTTTGACGTTTTATTTAAACATATATTTTGATTTATTGTTCGTCAAAATGAATTATTTTTAATGTTTATTTATTTATGTTTGTTAATTTAATTAATAAAATAATATAAACAAAAATTATCGTTCGTTTAGTTAAACGAATGAACATGAACAATGGTCTCATTCGTTCATTTATGTTCGTGAACGTTCATTTATGAAGTTCGTTTATACTAATTTATGTTCGTTTTGTTTATATTAATTTATGTTTAAATTTTTTTTATTATATTACCATATTATATGTTCGTTTATATATATATATATATATATATATATATATATATATATATATGTTTATCTTTTTTTGTTTATGTTTATTTATGTCCATGTTATATGCTCCTTTATGTTCATATTCATTTATGTTCAATTTTTTTTTATTATATTACCATATATTATACTAAACAAATATAAACGAACAAAGATAAAAAAAAATACAATGAACTTATATGAACATAAACGAATACATAATATGGTAATATAAAAAATTTGAACATAAATAAATATAAATAAATTAAACGAACGAATATAAATGAACGTCAATGAACATCATAAACAAACGTTCACGAACATAAATAAACGAACAAGACCATTGTTCATGTTCGTTCGTTTAAGTAAAAAAAAAATTATAATTATTGTTCATGTTCGTTTATTTATGAAATAAACAAACATAAATGAATTTTCCGCCGAATAATTCACGAACGGCTCACCGAACATTCAGTTAGTTTACAGCCGTACATATAAGTAAATGATATAAGCAAAAACACATAAAAAAAGCAACATTAAATAATTATATTAGACGAACAAAACATAAAAAAAACATTAAAAAATATATTTAAATAAAACATCAAATATATTAAAAGATATTTAAACTACAAAAACAAAGATAAATAAATAAAGCAATAAATAAATAATAATAATATGATTTTATATAATTTAGATAATTGATTTAAAAAAAAATAATTTTAAAAATAATCTATATTAATTCTATGTATATAATTGTTAAAAGGAAAAGAGTTAAGAAATAAAGGGTAATTTGGTTTTTTTTTAAATGGACTAAGGACCAACATTGCAATTTTTATAAAACAGAGGATATAACCTATCAAATTTTAAATTTAAAGACCAAAAATAAGAATTCGACCAAACCACAGGGACTATTTCTGTAATTTACTCTTTGGAATAATATCTTTATTTAGTAATATATCTTAGATAACTATTTAGAATGTTTTAAAAACTGGTTTTTTAATTGAACCGGTCGGATGACGTTTTCCGGTTCAACCGGATGGTCAAACCGGTTCTATATTTTTATATGTTTTAATTATCCTGCATACATTAACTACAAAATTTGTCATCTTTTTAGTATTAGAAATATAAATAGAATGCAACATATAAAATAATCATTATAGAAGTCAAAATCAAACAAAAAAAACCTAAAACAAACACAAAAATCCAAGAATATCTGGTTCAACCCAGTCCATTCCGGTTCAATTCAGCCGGTTGAACCGATTTTTTACCAAAACCGGCCGGTTCAATCCGGTTAGGAAATTATTATAAAACCGGTCCAAATCGAACCGCCCTCACCTCCCGTTCCTGGTTCGAACCGTTTTTTAAAACACTAACTATTTCAAAACATTTAATCTGGCCGATGATATAGTTATTGAAGCTACATAGAAAGAAAACAGTATAGGATAACATAGATTTGAAGGCTTTTTTTTTTAGTTTAATTATCGGATTTGACTTTTTGATTAGTTCTTACGAAGAATGTTTTGGTTACAGTATTGTAATATTTTTTTTAATGGAAGAAAATGTTTACATATACTAGAAGCGTGTTGAAAGTTTATTACATTTAATCCATTGTTCTAAAACATAAAAAAAAAAAAAGAATAGTCTCAAATTGCACAAGTGGACGTTTTTCATTATAAATGTTATCAAATAAAAGAATGTCACATTAAAATAGAATTGGTGAACTTACCATTAATTACAAACGTATGGTAAAGATAATACAAAAATACATTTGATGTGTAACACTAACAAAAAGCAATGGAAAATATATCACATATATATATATATATATATATATATATATATATATATATATATATATATATATATATATAGAAAAATGAATATACCTTTAAAGGTGTATAAACTTAGGTATCCAAACTCACCAAACTATGTCGTTTTGTATCATATATACATTGTAATTGTCCAATGTTCTAATAATTTAGCTTATAACTTGATTTACTTCCAATATTTTTATAAATTTCACATTTATTTTCCTCTTACATAATTTTCATTTGCAACTATAATATATATACCCTTAAGGGTGTATAAGCTTAGGTATGCAAACTCACCAAAATATGTCGTTTTGTATCATATATACATTGTAATTGTCCAATGTTCTAATAATTCAACTTATAACTTGATTTACTTCCAAGATTTTTATAAATTTCAAATTTATTTTCTTCTTAAATAATTTTCATTTTCAACTATAATATATATAGCCTATTAGGTGTTCAGCAAAAAGATGTGATGTAAGAGAAAGATAATTGTGAAATTTCGAAAAGCTCAAATGTAAATCAAGTTAGGAATTGAAGTTAAAAAACATTATAATGAATATATATCAAACAAAACGATGTATTATGGTGGGTTTGGGTACCTAAGTTTATATACCCTTAAGGGTATATTCACTTTTCCCATATATATATATATATATATATATATATATATATATATATATATATATATATATATATATATATATATATATAATCAAGTTCAACAACGAACGAACCAACGAACTCAATAAAATTCAATTTATCACAAATTTGAAGATTATCATGACTTTGATATCAGAGTAGTGAGAAGCGTTCGTCTTTGGTTTGTGCCAATTGGAGGAGAAGTTGCTTTCGAAATCAATATTAAAGATGGATATTCAATGCTTGGATTCGTCCTCAGTCGAGCAGAAGAGGTTCAAATTTCATAACTGATTTCGTTACTTCGAACAAATAAGAAAAAAATCAAAATCAAAGATGGAGACTCATAACTTAATTCATTACTTCGAACATATAGAAAAGAAACAATGTATCAATCAAATGCATAAGATTTTCTTTTAGATATGACGTTTGTTCATTCTTCAGTACCCTTTAGTTTTTTTTTTTTATTTTATTGATTGTTTTATCTGAAATAGGTTTTATACTCCGTTGGATTCTTTTATCTAATTTTATACTGGGTTTGAGGAACTCCCCCTTTATATGGTGGTTATTAACATTAAAGAACCATGTGACAAACATAGGCATCAATCCGATGCATATGTTTATTTGAAAAACAAAAGTTCAATAGCAACACAGTAAAAAAACAACGGAAGTCCTTAATGTTAGCTTATTTAATACTGCTCCCATATACACAAAATCTTGTTTGATCGGGGAAGAATTGTATTTGTATACACGATGTAACTTTTTTTTTATTGTTGTGATTCATTGACATAATGGGTTTGTTATGATTTAAAATATTTTCAATTTTCAAGCAACTATTATGCTTTCTACAACCTTACTTCTTATTATTATCTTTTCCTAATAAAAGAGTTTCTTGTGGGTTTGTGTACATTGCGATTTTTAACATCAATATATAGTAATTTGGCATGCACATGAAGTGTTTGACAAAATGCTTGAACTAATAGATAAACTAATAACATGGCTGAAAAGGAAAAAAAAAACATAGCTCTTAATCCATTAAGCCAAGATGTCCAAAACCTCATAATAGTTAAATATAAGTGACTTGATCCATAAAGTCGAACGCTTTAAGCCTTTGCATGGCTTAATGAAGCCCAAACACCAAAGATGAATTCCAAAGGTCAAAAATCACTCCAAAATGTCTTAAAAACCACTTAATACCTTAAGACCTTAGTCTAAATTTCTAGATCTTATTCAAAGGGACTTCTTAAGTCATAAAGTTCCTGCCTTTATGACTTAGCATGACTTAATGGGACCCAAAATAAAACTCTATGTCCCAAGCTTCACTAAAAGACTACCAAACTTGCATGGAAGGTTTATACTCATCAAGATCCAAACTTTATGACTCCATAACCCCATCAAAGGCCAAATATGAAGCTCCAAGGTTCTGGAGTAACTTCTACTCACAAGCACGAAAAAGGGACCAAAATCATAACAAAGTGCCACCTAGCTAGATCTGCAAGAAAGAGTTGTCAAGGTTGAGACTGTATACATTCAGAAGTCAGATCTAGGTGCACAAAGCATGGATCCAAAAGCTCAAAGTCAAGCAATGACTCTTCAAGAAGTTCCTTCTTCCTCCTCAAGCACCAAAACACACAAAAATCACTTTGAAGCTCTAAAATAACTCAAGTGGGGGCTAAGGATCAACTTCTAGGGTTTAGAGGTATGGAGGCTGAAGATATTAGGGTTAGGTTATGAGTTAAGGAGCTTAAATAGGGTCCAAGACCCTAAAATAGGGTTTGAGTTTGATTGGAGTACGCCCAACGTACTCCGAAGAACACCCACGACCATCTTGGTCAGTACACCCAACGTACGCCAAGGTATGCCATGCGTACTGCTCTCTTCACTAGTATGCCCCGCATACCCTTTGTGTACGCCCCAGGTACCCGACTAAACCTTAAAACCACCAAACTTCCGAAGGCCATAACTTCTTCATTATAATCATGTTTCTGATGATCCTTATATCCACGGAAAGGTAAAGAGAAGCCGTACACTTCTATCAACTCATACCGTCCTTAAGACCTTCCGAACAAAAATCTAATTTCCACAAAATCCTGAACTGACACTTTACTAGAGATACCCTTAGGCTCCAAAACACGAACAAAACACCCAGATCACTTCAAATACATCACTCACACCCCAATGGGCCTATATCTCACCTTTTCAAAGACCCTAATCCTTATAATGACCGATCTTTGGGACACAGCCTCGAATTAGGAATCGATTCGGAACAAGGCGTTATAAAAATGAAACTAATGGGCATTTGATTTCAGTTGAAAACATACAATCAATGTAAATGATGCATACCAAGAAAATGTTAAATGTCGAATACTAACAAAATGAAACACATGATGTTGCATACCTAATATTTTTCCAGCTATGACCTCTAATTTTTCATCTCAATAAGTGCCTTTGTTGATCGGTAACAAATACGATAATTCAGATCACTGAGCCATATAATCCATCTTAAACCAATATATAAATTATCATAGTCTTATTACGAGTATAAAAAGTTAGAACAGTAAGAAAAAAAAAATAAAGAACTTGTTTGATGCAATACCATACTCATTGTTAGTAAAAATCATTAAAAACTATGGTTGAGAATTTTTTACCTGATTTGGTTTTCTTGATTGTTGGGGGTTCCCTCTCAAAGAAGCTACATATTGATCATCTATTATGAAGCTTTTTAGTTAACAAATTAGTGAAACCAAAATGGATATATGTTTCTCTATTCTTAAACACGAAATGTTTATTGAAAATTTGTAAAAAATTAGGGTCCTTTCTCTTACTTTTAGTATTAAGTTAGCAGGGAAAAAAACTTATATTAATTATTAAGTGAAAAGGAAAGAACATCTTACATGATGTTTGTGTAGTTCTGTTGTTGTTCCTGCTGCAATATCTTGGTTATATAGATAGTCAAGTACAAGTACAAGTAGTAGTTTTCTAAATCTTCCAAAGTTGGTACATGGTGGTAGGTTCACTCTTTCTTTAGTAATCAGAGGTCCATGATATGTTATTATTTCAGAACTAATCCATAACTTCATGCCTAACTAAACATCAATATGATCAATAAATGCATATTTATATTAAAGATCCTTAAACCAACATTATTTGGATTATAATACTTGCTATCAAGCTTGATGTATTTATCAATTTTAATTCAAATCATTTGGAACCATATCATGTTAAAGTTGAAAAGTAGCCAATCTGATCGCAAAGTGAAAGTGTAGTTCTCTTTATTAGAATTGAGAGTTGGTCAAACAGAGGAGTACGCTGGGCGTACAAGCCTGTACGTGCAACGTACAAGCTCTTAAGTCAGTACGCTTAGCGTACAAGCTGAGTATGCCCCGCATACTCAGCAGAGTGGGATTTTGGTTTTTTGGCTTCGGTTTGGGCCATCTTTTGGGCTTTGTTGTTTTGGGCCCTGCTGGGCCGTCAGGTTTTGGGTTGATATCTATTTTTTGAGGCCCACTATGGATTTGGGCCCAATTTGGAAAATTGGGCCATGGATTGAGCCTTGGGTAGTTTTTGGTATTTGGCCCTTATGGACTATTAGGTTTGGGCCTAAGTCTTGGTCCAAAAGTAGGTAAGGGGTAAATTGGTCATTTAACATAGTAATGGGCTTATGGTTATGGATTGGAACCCAATTGTTGATTGGGTGTTGTTTTGAATTTGATAGTTCGGCGATTTGTCAACCAGCAGCCATGGATTTTCTGTTTGATTCGGCAGTACGAGGTGAGTCTTCTCACTATATCCATGGGTCGAAGGCACCAATGCCGGCCCATTATATGTTATGTGATATGCTAGTTCTCTGTGTGATACTTACATGGAAGACCCCGGGGGTATCCCGTGACACTTGGATATCATACCATGGGGGGAGCCAATGACATTCTAGGTAAAGACCATGGGGGGAGCCCATGACATTCTAGATAAAGACCATAGGAGGAGCCCATGGCAATTATACGTTTGTTCCATGATAATCGGTGGTTGTATGGTATTTTGGGGATCTCACTAAGCTTTGTGCTTACGGTTTTCAGTTTATGTTTTAGGTACTCCAGTTTTCAAATGAGAGAGCTTGGGATGATTGCAGAGCACACACCACATGTTTCCACATTCTATGGATTAATTTGATTTGATGATGTTTTGCTAAATATTGGTTACCCTGGTTTTATGTAAATAATTTGTATTAAAGATTTATTAATCTAAAAACAAAAAATTTTATGTAATGATTTTCGGGACGTTACACATTTATTTCTTGGATACAAATGGCCATGATTTGATAATTGTAAACCTGGATAAAAAAGGTGAAAGTTTCCATTTTGTAAACATTGAAAAAAATGTCCTTAAGTTAACGAGGTGTCCAAGGAATTGAACCTCTTGCAACCAAAACTCGCACTTCGAGAACTTAACATAAAGTCGTTCTCGCCTCAAAACCACAGAAGCTCACAAAGATGCTCCTTATGCTGCTCTCTGGTCTTGGATTACACCAAGATATCAACAATAAACAAGATAACTAAGCGATCGAGCATCGGCCTGCATACCCGATTCATCAAATCCATAAATATCATAGGCGTATTGGTGAGCCCGAATGACATCATCACAAACTCATAATGCCCATAACGAGTCCGGAACACGATCTTCTCCACGTCCTCCTCCCTCACCCTGACCTGATGGTACCCAGACCTTAGTTAAATCTTGATGAACCAAGATGCTCCCTGCAACTGATCAAAGAGATCATCAATCCGCAGAATGGGATAACGGTTCTTCACCGTTAACTTGTTCAGCTCCTAATAGTCGATGCACATCCAATGCAAACCATCCTTTTTCCTGAAAAAATAGAATTTTCGCTCCCCAAAGAGAACTACTCGGGCATATAAACTGCTTGCCTAGCAGCTCGTGCAGCTGACATGATAGCTTATGCATCTCAGGTGGTTCCAATCGGTATGACGCCTTGGAAATAGGGGCCGTACCTGGCACAAGGTCGATCCTGAACTCAACCTTCCTATCAGAAGGCACACTGAGTAACTCCTCTAGGAATACATCCGTGAACTCCTTGACAACCGGAACATCAACAACTGACACCTGATCCCTAACCCGCATATCCACCACATAAGCCAAATAACATGAACACCCATGTTGAATATACAATCGATCCTTGGCTACCGAACAAAACCTTGAAACCAACCTGTTGCCCTATTCGTAAATAACTAGTTCTCCCTTACTTGGGTTTCAAACTACTATGCGCTGACCCTATCAATCGATCATGACATAGAAATGGATCATCCAATCCATACTCATTATCACGTAGGCATCCCCCATGGGAATCAGAATAAAATCTATCGGAAAGGATACCTCGAAGATCTCCAGAACGTAACCCTGATAAACGGAAGGAGCAGAAACTCCGTGTTCGTTTGCGATAGAAACTCGCAACAGACACTCCAACTCCCCAATAGGCAAAGAAAACTCCCTACTAAAGGACTGAGAAACAAAAGTACGACTCGCACCCGAGTCAAACAATACAAGAGCAGGCAATGAGTTCACTAAGAACGTACCTAACAGAGGTACAAACATATGAGCATAAAACAAACATAATCAATAATATAAGGGATAAAAACATACCAGTCACGATATCTGGTGATGTCCTGGCCTCCTGGGCAGTGAGATGGAAAGCGCGACCTCGAGCCCTCGGGGGCTCCACCCTGTCCTGACTCCTGTCAGTGATCCTCAAAGTAACTAGCATGGAGGCTTGCGCCGACTTGGCGGCGAGCAACGGAAAATTGACCTTCACATAGCCAACCTAATCACAATGATAGCAAATCCTCATACTATGAACCGGGGATGAATGGCGGTAGTCCCTCACATAATGCTCCTCCCTGCCACATTTGTGGCACACACTACCAAATCGACATGCTCTAACATGAACCATTCTGCACTTCCCACAAGTGCAGCCTCCCTGACCTCTAGACCAAGAATCAGCGACTTTGAACTGCTTTGGCATCGGTTGCGACTGAGTCAGGGCCTGCCTCTGCTCTCTCTCAACTGAAACTCTATCTCAAGCTCACGCCGTCGGGTGGCCTACTGCAACTCCAACAAAGTATCACACCGCTGAGTAGAAACAAAATGCCTGATGTCCATCTTAAGCATGCTCAGATAACGGTTCATCTAAGCCTACTCTGAAGCAAACTCAGTGCAAAAAATATCCCTCTCAGTAAATATCCAATTGATCTCCGTCACCGACTCCGATCCCCACCGCAGGTCTAAAAACTCCCGAGCCAACCTCTCTCTCTCGACCCGAGGAACATAGCGAGTATGAAACATCTCCATGAACTGATCCCATGATACCGAAGCCCTCTGCTCAGCAGAATACGATCTCGTGACAAGTCTCCACCAATCCTTCACTCCGGACCTCAGAAGGTTCAAAGCGCACCTGAAGAAGGTCAGTAGGGCATGAACAAGTGAAGAAACATCCCTCCACATCAGATAGCCACATCATGGCTATGATTAGGTCTTGAACTCCATTGAAAGTCGGGGGCTTCGTCTTATCGAAGTCCCGATACTGAAAGACCCGCCCTATCCCAACACCTGCAGCCGCCACGGCTGCGGAGGCTGCAGCAGCAGCCGTCTCAGCAATAGCTGCATAGCGATCGTAAAAGAACTCCATCATAATGGTCTTGATAGACCCAAAATTTTCCAGAATCTGATCCCGAATAATGGCCACAACCTCCTCATGACCTGATCCTGACATCCAACTCATTTGATCCCATCTGCTTGCTAGTCATTGATCTGGATCCAGATCTAATCTCAACTCGCCTCGTAGTCACCATACTGAAAATATACCTAGAAGATATCAGATAACACGCATATCAAAATGGGGAACCAACTCCCAATGAAGCCCTAGGAGTTGTGACTTCCTTGCTTCGCGTACGGGTCTTATGATTTCAGCATTACAAGCCCATACTACCTTCCACACCTACCCATATTTGTTTCAAGGATCATCACAACACCCTAACAATACTCATAGCATAGTCAAATACTCAATCCTCACTCCTTATAGGAAAGTTAAACATCTCATGATTGGTCGACTTACTCTTCACGTCTCATCCATGAAACTTCCACCAAACATATAACACTTGTGTATGCTAGTCATACATAACACTAGACCATATAGACATTTGAATATCTGATCCTACCCTATGCCCTTCATTAAACGAGAATAGAAAATAAGGCCAAACCAAACATTCTCAGGCTATAGGATCTTAGTTATATATAACTATGATGCATATACTAAGAAACTATAGTAATGATGTCAATTCCATAAGAGAAAGGACCTAGGCTATCAAGCATCATATAATCAGGCAATTCTATCATGTAATTCCTAAAGATCCCTAGCCTATCACTAGCATATTGTTCTAACATATCACAATATCAAATAACAGTATGGTATTTTGGGTCTACTTACTGGCTCTGATTGATCGTATATATCGCATCCTCCTTGTTTATATTTGAAAACCTTTTGAAAATCATTAAAAAAAATATTTTCCTTAGTTTGAGACTGGATTCACATGAGTGTTCCTCCAATTCACTCAAACCAAGGCTTTGATACCAACTTGTAACTTTCAAAAAGTTCTTGAAAATTTTAAACTTTTGAGATAATTACAAACCATCATTTATTACAAATTGTTTTTGAAATAAGTTTCACATTAGAGTTTTCTCATAAATCATAACACAAAATACAAGGAGGTGCATGATCAAGCCTTCGCCTTCCCATGATCATCTAAGGTACCTGAAACATAATCAAAAACTATAAGCCCAGAGCTTAGTGAGTCTTCCCCAAAATACCACCACAATCCATAGTCATGACTATCATGCAACAACATGCATAAAGAACCTTCAGCATGTCTGGACCACCACACTTGGCCTACAGCCTGTCTGGACCGTTCTCCATGCCTTCAGCCTGACTGATCTGCCTCACAGGCCTTCAGTTTATCTGGGTTGCCCTGGGTTTGTTGGCCTTCGACACAAAGCAGGACCACCTCAACACAACCACACACATGTCGACATATACATAAGTCATAAACACATAATCAATCAACAGGTAAGCACAGATCATACAAATCAATAAGAATATCATCATCCTATCTACCAAGATTCAGATCTAACAGATCACTATAGTACTCAATTATACGATAATCTGGATAACAATCCAAAGGGCCGACCTTGGTACCTTTGACCCGTAAATATAGTGAGGAAAACTCACCTCACAGGTAACTGAACTGATAAAATGTAACTCCGAATCCTAGCTCCTGATTCAAATACCTACAACCATCATGTGACCGATTCCATCAAAATCTCAAAATACCCGAAATGCCCTCAAAAGTCCAACTTGGTCAACCATGGTCAAAGTCAAAGTCAACATTCAAGGTCAACAGTCTATGTTGACCAAACTCGTCGAGTGCACCTCTTGGACTATTCGAGTTCTTACTATATTATGAGAATTGCAAAAACGCTAGCCAACTTGCTAAGTTAGCTGGAAAACTCACCGAGTTTTCCCAGCTTAACACATTCAGTCCTTTTGTTGGGTTTTATATACTATAACACTCCTATGGTGCACATACAACCGTAATTCTTTGGATCTAAGTTTTCTATAGCTATACATGCAACAAAATTATCCAAAAGCATGAAACCTATAACTACCATACAACATAGATATTTTAAACATAAACACTAGTTAGATAATTACCTCTTGTTGTAGCTTGTAGAATTTGGCCTTTTAAGAGCTTAGCACCTCAAGTGTGATGCCTCAAACGGTTCACAAGACACCATGAACAAAAGATGAATATGAGAGAAAAGTTATGGAGCTCAAATCGGCTAGGCTTACACCTTAGGAGTCTTGGGGGCCCATTTTGCAAGCTTAGGGGTTCAATATATAGTTTGGAATTCCTAGGGTTTCAACTTGTAAACACTAATTACCTTGGGATTTTAATCCAATAACTCATTAGCCTTATGGAATAACACTTCATGGACTCTCACATAAACTTAGTCCATCAGTAATCAATCATGGGTCATTGGCCCAAACTATATGTATCACTGATTTACATAATCAGTCCCCGTTAATTTAATTAGTCTCTTTTGATCACTAAATTAATTCCAAATTAATTTTTTATCAATACTAATTAAATAATACGATTTTTGAATTAATATATTATACATATTATACTTATAATATATTAATAAATCACAAATAACCTCTTTCTCAAATATCCATCCTATCAAATTGTTCTGTTGAATGCAACCGGAAATGGACCATGCTACTCTCAGGTAAAGTACATACAGACTATATTTATGAGCTTAGGCACCTAATCCAGCAGTCTCCCACTTGGATAATTATAATAACTATAATTACAGGTACGACTCCAAAATCCGATTAGCAATCGTAGCTCTCAAAAGCTGCTTATTGAACTCTGATCTTATCAGCAGCACGTCCATTAGATAAGGGATCATATATTCCTCCATTATAGGTATCGTATGGACATGAGACATGGATTATAATAATTCTATATGTCCATGTGTTGTTTCCTTATTTCCGATTTATGACGACTGGCTAATTGAACAAATCAAATCAGTCCAGGCTTGGCCAAACGCTTAGGGTTGTCATCACTAAATCATCGAGATGCCCACAAATATGGCTTTCATCCCTCTTAGGGTAAAAGGAACGGATGAACTTCGACTCATATGTTTGCTCTATTTACTTATCAAATCACACACAACAATATGTTTTATAACACCAAGTTACTGGTGTGTTAACATATCATCAATGTGCAACCGACTTGTAAACTGCAACTATATGTCTCCGTTTCACGAATATAAGATATTATCGTCTCACAATCACCTATGATGAAATCCATGAAGTGATTCAGATGAGTGTGGGTTTAATCCAACACTCAAATCTTATTACAGGAGTACTCATGACCACTGCAACAAACTTTGCTATGTCTAAATACTTTAGACAATCTACAGTCAGATTCATGATAATCATGCCTCAATACCTACTTCCGAAGTATGATCGACTGTAGATGGTTTGAATAATCTTATTATTCAGGAAGTCAAAACATGTGAAGTGAAATACAAGAACAATCGAATCCAATATGGTCTCCAAACTTTTGAATATAAATAAACACCTTTTATTTAATCACCATATTGACTACATATTATTCTTTGTATAATGTTTCGATTAATTAACTTAATACTTGAATTAAAACAATAGTTATCCCATGCTCCAAGCATGCACACTATGTTTACCTATTGCCCTTACTTTGTGAAATAGATCAGTTGAAAACATTTCGATGATGCTTATATCACAATTCCAAATCCTTAGTGTAAGAACACCTAATTCTTGCCACTATCATGCAATGATCCTTTTGTAATGTCGAGGTACAAAAGTCACAAAGAATTTGCCAACAATATTATAAAGTATTCCTTTAGAGATTGATAACAAAACAATTTCAAGGAAGCGAAGTCTCAAATTCAAAGTACATTCCTTTGAACATCCTTCTTGCATAAATAGATTCTTAATATCCATCTCCCATTATGGAAACATTTCCATATATTCCATATGACAAGTCATTATAAATAGAATCATGTCTATTCATAATAATGTCAATATGGTCCATCCATTACTATACTTCCAACTATCCTTAAGCAACTAATCCTCAGTGAACCATAGATCGTCCTTGACAGTTGCTTAACTACCTTAGTCATGTACGGTTCTAATCCTTTTCCCTCTTAATGCCCTAGGAATTTGGAAAAATAGAACACGTGAATATTATAGCATATGATATCGATCCTATACCCGAATCATATGGGATACAATTCATAATGTCTTACATAAAGACATGATACTTGACCAATCTTTTGCTATAATATTTTCATATATAGAATTTTCAATGTTGAAACAATTCAATATGATATTCACATATGCTCGTGACTAAGTTTGATTAAAACTTCAATCTAAACTTTTAGATTTGAAGTGAAGTATAAGTATCCTCTCCCTTACTATAGCGAAACAACTTTTCAAATTTTGCAACTTTGCAAATTTGTAACCTTTGTTTCCTATAACTAGTATATCTAACTTGCAACACTTCACATAATAATCATGCTCCCACTCACGATAATTATATTCTTACTAGCATAACACTTATGCTCTCACTAGCTTTGACATATACTCAGAAATCAACTGGACTTCTAGAAATAAATACTTATTGACTTTTTACCAAAGTTCAGATTTTCGATGCGAGATACTTTGACAAGCCTAAATCTAAGTTCATACACCTTTTATAAGAAAGCTCATATGTGTCTAAACTATTAAGAACTTACAAAAATAAGTTCTGAATTTTCAAACTATTTGTCATTTCTCACAATTCGAAATATGAAGAGGGATGCCAGAATTATAATCGAATTTGAGAATGCAACTAACACAACTTCTACCTCCTTAAAATCTATTTAGTGAAAGCGTTTCCTCACAATTATTTTATTGAATTAGAGAGAAACCTTATGTCACTTTGATTTTATGGTGTATGTGTTCCTATCCATGAGAAACTGTCATTTCCAATCATTATTGTTAGATAAGGTCTATAGCAGATTCAAACTCATATGGACTAAACTTGTTCAATCTTAATTTCTTGCACTTGGCAGCACAAGGACCTACCATGTCTTCCAAGTTGTTGAGCATATCACTCTTACTGATCAATACACTTTCACTGATCAAGGTGCTTTGCCTTATGCAAACAATTGAGAACTCATAGTTATCACATGCATAGTCAACTTTAACTGGAATTGGCGTAGAAACAAGAATATGTCAACACGATAGTTACAAACCTCAAGTCGTGTGCTAGTGATAAACGATAGGTTTATTCTTGATTAGTTCTTAAACTTTTCAAGATCTTTTAATACTCTTACTTACTTCTTGACATATATGATTCTCTTATCAAGACACATTCATTGACAACCAAATATTCAAGAGTTAGTGCGGGTTCTTATCAAGAATGACACTTCATATAATTGGTCTTAGTTGGACTTTGTCTTATCTACCAATTTCAAATGTGTTATAAACCTACTTAAGACATGTCACTCAATTCAAAAAATTGGAGTATGACTCTAAGACTTGAATTTAGAACAAAGTATAATCATATTCACAAAACTCTTAGTAAATCATGACAAATAGTCTTATTGTTCTTTATGGTGGACCTGATCAGTGCACAACAGTGTGTACTAGATCCCCTAGTCCTTCACTTAATTCACACACACACACACATATATATATATATATATATATACATATATATATATATATATATATATATATATATATATATATATATATATATATATATATGAACAAGGAATTAGTCTTAATTTCCCAAAGATGAAGGTTCTCATTCATCATACAATACAAGTTGCATGATTCCAAGTTTCTGTCCAATTGAAACTTGGTGATGAAAATCTTTCCTTATTTGGTAAATTTAGACACTACCACAAATGAAAAAATCAAATTCATATTGCTAAAAATAGAAATATACAAACATCAATTTTCACAAATGTCATTGTAAGGAAATATAAAGTAAGATAAAATCAAAATTTTTCTTTATTTATAAAACATGGAAAACTTGTCCTTACAATGCAAATACATATGAAAACTATGTTGCTACATATTTCTAAGTAATCTATTATAACTCTTAAGTAGCAGGTCACAATTCTGATCATCGAGTCATGCGATCGAAATCCATCTCTTCGTGATCAGACTCAACCTGCTCTTTCTTTAAGCTTCCTTTCTCTTATTCGATCCTTCAAAACATCAAAATGTAATTTTATCACATCATGTATTAAGAATCTAGAAATAGGAACTTAATAGAGTTAGATAGTGGACTTACCTGAAGCAGAGTCAAACACTTTGACTTTACTATACTTGTGGTCTTTCAGGCAAATGCGGCAGCTTCGCATCCAATGCCCCTTCTCTTGGAAATAGAAACAAACAGATTCTTTTGGAATGACACACGGGAAAATCTCAAACTCAGCCTTTCTACCATTTGATCAAACGGTTTGACCATGGACGATCCTTTTCCATTGGGAAGAAAAGACTTTTCTAGACTTCCAATGTTTCCATTGTCAATGTCCACGGAGGTTTGGGAAGTCGATCTTCCAATCAAATTTGCTTTACCAGTGCACCAAATCATTGCTGATTCACTAGCAATAAGCAAATAAGTAAGATCAATAAGGGTCACGTCGTGATCTGTCATATAGTAGTCTTTAACAAATTGATCATACGACTCATGCAGTGACTGAAGAACCAAGTCAACAACCAACTTCCTCAGGAAAACGACACCCAACATTCCCAGCCTGTCAATATGCAACTTCATCTCCAAGATGTGATCACATACAGACTTTCCATCTTCGTGTTTTCTTGCCAATAGGGGTTGAGTGATCTTAAACTTTTCAAGTCGACGAACATGTGGGTTAGGGAGAATTATTGGAGGAGGTGGAGGAAGTGAAATATGATTTCTGGGAATATCATCTTCATGCGGAAAGCTTTTTCTAAAGGATTCGGGAAGACTATAGTTGTCAAAACTAGACATCTACAAGGGAGAAATTCAAGTTTAGCTGATATAATTCCTTAATATGACACCCAAATGAAATATTAAGGCTAGGACCCAACACAATATTCTACAATTCGGAAAAGGGATGTCGTAATCCAATTGCAAACTATTTTCTTGTAGGTAAATGGCGATTTACCAATTCCACCACAAAAATTAAATTTTAAACGAATTAAGTTTTAAATGAAATTCCTAGATCTTTTGAGATTCATTGAACTTTTCAATGGCATGTTTAATCTTGATTATGCCCTTCAAGTTTGTGACTGGGATACCGAGGATCACAAACAAGGTGTGAATAACCAATCAAATTAGCTTGGTACTCTCGATGCCATTAATCACCTAATCAATGTGTCTGTTTACCTAAAAAGAACTGCAATACTCAAATAGTTTTTGGATCTGAAGCCTTCCCTTCAATCTAGACATTTCCAACCTTAGGTTCCATGAAAATTAGGGTTTCTAGACAGAGGAGGCAAATAGGGAGGCCATTCATGAGACTTAAGGCCTTTAAATAGGGTGCAACACTGTAAAAATTAGGGTTTCATTATTAGCTACCAACTCGTCGAGTTTGCCTCTCCAACTCTTCGAGTTGGTCCAAAAAGATGTGCGGCCCAAGGCCTTTCAACACATCGAGTTAAGGCCATGAACTCGACGAGTTTCAAGGGAATCTTGTCTTTTGAATAATATTCCCATACTTGGAAATCGGGATGTTACAGATTTATATGTGAATTACATGAGATTTATATGTGAATCACATTTAATTCATATTTGATTCACTTGTGATTTACATGTGATTTATATGTGAATTACATGAGATTTACATGTGAATCACATGTAATTCATATGTGATTCACTTGCGATTTACATGTGAATTACATGTGATTCATATATGAATTACATGATATTTACATGTGAATCACATGTAATTCATATGTGATTCACTTGTGATTTACATATGAATTACATGTGATTCATATGTGAATTACATGATATTTACATGTGAATCACATGTAATTCATATGTGATTCACTTATGATTTATATGTGAATTACATGAGATTTACATGTGAATCACATGTAATTCATATGTGATTCACTTGTGATTTACATGTGAATTACATGTGATTAATATGTGAATTACATGATATTTACATATGAATCACATGTAATTCATATGTGATTCACTTGTGAATTACATGTGATTTATATGTGATATACATGATATTAACATGTGAATCACATGTAATTCATATGTTATTCACTTGTGATTCACATGTGAATCACTACACACTTATAATCCTGCTTCCCAATAATTATTAAAATATTTGACTTTGACCTCTAGAGATCATTATCAAGGGCTTATTCATAAATTTCTACCAATTTGTGATGTGATGATTGTAACAGTAAAAAAAAACTTAACACCATGATAGCAAATGAATACTTTGAGACACACCCAGAGTTGAAGAAGAAATTTGATGATGAAATGAGAAATGGTCATTAGGGATATTGATTTGTTGGTGAGAAGCCATTTTAATTCATTCCTTTTTGTTTGAGATTTTAATTTGTAGAAATAAAAACAAGATGAACAAATAAACAAACACAAGATGTTGTCTATTTATCCATTCTAGAGGCAACGTGAATTTCTGTTTTGATTTGATGAATGGAAAGGTATAAAATCACCAAATGCATAAATATGAATTCCAAACTTGTTTTCTTCATGTATTTTGTGATATCATAAGATAGAAATATAATTTCTTTGACTAAATTGTTTTCTAATATTTCAAAAGGAATATATATTAAAAAAAATTAGGTTTTCTTTGATGGGCCTGGGGCTAGTCATTTTATTAGCAGCCCAAGTATGGTAGGAAATCATATTAGGGTGTTTTAGAGATTGTATTATATAAAAATTAAGTGAATCAAAGCAAAAATCAATAGGAAATAGATTGGATTGTTGTTCGGTTAAACATTTGGTTTCGTTTTGGACCAAATAGTCATTAATTTAAAAAAAAAGAAGTTAAAAGTGGATTTTCAAAAGGCTTGTAGCAACAAGATAGAAGCACCGCAACAAGTTCCTATCTTGTCCTAGAAATATTTTCTTCAAAGCTTTGTACTCTTACACAAAGAAAGAAAACATTAATGATTTAAATAAAAGAATCATCTAATATGTAACTTTAAAGACCAAATAGTAAGTAAGATGTTGCATTCATATTTGAATTAACTATTTTTTAAGTATTTCAGTTGGTGAGTTTTGATCATATGTAACTTATACACTTCGTATTCTTCATAATCAATCATTATGATATCAAAGAATCATTGTCTGAGTTTGTCACCTGATCAGAATATTTCATTCTTAAATTCTAAGTGTACCTGAAGCTGCAAATTGGACATGTCAAGATCTATAACATAATCAGTTAGAAAGGAATAAGAAAAGAAATAGATCAAATGCTAACTTTCCAAGAAATCACCGACTTCTTGTTGGATGAGGCTTGCCACTGAGCTTCTGCACACAACCATGCTGGTATCTGACATGTGAAAAAGCATTTTTAGAAAATTAACTAAAATAAAGAGAGGATGTAATGTAATGACCATAAGAAAAGAAACAAACCTAATATTCTTCATTCAATAATGCTTCACGAATAATGTAATGGATAGATTCCGAACAAAGCTCCATTATCTCCAATTAATATCTCAATTTCATCTTTCTTATCACAAACCACAAACCCTAATTTCCACTTATTGAAATCATCTATATCCTCGGGATCTTCACAGTAAGTTCGCATATGAATCACATTCATCAAAATGGTTGTACCAATGCAAACCACTGCGATCACTAGAAGTATGTCTTTCAGAAGCATTAGAATCATCAATATCTGAAGCTGCAAGAAGAGCTTCCTTACCTTGTACAATGATATCCACAATTGATTTCAGTACCCCATCTATCGTCGACGTACCGACGTCAATGAAAGACGGTAACTCCTTCACTGCACGGCCCGATGGCGATGATGATATTAAAGTCGCCTTTGATTTGAGATAACCATCTCTTTTTTCTCTGTTCTCTTCCGATCAAATGGATCGATCAATCAAGGATTGGTTATTGGTAGCTGTTGTTGATCGTTGACGGAGGTAGAGGTGGTCGATTGAGGGAGGACGAAGACAATCGATAGAGAGGAGATCTGGAGACGTGTGAAGAACATGAGACATGAGGGAGAAAGATGAAAATAAATTATTATGAATTATATATTTAATGTCGATTTTGTCCTTCTGATCTTTTAGAAAAAGTCTAACATGCCATTCAAATTAGTGATAATTACAATTATGTCATTTTTAATCTAAGCCATTAAATTTTTTGATCTAACGTTCCACATTTGGTTCTCAGGTTCTTGGGAAACTTTAAGTTCTTAAATGATCTTTTCTCTCTCTCTCTCTCTCTCTCTCTCTCTATATATATATATATATATATATATATATATATATATATATATATATATATATATATATATATATATATATATTGGTGAGGTTTAATATAGAGAACCCATATTAATAAGGAACCAATGAACATAACGTGAGCGTCGAAAATTATAATGATCAACGACCATCAAAAGGGTTGTAGACTTTTATATTAGACGCACACGCACCAGATTATGCCAAAAAGACTCGGTCCATTATTTTGTTTAATTTTTTTAGGTCATTTTTTTTATCGAAAAAAAAACCGAATGTACCAAAATTCATAATTTTTATCCTCTTTCCATAGAGATTTATATAGATATATAAAAAATAATATTTTTTTCCGAAAAAACCTCCACTTCGCTCTTTTAATTATTTAAGCTTATTTTTTATAAAAAAAACTAAATATACCTAAATTATTAAATTTTTTTCATCTATAAATAGTCTTCCTAACCAACCACGTGGCCTATCTATGGTCTTTTAATAAGTTTTAAATCTCTTATTTAGTTATTAAATAGATTTAGTATATCCATAAAATTTAAAAAGTTTCGTTATCAAATAAATACTTTACAAAACTTTTTCATCCAATAATAATTTTAAATAATAATTAATTATAAATTTATGTTTTTCTTAAATGCATTATAATTATATATATATATATATATATATATATATATATATATATATATATATATTAAAAAAGAGTTCCCTTTTGAACCGTACCTGACCACAGATACTGTTCATCTAGTTACTCCCCTCCACCTGAGTTACTTTAACCTCTCATCCACCGCTTCTTCTCAATCCACAAAACTTTCAACCGCTTGGAATGTCGGCAATCAAGTTTCTTCCTTCCACCACTTCTTACGCTTCTCCAAACCTTCTCCTCTCTTTTGAAAGAAATCAACACAAAGAGGCCACAAATCGAACTTATGGGAGTTCTTCTATGATACCACCGTAGAGTGCAGTTGATCGATCGCTCAGTTTGCTTCTTCGATTCCGCCATAGCCGACGCGGACGAGTCCGCCTCCACCACAGAACACTCCGATGAGTCTACCTCCACCACTGCAGAAGTCGGCGAGCCCTAATTTCATGCAACTCTACTTCGACTACGGCGACATCCACAACCGACGAGTCCTGCTTCGATGTCGGATACATTTAATGCCGGTAATTCCTAGGATGGGGATGGGGCTTTCTAGTGGTGCAACACTTCGACCGGGTTTTCTTTTGGATTTGGGTTTTCCGATTTTGGTATTACCTCAATTGTTGGTGTCAAGATCCGACTGCTAGAGTTTGAGTAAGTATTATGATTAATGATTTTTACTTTGTATTCCTGAACTAAATCAAAAGCTATGTTTGTTAGAATGGTTTTCAATCCCGTCTCCTTTTGTATTGAATCGATGGAAAACACGTCGTAGGGAAGATACCTTCTAGCCACCACCATTACTGGATATAGAAGGCTGCGAAAGGTGGTCGATTTTTCCCTCCTTAAACCTTTACAAAGTTGATTCATATGTAGTCTTTCAAAGTGGATGCTATTTGGGTTTTCCTAAGTTGTGGATTTGTTTTGTACTTTAGCAAAATTGAAAAAATTATATTCTTTTATAGAACCATAAACGCGATTATGTGAATAGAAGTTGGTCAGACTCTATTACCCATACTGTTAGAGAAGGTTAGAAACATTGATGAAATAGAAGATCAATAATATAGAAGGTTAGAAAGAATTATAATCCCTTCAAATGTTTGCAGGTGTACTTTTTCTTCGGATTTAGGAATTATTCTATTTTATGATTCATATGTTTCGTTGTTGATATATTCTAAATTAGCTTTTGAATCCTCTAAAAAAATTTCGCTCATATTGTTCCAATATACTACAATGTCTTGAATAGGTTCTCCAAAATAATAACTTTTATTGCCATTACTCCTAAACTGATCATCTTATTTACCTCGAGGAATTCTTTATTGTTCCCATTAAGTCTCCACCCAATTGGGTCTCAGTTTACTTCTCTCAAGGTTGAAACTATTTTCTAAAATTGTTTTTATTGATATAATTGTCCTTAGTTGATATAATGTTGATTTATATAACATAATTTGTGCTGTTAGTTTGTTTTCTACTATGTATCTGATATTGCATGTCTTTTTACAGGATGTCAAGTCTAATGGAGACGAAATATGGAGGGATCTCTTGGTAAAGGAGATCAACTGGATGGAGAAAGCTTGTCGATAAAAGGAGAGGATGATGAGGTTTTATTCTGTAAGTACATGATACTTTTGATTCATAGAATCTGGGAAGGAACAGAAAGGTTCATTTCATACATTATGGTATAATAACACACCATTATAAATTGTTACATATTCAACTACGCCGATCTACCGACTACTATTTCCTTTTGTGATATTTTGAGAGAGGCATCAGGTTGCTGCAAAGTGAGAATGCATTTTATTTTCTATAGTTTGATTATTAATTGATTAATATTCTTTTTTGAATATGACATGTATAGATTGCTTACTTTCGGTTCATGTAGCATATATATATATATATATATATATATATATATATATATATATATATATATATATATATATATATATTCGAATCAGATCATATGAAAATGTTGTTCGACTACCATCATGATCCGAATTTGACATAGAATCAGATGCAATAGAAACATTTAAAGAGCTATTAACCAGAGATAAATCACCTGTTGTTGAATATCTTAACAATAATTACGATTGGTTATAGTTTGTATAGAGTCTTCTTTATATGTTTATAAGTTGATATGTTTCGGAATATATAAATGGGCAGAATAATTTGTTAAATGACCAAAATACCCTTTAATAAGTATAGGGTTTGTATGGATAGTTTGATATGGGAGAAAGGAATTTAATTCCATCTTCCATTCCTAGAAATGATGAAATCCATCATATATGGATTTTGGCGGATGTCGTTGGAATGGACTCAATTAAATTGCATCAATTGGGCAACCAAACATGTCATGAAATGGAATCTCACATTCCAATGTCATTGGATTTCGCCCGAATCCGTGAATAAAACATATCCTTGGAGCGTATTTGGTTTGTATATTCTAGGTATATCAAACGAAATCGAAATCTAGGCTTTTGTTCCTTGTGTTTTGTCTATTAGATTTATATGGATTTTTGTTGGTACGGACCTGTTTTACCTCATGGATTCCAGCTTAGTCCAGGTAGTTGGAATTCAAGATTTTATTGCATGATATGTTTGGTTACCAAAATGTATTAAAACTTGAGAACCAAACATGTCACTTTTCCAATTCAATGCAGAAATAGACATGCAATAGATGGTTGGTCAAATGTATAGAATTTAATTGCCAAAAGGAATAGATCTCAATTGTCAGTTGTTTGAAACTTGAGAAATTTCTATCCTCCTTTTTCTCCCCATGAAATTTTCTTTTGTAATATGCGACAGGTACCTGATGGTTATTCCCATATATGGCACCCATAAATTTCTCATGTCAAACACCCGGTGGCTACTATTTGCAATGCATGCATTATAAGCACATTTTGTACAAAGCAATGCTATAGTATCACTTTAATGCATTGTGGAGCATATATCTATACTTCATTTCCATTCACTTTGTCTGATTTAACTGCAAATTGTGAATATAGGTAGTGCCTTCCATTGGATTACATGTTTTTCCCTTGATGTTTGGTATATTTATGAATCGTGTTTTCATTAAAATGCGAAAATCAAGTCAACCACCCTCCATCCCATGCAAAGCATGGGAATCCTTCTAGTTTCATTTAAAATAACATGTTTATTTAGTAATATTTCGAGGTAACTATTTCCAAGCATTTAATCTGGAACTGCGGATGACATAGGGTGTGTTCGGCACGGAACGTTTAAGAGCGTTTAAGAGTTTCTAGCTTATAGTGTTTGACAAAACGCTTTGTTTTGAACAGAAAGCATTGTTTAACACTACAAACTTCTAGTGTCTAGTTTAAACAAAACGCTCCAAATCCAAATGCTACTTCATGTAGGGTTTAACAAAACACTATCAACTAGAAGCTACCCGTTACTAATTATTTTTGCGGAACACACTCATGGTTATTGAAGGTACATGGAAAGAAAACAAAGATGTTTATTATTTTTATTTATATACATATTAAAGGCATAACACCGTTATGAATAGTAAAGTATGTGAGGGAGGCTCCTCTTTTGACATAAATGATCCTTACACTTTATTAAGGTTGTTAGTTTTGGCCTACTTTTTAATTTTTATTCAGTTTTTGTCTATTTTTTTAAAGTCAAAAACCATTTTTGAACCACTTCTGATTCTTTTTGTTAAAAAAATATTTTAGGCAAAGTCTGAATCACCTACTAGTTATTATTAGTTTTATTAATCGGATGTGACCTTTTGATTAGTTCTTATTCTTTTGTAACGTAAAGGTTTAGATTTGAAGAATATTTTAGTTACAGTATTGTAATATTTTTGTTTAATCGAAGATAATGTTTACATATGCTAGAAGCGTGTTGAAAGTTTATTATGTTTAATCTATTATTTTAAAACATAAAAAAATAATAGTCTCAAATTGCACTAGTGGACGTTTTTCATCATACATGTTATCGAATAAAAGAATGTAACATTGAAATATAATAATTGAACTTACCATTAAGTACAAAAGTATGGTAAATATAATACAAAAATTCATTTGAGGTGTAACACTAACCAAAAGCAACGGAAAATATATCACATCATATCTTAACAACCTCACCCATTATATATATATATATATATATATATATATATATATATATATATATATATATATATATATATATATATATAAGTTTGTATTTTTTCTTGAACTAGGTTCATTTGAAATTCCCATGTATTTTTTCCTTTCACCACATTCATTTGAAATTCTCATGACTTTTCGATTTCTTTCTAATAATTATTGTAAGTTGGTTAATAAGGTTAAATAAATATCAAACATAAAGTGTAATCATATATAAACTAAATTTCAATATTAAAAAAATATATTTACTTCTACTTATAAAGTTTGTTTTTAACTTTTAACATATTATACTTAATTTATTTATCTAATATGTTGTATGTAAACCATTATCATTCTAAAGCTACAACATTTGATCAATTTGTATAAAATACTTAAATTGTTAATTTATCTTCAAGAAGTAGACCGACATGAATGTGAAAGCACTCACATTTAAGGTGCGATTGGTTGCGAATGGCTTTACTCAAACTCCTAGAGTTGACTGTGATGAGACCTTCTCACCAGTAGCGAAGATTAAATCTATAAGGGTTATGCTAGCCATAGCTGCGTTTCATGATTATGAAATATGGCAGATGGATGTCAAGATCGCTTTCCTAAATGGGGAGTTGGCTAAAGATGTTTACATGAGTCTGTCCGAGGGTTTTGTCAATGCAGAGAACCCTAATAGAGTGTGTAAGCTTGAGATATCCATTTATGGATTGAAACAAACATCTCGCAGATGGAATCTTTGCTTCGATGAGAAAGTCAAAGAGTTTGGTTTCTCAAGAAGCGAGGATGAGTCGTGTATATGTCAAAGCCAATGGGAGTATAGTTAGCTTTCTCGTTTTGTATGTGGATGACATACTGCTCATAGGAAACGACGTCCCAACTCTGTAGGAGGTTAAGTACTGGCTTGGGAAGTGCTTCGCTATGAAGGACCTCAAAGAAGCTGCTTATATTCTTGGGATGAGGATACTGAGAGATAGGAGTAAAAGACTAATAGGACTTTGTCAAAGTACTTACTTGGATAAAGTGTTAAAATGTTTTAGCATGGAAAATTCCAAGACAGGGGAGTTACCAATCCAAAGCAACACCATGTTAAGTAAGACTCAAAGCCCGAGTACCGAAGTTGAGATAGCAGAGATGAGCAGAGTACCTTATGCTTTCGCAGTTGGCTTAATCATGTATGTTACAACGTGTACTCGCCTTGATGTGGCCTTCGCTTTGAGCATGGTCATCAAATATCAAGGGAACTCTGGCAGAGCACATTGGACCACAATAAAGAATATTCTTAAGTACCTACGAAGGACTAAGGAATGGTTCCTTATCCTTGGTGGGAGTGATGACTTGAGGGTACGAGGGTATAGCGACGCCAATTTTCAGACTAACCGAGATAATTTCCGATGTCAGCTGGGCTGTGTCTTTACCCTGAACGGAGGAGTAGTGATTTGGAAAAGTTCCAGGTAGGAGACCATAGCTGATTTAACGTGCGAATTAGAGAACATAGCAGCGAGTGAAGCGTCGAAGGAGGCAATATGGCTAAAGAACTTCATTGGAGACCTTGGAGTTGTACCAACCATAAAGGAGCCTATGGAGATTTTCTGCGATAATGAAGGTGCGGTTTCCTTGACTAACGAACTGATGGATCATGACAGATCTAGACATATCGACAGAAAATGTCATTTCATTAGACATCGGGTAGAAGAGGGACTCTTCGTAGTGAAGAGGGTATCGTCAGAGGATAACCCATTAGATCCCCTTACAAAGGGACTGAGTATGGTTAAGCACTTGCAGCATGCTAGGGGTATTGGGCTGAAGGACGATATTAGTTTTAGTGATTAGATAGCTTTTAGAAACTTGTAATAGATAAATTTTAGTTAACATTTGATGATTAACTAATGGAGTTTTATTTATAAGTAAAGTTACTGCCTTGTATTAATTATTTACTATTGTTTCACTTTGCATGTTTTGACTTCCTAAATAATAAGTTTATATAAACTATCCACAGTCAATCATATGTTGGAAGTAAGTATGAAAGAAGGCTGCCATGAATTGGCTTGTAGATTGTCTAAGAGTTTAGACATGGCAAAGGTTTGCTGCAATGTTCATGAGTGCTCCTGAAATAAGATTTGAGTATTGGATTAAACCCATGCTCAGATGAAACACTTCATGAGTGGTAGTGAGACGATAATATCATATAGTCTTTTAACCTAGATATATGAGTTGTTGTTTACAAGTTGGTTGTGCATTGATAATGCGTAAACGCATCAGTAATATCCCTTCAAGATCTTTGGATGATTATTGCATGTACAATTAGAAAAACCTAGATCCAAAGCTTTAAGATTTGCATGTGCACCATAGGATTGATGTTTTACCCATAACCCAACAAAATATCCCTTCAATATCTTGGGAGACAGGACCTCCTGTACTAAGAGTTACCCCATCTATGAAGATGGGAGCCTGCGTAGATATGAAGTTCCTTGCTTGACATTCTAAAGATGGTCCAATCTCAAAATTTAGGATCTTGGTATGTAGGATTAAAGGTAGAGTTGATGTAGTTTCCACGGGTCTTCTCAAACTTGAGCCCAACACTTCCATCAGGTTGAATATGATATTGTTAGTTTCATTTTGCTCAGTCAAATGTCGATCCATTCCGGTCAGCATGACTATGATCTCATTGTTCAATACCATAATTAATATTTCTTGAGTTGCACTTCTTGAGTATTGGACCGGCGAGGATGTTTGGATTATCTTTCTAGGGATCTCAACACTCCTTTTTTGTAAGGTGGCTACACGAGGTGGGGAAAGGCTCTGACCAATTGAGATGGATGGATTGATGGAATAGTGCTAGAAGTGGATTTTGGTAAAAAAAAATACATTTTTGGTGCAAAGACGTGTAAGTGATTGGAAATATGAAAAAAGCTTTTTGAGTAACTTTAAAGATAAAAATGTAATAACACCACTAGTCTCCCGGATGGCGCCAAATTGTTTTGTTCAAAAATTAAGAAACTAATATCGTAACCAAATTAGTAAGTGTGGTGTGATGTTTGAAATAAAATGTTAAAAGCGAGAGTGCTAAAGATCTCAAAATATGTCGAAGATCATGGTTAGGAAGAAAATAGTTATCTTTACTATGATTTTGATGGAATCAAATCATTTCAAATGTAAAAAGTGTATTTAGAATGTTTGGGACAAAAATAGTTTTTAAACGATTAGTAAGTGCTTTTGAACAACAGAATAACAAGATACTCGAAACCATATATACATAAACCACATAATATCTCAATAAGTTGATGTGAAAACTAACTAACATTCAAACAAGTATGCAATAAATATTGTAATCAATCAAACGATAAAAGCATGAACACAGTGGTGTACGAGGAAAGCCCTTAATCCTTGTGGATGTCCAACATAAAACCTTGGGATGTGATAAACTCACCTGCCTTAGAACTTATATTAAACTATATGTAAATATTACAAGTGCTGCCGTTGTCGCCGCCGAAGCAATTTCCATCATCGTTGCTGTAGGACCGTCAATAACCCCAAACCCTAAGAGTTTGACGGTGTTAAGGATCTGATTGTTTCTATGAGATTGATCTCGAATGTTGAGGGATGTTTTGATATGTGTGCTTTTCCTGATAACCTAAAGTTCAGGTACGCACATAATATTCTATGTTGAGGGCGAAGGATTGGTGGAACTTAACCTCTAAGGCCCTTTTACCTTTCGAGCGAAATGTGATCACCTAGGATCAGTTCACAAAGATGTTCAGAGCTGAGTATGTCCCGTTAGTGGATATTGAGCGCCTAGCTCAAGAGTCCCGATACTTGAGTATTCCCAAGAATAAGATTACATAGTTTGTGCAGAACACCCAATATTGTGATCGGTTTTGAGCAAAACATCATTCCTATGGTGTACGTGCAAACCCTAATAGCTTTTGGATCTAGTTTGTCTAATGAACATGTAATTGAATATCCAAAGCTATAAACCCTAGATCTAGCATACAATTAATCATATTAACATAATAATGGGGTTTAGATCTTACCTTGATTATTATGTAGCAATAACAATCTCAAATCCTCCTTGTAATGGCTTTAGAAAGCTTAGAGTCACAAGTGTCACTCCTCCAATAGCTCACAAACACCAAAAGCAAGAGGATGAAGAATGATAAGAGAGGAGGCACCCAAAAATGTGTAGAAACCCTAAGGAAACTCTTCACCACGTTTTTTGGTGCTCTAGGGATCCTTAAATAGTGAGGCTGTTAGGGTTATCTAACAAGGAAACCCAAATTTGACTGCTTAGGCCCTAAGCAACCCATGGACTCCCTCCTTAGAGGCCTTGGACGATTTCTAATGGGTTTCCCCATAGAATTCGCCCACTCCATCCTCTATGGAGTCCATTAGCTCAATATTCAACTATCACACAATTGACAGTTCTAGTCCCCTTTATTTAATTAATCTCTATTAGCCACAAAATTAATTCTTATTAATTCTTGACTAATATTAATTAAACAATATGATTTCCCCTTTAATATATTATTCTTATAATATATTAATAAATCATAATTAATCCTCTCTCTCCATAATTCATCCTATCAAGTTGCTTTGGTGAAGGCAACCCAAAAGGACCATGCACCATCGGGTTAAGTACACACCAAAATAGTTATGGACTTAGACACTAATCCAATAGTCTCCCACTTGGATAAGTCTAATAACTATTCCGTGTATGACTTCAGATCCTGATCTGCAATCGTAGCTTTCAAAAAGTACTGTCAACTTTGATCCTATCAGAAGCGTGTCCTTTAGATAAGGGATCATATATTCTTCCATTCTAGATATCGTATAGACATGAGACATGGATTTAAATCATTCTCTCTATAGTGTTTCCCAATTTCTGATTTATGACGACTGGCAACAAACTACAATTAAACACATCAAATTAGTCCCGGCTTGGCCAAGCGCTTATATGTCATCAGTAAATCATCGAGGAGCCCACATATATCGCTTTCATCCCACTTTGGATAAAAGGAACGGATAAACTTTGATTCAGTGCTCGCTTGCACTCACTCACCAAATCACACACAACAATATGTTTTATGACACCAAGTTACTGGTGCGTTTACATATTATCAATGTGTAACCGACTCGCAAGATACAACTCACACATCTCGGTTTCAAGAATATAAGATATTATCGTCTCACCAATCACTCGTGATAAAATCCATGAAGTGATCCAAGTGAGCATGGGTTTAATCCAATGCTCAAATCATATTAATAAGCATTCATGAACATTGCAGCAAACATTTGCTTATGTCTAATACACTTTAGACAATCCACACACCAAGTCATGACAGTCTTCATTCATACCTACTTCCAACATATGAACGACTGTGGACCGTTCAAATAATTTGATTATTCTGAAATAATTTAATTATTCAGGAAGTCAAAACATGCAAAGTGAAACACAAGAATAATACTAATCCTATATGGCCCCAAACCTTTGAGTATAAATAAAACACCTTTTATTTAATCACCATATTGATTACTCATTATTTGTTGTTTCGGGTAATCAACTTTTTACTTGAATTATAACAACAATTGTCCCATGCTCTTAGCATGCACACAATGTTTACTTATGGTCCTTACTTTGTGGAATAGATCAAATGAACACATTTCCAATCATACTCATTTCACAATTCCCAATTCTTATCATAAGCATAAGAATATCAAATTCTTGCCACTTATAGAATATGCTAGATTCTAACATTTCATGCAATGATCCTTTCGTAAAGTCATAGCTCAAAATCATCAAGACTTGGCCAATCTCTATCAGAAACAATTCTATAGATATGATGTATCTCACTCAAAATACATTCCTTTGAACATCCTTCTTGCATAAAAGTTTCTAATCTAGACATACATTCTCAATATCCAACTCCCAATATGGAAACATTTCCATATTTTCCATACAACAACTCATTCTTAATAGAATCTTATATATTCATAATAATGTCGATATGATCTATCCAATACCATACTTCCAACTACTCACAAGCGACCAATCCTCAGTGAACTTTGGATCGTCCTTTGATAGTTGTTTAATTATCTTAGTCAAAACCGATTGTTGTCCTTTTTCCCTCTTAGTGTGCTAGACATTTGGAAAATTTTAGAATGGTAAAATATAATACCACTTGCAATCAATCCTATACCCAAAGCGTATGGGACACGATGCATATTGTCTTACATAAAGATATGATACTCTATCAATCTTCTGCCATAATATTTTATGTGTCACGTTCTCCTAATTCGAACTATGAAGAGGGATGCCATAATCATAATCAAAATTTAGAACACACTATGTATCTTTGACTAAATTTATTAAAATTCCACAATCTAAGCCTTTAGATTTGAAATGAATCATAATATTCTCTCCCTAATTATAGCAAAACAACTTTTCAACCATTACGACTTTTCAAAGTATAACTCTTGTTTTCTATAACTAATATTGCTAACGTGCAATATTTGCCTTAATAATCATACAAGAAAAACATTTATGCTCCCACTATCAGGATGATTATTATCATATAAGCATAACACTTATGCTCCCACTAACTTTGACATGTTTTAGAAAACAACTGAACTTCCAGAAAACAATACTTATTGAATTTCTGAAGTTCATATTTCTAATACCTAATTGTTTGATAATCCTTTATCTTAGCTTCTTAATCTTATACACATTTTCCTTAGATAGCTCATATATGTGTCTAAAAAATTCAAACTAATTGCCAAATCTCACAATTCGAATTATGGAAAGGGATACCGTAACCATAGTCAAATTCGAGAATACAATTTCACAATCACTATCTTCTTAAAATCTCTCTTAGTGAAAGCATTTCCTCACAGACATTTTCATGAAGGAGGGAATCTTATGACACTTAGATTTTAATAGTGTATGTGTTCCTATCCATGCGAATTTGTCAAAACCAAAGTTTGCGACAAATCCAAACTCATATGGACTGAACTTTCTCAATCATGATTTCTTGCCTTATGGTAACACGAGTGCCCACCATGTCTTCCAAGTAGTTAAGCATCTCACCCTTTCCTATCAATGTACTTTTCATTGATCAAGGTGCTTGCCTTTTATGCGTTCAAATGAGAACTCATAGAACTCACATGCATAATTAACTCAATTGGAATGACACAGAAACAAAATAATGTCAACACGATAGGTTGTAAACCTCAAGTCGTGTGCTAGTGATGATCGATAAGGTTTATTCTTAATTAGTTCTTGAAACTTTTCAAGACCATTAAGACTCCTACTGACTCCTTGACATATAAGATTCTTTTGTCAATAAACATTTCTCGACAAACAAATATTCAAGAGTTAGTGTAGCTTTTATCAAAACACTTCACAAAATTGGTCCTAGTTGGTCTTTGTCTTATCCAAGACATCACAACTTTCCAATTTCAAATGTGCGAGAATAAGAAAACCTTTTCAAATTCCACATTTGATGAATGTTATAAACCTTCTTAAGACTTGTCACTCAATTCACAATCTTAACTCTAAGACTTGATATTGAAACGAAGTATGATTAACTTCTTGATTTAACCATTTCTTCAATTCTTGATTCCTCTTCTCAGACATACAATTGCACTGAGACTCACTTAGAGGATCAATTAAGATATGGTTCTTAATCATTAAGACCTATCATAAAACATAATAAAAGGTACTCTCCCTTCTTCTTAGAATAGAGAAACTTTTATCTTTCTGCCTACTTGATTCTTCTTTATTCGTTCTGCTATTTATTGAAACTCTTTCAATCAACTGAGAATTACACTTAATCTCATAAGTATAATCATATTTACTTAACCTTAGTAAATCATGACGAATATATTTGTTACTCTTGTGGTGGACTTGATCAACACACAACCTTGTGTACTCGATCTCCTAGTCCTTCACTTGACACTTTGTCAACGAATTAGTCTAATTTCCAAATATGAAATTTCTCATTCATCATGCAACCAAGTTGTATGATCCCAAGTTTCTGTCCAATTGAAACTTGGGCGATGAGAAACTTTCCCTATTTGGTAAATTCTTGACATTTCCACAAATAACATAATTAAGAATCAAATCCATTATACAAACTTACAAACATCAATTTTTTCATACACGCCATTGCAAGGATAAATAAATAATATAAAATCAAAAATTATTTTAATGCGGAAAAATTTGTCCTTACAATGCAATTCAACTGAAAAACTATGTTGTTACATATTCCTAAGCAATCTATTCTAACTCCAAGTAGTAGCTTATGAATCTAATCTTCAAGCAATGCGATCGAAATCCATTTCTTCACAATTAGATTCAGCTCACTTCTTCCCTCAAGCTTCCTTTCTTTTCTTTGATCATTCAAAACACCAAATGTAATTTTATCACATCATGTATCAAGAATCTAGAATAGGAGCTTAAAAGATTTAGTTAATAGATTTTACCCAAAGTAAAGCCATACGTTTTGACTCTCCCATCTCTTAGATCTGTTAGGTAAATAGGGCAGCTTCGTCTCCAATGCCCTTTCTCTTGGCAATAGAAACAAATGGACTCTTTTGGAATGGCACAAGGAACTATCTCAAAATCTACCTTTTGTGGATCTCCAATGTCACCATTTTTCAATATCCATTGAAGTTTGGGAGTTTGATTTACCAGACAAATTTGCTCGACCAGCTCGCCAAATCATTGCTGATTCAGCAGCTATAAGCAAACAGGTCAAATCAATGAGGGTCACGTCATGATCCATCATATAGTACTTTCTAACGAACTAACTATATGATTCAGGAAGCGACTGAAGAACCCAGTCAACAACCAACTTACCTGAAATCTCGACACCCAACATCCTTAACCTATCAATGTGTGACCTTATCTCTAAGACGTGTACACACAAATGTTTTCCATGTTTACTTGCCAAAAGGGCTTGAGTGAGCTTGAACTTTTCAAGCCTTCGAACTTGTGGGTTAGGGAGAATAATTGGAGGGGGTGGAGGAAGTGAAGCATGATCTCTTGTTCCCCGATCAAATCGTGGAATATCATCTTCATGTAGAAAGCTTGTTCCACAAGATTTGGGAGGACCATTGTTGTCATACTTTGACATCTACAAAACGGGAGAAAATTCAAGTTAGGTTGATTAGGATCCTTGATGTGACACCCAAATGAAACATCAAGGCTAGGATCCAACACAATACTCTACAACCTAGAAGAGTGATGCCGTAATCCAGTTGCAGAATATTTGAAGGTAAGTAAATAACGATTTACCAATTTCCACCATGAAAAACGAAAAAGAAATTTAAGTTTTAAATCTATTGAAAATTCCTAGATCCTTTGAGATTCATTGAACTTTTCAATGGCATGTTTAAATCTCGATATGCCCCTCGATTTGTGACTGGGATGCCGAGGATCACAAAACAGGGTGTGAGTAACGATGCAAACTTACATGGTGCCCCCAAATGTTACAGTCACCTATTCGATGTGCCGGTTAACCACACACGCTCCACCGAACTATGTCGAACAATGATTTACCCTTTGCTACCTTTGCTTAGAACCATTTAGTGTGCCGATTAACCACACACGCTCCACTAACGTCTTTGCAAGGGCACAAAGTGTAATTTCATGGAATTGCATCAATTCACTTTTGCCTAAAGTAACTAAGATTGGGAATTTTGTAAAAGCATTTAGTTACTTTAATTTTTTACTTCATTATACTTATAATGGAAGTTTTCTGTCCTATCCTACCGTTCGGCTAACGACCCTCCACCAGTCAAGAGTGCGGTGGGTAAGAGTGGATACCCATTCAATTGTCATTTTATAGGCAATTTCCTTAAACACCCCTTATAGACCAGCTTCATGAATGAGGCCTACTAACGGTAAGATTGACTGGTTACTCATACATATATAATACTAGACTTTTAATGTTATATATAGTATAGGGTGTATTTTACACTTTTCAAAATACTGGGTGTTCTAATTTAATAAATTATACTTTTAATTTAATTAAATATAAACCAAAACTTTATGGGTTTATTAAATCTCTTTTAATTATACACCTTAATTAATTAATAAAATCATAAGGGTGTGATTTGAAATTTTCAAAACAATACTAGGGTTTTAGAATTTAACATTTCTAAATTAAACTTTTAATCAACTTTTAAATTCCAAAACTTGAGGGCAAGTTTTGAAACATTTTAAAACATTAGGGTTTAACTTATTTAAATTTCAAAAACAAAACTTTTAAGTTCAAATTTAAACTATAAAACCTAAAGGGATTTTTTCAAACTTTTCCAAACTTTGTCAAGAATATTCTAGATCACAAAATTCAAATAAGGCAATTAACAATTAATTGGTGGTTATCTAATTTGACCTAGTCCAAATTCTTGCAAGATAATTCACCAAATAATTCAAATAATTAAATCTAATCATATAAGGAAATAATTATCTAACTAATATGAATTTATCTTTAATTTTGGCAAAGATAATCACCCAATATCATAAAAATATGATTTATATCAATAAAAAACGTTTTGGTAACTATCCCACAGCCAAAAGAGCACAAAATCCCGGTTTTCCGTCTTTCTGACCAGCTAACTCGTCGAGTCAGCCATGGAATCGGCAAGTTCACCATGGACTCGGCAAGTGTATCTATGAACTCGCGAGTTCAACCCCCAGAAACCCTAAATTTCGAATTTTAAGCAAGGATAATCCATAATAGCATCAAATACATCAAACAACCAACCATGGCTCTGATACCACTGATGGATTTTGAGCAAAACATCATTCCTATGGTGTACATGCAAACCCTAATAGCTTTTGGATCTAGTTTGTCTAATGAACATGCAATTGAATATCCAAAGTTATAAACCCTAGATCTAGCATACAAATAATCATATTAACATAAGAATGGTGTTTAGATCTTACCTTGATTGTTATGTAGCAATAACAATCTCAAATCCTCCTTGTAATGGCTTTAGAAAGCTTAGAGTCACAAGTGTCACTCCTCTAATGGCTCACAAACACCAAGAGCAAGAGGATGAAGAATGATAAGAGAGGAGGCACCCAAAAATGTGTAGAAACCCTAAGGAAACTCTTCACCACGTTTTTTGGTGCTCTAGGGATCCTTAAATAGTGAGGCTGTTAGGGTTATCTAACAAGGAAACCCTAATTTGACTGCTTAGGCCCTAAGCAACCCATAGACTCCCTCCTTAGAGGCCTTGGACGATTTCTAATGGGTTTCCCCTTAGAATTCATCCACTCCATCCTCTATGGAGTCCATTAGCTCAAATTCAACTATCACACAGTTGACAGTTTTAGTCCCCTTTATTTAATTAATCTCTTTTAGCCACAAAATTAATTCTTATTAATTCTTGACTATTATTAATTAAACAATATGATTTCCCCTTTAATATATTATTCTCATAATATATTAATAAATCATAATTAATCCTCTCTCTCCATAATTCATCCTATCAAGTTGCTTTGGTGAAGGCAATCCAAAAGGACCATGCACCATCGGGTCAAGTACATACCAAAATAGTTATGGACTTAGACACTAATCCAACATATTGGAACTCAGCGGAGGTGCAGTTGCATAATAAGAACAGAGAGATAAAGTTGGAGACCGAGAGGAAAGAGAAGAGGATAACCCTAGTTTAAAGTGAGCCTAAAACTAAGTCGTTCAAGCTCGCCGATCCTAGACCTAAAGGTCAGACGGGACGTACTTTCAACAAGTGTAAGAAGGTTCGTGAGGATCCTTATCAGATAGGGTCCGCCTGTTACATGTGTAGAAAAGAGGGTCATTTTGCGAATAATTATCCTTAGGGTATCTGAGTTTGCTTACAACCAGACAGTTCATGTGAAGGTAGATTGTCCACTACTTATAGCCAGACTAGTGCATACCCCAACTCCTGCAACATTGCATATCATTGACAGCCATCAGGGGAAAGTTAAGGCCCCAATGGCCATGGTTTGTTCCTATCAGCTGACAATAGAGGAGGGTAGGGAAGTTCCTGGCATTGTTACTACTATGTACCTATTTATATTTCTGTCAAAATTTATCTACTGCATGCTTATGGTTAGGTATGTTTCTAATAAACTCGTTTCATGCTTTAGTGCTGCTTGACTTGGGGGTGAGTCAGTATTTTGTATCGACTTATTTTAGTAGAAGTTTTCATGTTGTTCCTGGAGCATTGGATCGACGATTGCATTTTTCCATTGTCGGCGACCGTACGGTTTTAGCTTTGAGTGTTTATCGTGGTTGTGTGTTATAGATTTTTTGTATGGAGTTTCCAGTTGACCTCATTCCCATTCCAATGGGTGATGTTTGAGTGATCTTGGATACGTATTGGTTGAGCCAGTTCGGGGCTATGATTGATTGTGAGTGGTAGTTAGCAATGGTTCGTACCCCAAGTGGGGGAGAACTGACCTTCTACGATGAGGGTATCGGAGTTTATTCGGGTTTCTGCTCTGTTGCGAGGGCTAATATATCTCTACAACATGGTTATTCGGGGTATCTGACTTATGTGTTTGACCATGTGGAAGAAAACAAGATATTTTTTTTTCTGATGTGGCTGTGGTTTGCGAGTTTCTAGATATTTTTTTAGATGATTTACCTGGTGTGCCTCCAGAGAGACAAGTTGAGTTAAGGGTCGATCTGATCCCAGGTACAGACATGATTTCGAAGGTGTCGTACCGCCTTGCACTGCTTGAGATAAAGTATTTGTCCTTAAAGCTTCTGGACCTATTAGGTAAGGTGTTTATCCGATTGAGTAGTTCACCATGGGAAGCATCGATCCATTTTTTTCAGTAAGAAGGATGGTTCGTATCAGATGTGCATAGACTACAGGGAGTTGAACATGCTGACTGTTAAGAACCATTATCCACTTTCGAGGATTGATGACCTTTTTAATTCGCTTTAGGGTGCAACTTGGTTTTACAAGAGCATTTGGAGGTCAGGATACCATCAGGAGAGGGTTAGAGATGAGGATGTGCAGAAGACGGCCTTCCGGACTCGTTATGGTAATTATGCGTTCGTGGTGATGCCATTTGGGTTGTCTAATGCACTAACAACGTTCATGGATTCTATGAACCGGGTATGTAAACCAATGCTTGACTGGTATGTGATCGCATGCATTGATGATATCTTAGTCTACTCTAAGACTAAGGAACAACATGTAGATCATATGCAGGAAGTCCTTGAGGTTTTTAGGAAGGGGATGTTGTATGTCAAGTTATTCAAATATGAGTTTTGGTTACATGAGGTTCAATTTTTGGTTCAGCTCATCAACCAGGATAGTATTTTGGTTAATCCGGCCAAGATCAAGGCGGTGATGAAGTGGGAGGTTCCGAAGACTACATTTGAGATTCGAAATTTCCTTCGGTTAGCAGGTTATTATTAGAGATTTATTCAGGAGTTCTCCAAGATCGAAATTCCCTTTACCCGTATCACAAGGAAGAGTGTTGCTTTTCGGTGGGGGCTTGAGCATCACGACATTTGAGACTTTGAGACAGAAGTTATGTGAGGCACCAATTTTGACCCTTCCTGAGGATGTTTCTGACTTTTTAGTTTATTTTTATGCTTCGATCATAGGGTTCGGTGTCGTGCTCATGAAGCGAGGTCGGGTGATTGTTTTCGCTTCTAGATATCTCAAGTCTCACAAGACTAATTATCCAACTAATGATTTGGAGTTGGGGGAAGTAGTTTTTCCCCTCAAGATTTGGCGACATTACCTGTATGGGATTCGTTTTACCATCTACATGGTTAGATGGCTTGATGTAGTGAAGCACTATGATTGTGAGATTCTGTATCACCCAAGTACATCTAAATCTACATGGTTTGTTGAGTCTTAAGACTATCAGTGTACCGATTCAAGATACTTGTTTCATGATGACGATTGTGACACTACTATTGGATATGATAAAGGGAGCTCTGGCTAAGGCGTTTAAAGAGGAGAACTGGAAAAGTGAGAGGGTAGTTGGATAGGTTTCTGCATTCTAAACATGAAGCAACATAGATGGCTTGATGTAGTGAAGGACTATGATTGTGAGATTCTGTATCATTCGGGTACATCTAAATCTACACGTTCGTTGAGTCGTAAGACTATCAGTGTACCTATTCGAGATACATGTTTTAGGATGATGATGGTGACACCAATATTGGATATGATAAAGGGAGCTCAGGCTAAGGCGGTTAAGGAGGAGAACTGGAAAAGTGAAAGGTTAGTTGGATAGGTTTCTGCATTCGATATCGACATTCAAGGTTTGTTGGCTTTTCATGGTAAAGTTTTGGTTCCTTATTCAGATGGGGCTCATTAGACTTTGATGGAGGAGACCCATAAATTGATGTTTTTAATTCATCCCGACACCAAAAGATGTATAGGGATTTGAGGCACGACTATTAGTGACTCAACATGAAGCGAGATGTAAGACCACATGGCAAGCTACAATCATTGTAGATTCCACTATGGAAGTTGGAGCAGATTACCATGGACTTCACCACGAAGATATCGAAAACTGCTAGAGGTTTTGACATTATTTAAGCTTCTGGAGCCTTGTTGTTAAAGAAAAAGAGATTGCATGTGCATGCCTTGAGTCCATCCACTGGAGATTACCTTTTTTGAGGATTTTAGGCTTAGGGTTCTAGATCATGGCTTCTTGAGATGTCTAAATGGATAAAGTTGGAAACTTTATCTAGTAAATACCATAAGAGAGTTTGATTTGAAGTTTGGGACTCTTGAACATAAGAATTAAGGTCCGAATGAGTAGGGTTATTAAGCTGAGTTTCATGGCACGCCTATTAGGCTTTCAAGGTGTGATTTTTGGGTCTGTCCCGAATATTATGTCACCTAGTGACTCACAACCTGACCATTAGCTGACAATGAAATGATTTCATTGGCCATTAACCGTTGACTTTTTGCCCAGTTTGACTTTTGGTCAAACTAAGGGTTTTGAGTTTTAGACTGAGGTTTCACCTCTGATAGGTTAGGAGGTTTGTTTATCTGATTAGGGAGTCACTAAGTGTTGAACTTTCAGCTTGTTTTTTAGGTGGTTTTTCTCACTGTATTACTTATGTGATAGCTATTATGTCGTGGTTGTATGCTTAGCTAGAATAGCAGAGTCTTGCTTTTTTCTTGTATATTTACATGCTTCATTGCGTTGACATGGACCGGGGGCTGATGGACCAGTTCGGTTGAAACACACCGGTTGGGTTAAAAAAGACTTATTGTTGTTATGTATAGTTATTATGTGTATGTGATATTTTAGGGAACTCACCAAGATTTGTCTTATAGTTATAGATTAAATGTTTCATGTACTTTAGATTATTGTGAGAATGCGAAGGTGTGACAGTACACACTCATTAGTTGCTTTGATGTTCGATATTGCATGGTGTTTTATGAAGCTCTGATTTTTGGGGATTATGACTTATTGAACAAATGGTCGTATTTTGTTTGGTTTTATAAAAATGACTTTTATCTTATTTAAAAATTATAAAATTTATTGTGAAAATTGGGATGTTTCTGGAATGCCAAAAGATTACTCAACAAGAGCATCAGCATGTGTGGGCATTGTTCAATGGATCGCTAGACTTGTTTACCTTTTCTTTTTAGAAGGTTATTCATTCTCATAAACCAGTATGAATACTCTAATGTACAATTGTGGGAGCTTTGTTTGGACCACCCACAATTTTAACAATGTTAATTGAGTATAAATATGCCATATTTTATTTTCCATGGATTAAAAAGCTAGTTTAGTGTTCCTTTTGAAAATATAATGGTTTAGATGTAAGACTTCTAAACTATAGATAAATCTGAGAGTCAGAGGATCCTCACAATAATAAATTGTTCATTTGGATAGCTAGTACCAACTATCTGATACCAAATGTTAGCATCAGTTTACAATCCAACAATCATGACATATAGAATGCAAAATATTTAAATACTTAGTAAACAAATAACTAAGAGTAAACACTGAAAACACAACATGGAGAATAAGATGTTAGATATTTGTGACAATCTTGGGGTTGTCTTTGGTAGACGATACATCATGCCTTTTATAGGAAAACAACGTATAACATGTCTAATCAAATCTTAGAGGCATGGGTCTAAGATAATATAAAATTATCCTAACTGTTACATAGTACAACTAACTATTATCCAATGCGGACATGCCATAAACAAACTATTAATAAATAACAACATAGTGGATAACAGATGTACAAGACCACTGACATGTTCTTCAACTATTGATCGACTTGTTGTTGATGAACATATGACTTCTGATTTTATCTCATCAATCCGCATTCTTCTAGGGACTCTTCCTATGTTTCAACATCATTAGTAATTAATTTGAATATTCTGGAACCTTCCTCAATATTAAAGGGATCAATTTTATCCTAGGGATATAAGGATATGGACTGATTTGAATAAGGATAAGGATTATCCTTAAAAAATTGAGCTAAATTGGAGACTTTTAATAAGACGCTAAGAGTCAAACCCTGACACTTCTTGCTTCTCTGATTTTCATCTAGCTCTCCCATCTCTCTCTCTCTCTTTCTCTCTCTCTCTGTCTCTCTCTCTCTCTCTCTCTCTCTATATATATATATATATGTGTGTGTGTGTGTGTGTGTATGTATGTATGTATGTATGAAAATTATAACCCTTTTCTAGGGTTATAGGATTTTTGGAAAAAGGCATCCTTTCTCCTAAAGTTCCTTTTTCTAGTTGGTGTTTTTGGTGTGATTCCTGTAGAGGGATTCCTGGTTTAGGTCCTTGTCATCTTTTAGTTATGGCTATCACAAGATCTCAATCGATAAACCAAGAAGATCAAGAGATTAGTATCTTTCTTATTTTAAAGTAGACTGCTATAATAATAAAACCTAGATCCTTAGGATACATGTATAATAGGGTGTAAATGTTTTATTCCATTGTATAAACTAGTTTGTATAGAGTGTATCAATTCCCAATAGTGGTATCAGATCCAATAGGTTTTAGTTATATGCACTACTACAAATGAAAATGCCAAAAAAAAAAAATTAAATTTTGTCAAACGTATAACGCCCTGTGGAGTATGGCACGCCTCATCGGGAGTTGTTGAATTCCTCGAATTTGCATAAGGACATTAATATAAAATAACATTACATAAGATTTAAATCTGTAAATTTAAATTGAATCGAGTTTTAAATATTATTTAATAGAGTATTAAATATTAAAATTTAAGATAAATCCAAATAAGTTAAGTCTCTTAATTTGAATATTATATAAATTAGCATATTTTTAATATTATTTAAAAAGGATTTAAATTTGGATATCTAATTAGAAATTTGAAATATTATTTAATACAGAATTAAATTCGAATCCTTAATAAGACATACATTAAAAATATTATATTTATTATATAGTATAATTACTATAAGTATTACATAATTACAACATGTACCTTCACATGTTTACATAAAACATTATTAGTCGAACCATTACATTAACCAACTTTAATGCTATGAGAGAGGTTTAAGGAGGTCTCTTAGATTTCAAATGAGGTCAGGTTTTAAAAGCTCATAGCTTACCACCCTGACCGTCTCTTTCCATTTTGAGAGTGGAGTTACCAAAAGTGTGTGATAGGATACATGTTCAACTTTAAACATATTAACTAAAGTAATAAAAGAAAATTCCTATTTTATATAATTAAAACTATGAATCATGTGTTACCCAGGAAAAAGTCACATTTATTTATAACCTGTTGATGGAGTGTGTGTGGTTAACCCACAAATCAATGTGAGGATTACGGTTGGAAACGATGTGAAACTCGCAAATTTCAAGTGTAATTTGAGTCGAGCATCACATGGTTTTTGAATGGATGATTCACCTGATGGGTTTTGAGCATTCTAACACTTCCTAAGTGTACATGAAACCCTAATAACCTTGGATCTATGTTTGTCTAATTATCATGCAAAGTTGAATTCCAAGGTTATATTCCTATCTAGCATACATGGGGAACAATTTCTAACTTGAATGAAAGATAGAATAACTTACCTTGTTGTTGCTTATGATCCTTGAAACCTTGTGAGCCTAGCATCCCAAGTGTGATGCCTCAAATGCTTCACACAACACCAAATGCTCTTGGAAAGACTTTTGAGAGAATACACACTTCTTGAAATCGGCCTAGCCCTCTTGTTTCATATGTGTAGCCAATTTTGGTGGAGAATGGGATTCTTATATAGTGTTGACACATCTAGGGTTACACCATGTAAACCCTAATGTGTCATGACTCTTCATTTCCATGACCCATGGGTTTGTAACTCCCATGGAGCATCCATGGAGCATCCTATGGGTGGAACCCAACTTGATAATCCATGGAGCCTCTTAGCCCACTATACAAGATATGAATGATTTACATAATCAACCCATATATTTAATTAGTTATCTTTTGATCACTTAATTAATTCTAAATTAATTCTTTGATCAAACTAATCAAATAATATTATTAATATATTAGAACTTATAATATATTAATAATCTCCAAGTGTTATTCCTCTCATTTAGTCTATCCAATTACATGGTGCCATGCAACCCAAATGGACCATGCCGGGTCGGGTCAAGTACTGACCCGAAATAGTTATGGACTTAGACACCTTATCCAACAGTCTCCCACTTGGATAAGTCTAATAACTATAACTCCAGTACTTCAGCAACCGACCGGAAATCGTAGCTCTTTCAAGGTCTCTCGGAACTGAGAAGATGTTGATACGCCATTTAAGATAAGTGATCATATAATCCTCTGTTCTAGATATCAGCCGGACAAATACATGGAACAATGTCTTACTTATTGTCCAGCAGTTTGTTTCCCGATTTCCGATTTGTTTGACAAAGAACTTAATTGAACACATCAACTTAGTTCTGACCGGGCCCGGTACATAGGTCAAAACAAAATCATCGAGGGGCCCAGATATCAGCTTCTAATCCAAGAAGGAACAAATAAACTTCGACTCATATGTTTGTTCTACCACTCATTGAATTATACACAAAAGCACGTTTTATAACATCGAGTTACCAATGCGTTTTCGTACAATCAATGCATAACCAACTTGTAAGTAACAAATCATATCTCTAGGTTTGAAGACTTATATGATATTACCGTCTCACAATCACTCGAGATAGAATTCCATGAAGTGATTCGAGTGAGCGTGGGTTGAGTCCAATGCTCAGAACTTATGACCACTCATGATTGTTGTAGCCTTTTCCAACACCTTAGACCTCTGCAACCAATCATGACAGTCTTGATTCATACCTACTTCCGACATATGACCGACTGTGGAGGTTTGAATAATATGTTATACCAAACAAAATTATTCTGGAAGTCAAAACATGCAAAAGAAATATAGTAAACGATCGACAAGAGATAGCAACACTTTACTCATAAATAAACACCTTTTATTCATCATCTAATGTCAATTACACTTTACAAATTTCGAGGTTATCTAACTACTAAATCTAATATCATCCTTCAGCCCTATGCTCCGAGCATGCTGGAGATGCTTAACCCGAGTCAGTCCCTTCGTGAGGGGATCTGCTGGGTTCTCATCCGATAATACCCTCTTTTCCACGAGGAGTCCTTCTTCTATTCGATGTCTGATAAAATGGTATTTTCTGTCGATGTGTCTGGATCTCCCGTGATCCCTTGGTTCCTTGGCTAAGGCAACAACACTTTCACTATCACAGAAAATTTCCATTGGCTCTTTAATAGCTGGTACAACTCCAAGGTCTCCAATGAAGTTCTTCAGCCATATCGCCTCCTTTTCCGCCTCGCTAGCTGCAATATACTCTGATTCACAAGTTGAATCAGCCACTGTCTCTTGCTTGGAACTCTTCCAAGAAATTGCTCCTCCATTTAGGGTAAAGACCCAGCCCGACTAAGAGCGGAAATTATCCCTATCAGTCTGGAAGCTAGCATCACTATACCCTACAACTCTCAAGTCATCACTCCCACCGAGGGTAAGGACCCAGTCCTTAGTCCTCAGTAGGTACTTGAGGATGTTCTTTACCGCAGTCCAGTGTGCCTTCCCAGGGTTCCCCTGATACCTGCTAACCATGCTCAGGGCAAAGGCTACATCAGGTGGAGTACACGTCATTGCATACATGATCAATCCTACAGCCGAAGCATAAGGTATTCGACTCATTTATGCTATCTCAGCCTCAGTGCTAGGGCTTTGTGTCTTACTCAATCTGGCGTTACTCTGGATGGGTAACTCTACTTTCTTGGAGTCCTGCATGCTGAATCTCTTCAGCACCTTATCCAAGTAGGTACTCTGACTAAGTCCAATTAGTCTTTTACTCCGATCTCTCAAGATCCTTATCCCTAGAATATAGGCAGCTTCTCCTAGGTCCTTCATAGAGAAACACTTCCCAAGCCAAGACTTAACTTCCTGCAGAGTTGGGATGTCATTTCCTATGAGTAGTATGTTATCCACATACAACACCAAAAATCTAACTATACTCCCACTAGCCTTGACATACACGCAAGACTCATCTTCACTCCTAGAAAAGCCAAATTCCTTGACCTTTTCATCAAAGCAAAGATTCCATCTGCGAGGTGCTTGCTTCAATCCATAAATGGATTTCTCAAGCTTACACACTCTATTAGGGTACTCGTTACTGACAAAACCCTCTGGCTGACTCATGTAAACATCTTCAGCCAACTTTCCAGTAAGGAAAGCGGTTTTGACATCCATTTGCCATATTTCATAGCCATGAAATGCAGCTATGGCTAACAGAACCCGAATAGACTTAATCTTGGCAACTGGAGAAAAGGTCTCATCATAGTCCACTCCAGGAATTTGAGAGAAGCCCTTTGCAACCAGTCTAGTATTATAAGTGTGTACTTTAACATCGATGTCGGTCTTCTTCTTGAAGATCCATTTGCACCATACTGTCTTACAACCTGGTACATTCTCAACCAAGTTCCAAACTTGATTGTCATAGATGGACTGTATTTCGTTGTCCATTGCCTCTTTCCAGTTGGCTGACTCAGGGCCTGCCATGGCTTCTGCGTAACTGTTAGGTTCATCCAGACCTATTAGTGTCTCATCACTGATAAGTGTATCTCCTTCTGCAGTAATATGGAATCCATAGTAATGCTCAGGAGCATTCCTAACCCTTTTGGAACGCGTCAGAGGTACAGACTTGTTAATTAGCTCAACAGGAGTTTCCTCCTAAAGTTGAGTGCCAGGGTTTGAAGTTCCTTCACCGCTTGAATATTGAATTTCTTAAAGATCAACTTGCCTCCCACTGTTTCCTTGGCTTATGAACTCTCTCTCTCTCTCTCTCTCTCTCTCTCTCTCTCTCTAAAGAAAGCCCTCCTTGCTATAAAGACCACATTTTCACTAGGTCTATAGAAGAGGTAACCTAAGGATTGTTGTGGGTAGCCGATGAAAATACACCTCTCGTTTCGGGGTTCGAGCTTATCATGAGTCTCGCATCTCACGAAAGCCTCGCAACCCCAAATCTTGATGTGGTCTAGTTTAGGTACTTTACCAGTCCACATCTCGTGAGGAGTTTTGGCAACTTTCTTTGTAGGGACTAGATTAATGATATGGGCGACAGTCTCTAAGGCATACCCCCAGAATGAGATTGGTAGCGAAGCTCGACTCATCATGGAACGAACCATATCCAACAAGGTTCGATTACGCCTCTCAGCCACACCATTCAACTGTGGTGTCCTGGGAGGTGTCAATTGTGAGACTATCCCACATTCCCTTAGATAGTCAAGGAACTCTGAACTAAGATACTCACCACCACGATCGGATCGAAGAATCTTAATGTTCCTGCCCAATTGATTCTCGACTTCCTGTTTAAATTCCTTAAACCTTTCAAAAGTCTCTGACTTATGCTTGATCAAGTAGACATATCCATATCTACTATAATCATCAGTAAAAGTCAAATAATAACGATTAGCATCCCTTGTGGCGTGTTTGAATGGTCCACACACATCCGTGTGTACAAGGTCCAACAAACCTTCACCCCTCTCACAAGAACCTGTGAAGGGTGACTTTGTCATTTTTCCAAGTAAGCATGACTCGCAACTATCATCTGACTTTAGGTCAAACGACTCCAAAAGTCCATCCTTTTGGAGTTGGCCTATGCGTTTCTTGCTTATATGTCCAAGACGACAATGCCATAATGATGCTTTATCCAAGTTATTATTAACAGAATCAATACACAATACATTATTTCCTAAGTTATCAACCACAGATACTGTTTCATACACGCCATCACAAGGTAATGCTTTAAAATAAAGAACATTATTAAAGAAAGCATTAATCGAACCAACTTCATTTTCAAATGAAAAGGTGAAACCTTGTTTATACAATGCATGAAAGGAAATAATATTTCTTGCCATTTCTGGCGAATAACAACACTTATTCAAATCTAAACTAAACCCACTACTTAGCAATAAAGTATAAACTCTAATCTTGGTGACAGGTAAAGCTTTCCTATTCCCCATGATTAAGTTTATTCTTCCTTGCTCCACATTCTCACTTCTTCTTAGTCCTTGCAAGTCACAACAAATATGAATACCACAACTGGTATCAAGGACCCAAGATTTAGAATGGTGTGAGTTATTAGAAATGATAGTGTAAATACCTACATGGTTGGGTTTAACTTTCCCATCCTTCACATCTTGCTGGTATTTTGGGCAGTTCCGCTTCCAATGTGATTTTTCATGGCAATAGAAGCATTCAGCCTCTTTTGGGTCAGAAGAAGGAGTGACAAAACCTTTCTTGGTTCCACTTGAAGAAGAGCCATCAAGGGTCCGAGCCTTGGTACCCTTAGAAGAGCTCTTTCTCTTCTTCCCTCGACTTTTCCCGATTGCCAAAACCAGAGTAGAGTTTGGAGTAGGAGTGTTAACAACCGACTTCCCCTTAAGACCTGTTTTTGCGGTCTTGAGAAGTCCCTAAAGTTTGCTGAGTGTGACCTCATCCTTATTCATGTGATATGTCATGCGGAATTGATCATAGCACGATGGTAAGGAGTGCAAAATGATATCTATTGCAAGCTCCTTAGGGAAGTTCACATTAAGCTTCAGCAATCGATCCACATACCTTTGCATATTCTGCATGTGGCTCGTGACGGATTCCCCGTCCTTCATCATGGTTGTTATCATGGAGCAGATGATTTCATACCTCTCTTGTCATGCACTTTGATGGTATCTTTCCATCAGATCTTGGTGCATTTCATAAGGGTAGAAATCCTCATAAGACTTTTGGAGTTCCGCTGTCATCGTGGCCATCATGATGCATGCCACTTTCGTAGCATCCCTTTCATGTGCCTGAAAGTCAGCGATCTCCTGGGGAGTTGCAGTGGTCTCATCAATCTCCTTAAGCTCCTTGTCAAGGACATATTCTTTGTCCTCGTAGCGGGTAATCATCCTGATGTTTCTGATCCACTCATTGAAGTTGGATCCATCAAAAGTGACTTTCCCACACAAGTTCATAAGGGTAAAGGAGCCATTAGGATTAGTGCCAGAAGCAGCATTGTTTGAAGACATCTGAAAGAAAAGGACAAGATTAGTTTAGATATTAAGAGAGTCCTTAATAAAACACCCAAATGTAATATTAAGGCTAGGACCCAATCACAATATATTATAACTTAGAAGAGGTATGCTGTAATCCAAGCTATAACATATTTGAAAGGTAGGTGAATGACGATTCACCAGTTTCCACCACGAAAACCGAAATATTAAATATTAGGTTTTTGATTGGTTCTTAGAAATTCCTAGATTCTTTGAGAATCAATGAACTTTTCAAAGGCATGTTTCAATCTCGAGTGTGCCCTCCAAGTTTTGTGACTGGGATACCGAGGATCAAAAAACGAGGTGTGTAGTAACCATGCAAATCACTTGGTACCCTTAAAGTTTATCACTCAATCGATGTGCCGGTAAACCACACACGCTCCACCGATACTATAATAAACCTTAAGTCACCCTTTACCTACCTTGTTAAGTCCAAGTTAGTGTGCCGGTTAACCACACACGCTCCACCAACGACTTAAACAAAGTGTAAAGTGTAATTTCATGGATTAGCACCTTATTCACATTTTTCCTAAAGTAACTAAGATTGGAAATTTAATAAAAACATTTAGTTACTTTATAATATTCATCATACTTTTACTGAGAATTTATAAGTCCTTGTCTTACCCGTTCGGCTAACGACCCTCCACCGGTCAAGCAAGCGGTGGGTGAGAGCGGACACCCATTAAGTTTCCATTTTATAGGGAACAACCTTATACCCACCTTATAGACCGGCTTCATGAATGAGGCGTACTAGCGGTAAGACGACTTTGTTCTTATATATATATAATTATTAAATCATAATAATATATGTATAAGGGTTGAATTTTAACTTTTAAAATTCTAAGGGTTGGAGCTAAAGTTTTTAACATGACTTTACTTGTTCCAAAACTTGAGGGCAAGTTTTGTAAACTTTCAAAACTTTTCATTTCTTGTAACTTATGAGTTTATTAGAGTAATAAAAATGAAGACTCTTCATTTTTCTAACTCTTGTGTTCTTTTAATGGTTTTAACTCAACTGACTTTTGGTTTTCCATAACTTGAGGACAAGTTATGAACTCCATTAAAACACATTATGATCAAGAATTAAACTACCACATAGGTTACAAATAATTCCTATGATCATCTAAACATCATAAGATCAAGAACATGAATATAAACACTTTCATGAATCAAAACTACACTTAAAACTTTGTAACTTTGATAACTAGTTGTTGTAAATGGATTAGCAAAGACATTACACCATCTAAAACAAGTTTTCAAGTACCAAAATAGTTTAGGGTAATGTTTCTAGTCCATTTCCAGCAACTAAAGTCAAAAATCTGAACTCTGTGGCTCCTACTCGCCGAGTTCATGAACCTACTCGGCGAGTAGGTTGAAGATACAAGTGAACTCGGCGAGTCTCCCCATGGACTCGGCGAGTTCATCAGGCAGACAACAAGCTTTTCGACTTTTTACAACTTTTAAGAACAAATAACAAACAAACAAGCCTAGGCTCTAATACCACTGATGGGTTTTGAGCATTCTAACACTTCCTAAGTGTACATGCAACCCTAATAACCTTGGATCTATGTTTGTCTAATTATCATGCAAAGTTGAATTCCAAGGTTATATTCCTATCTAACATACATGGGTAACAATTTCTAACTTGAATGAAAGATAGAATAACTTACCTTGTTGTTGCTTATGATCCTTGAAACCTTGTGAGCCTAGCACCCCAAGTGTGATGCCTCAAATGCTTCACACAACACCAAATGCTCTTGGAAAGACTTTTGAGAGAATACACACTTCTTGAAATCGGCCTAGCCCTCTTGTTTCATATGTGTAGCCAATTTTGGTGGAGAATGGGATTCTTATATAGTGTTGACACATCTAGGGTTACACCATGTAAACCCTAATGTGTCATGACTCTTCATTTCCATGACCCATGGGTTTGTAACTCCCATGGAGCATCCATGGAGCATCCTATGGGTGGAACCCAACTTGATAATCCATGGAGCCTCTTAGCCCACTATACAAGATATGAATGATTTACATAATCAACCCATATATTTAATTAGTTATCTTTTGATCACTTAATTAATTCTAAATTAATTCTTTGATCAAACTAATCAAATAATATTATTAATATATTAGAACTTATAATATATTAATAATCTCCAAGTGTTATTCCTCTCATTTAGTCTATCCAATTACATGGTGTCATGCAACCCAAATGGACCATGCCCGGTCGGGTCAAGTACTGACCCGAAATAGTGATGGACTTAGACACCTTATCCAACAACATGTGTTCTATGACCCATAACATCAATGTCACCAAAATTAAATAAGCACAATATGAGATTAACATGCCACTGACTCTAGCTAATGAATCTCAAAAGATTTAAGAGTTTAATAAAGAATAAAATCAGCAAAGAGTTTTTCCCACCTAAATAACCTCTTGACGTTTTTAGTACATCCCTTTACACATTACAAAGAAAAATGTGGATCCTAGCCTTGTTAAATAATTCTTAGGGGTAAATTATTTTAAGGATAAATCAAACTAACTAAACTATATCTTCAGTTTTATCAATGGAGAAACTCATTGGCCCTAATTACCTTGATTGGATCTACACACTAAGGATCAGACTGATGTATGAGAACAAAGTTTATGTTCTTGATGAGGATCTCCCAGAACGTGATGATGAATCTACTGATGAGGATATGGCCACTTATAATAAGCATTAAGATGAGTCGACTAAGGTTGCTTGACTTTATTGGCGACCATGTTTTGTGAGATCTAAAAGAGCTTCAAGATTCTTTGGGCGTTCAACATAAAGAAGCACCTAAAGTAAATGTTCCAAGGACAAGCTCGACAGGAACAATTTGGGATCGTGAAATCCTTGATCACTAGTATAAATGAAGATGGGAATTCTATGTGTATGTACATTCAGAAAATAAAAATCATACATGAACAAAGTGGAGAATATAGGTGTCTAGTTTCCAAAGGGGTTGGCCATTGACATGGTTCTCAACTCACTTTCGAGTTCATACAACCAATTTATTATGAATTACAATACGAATAGTATGGAAAATACCTTGATGGAGCTTCATGACATGTTACAAATTACCAAAGAAAGTATTCTTAAGACTAGAATCTCCACCACTATTGATACCAGCTTGAGTATTAGGCATGGTAATGCTACTAAGAAGATGAAAAAGTTTTCTCATCCCAAGGGAAATGGAAAGACCAATGTATTAATGTCCAACCAAGGTCTCAAGAGAAAGTTCGATTTTGAAATAGCACCTACTACTAGCCCCACAGAGGCCATTTGTTTCTACTACCAAGAAAAGGTCATTGGAAATGTAGCTGCTTGAAGTACCTGGAAGAACTAAATAAGAACAAGGACAGAGAGTGTGTCACTTAAGGTATTTTAATGATTGAACTCTATAGTATGTCGACTTGTAATTTTTTCATTATTGATACTGGAGATGGTACTCATATTTTCTTGGATATGCAGGGACTAAAGGAAAGTATGTTACACCCTGAAACCGAAGGCGGAAACGTTCCGAGGCGGAGGTGACATCATGCGTAGTATCACAACCAATGTACATAGTAAGCAAAGTAAACACAAAACTTTACATTACATAGAATCATTTACATTTGTTTGAAAGTAAAGTTATACAAGTGTTATACATATATATTATAGGAACAAAAGCAAAGACAGGTCTTCTATACGCTCCGACTTGTCCAAAAGATCGCGATGTACCTGTCTAATGCGGACCTGAGAATACAAGCAGTTTGAAAATCAACATAAAGCTGGTGAGTTCATAAGCAGTTCATTTTTGAAAAGGAATAAGTTTCCTTTGGTTTTCTGACAAAGTTGGTATCCAAAAAAATCCCATATTTTCTTATAAAAACAGTTTAGTTATCTTTCGTTACACAATTCGATTACGAGTTGTTATGTTATCCCAGGAAAATCCCTTATTTTCCTAATTGTTTAGTTATCTATTCGTTACACAATTCGATTTGGAGTTGTTATGTTATCCTAGGAAAATCCCTTGTTTTCCTATTAGTTTAGTTATCCATTTGTTACATAATGTACTAATATTTACCATACTTGTAGTATTAGTTAGGTATTCTGATATCTTAGTTATCCTACACACGAATGTCAAATATCTACCATTCTTAGCCGTATTTTTGAATATTTGGATACACTAAGAAACGTACATTAACTGTATATTCGATGTTCTGGTGACTTCCAAAAGCGTACTTTAGACGTATTTCTGAAGCTCTGTCGACATCCAAAGGCGTATGTTTTCGAAACTTAGTCGATGTCCAAAGGCATACTTTCGAATTATTTCCGAAACTCTGGTGAAACTCAAGGCGTACGCTAACTGTATTTCCGAAGTCTTAGTGTCACCCAAAGGCGTTCTTTCGTATTCGTCTTTCGTATTCGTATTCGTATTCGTTCTATTCCTAACTATACTTTCGTATTCGTTCTATTCCTAACTGTACTTTTGTATTCGTTCTGTTCCTAACTGTACTTTCATATTCGTTCTGTTACTATTCGAGGGCGTATCTTATTAGTGTTAATCCTAGTTTAAGATTAGTATGAATCCTTTGTAAATTATAAAATGTAACATGGATTATAGCATTTTATAAAGGAATCTACATTTAGTCTGAAAGCTAAATCTGCAATTCGAACTATTGGTTAATACGATTTTCGATATTAAAAGCATACAAATTATGAAACATTTGAACTGAAAATAATAAGTTTAAGTACAAGATTTCCTTGTACTTTTTCTTGTATTCCTCCTCTGAAAAAATTTGAAAAACACGGAAAAAGAGTAGGGGTATCAACTCACCGGACGAGGAATGTATCAGCTAGAATGGTAAACGTCAGTTCGGGGCTTGAATGCGTGCGAGGTTCCTATGTAGTATGAAAAGATACACATTTGTATGTAATTAGGCTTTGAACTACTAATTAGTTGAGGATATACACTTCTAGTCGTGAAAACACTTCATTTCAAGTGTTTTGGAGTGACCCGGGTGACATCTATGGACGTATATGGCTTGGATATGGAGTTTACTCTTCAAGAGTAAACTCCCAAGAGAGTTTACGACCTTGATGACCCACTCCTCATGAGTTTACGGCCATAAACTCATGGTAGGGTTTTCTAGGGTGCTAAATGGCCTAATAACATTTGAGGGGTGATGCTAGGTTTGGTTTTAAGGCATTAGAAGTGTTTAACCCAGCATATGGACCATTATAAGGAGTTTACGGAAGTAAACTAAGAGTTTACGGCTGTAAGCTCCCCCACACACCTTCCTTTGATGTTTTGGTGGTCCTAGGTCATTTACAAGTGTTTCTAGCTAAATCTACAAGCCATGGAATGAATTTAAGGCACCAATTGACCCATTTATAGGAATTTAAGACCTAGGAACCCATCCTTGGGGGGTTTACAGCCGTGAACTCCTAAGGGAGTAGTTTTTAGCATGTTTAAGGCCCTTAACTTGATTGAGGTTGCTTCTAGACTTTATTCCAAGGCTTATGATGTGTTTAAGTGGCATCTTAACACTTTAAAATGAGTTTACTCCCCATGAATTGGTGTTTACGGTCCAAGCATGTTCTTGGGCAGTAAACTCATATTTAATCCTAAATGATGAGTTCAAGGTGTTCCAAGTCCATTCCAATAAGTCCTTAAGCCATATCTAAGCTCTAAAGGTGGCTTGGAAGGGTTTTAACGCTCAAAAACCCCATTTGCATGTGTTCACGGCCTAAGGCTGTTCCAGGGCCGTAAACACATGTTTATGGTCCTATTCCATGATTTGAACACAAAATTGAAGGCTAAAGATGTTATACTAGGAGCTAGGATAGTTACCTTGATAATTTGGAGCTTGAATTTGGATGATTTTGGCCAAGATTTGAGTTAGAGAGAGAGAGAGAGAGAGTAGTGAGAGAGGGTGCAAAAGCTTCAAATGGAAGCCTTTTGGACTTTAAATATGAATCAAGTTTGGGACACGGTGGAATTCTACCCGATACTGACGTTAGACGAGGCTTTTGGTCTTACACGATTAAGTTGTCGTAACCCGATATGGTTGAAACTAAAATTTTTCTAATTACTAGTTTGGGGCGTTTTCATGTGTTTCTAACGTGTTTGGATACTTACGAGGTCAAAATAAAAGTCTTAAATTAATTGACCTAATCCAAAAACGAAATCGGAACAATTTGCTAAAGACGAGTTTTACTGACGGAATGGGTTACGGCGATGGAACATCTTTGGGTTGTCACATTATCCCCCCGTTAGAGGGAATTTCATCTTGAAATTCAAATATTAAGATACAAGTTATGGAAAGAGGTGCGGATATATCTGCTTCATCGAATCTTTCACGTTCCCAAGTGAATTCAGGTTTTCACATGACATTCCAGCGAACCTTCACTATTGGGATGGGATTTTGTTTCGTACGTTTGATTTCTCAGTCTGTGATCTCGATTTGTCCTTCTAGGGAGTTTAGGTTTTTGTTGTTCTTGGTCACATCAGGATGGATTTTCTATGGTTTTATCAAATAGGTATTCATTAAGAATAGAGGCGCATAATACAGGTTGAACGTTGCTAAGTTCTGAAGGTACTCGGAGTTTGAAGGCTACATAATCGATCCTAACGAGGATCTCGAAGGGTCAAATGTACCTCGAGTTAAGTTTTCCATGCTTTCCAAAGTGTATCAGATCTTTCCAGGGCGAGACCATTAACAGGACATGATTTCCAACCTGGAATTCCAGAGGTTTCCGACTAGGCTTCTCAGGTCTGAGCGAGTAAACGGGGTTAGATGGTCATTGTCAATGCTTGGATTGATGTATCTCACTTTTTACTCCAAAAAAAGGGTACACCTTTCTGTGTCAGAGTGGTTAAGGGTTTGGTGATCCTGGAAGAATTTTTCTGAATGGGTCTGCGATAATAGCCGGCGAAACCCAAGAATTGACGGGTTTTCTGTGGGTGTTTTCAGTGCCGATCAATTCTCTATTGCTTCGATCTTGGAAGGATCTACATGTATGACTTCATTTCCTACTACATGACCAGGGTAAAATGGTTTGACTGAAGGGCATCACTACAAACTCATAGTGATCATATCGAGTCGTGAATACTGTCTAGGAAACATTATCTTCGTGAGAGCGTAGCTGATGGTGTCTTGACCTAACGTCTATCTTGGAGGAGTAGTTGGCTCCCTAAAGTTAATCGAAGAAGTCATCTATTCGGGAAAGAGGATATCGGTTTTGACGGTCAACTCATTTAGTTGACTGGATAACTCCTGCATTTCTGCTGGAGCTAAGCGATATGGAGATTTGGCTATGGGGGTAGTTCCAGGAATTAGGTCGATGCGGAACTCAGCTTGACGTTCGGAAAGAATTCCCAGAAGCTATACTGGAAAGACATCAGGAAAGTCACAGACTTCGGGGATGTTCTCGAGGTCTCTAACTTCATTTTTCTCGCGGATCACATGGGCTAGGAATGCATGGCATTCCTTTCGGGGAAAACTCTTGAGTTTTGATGCACGAAATGATACGAAGGTTGGAACCAAATTTATTGCCGTAGATCATGAGGGTCTGACCAGAGAGGAGATTGGGAAGGATGACTTTTCAATACAAAGGGTATCGACATGATTGGGACTCAACCGATCCATGCCATTGATATATTCAAAACTCTTTAGTGAAACTGACATTAGGTTAATGAGGAAAGAATGATTACTCAAGGTAAGGGTACAGCTTAGGAATAAGTCGTTAGCGCTCTCTTTCTCACCGCTAGCCATCTCGACGGTAAATGTTTTGGTTACTAGACGAGGACCATGTTTATGAAGATATTTGAATGAATGACTAATAAAACTTCCTTGACACTAGGTTCAAAAAGATGCGAGCATAAGAATTGTCGAGAAGAAATGTACCCGCGACGATGGTGGGATCAGCGGCTGCCTTATCCTGCTTCATAGCTAAAATCATCCCAACATTGTTGGCGTTGTTGGTGGTTGTTGCTTTTGGGCAGTTTCGCTTGAAATGCCCGATTTCACCGCACCTGTAGCAGGCCTGATTGACACGTGCTCCGGAAGCTTGATTGGTTGGTTGGGCTGGCGCCTTGTAGAATCGAATCGTATGCCTCTTTTTACCACAGTTAGAGCATGACAAATCATGGCATGGGTTGGGGTTATGGTGGTATTTACACTTGTGACATTGAGGAAGGGTACCAACATATCTAGTGGTAGGTGCTCGAGTTGTAGGAACAACGGTAGGAGTAGTAGCAACTTGGACTGCCACAGTTTTATGCTTCTTGGAGGGTTCTTGTGAACTCTGACCCTTTCGCTTTTTCCAGAAAACCTTCTTACTCTTACTACTCTCATTCGGGTGTTCCTGATCATCATCATGGTTTTGGGGGTAGGTGCTACTTCCTGGTCCACTGGACTTGCTAGGGTTCAAAAGCGTCATTGCAGCTGTCACAGCAGCAGTAACATCTGTTTGAAACAAGACAAGGTCAAACAGAGGAGAGTTGTTGTTCCTTGAGCTGGGTCCTTTCTTTGGATACATTTCGATCTAAAATGATTAGGAAAAAGAGGATGGTAAGTCCTCTATATTAAATCAAGAGATATGAAACAAGGGATATCTCTTTATGACAGACATAGAATTCTATTAAGCGATTAAGCAGGAATGGATTATCAAGACAGATAAATTATGGCTAAAGGAATGATCGAGGAGCAACGCTTGATTGAGGATTTCTATATTGAGACTGGCTCTAGAAATACTCCCATAGTATTTCATGATTCGCTGCGATGACGGCTCGTTGTTTGGGTATTGGGTAAGTTTTAGGCATGCTGTATACCACAGTCACTCCCAAGCACATGTTGGCCGTGTCTCGAATGAATATAGTTGATCAGGCTATATTGATCCTAGACATGACTACATAACTGCCCAGGTTTAACCGCAGCGTACAACACCCATTTACTTATGTTTTGTTCTACTTGTAGTTACGGATCTTGACGATTAGGTATACTTGTATACTTTTGAAAATACTTATATTTTAAAGTATACTTTTAGTTCAGAGCACTTAGGCCCCTTAATGTTTATAGTCTTATACCATGTAAGGTTTGGTATAATTAGTTGACTATAAATAAGGGATCTGATACCAATCTGTCATACCCCGAAACCGAAGGCAGAAACGTTCCGGGGCGGAGGTGACGTCATGCGTAGTATCACAACCAATGTACATAGTAAGCAAAGTATACACAAAACTTTACATTACATAGAATCATTTACATTTGTTTGAAAGTAAAGTTATACAAGTGTTATACATATATATCATAGGAACAAAAGCAAAGACGGGTCTTCTATACGCCCCGACTTCTCTAAAAGATCGCGGTGTACCCGTCTAATGCGGACCTGAGAATACAAGCAGTTTGAAAATCAGCATAAAGTTGGTGAGTTCATAAGCGGTTCATTTTTGAAAAAGAATAAGCTTCCTTTGGTTTTCTGAAAAAGTTGGTATCCAAGAAAATCCCATATTTTCTTATAAAAACAGTTTAGTTATATTTCGTTACACAATTCGTTTACGAGTTGTTATGTTATCCCAGGAAAATCGCTAATTTTCCTAATTGTTTAGTTATCCATTCGTTACACAATTTGATTTCGAGTTGTTATGTTATCCCAGGAAAATCCCTTGTTTTCCTAATAGTTTAGTTATCCATTCGTTACATAATGTACTAATATTTACCATACTTGTAGTATTAGTTAGGTATTCTGATATCTTAGTTATCCTACACACGAATGTCAAATATCTACCGTACTTAGCCGTATTTTCGAATATTTGGATACACTTAGAAACGTACATTAACTATATATTCGATGTTCTGGTGACTTCCAAAAGCGTACTTTAGACGTATTTCCGAAGCTCTGTCGACATCCAAAGGCGTATGTTTTCGAAACTCAGTCGATGTCCAGAGGCGTACTTTTGAATTATTTCCGTAACTCTGGTGACACTCAAGGCGTACACTAACTGTATTTCCGAAGTCTTAGTGTCATCCAAAGGCGTTCTTTCGTATTCGTCTTTCGTATTCATATTCGTTCTATTCCTAACTGTACTTTCGTATTCGTTCTATTCCTAACTATACTTTTATATTCGTTTGGTTCCTAACTGTACTTTCATATTCGTTCTGTTACTATCTGAGGGCGTATCTTATTAATATTAATCCAAGTTTAATATTAGTATGAATTCTTTGTAAATTATAAAATGTAACATAGATTATAACATTTTATAAAGGAATCTACATTTAGTCTGAAAGTTAACTCTACAATTCGAACTATTGGTTAATATGATTTTCGATATTAAAAGCATACAAATTATGAAACATTTGAACTAAAAATAATAAGTTTAAGTACAAGATTTCCTTGTACTTTCGCTTGTATTCCCCCCTGAAAACATTTGAAAAACACGGAAAAAGAGTAGGGGTATGAACTCACCAGAGAAGGAATGTATCAGCTAGGATGCTAAACGTTAGTTCGGGGCTTGAACGCGTGCGAGGTTCCTATTTATTATGAAAAGATACACATTTGTATCTAATTAGGCTTTGAACTACTAATTAGTTGAGGATATACACTTCTAGTCGCGAAAACACTTCTTTTCAAGTGTTTTGGAGTGACCCGGGTGACATCTATGGACGTATATGGCTTGGATATGGAGCTCACTCTTCAAGAGTAAACTCCCAAGAGAGCTTACAGCCCTAATGACCCACCCCCATGAGTTTACGGCCGTAAACTCATGGTGGGGTGTTCTAGGGTGCTAAATGGCCTAATAACATTTGAGGGGTGATGCTAGGTTTGGTTTTAAGGCATTGGAAGTGTTTAACCCATCATATGTGTCACACCGCAAAACCAAGAACGGCGGAAACGTTCTGGGGCGGAGGACGTCATGTACAGTATCACAACACAGTAAATGTAAATAAGCAAACAACATCATCCATTGCATTAAATATATAATTTTAATAGAAGCGGGTTCTGTACAGATTTAGACACCAAAAAATATAATGTAAATCAAAATAATATGATGAGTCTTGAATGCGCTCCATCTTCTCAAAAACTGGCATTGGTACCTGTCTACTGATGACCTGAGAATACAAGTTATTTTGAAAGAGTTTATCAGCATTAAGCTGGTGAGTTCATAAGTATTTTAGTGTCGATGTTTGTTATCAAAACGTTTAAACGTGTCTCAAGTATAAGTTTGTAAAATGTATGTAAGTGTTTGTAAAAGTTTGAATTTCTCAGAAAAACCTATATTTTCTATTAAAGTAGCCTTCTACCAAGGCTTAACAGTTTTGTATGCTCGTTTGTTGTAAAAGTGTGTAATTTCCTAAGTGTAACTATCATTTAACAAAAATAGTTTGTACATTAATGTTTAAGTGAGGTTATCACTAAAAATATGTAATGGGTAAATCATTGTAGTACTGTAGTTTTGTATTATAGGAACTACTGCTGTACTAACTACCTTAAACCGGATTTATATTAAGGTAAAATGTGATAATTGCACCATACTATCGACTGGTAACAACGACATACGAATGGTCGTAATAACGGAATGACGTTTGGCACCCGCATACCTGCAGGTCCGACTGTAGCTAGCAGCAAGGTGTAGGATAGTCAATCCAGTATAGATCTATACGCAAACTCACACTCTCCCTCCAAGAGAATTCTGGCTACAACTCAGGACATGACATTTAAGGCATGCTCCGATCCAGTGGATCACAATTGTTAACGTATTCTTGTATATGTAATGTAATGTTTCTCGTTCTAGTATAGTTGTATATGTTCTCTTTCTAGTATAGTTGTATATGTTCTCTTTTTAATATAGTTGTACATATTCTCTTTCTAGTATAGTTGTATATGTTCTCTTTCTAGTATAGTTGTATATGTTCTCTTTCTAGTATAGTTGTATATGTTCTCTTTCTAGTATAGTGTAATGTATAGACTCATGAATGAACTGACTCATTGATCTAGAAGTGGTAGTAGTATGATCCTGCGTTACCCCGATGGTAACTTACTAATGATGTGTCTAGTACGTATGATTATGGAAGTACTTTTATGTCTATATATGTATATTTGATATATAATTTATATTGAAACGACCCTCGGACGGCTACCCGACATCCCACCAAACCACATCCAAATCGAGGAAAAGGAAATAGGGCGGATGGCCTTCCTAAGCCCTTTAAACATTTCTTATATGTCTATACATATATGGGCATGCAATTTATAAGAAGTAAAACAAAGTTTAATAAAAGCATTTGATAAGTAAAAGAGTTGGTAAAACGTTTTGAAGTAAAACAGTTTGATAAACAGTTTGAACAGTGATAAAATCATTGGTTTTCTAGTTATTAATCACATGTGATTGATGCGATAACTATAAGTATTTAACTTGTATTCCATCCTATAAAGTATTTAAAACATTTAAAAGTATTTCAAAGGTTAATTAAAGGGGTATGAACTCACCTGTAGTGAGTGGTTTTGATGACAATGTTGGATTTGGTGCTAGGTGTTAAGTGGTGACTTGAGTACACGCGCGAATCCTATTTAGCATATATTGGCATATATATGGATTTAATTAGTGTTATGAACAACTAATTGATGATTTTGGGACCACCTTAGGGACTAGTAAACACTTATAATGAAGTGTTATAATCATATATGATTGTATGAGTGTTTACAAGGCTATACAAGAGGGTGTATGGCCAAAACACACACTATATGTGTGTGTGCGGCCAGGTTTGCGGCCTAGTGTGCTGCCAGCACATGTGTGCGGCCCTGTGTGCGGCCATGTGTGCTGCCAGGTGGTGTGTGCTGCCATGTGTGCTGCCAGATGAAGATCTTGGTGTTCTTGGTACCTTTTATGAAGATCTTCAAGGAGAATGGATGATACTTGAGAGGATTTTCGTGTTCTATGCTTGAAGAAGTGAAGGAAATGTTCAAGAATGATCTAAGGGTGATATATATATATATATATATATATATATATATATATATATATATGTAGAGTGCGCGGTTGGGAAGGTGTGAGGCCGCATACTCGAGTGTATGGCCGCACACTCCATGTGTTGGAGTGTTTGGCCCGGTTTTGATTCCTACACTTCGAGTTAACCCTTTTTAACACTCCTACCTTAATTATATCATATTTAGAACGCTTTATTAGACTCTAAAGGGTACTACCATATAGCAAAATAAGTCTAATATTGGAAAGAATTGAAGAGTGCATGCGCGAAGTTTTTCGGGTTGTCACATCATCCCCCCGTTAAGGAAATTTCGTCCCGAAATTTGAGTTTAGTTACTAGATTATTAAAAATAACTCAGTAAAAAGATGAGGATATTTTAGTTTCATCTGATCCTCGCGTTCCCAAGTGAATTCCGGTCCGCGCTTGGCGCTCCAGCGAACCTTCACAATTGGGATACAGCTTTGCTTTGTCTGCTTGACCTCACGGTCCATGATTTCTACGGGTTCTTCCACGAAGTTGAGGCTCTCTTTGATCTCAATCTCGTCGAGTGGGATTACAAGAGTCTCGTCGGATAGACACTTTTTCATATTGGAAACATGGAAGGTAGAATGTACGTTACGAAGTGCGTCGGGTAGATTAAGTTTGTAAGCCACTGGGCCGATTCTTGCAAGAATCTCGAAAGGCCCTATGTACCTCGGATTAAGCTTCCCACACTTTCTGAAGCCTATCAAGTCCTTCGAGGGTGAGACTTTCAATAAAACACGGTTGCCCACCTGGAATTCCAACGGTTTTCTACGTTTATCGGCGTAGCTTTTCTGTCGGTCTCTGGAGGCTTTCAATCGTTCACGGATCTGAACGATCTTCTCCGTCGTTTCCCGAATGATTTCCGGACCTGTGAGAGTACTATCTGAAGTTTGCCCCCTAGCAAGTTGGGTATCACCCACCTCAACCCAACACAGAGGGGATCTGCACTTACGGCCGTAGAGGGCTTCAAATGGAGCAGCCTTGATGCTCGTGTGATAACTGTTATTATAAGAAAACTCGACAAGGGGTAAATGAGTATCCCATGCCTTTCCAAAGTCAATCACACAGGCTCTCAACATATCTTCTAGTGTTTGGATGGTCCTCTCACTCTGTCCGTTTGTCTGTGGATGGTAGGCTGTGCTCTTGTCTAGCCTAGTTCCTAGGGAATGTTGCAACGATTGCCAGAATCTTGAGGTGAACCTACTATCTCTATCGGAGATAATGGACATAGGTACACCATGTAGCCGTACGATTTCCCTAATGTATGTTCTCGTAAGTTTCTCCATCTTGTCGGTTTCTTTGATAGGCAGGAAGTGTGCAGACTTGGTCAATCTATCGATGATGACCCATATGGTATCAAGTCAACCCGTTGTCTTGGTCAACTTGGTTATGAAATCCATAGTGATCCGCTCCCACTTCCATTCTGGGATCTCTGGTTGTTGCAGTAAACCAGAGGGTTTCTGGTACTCGACCTTCACCTTTGCGCAAGTAAGGCATTTACTTACGAAGGTAATAATCTCTGCTTTCATATTAGGCCACCAGTATAGCTTTTTAAGATCCAGATACATCTTATCTGAACCTGGGTGGACGGAATACCGAGTGTTGTGTGCCTCGGTCATGACCAAGTCTCGGAAACCGCCGTGCTTCGGGGTCTAGATCCGGTTCATGAAATATAGGGCTCCGCCACCCTTGGCTTCTAAGTTCTTATCCATTCCTCTAAGGGATTCACTCGCCACATGTTCAGGTTTCATAGCTTCAAGTTGAGCCGCCTGAATTTATTTAGACAAGTGCGAATGGATGGTTATTGATAATGACTTGATTTTTCGACCAGAATATTCTTTCCGACTCAGGGTGTCTGCTACTATGTTGGCTTTACCCGGATGATAACGAATATCGCATTCGTAGTCACTGAGTAGCTCGACCCACCGTCGTTGTCTCATGTTGAGCTCCTTCTGATCGAAAATGTGTTGTAAACTCTTGTGGTCGGTAATGATAGTGCTTTTCGTTCCGTACAAGTAATGTCTCCAGATCTTCAGAGCAAACATTACTGCTCCCAGTTCAAGATCGTGGGTCGTGTAGTTAACTTCGTGTGTCTTGAACTGTCTCGAGGCGTAGGCGATGACCTTACCTCGCTGCATCAGAACACACCCGAGCCCTTGATTCGATGCGTCGCAATAAACTACGAAGTCTTCTATCCCCTCGGGGAGGGATAGTATTGGCGCGGTGCACAAGACTCGTTTGAGCGTTTGGAATGCTCTCTCTCGTTTCTCTTCCCAGTCAAAGGCCACGCCCTTCTGGGTCAGGGTTGTAAGAGGTTTCGCTATTTGGGAGAAGTTCTGTATAACTCTGCGGTAGTAGCCATCGAGACCTAGAAATTGACGAATTTCTGTAGGCGTCTTGGGTGCTGACCAGTTCTCAATGGCTTTAATTTTGGATTGGTCCACGTGGATTCCCTCTTCGCTTACCACGTGTCCTAAGAATTCGACTCTTCGGATCCAAAGTTCACATTTCGAGAACTTCGCATACAGTTTCTCTTTTCGTAATGTCTCTTGAACTTGTCGCAGGTGATCGCCATGCTCTTCCTTACTTCGGGAGTAGATCAGGATGTCGTCAATGAAAACGATGACGAACTGATCCAAGTAAGGTGGGTATACTCTATTCATCAGATCCATGAAAACTGCGGGCGCATTGGTCAATCCGAATGGCATCACCACGAACTCGTAATGTCCGTAACGAGTTCGGAAGGCTGTCTTCGGCACATCCTCTTCTAGTACTCGTAACTAGTGATATCCGGATCTCAGATCAATTTTGGAAAAATAGTTCGCCCCTTATAGTTGATCAAATAGGTCGTCTATGCGAGGCAGAGGGTAACGATTTTTGACAGTCAGTTTGTTGAGTTCTCTGTAGTCGATACACATACGGAAAGATCCATCCTTCTTCTTAATAAACAAGACTGGTGCTCCCCAAGGCGAGAAGCTTGGTCTTATGAAGCCCTTGCTGAGCAGTTCGTTAAGCTGACCAGATAATTCCTGCATCTCAGCTGGTGCTAATCGGTATGGCGACTTAGCTATAGGGGTAGCTCCTGGAATTAGGTCGATTCTGAATTCGACCTATCGTTGCGGAGGTAACCCTGGTAGCTCTTCTGGGAAAATATCAGGGAAGTCGCTCACTACTGGGATGTTCTTTAGTTCTTTCGTTTCGAGGCTCGTGTCGACGACGTGAGCAAGGAATGCGTGGTATTCTTTACGCAGATACTTCTGTGCTTGAATACTGGATATTATACGAAGACTCGCATTGGGTTTGTCGCCGTAGACTATAAGAGTTTCGTTAGACGGGAGGTTTAGACGGACTGCTTTCTCGTAGCACATGATGTCGGCGCGATGGAGACTTAACCAATCCATGCCGATGATAACGTCAAAGCTTTTTATTGAGACCGGCATGAGGTTGATTGGGAATGAATGGTTATCTAGAGTTAGGGTGCAACCTAAGTATATGCTATTCGTACTTTTAGTTTTCCCATTAGCCATTTCTACTATGAATTGTTCCTTAAGTGTGTGTGGTTGTTGTTTAAGCATGCGAGCAAATTTATGGTTTACGAAGCTTCGCTCCGCTCCACTATCGAACAGAATGCATGCATAGGAGTTATCGAGGAGGAACGTACCAGTCACCATTTTCGAGTCCGCAACTGCTTCCCCGTGGCCTATAGCTAGTACCCTCCCTGCTCCTCCAGCATTCTTCTCTTTAGGGCAGTCCCTCTTAAAGTGGCCTGCTTCGCCACATCCATAGCAGGTCGGGCTCGCGCTAGAGCCAGGGACTTGAGTGATTGGTTGTGCTGGGAATTTACAGAAATGGACGGTGTGTCCTTTCCTGTTGCAGTTAGAGCACTGCATTTCACGGCAGGGGCCGTTGTGGTGGAAGTTGCATTTGTTGCACTTAGGCAAACTTCCAGCATACTGTTTCCCCGGAGCAGTAGCAGCAGTATGGGTTACTGCGGCATGCACTGCCACAATTTGCTGCTTTTTGGTAGCTTGCTACTTCTTCTTTTCGTCCCAAAACTTCTGCTTGGTGTCAGCGGGTTTGGAGGGTTCCGAGATGGCTAGGGTGGTTGTTGTTGCAGGGGTTTTGACTCCATGGTCAATGAGTCGCTGTGCCAGTCACTTGGCACTGTCGAAGGTAGCGGGGTTTGATGCTAGGACATTCCCCTGATACGAAGGCACTAGCCCCCATATGTACTTCTCGATCTTTTTCCCTTCAGTGGGAACCATATTGGGGTAGAGAGCCACCAGTTCGCTTAATCGGGCAGTATAAGCGATTACGTTGGTGCCCTTCATAGTCAGGTTCCAAAGTTCCTGTTCCAATTTCTGGACTTCGCCCCTCGGGCAGTATTCCTCCATCATGAGGTCTTTCATCGTTTCCCAGCCCATGTCGTTGGCTACGACGAGGGTTAGAGCTTTAACGTGGCTGTTCCACCACGTCAGGGCCTTTTCCTTAAAGGTGCATGCGACATATTTGACTTTGCTCGCAGCAGGGCATGAACAGATTTCGAAGACTGATTCAGTCTTCTCGAACGATTGTGAGAGAGCAATGACTCCGCCAGTGCCATAGAAAGGCTTCGGCTTGCAATTGGTGAAATCCTTGTAGGAGCACTCTCTCGAGCGCACAGGGTTTTCAACCGGGATTGATTCAACAGGGGTTCCACCTCTGCTGGCATCAGATGAGTGATACTGAGCCATGGCAGTTGCCACTGCTGCAGCTACGGCAGCATTCAGGGCTGCAGTATCGATAACCGGAGGTGGAGGAGGTGGTGGAGGTGTAGGGTTATTTCGGGGAGATTTGCGAGGATGCATCTTTCAGCTATAAGTTTATAAAGACAGATATAATGGTAAGAATCAATTGTAAGCAAGTTGAGAGTGACACATGGACTAAATAGCCATAGCCCAATAGTTGAACGTGTGTATGAATTGAATTCACAATAGGGAAGAATATTAGGAAAACGCAAGTATAAAGATTTTCTCACAGATTAGCTAGCTGTCAATATTACTGGTATTATTAATGTAATAGGTTCAGGGGAAAAATCGACCTAACAGTAGGTCTTACATCATACCATGCGAAAAAGTTTGACAGTTACTAGATTCCTAGTTAGCGTACTAAGAGTTAGGAATATTTTACAGACAAGCGTTACCAAAAGTCCAGATACTAAAGGCTATTCCTTAATCAAAAGTCAAATATGTACTAGACATCCTCTAACGACGACGAGAATTCCTAGGGCGAATCCTCATATCTGTCAATTGGCGAACCACTTCTTGAAGGTGTCGTTCGTGAGCTCTTTGGCGGACTCGAAGTTCTGCGATTTCGGTGGTTAATTGCTGTCGCAGTGCGTCATTGGTTCTCCTCGTCCCTTCGAGTGCTTCTTGTAGATGTCGAATGCGGACAGTATTAACGCCTGAGTTGGCATCAACTTCCATGACTCGGTCGATGGCTGCTCGACCTTGTTCGACATTTCGAGCAATTCTACGCACCATGACAGGCAAAGCTCTATCCGCAGAACCACCTTCGCTAACGTTGTAAAAGGTTCGATCCCCAAAGTAAGGTAAGGGTTGACCTTGTTCGTCGCTCCAGCGATTCAAGTTGTTTACCCACATAGGAGTGGGACCTGGAAATGCTGGTCGGGGGTCGTTATTTGGGGCTTGACCTGTGGGAGGTAGATTGTTGACTTCCAGCTCGGAGTCGGATCCATCAGAAAAGCCTGCTGCGAGGTGGTCATCCAAAGGGATTGGATGCTCATCTTCGGGCTCTTCTTCGATCCACCCGGCATTGCCTTCATTTGGAAAGTACGGGTCACCGTGATGGAATCCAGCCATTTAAATCTACGCGAGAAGAGAGGTATAAGAATATAGTATACATGTAACTAGTAGTACAAAATACACATATAGTATTTTAAGTTTAAGTCCTACTGATCTTCTTGTGGTATTGCTGGTAAGTTTTTAGACTTGTTAACACATCACAACCATTCTAGGGCATATGCTAATCACTCCTCGGACCAGCATAGTTGATCAGGCTATGCCATTCCCAGGACTGACCATACATCCCCGAGCTCACTTGTGATATTTAACAATCGTAATACTTTTGTTCTTGTCGTTGTGACACTGATTTTAGAATGAATTAAGTCTAGTATACTTAATTAAATATTTTAATATTTAAAGTATAGACTCTTGGTCAGAGTGCGTTAATCCCTAATGGGTTTATAGTTTAGTATATCTTTTATGGGTTGATATACTTGATTCACTATAAACAATGCTCTGATACCAATCTGTCACATCCCAAAACAAAGAACAGCGGAAACGTTCTGGGGCGAAGGACGTCATGTATAGTATCACAACACAGTAAATGTAAATAAGCAAACAACATCATCCATTGCATTAAATATATAATTTTAATACAAGCGGGTTCTGTACAGATTTAGACACCAAAAATATAATGTAAATCAAAATAATATGATGAGTCTTGAATGCGCTCCATCTTCTCAAAAACTGGCATTGGTACCTGTCTACTGATGACCTGAGAATACAAGTTATTTTGAAAGAGTTTATCAGCATTAAGTTGGTGAGTTCATAAGTATTTTAGTGTCGATGTTTGTTATCAAAACGTTTGAACGTGTCTCAAGTATAAGTTTGTAAAATGTATGTAAGTGTTTGTAAAAGTTTGAATTTCTCAGAAAAACCTATATTTTCTATTAAAGTAGCCTTCTACCAAGGCTTAACTATTTTGTATGCTCGTTTGTTGTAAAAGTGTGTAATTTACCAAGTGTAATTATCATTTAACAAATATAGTTTGTACATTAATGTTTAAGTGAGGTTATCACTAAAAATATGTAATGGGTAAATCATTATAGTACTGTAGTTTTGTATTATAGGAACTACTGCTGTACTAACTACCTTAAACCGGATTTATATTAAGGTAAAATGTGATAATTACACCATATTATCGACTGGTAACAACGACATACGAATGGTCATAATAACGGAATGACGTTTGGCACCCGCAGACCTGGAGGTCCGGCTGTAGCTAGCAGCAAGGTGTAGGATAGTCAATCCAGTATAGATCTATACGCAAACTCACGCTCTCCCTCCAAGAGAATTCTGGCTACAACTCGGGACATGACATTTAAGGCATGCTCCGATCCAGTGGATCACAATTGTTACCGTATTCTTGTATCTGTAATGTAATGTTTCTCGTTCTAGTATAGTTGTATATGTTCTCTTTCTAGTATAGTTGTATATGTTCTCTTTCTAGTATAGTTGTACATGTTCTCTTTCTAGTATAGTTGTATATGTTCTCTCTAGTATAGTTGTATATGTTTTCTTTCTAGTATAGTTGTATATGTTTTCTTTCTATTATAGTTGTATATGTTCTCTTTCTAGTATAGTTGTATATGTTCTCTTTCTAGTATAGTGTAATGTATAGACTCATGAATGAACTGACTCATTGATCTAGAAGTTGTAGTAGTATGATCCTGCGTTACCCCGATGGTAACTTACTAATGATGTGTCTAGTACGGATGATTATGGAAGTACTTTTATGTCTATATATGTATATTTGATATATAATTTATATTGAAACAACCCTCGGACGGCTACCCGACATCCCACCAGACCACATCCAAATCGAGGAAAAGGAAATAGGGTGGATGGCCTTCCTAAGCCCTTTAAACATTTCTTATATGTCTATACATATATGGGCATGCAATTTATAAGAAGTAAAACAAAGTTTAATAAAAGCATTTGATAAGTAAAAGAGTTGGTAAAACGTTTTGAACTAAAACAGTTTGAACAGTGATAAAATCATTGGTTTTCTAGTTATTAATCACATGTGATTGATGCGATAACTATAAGTATTTAACTTGTATTCCCCACATAAAGTATTTAAAACATTTAAAAGTATTTCAAAGGTTGATTAAAGGGGTATGAACTCACCTGTAGTGAGTGGTTCTAATGACAATGTTGGATTTGGTGCTAGGTGTCAAGTGGTGACTTGAGTACACGCGCGAATCCTATTTAGCATATATTGGCATCTGTATGGATTTAATTAGTGTTATGAACAACTAATTGATGATTTTGGGACCACCTTAGGGACTAGTAAACACTTATAATGAAGTGTTATAATCATATATGATTGTATGAGGGTTTACAAGGCTATACAAGAGGGTGTATAGCCAAAACACACACTATATGTGTGTGTATGGCCACGTGTGCGGCCTAGTGTGCTGCCAGCACATGTGTGCGGCCCTGTGTGCGGCCATGTGTGCTGCCCGGTGGTGTGTGCTGCCATGTGTGCTGCCAGATGAAGATCTTGGTGTTCTTGGTACCTTTTATGAAGATCTTCAAGGAGAATGGATGATACTTGAGAGGATTTTCGTGTTCTATGCTTGAAGAAGTGAAGGAAATGTTCAAGAATGATCTAAGGGTGATATATATATATATATATATATATATATATATATATATATATATATATGTAGAGTGTGCGGTTGGGAAGGTGTGAGGCCGCAAACAAGAGTGTGTGGCCGCACACTCCATGTGTTGGAGTGTTTGGCCCAGTTTTGATTCCTACACTTCGAGTTAACCCTTTTTAACACTCCTACCTTAATTATATCATATTTAGAACGCTTTATTAGACTCTAAAGGGTACTACCATATAGTAAAATAAGTCTAATATTGGAAAGAATTGAAGAGTGCATGCGAGTAGTTTTTCGGGTTGTCACAATATGGACCATTATAAGGAGTTTACGGTAGTAAACTAAGAGTTTACGACCTTAAGCTCCCCCACACACCTTCCTTTGATGTTTTGGTGGTCCTAGGTCATTTACAAGTGTTTCTAGCTAAATCTACAAGCCATGGAATAAATTTAAGGCACCAATTGACCCATTTATAGGAGTTTACGGCCCAGGAACCCATCCTTGGGGGGTTTACAGCCGTGAACTCCTAAGGGAGTAGTTTTTAGCATTTTTAAGGCCCTTAACTTGATTGTGGTTGCTTCTAGACTTTATTCCAAGGCTTATGATGTGTTTAAGTGGCATCTTAACACTTTAAAATGAGTTTACTCCCCATGAATTGGTGTTTACGGCCCAAGCATGTTCTTGGGCCGTAAACTCATATTTAATCCCTAAATGATGAGTTCAAGGTGTTCCAAGTCCATTCCAATAAGTCCTTAAGCCATATCTAAGCTCTAAAGGTGGCTTGGAAGGGTTTTAACGCTCAAAAACCCCATTTGCATGTGTTCACGGCCTAAGGCTGTTCCAGGGCCGTAAACACATGTTTATGGTCCTATTCCATGATTTGAACACAAAATTGAAGGCTAAAGATGTTATACTAGGAGCTAGGATAGTTACCTTGATGATTTGGAGCTTGAATTTGGATGATTTTGGCCAAGATTTGAGTTAGAGAGAGAGAGAGAGTAGTGAGAGAGGGTGAAAAAGCTTCAAACAGCAGCCTTTTGGACTTTAAATATGAATCAAGTTTGGGACACGGTGGAATTCTACCCGATACTGACGTTAGACGAGGCTTTTGGTCTTACCCAATTAAGTTGTCGTAACCCGTTATGGTTGAAACTAAAAATTTTCTAATTACTAGTTTGGGGCATTTTCATGTGTTTCTAACGTGTTTGGATACTTACGAGGTCAAAATAAAAGTCTTAATTTAATTGACTTAATCCAAAAACGAAATCGGAACAATTTGCTAAGGACGAGTTTTACTGACGGAACGGGTTACGACGATGGAACAACTTCGGGTTGTCACAAAGTAGGAAGCTAAAGCATGGAGAGCACAACGTGATCCTGGGAAACAGATGCACTGCACCTCTTAAAAGGATCGAGGATCACGAACTCATGCTTAGTAGTGGTGTTTCATTTACTTTATTTTAATTGTTGCTACTCGCTTGATATGGCTCAAAACATAATTTCATTTTATTCATTGTATAAGGATGGATTTCATTTTTCATTTAATAATAATAATAATGGTGAAATTTTAGATTATAACATTGGTTGTTTTATTTTCAAAGCTAGTCCTTGCTATGGGATAGTGTTATTTATGTTGGAAGATCTAATAATCAAATATTAAATGTTGATTCCTCGAAAGGAGTATTGGATAAATCATGGTTGTGGCATTGTTGCCTTTGACATATAAACCATAAACTCATTGCCAAGATTCAAAAGGATGGGATATTGGCCTCATATGACTTAGAGACAGATGATGTATGTGAGTCATGCTTACTTGTCAATATAACAAAAGCACCATAAATAGGTATCTATGATAGAGGCAAGGATCTGTTAGACCTTATAGACACATATGTATGAGGACCATCCAGATCTGCCACCAGGCATGATCAACAATACTTCGTGACTTTCATCGATGATTTTAGTAGATATGGCTATATCTATTTAATCAACCATATGTCAGAAACCGTTTAAGTGTTCAAAGAAATTCAACATGAAGAAGCAAATCATCTGTGTAAGAATATCAAGATACATCTCCCTAATGGGGGTGGAGAATATTGAGTACCGAGTTCATCGATAATCTAAAGGATTGTAGAATAGTTTCACAATTTTCTCCCCCAGAACTCCATAACTTATTGGTGTATCCAAGAGAAGAAATTGAACGCTATTATGAGGAAAGCTTCTCACTAGTAGCCAAGATCAAGTATATTAGGATATTACTTGCCATAGTTTCCTTCTATAACTATGAAGTGTGGAAAATGGATGTGAAACTCGCTTTCATTAATGGATAACTCACTAAAGATGTGTATATGGAAAAACATGAAGCTTTCATAGATCCTAAGTATCCAAATAAAGTGCGTAAGCTTGAGAGGTACATTTATGGACTCAAACAAGAATCTTCTAGTTGGAATCTTTGCTTTCATGAAATGTTAACGAATTTGGATTTTAAAGAAGTTAAGATGAGTCATGTATATATGTTAAAGCTAGTGGGAGAACTATAGTCTTCCTAGTGTTGTATGTCGATGATATACTCCTTATTGGAAACGATATCCCAATGTTGCAATGTGTAAAGACTTAGCTTGTGAATTGTTTCACTATGAAGGACCTAGGAGATGCAACTTGTATATTGGGTATAATGATCTATAGGGATAGATAAGAACATGTAATAACACTAAGACAAAGTACATACTTTAAGAAGATCTTAAAGATGTTAAAGATGCAAGATTCCAAGAAAGGGTTTCTATCCATGCAACCATAAGATTGAGTAACGATCAATGTGCCAGTATGGATGATAAACATGATAGAATGAGTCAAGACCCAAATGCTTATGATATTGGATCGATCATATATTCCATGATATGTATTAGACCTAATGTCTAATAAGCATTAAGTATGGCGAGTAGATATTAAGACAACCTTGGCAATAGTCATTGGATAACACTAAATAACATCCTTAAGTATCTAAGTAGAAAAAAGTATATGTTTATAGTTTATGGAGGTTGGGTGACTTGTGTTCTCAATTAGGTTGGGTGTTCTCGATCAATGGAGAAATGGTAACTTGGAAAAGTTCGGTGGAAAGACAACAGCTGACTCTATGTCCGAGTTCGAATATACAGCAACTAGTAACGCTGCAAAAGAGGCTACATGGTTGAAGAACTTCATCAATGACGTTGGTCTCATTCATAGGATCAAGCATCCCATGGAAATCTTCAATGATAACGAGGGTGCAATCGTGTTGACTAAAGAACCTAATGATCATGGGAAGTATAGACATATAATTAGGAAATACAACTACATTTGGAAGTGTGTTGAGGATGGATACATTGTCGTGAGTAGAGTATCATCGAAGGAAAATCCAGCTAATCCTTTCACGAAGCCATTATCAAGAGCCAAGCATGACATTCATTCTAAGTCTACATGCATGAGATTTGCTAGTGATATAGTTTAAATGTTTAGTTGATAGTTTAATTAGTCTTGAAACATATAAAAATATGAATTGTATAAAATTTGGTGTTTATTTGATGGTGAATTAATAAAAAAGCTAATGTTGCTACCATTTTTGTGTTTGTTTATTTATATGTTTCACTTTTGCATGCTTAGGATCCACTTCCTATTTATTACTTTATTTAAACCTCCACATTCGTTCATATTTTAGAAGTAAGTAGTGATTTAAGATTGTCTTCAACGACAGTGGATTGTCCATAAAGATTGGACATATCATAGAGATTGCACTAACACTCATTAGTACTTAATAGATCTTTAAGTATTGGAATAACCCACACTTAGAGATTACCTCATGGATAAAAGCATGAGTAATTATAAGATGATAATATCTTTTATACTTCAAAACGAAATGCATGTAGGGTTTTGCTTTACAAATCGATTATGAATTGTTATACTTCAATGCTATGTGTAATCAGTAGTAATAAAGGGTACATAAATATATAACATGGTGAGTAGACAAAAACTATCTAGTCAAAGTTTATTTGTTCCTTTTGCTTTAACAACAGAAGCAATATAAGTGCCCCCCCCACCCCCTCCCACCGATAATTTAGTGCTAACATCTAATGTGCATGGTTGGGTCCTGATTGAAATGGATATGTTCAATTTAGTAGTCAGATGTAGTTATCACAAATATTTATCGGGAAACATAATATTGAAGACTCAGGTTGACCCTTATCCATGTCTCAGGTTTATACAAATACCTAGAATAAAGTAATAATTGATCGCTTATCTAAGGATTGAATCTTAATTAGATAATAGCTCTGCAGTTGCATTAGATGGCATACTTTATGCTAATTATTAAAGAAGTATTAGACATCATATAGTTGATGACTTGTCTAACTGAGAGACTAATGGATTGAGTGTCCAAGGTCACTAACTATTTGGTAATACTTCTAATAGTAGTAGGGTCCTTTTAGTGTGCCCTCATAACCCAATTAAGAAATAAAGAATTAGGAGAAAATATGTTATTAATTGATTATGAATTTCTAAATTAATTATAAATTATTTTGGAATTAAGTAAATAGTTTTAATTAATTATATAGTTGAATATTAATTAATTAGAATATTATTGAACGTTCCACAATATTTAAAGGGTTATTTTTATGCTACAGATAAAATGGTATGGAGTGATTTGAATAAGGATAATGATTATCCTTGAAAAGTTGAATTAAACTGGAGACTATAAATAGGATGCTAGGAGTCAAAACCTGACACACATTGCCTCTTATATATCCATCCAACTCCTCCATACACACACACACACACACACACATATATATATATATATATATATATATATATATATATATTCATCCAACTCTTCCATAAGAGTTAAACCTAGATCCTTAAGATGCATCTACACATAGGGTTTAAATGTTTTATTCCACTGCGTAAACTATTGTGTACAGAGTGTATCAATTTCCAACATAATCAAAGGTTGAAATTCTCGACTACATGTGATTAAATATGTTTGTGATCCTATATAGAGAATTATCGAATTGTGTATCCTTCTTTCTTATCAGAATTACAAAGTACTGAAAGTAGCACCGATGTTCATTAGCATGCTATTTTGGCACGTAAAAATAAAATACGTCTAAGATAAACAAGTATTTGCTTGAACATATGCCTGATGATTTTAACATATATTTATGTTCGGAAAAAATTGTGTAATTGGAAACAATATAATTTAGTATTGGAATCGTTTTACTCATATGATGTCCTAAGCTCCAAATTTTTAGGAATATTGAATCATGAAGTAAAGTTGAAAGCAGGTACTCCGATAATGTAATTATTGTGAAATCTTCACCAGTCTCTAAGGATTAGTTATAGAATATGCATGTGAGTAATCAACCTAGAAACGTTAGTCATTGAAGAATAAATCATTTTTGGAAATTATATTAGAGCCCGAATGTTCATTCCCAAGATCCGTTTAACTCCATCTGACAAACGGATGACCTTCAAATTTACCCACAAACAACTCACCTTAGTGTTGTGTTTTGCAATGAAAATGAATAAAAGTTAAGGTCAATCACTTTCTAGAGTTTAGTTATTCTTGCAAATACTTTTGTTCACCCATGTATAACCGTGTGTCCCTTTGTCTATAGTAACAAGAAAAAGGGGCAAAAAGGTGTTAATCATTGATAAAGAATGCAACATATCAAACACAACTAGTAATATTGTCTACAAGGAAGAGCTTCAAGGTTTATAAATACCACATTGATTGTGTTCTTCGATATTTATGTTTAAGTTACGTAAACTACAAGGCGTTGCAATGATTGTATTATATAATTATGACAAAACTACAAAAATGGTCATGGTGGTATGCATTTTTTCTGAGGTTTAGTCCAAATATCGGATTTTTTTTTTGCTTCATGGTCCTTTTGATCTAGTTTCATTGTAGATTTGGTCCCTTAGTAAACTGAAATGACTCTAATACCCTTGGGCTATTTTTTTTCTATTTTCTTTCATTTTTTTAAATATAATACTTATTTATTTATTTAAACAATTAAAAAATAAGAGGGCCCCACCTCATCTCTCTCTCTCTCTCTCTCTCTCTCTCTCTTTCCCCTAAAAACTATAAAGGGGCCTCGAAGATCTAGGTATGCATCAAGAAAAATTTATAGAGATCATTTCATTGATTTTGGAACATTATGCTGCATATAAAGTTGAAGAAGGCGAGCAACTTAACAAAACCTACAATGTTGTAGGAACATTTTTCAAGTTTCCATGGATGTTGTCGACTTAGTGGGTCTCAACTCTTTTCTCAGTTTCTTATTCTTTGTCTTCTATATAATCAAAATTCTATTTCTTCATATTGATATTAACATTGTATCTCTGTTACATATTTTTGAAGATGATGTTGTTAATATTCATACATCAGTTGTTTTAATTGATCCTGTCACCATGAATGTGAACAGGATGCTGATAAAAATCATGCCACCATCACAGTAATCCAAAGTGAAATACAATATCCCAGAAACCAAACCAAATCAAATAAAATCAAAACCTAAAACCAAATCAAATGTGAAAAAGGTAACAATGTTCTTTACCTTTAGAAACTTGGTGGGTACGAACACTTTTACTTATGGTGGATGGTTTTTCGATTGTAACTTGTTGTGGCTTCAGGAGGTATAATTGAGCCAACTATTGGTCTTCCGATTTACAAATTTGTAACACCTGATTCAAAGTACTTTTCAGTTTAGACCCTTAGTGTGTAATGTTTTGCAGAATTAGTCCCCAGGGAGCAGATTTGCCAACTTCAGGAAAGTTGTACGCTAGGCGTACTAGTGCATGTTGGATTGGGGGTTCAATCCATGTACGTTGGGCGTACATGTAGGTTAATCAAACTCTAATTTTTAAGGTTTGGACGTTATATAAGCCTTATGATAGCCTCATTTGGTCATGTTTAGAGAGCCTCCATCCAAAAATCGAAACTCTAGTGAGTTCTTGAGAGATTTGAGCCATAAATTTGATTGTTGGTGCTTTTTGAACGACAATAAGTAGTGAACCATTTGGATTTGTGCTTGGAGCTTGAGGATATGTGATTAGGTCATCATTTGCTATCCTTGTGAGGTAAAAAGCTTCCGTCTTGCTAATCTATGATGCTAGATCTTGTTTTGGTTCCATTTTGTGCTTCTTGAGACCTTGGAATTATTGTTGAGCAACTTGATTCACTCCAAAAGTGGTTGATGCTATATATACAGTTCTTTTGGTCCCATTGTCAATAAAAATGAAAGCTTTGATGTGTTTATGGACTCATGCATGCATTAAGACCTTTTATTAAATTCTTTTGAGCTTTAGAGCCTCATTAAGCCTTTTATGCACGTAAAGTTGCCAACTTTACGTGATAAGCAACCTTAAGGAAGTCGGATATGAGGGTTAAATTGAAGTCTTAACTGATTAAGAGCTTAATGATGAGTGTTGGCCAACTGGGGAGTACGTTGGGTGTACATGCTGGTACGCTGCAAGTACTAGCTCCAAAGCATGTACAATGAGCGTACGAGCTGAGTATACCTCACGTATTCAGTAGTGGGCTTTGGATTTTTGGGCTTTATGATATTGGGCCCATGTTTGTGTTAGATTAGGTGTCTAAGCCCATAACTATAATTGGTATGTACTTGACCCGATAGTAGCATGGTCCTTTTGGGTTCCCTTCACCTTAGCAATTTGATAGGATGAATTATGGAGATTGAGGTTAATTATGATTTATTAATATATCATAAAATTAATATATTAAATGAGAAATCATATTATTTAATTAGTATAGATCAAAAATTAATTTGGAATTAATTTGGTGATTAAAAGAGACGGGTTAAATTACGGGGACTGATATTACAATTATGTAATAATTTCAAGTTGGGCTTATGGATCCCTAGGAAGTGATGGAAGATATTCTATGTGTAGCCCACGTAGATTCGGTCCAATGGGGGCTTCTGGAAGGATCTAATGGGTTTCTTAAGGTCTAAGCACATAATTAGAGTTCCAGTCAAAAACCCTAGCAGCTCAGCTATATAAGGAACTCTTAGGATCTATAAAATCGGCCACTTCATCCTAAGAGGAAACCCTAGCCGATTTTTAGAGCCTTCCTACTGTTGGATAAGGTGTCTAAGTCCATAACTTATTTGGTATATACTTGACACGACCCGGCATGGTCCATTTGGGTTGCATCTCACCCGAACTATTTATGGATAATTTTATGAGAGTTATACACATATGTTTATTAATATATTATAAGTTATAATATATTAATATGAGGTTATGTTATTTAATTAGTTTTAGTCTTAAATTAATTATGAATTAATTTAGAGATTAAAAGGAAGACTAATTAGATTATGGGCTATTTGTTTTATATGGTGTGGGCTAACACTCATTTGTTAATGGGCTAGGCTTGGATGGAAGTCCATGGATGATCCATGGAGCTTTTAACCCATGGATCCTTGGAAAAGGAAAGGTCATGGGTTATTAGGGTTTCACCCTAACCATGCACACTATATAAGCATGCTTATGGAGCATGAAATGGCAACTAGTGAACTAGTGTGTGTGAGCTTGTGTGTGGCCGAAAATACAAGTGTGTATACTCTCTCAAAGTTTTCCAAGAGTTTGTGGTATTTTGTGAATCCATTTGAGGCATTCACACTATTGGTGCTTGGCCCTCAAACTCCTCAAGAACCAAACTCATCAACAAAGGTATGTAATCTCTTCTAACTCTTTTATGTTGAAATGTTCCCCATGCCATGTTAGATAGGTTATGAACCTTGGAAAATTATTATTTTGCATGTATTTAGACAAACATAGATCCAAGGTTTATTAGGGTTGCATGCACACTTAGGAAGTGTTAGATTGCTCAAAACCCAACAGTGGTATCAGAGCCTAGGCTTGCTTGTTTGATACTTGATGCAAAATAGTGAAAAAAGTTGAAATTGTTGCTGTCTGGCTGATGGACTCGCCGAGTCCATGGGGGGACTCGCCGAGTACAAGGCAAAATTCATCCTACTCGTCGAGTAGGTTCGTGCACTTGATGAGTAGAATGATCAGAATGCAGAATTTTGATTTTTGGTACTGGAAATGGACTAGAAACATTACCCTAAACTGTTTTGGTGTTTTAAAAATTGTTTTAGTTGGTGTAATGGTTGTTCTAATCCATTTACAATAGCATCTATCAAAATTCCATGATTTTTATTTGTTCATATAATTCTTGAAATTTTGATGATCATGTTCATGTTCTTATGAATTTAGAAGATGCTAGGAATTATTTGCTGAATTGTTTAGAATTAATTCTTGATCATTTATGTGTTTTAATGGAGTCCATAATTTGTCCTCAAGTTATGGATATCCAAAGGTCACTTTTCTTTAACACACACATTTAAACACATAAGTTACATGAAAATGAAGAGTCTTCATTTTTATGAACCTTTAATTCATAAGTTATGAAATGAAAAGTTTTGGATAGTTACAAAACTTGCCCTCAAGTTTTGGAATTTGTAAAGTTTCACACACTTTAATAAACTTTAATTCCAACCCTTAGAGTTTTAATAGTTAAAATTCAACACTTATACTATTTATAACATTAATAGTTAATTATTATATATATGTATAAGAATAAGTCGTTCTACCGTTAGTAGGCCTCATTCACGAAGCCGGTCTATAAGGTGGGTATAAGGTTGTTGCCTATAAAATGACAACTTAATGGGTGTCCACTCTCACCCACTACTTGCTTGACTGGTGGAGGGTCGTTAGCCGAACGGGTAGGACAATGACTTTAAATCCTCATTAAAAGTATAATGATTATTATAAAGTAACTAAACCTCTTTAATTCCCAATCTTAGTTATTTTAGGAAAAATGTGAACATGGTGCTAGTCCATGGAATTCACACTTTGTACCTTACCAAGTCGTTAGTGGAGCGTGTGTGGTTAACCGGCACACTAACTTGGACTAGTAAGGATCACGAAGGGTGACTTAATGTTTGTCATAGATCAATGGAGCATGTGTGGTTAACCGACACATTGATTAGGTGATAATATTAAGGGTACCAAGTGAATTAACATGGTTATTCACACCTTGTTTTGTGATCCTCGGCATCCCAGTCACAAAACTTGAAGGGCACAATCGAGATTGAAACATGCCATTGAAAAGTTCAATGAATCTCAAAAGAATCTAGGAATTTCAAATCCAATTAAAACCTAATGATACATTTTGTTTTTCATGGTGGAAATTGGTGAATCTTCATTCACCTACCTTTCAAATATATTATTACTTAGATTACGGCATCCCTCTTCTAAGTATAATATATTGTGATTGGGTCCTAGCCTTAATATTACATTTGGGTGTCTTATTAAGGATTATATATATATATATATATATATATATATATATATATATATATATATATATATATCTAATCTAAACTTGCTTTCTTCTTTCAGATGTCTTCCAACACTAATGCTTCAGGCTCTAACCCAACTGGTTCTTTCTCTCTCATGAATCTTAGTGGGAGGGTCATCTTTGATGGTTCCAACTTCATGGATTGGATTAGGAACATCAGGATGGTTACTCGTTATGAGGACAAGGAATATGTCCTCGATAAGGAGTTTAAAGAGCTTGATGAGTCTACTGCTACTCCTGAGGAGATCGCTAAATTCAGGACACATGAGAGAGATGCTACCAAGGTGGCATGTATCATGATGGCCACGATGACAGCCGAGCTCCAAAAGTCTTATGAAGATTTCTACCCTTTTGAGATGCACCAGGACCTGATGGAAAGGTACCATCAGAGTGCTCGTCAGGAGCGGTATGAAATAATCTCCTCCATAATAACTACCCGCATGAAGGACGGTGATTCCGTCACGGCTCACATGCAAAAGATGCAAAGGTATGTGGACCGTTTGCTGAAGCTGAATGTGAACATCCCTGAGGAGTTGGCAATTGACATCATTTTGCACTCCTTACCTTCTTGTTATGACCAATTTCGTATGACATATCATATGAACAAGGAGGAAGTTACCCTCAGCAAGCTTCAAGGACTCTTGAAGACCGCTGAATCCGGTCTTAAGGGCAAGGCGGTTGTTACCTCTACTACTCCTACTCCAACATCTACCCCTGTTTTAGCTATCGGGCAAGGCAAAGGGAAAAAGAGGAAGCACCCTTCGAAGGGTACCAAGGGAAAGTCTCTTGAAGGCTCCTCATCGAAGACCAAGAGCGGTTCTGTCACTCCTTCTGCCATTCCAAAGGATGCTGAATGCTTTTATTGCCATTAAAAGGCATACTGGAAGCGAAACTGCCCTAAGTACTTGCAGGATCTAAAGGATGGGAAAGTGAAACCCACCCATGCAGGTATTTACACTATATTGTCTAATTACTCAACATATTCTAACTCTTGGGTGCTTGATACAGGATGTGGTATTCACATATGTTCTGATTTGCAGGGCCTAAGAAGAAGTGAGGATGTGGAGCACGGGAAGATAAACTTGATCATGGGGAATAGGAAGGCTTCACCTGTTTCCAAGATTGGAGTTTATACTTTGTTGCTTAATAATGGGTTAAAATTAGATTTGAATAAATGTGTGTACTCGTCTGAAATGGCGAGGAATATTATTTCTTTTCATGCTTTGTACAAACAAGGTTTTACCTTTTCGTTTGATAATGAATGTGGTGGTATTAATGCTTTCTATAAAAATGTGTTTTATTTTAAAGTGTTACCTTGTGATGGTGTGTATGAAACTGTGTCGATTGTAGACAACTTAGGAAATAATGTGTTGTATATTGATTCGTCTACTAGCCTAGATAAAGCGTCATTGTGGCATTGTCGTCTTGGACATGTAAACAAGAAACGCATAGGCCAACTCCAAAAGAGTGGAGTCTTGGAATCATTCGACCTTAAATCGGATGATAGTTGTGAATCTTGTCTACTTGGAAAGATGACAAAATCACCCTTCACTGGAACTTGTGAAAGGGGTGAGGGTTTGTTGGACCTAATACATACTGATGTATGTGGGCCATTCAAATCCGCCACAAGGGATGCTAATCGGTATTATGTGACTTTTATTGATGATTTAAGTAGATATGGGTATCTCTACTTAATCAAACATAAGTCAGAAACCGTTGAAAGGTTTAAGGAATTCAAACAGGAAGTAGAAAATCAATTGGGCAGGAACATTAAGATGCTTCGATCCGATCAAGGTGGTGAGTATCTTAGTACCGAGTTCCTTGACTATCTTAAGGAGTGTGGGATTGTCTCACAATTGACTCCTCCCAGGACACCACAGCTAAATGGTGTAGCTGAGAGGCGTAATCGAACCTTGTTGGACATGGTTCGCTCTATGATGAGTCAAGCTTCGCTACCAATCTCTTTTTGGGGGTATGCCTTAGAGACTGCCGCCCATATCCTTAATCTAGTCCCTACAAAGAAGGTTACCAAAACACCTCATGAGATGTGGACTGGGAAGGTTCCCAATTTGGACCACATCAAGATTTGGGGTTGAGAGGCTTTCATGAGGCGTGAGACTCATGATAAGCTCGAACCCCGAAGTGAAAGGTGTATTTTCATCGGCTACCCACAGAAATCCTTCGGTTACCTCTTCTACAGACCCAGTGAGAATGTGGTCTTTGTAGCAAGAAGAGGGGTCTTTCGTGAGAGAGAATTTATAAGCCAAGGAGACAGTGGGAGGCAAATTGATCTTGAAGAAATTCAAGAAGCAATTGATGAAGGAACCTCAGACACTAGCAATCAACCTGAGGAGGAAACTCCTGTTGAGCAAGCTAACATGTCTGTACCTCCGAGGCGTTCCGCACGGGTTAGGAACACACCTTCGTTTTATTATGGCTTTCATATTACTACGGAAGGTGATACGTTTATCAGTGATAGTACACTGGTAAATTTGGATGAACCTAGCAGTGTTAAGGAAGCCATGGCAGGCCCGGAGTCTGCTAAATGGAAGGAGGCTATGGACAGCGAGATACAGTCCATGTATGACAATCAAGTTTGGAACTTGGTTGATAATGTACCAGGCCGTAAAACAGTCGGGTGCAACTGGATCTTCAAGAAGAAGACCGACATGGAAGGAAAAGTGCATACTTATAAGGCTCGACTGGTTGCGAAGGGTTTTACTCAGACTCAAGGTATTGATTATGATGAAACCTTCTCGCCGGTAGCAAAGATTAAGTCTATTAGGGTTATGCTAGCCATTGTTGCATTTCATGATTATGAAATATGGCAAATGGATGTCAAAACCGCTTTCCTTAACGGAAAGTTGGCTGAGGATGTGTATATGAATCAGCCAGAGGGTTTTGTCAGTGCAGAGTACCCTAATAGAGTATGCAAGCTTGAGAAATCCATATATGGATTAAAACAAGCATCTCGTAGCTGGAATCTTTGTTTTGATGAGAAGGTAAAAGAGTTTGGCTTCTCGAGAAGCGAAGATGAATCTTGTGTGTATGTCAGAGCTAGTGGGAGTATAGTTAGCTTCTTGGTACTGTATGTGGATGACATACTACTTATAGGAAACGACATCCCAACCTTGCAGGAGGTTAAATCCTGGCTTGGGAAGTGTTTTGCTATGAAGGACCTAGGGGCGGCTGCCTATATCCTAGAGATAAGGATATTAAGAGAAAGGAGTAAAAGACTAATTGGACTTAGTCAGAGTATCTACTTGGATAAGGTGTTGAATAGGTTCAACATGCAGAATTCCAAGAAAGGAGATTTACCGATCCAAAGCAATGCCAAACTAAGTAAGACTCAGAGTCCGAGTACAGAGGCAGAGATAGCCGAGATGAGCCAACTACCGTATGCTTCCGCTGTTGGCTCGATCATGTATGCTATGACTTGTACTCGCCCTGATGTGGCCTTTGCTTTGAGCATGGTCAGCAGGTATCAGGGGAACCCTGGCAAGGCTCATTGGACCGCGGTAAAGAACATTCTCAAGTACCTGCGGAGGACTAAGGATTGGATCCTTACCCTTGGTGGGAGTGATGACTTGAGAGTATTAGGGTGTAGTGACGCTAGTTTTCAGACTGATAGGGATAACTTCCGCTCTCAGTCGGGCTGGATCTTTACCTTAAATGGAGGGGCAATTTCTTGGAAGAGTTCCAAGCAGGAGACGGTGGCTGATTCGACTTGTGATCAGAGTATATAGCAGCGAGTGAAGCAGCAAAGGAGGCGATATGGCTAAAGAACTTCATCGGAGACCTAGGAGTTGTACCGGCTATTAAGGAACCTATGGAGATTTTCTGTGACAAGAACAGTGCGGTTGCCTTAGCCAAGGAACCAAGAGATCATGGCAGATCCCGACACATTGACAAGAAATATCACTTCATAAGACACAAGATTGAAGAAGGACTCCTCGTGGCAAGGAGGATATCATCGGATGAGAATCTTGCAGATCCCCTTACGAAGGGACTGACGCAAGCATTTTTAGCATGCGAGGCGCATCGGGCTGAGGGACGATATTAGTTTTACAGATTAGATAGTTTTCCTGAAACTTGTAAAATGTAATCGACGTTTGATGATGAATAAAATTTGTGATTTATTTATGAGTAAAGTGTTACTGTCATTGTCAATTATTTACTATTGTTTCAGTTTTGCATGTTTTGACTTCCAGAATAATTAATGTATTCAAACCTCCACAATCGATCATACGTCGGAAGTAGGTGTGAATCAAGATTGTCATGAATTGGGTTTGTAGATGGCTAAAGGTGTTTAGACATGGCAATGGTTGCTGCAACATTCATGAGTACTCATAAGTTATGAGTATTGGTATAAACCCACGCTCACTTGTATCACTTCATGGAATTTATCTCGAGTGATCGTGAGACGATAATATCAAATAAATCTTCAAACCTAGAGATATGAGTTGTTACCTATGAGTTGATTGTGAATTGATTGCACGTAAACGCATCAGTAACTTGATGTTATAAAACGTGCCTTTGTGTACAATTCAACAAGTAGTAGAACAAGCATATGAGTCGAAGTTTATCTGTTCCTTCTAGAAATAGAAGCGATATCTGGGCCCCTCGATGATTTTGTGTTGACCCATGTACCGGGCCCAGCCAGAACTAAACTGATGTGTTCAGTAAAGTTCTTTGTCAAACAAATCGTAAATTGAGAAACAACTGCCAGACAATAAGCAAGACATAGTTCCATGTGTTTGTCCGGCTGATATCATGAGAACAGAGGATTATATGATCACTTGTCTTAAAATGGCGCTTCATAGTTCAACGGAATTTTCGAGAGCTACGATTGCTGGTTGGTTCCTGAAGTTATATAGGCAACTACAGTTATTAGACTTATCCAAGTGGGAGTCTGTTGGATAAGGTGTCTAAGTCCATAACTTATTTCGTATATACTTGACCCGACCCGACATGGTCCATTTGGGTTGCATCTCACCCGAACTATTTATGGATAATTTTATGAGAGTTATACACATATGTTTATTAATATATTATAAGTTATAATATATTAATATGAGGTTATGTTATTTAATTAGTTTTAGTCTTAAATTAATTATGAATCAATTTAGAGATTAAAAGGAAGACTAATTAGATTATGGGCTATTTGTTTTATATGGTGTGGGCTAACACTCATTTGTTAATGGGCTAGGCTTGGATGGAAGTCCATGGATGATCCATGGAGCTTTTAACCCATGGATCCTTGGAAAAGGAAAGGTCATGGGTTATTAGGGTTTCACCCTAACCATGCACACTATATAAGCATGCTTATGGAGCATGAAATGGCAACTAGTGAACTAGTGTGTGTGAGCTTGTGTGTGGCCGAAAATACAAGTGTGTATACTCTCTCACGGTTTTCCAAGAGTTTGTGGTGTTTTGTGATTCTATTTGAGGCATTCACACTATTGGTGCTTAGCCCTCAAACTCCTCAAGAACCAAACTCATCAACAAAGGTATGTAATCTCTTCTAACTCTTTTATGTTGAAATGTTCCCCATGCCATGTTAGATAGGTTATGAACCTTGGAAAATTATTATTTTGCATGTATTTAGACAAACATAGATCCAAGGTTTATTAGGGTTGCATGCACACTTAGGAAGTGTTAGATTGCTCAAAACCCAACATCTACCTCTCTCATATTCTTCCAGTTGCTACTTGTTGTTTGCGACTTAATAGAGGTGCAACAATTGAGGCACTAAGCTCTTGAAGGTCAAGATCTACAAGCTACAAGAAAAGGTATTCTTCCAGCTATCTTTTATGTTACAAATCTCGAAAATTGTATGCTAGTTAGGGTTCATGCTTTGCATGACTAGAATTGCATGTATAACTTGAAAAAAACATAGATCTAAAGCATTAGTTTTGAATGTGCACCATAGGAATGATGTAGTGCTTAAAATCCATTAGTGTTATCAGATCTTAGGGTGTTTTTCTATTATATTTGATGCTATGGTTAATTTTTCAAAGGTGGAAGTAGTCGAAATTTGGACACTGCCAGATGAACTCGATGAGTCCATTATGGGACACGACGAGTCCAAATCCTGACCCGACGAGTTGACTCATCTGACTGCAGAATTTTCAGATTTTAATCCTAAATTAGATAAGGATAATTACCATACGTTGTTTTAACTGAAAAAATTCGATATTTCTTTTATGGTGATGATTATCCTCATCTAATTTAAAGATAATGGTCAAATTTTAAGATAATTACAAGATTATGTGATAAATTAATTATTTGTAAAATTTGATTTGTATTTATTATCTTGCCAAATTATTTCAAATTTTGATAAGGATAAAAATTATAGGATTAATTTAAATTATTTTAAAATTTGATCAAGAAAGTTTTGAAAAGTTTCATAGCATGCTCTCAAGTTTTGGAAATTAAAATTTGATTAAAAAGTGTTAATTTTGAAATATTAAATTTTAAAACCCTAGTGTTTTAAATGTCTAAAAAACAACCCTTATACTATTATAATATTAAAATCCGAATACTTATATATATATATGTATAAGATGAGTCAGTCTTACCGTTAGTAGGCCTCATTCACGAAGCTGGCCTATAAGGGGTTTTTAAGGAAGCGGCCTATAAAACGACTGTGATTGGGTATCCACTCTTACCCACCGCACTCTTGATTAGTGGATGGTTGTTAGCCAAATGGGTAGGATAGGACATTAATTACTCATTAATAATGATTATTATAAAGTAACTAAGTATTTTTACAAAATTCCCAATCTTAGTTACTTTAGGAAAAAATGTGAAAATGATGCTATTCCCTGAAATTGCACTTTGCACCTTGTCAAAGTCGTTAGTGGAGCGTGTGTGGTTAACTGGCACACTAACTTGGACTAACAAGGGTGACGAAGGGTAGCTCAATGGAGCATGTGTGGTTCACCGGCACATTGTTTAGGTGGTAAATGACTCCAGAGTACCAAGCTAATTTGCATGGTTATTCACACCTTGTTTGTGATCCTTGGTATCCCAGTCACAAACTTGAAGGGCATAATCAAGATTAAACATGCCATTGAAAAATTCAATGAGTCTCAAAAGAATACAGGAATTTCATTTCATTCAAAACCTATATGTTCATTTTGTTTTTCATGGAAAATTGGTAAATCGTTATTTACATACCTTCATATAATTTGCAACTGGATTACGAGATCCCTCTTCCGAATTGTGAATTATAGTGTTGGGTCCTAGTCTTAATATTTCATTTAGGTGTGATATTAAGGATTGCTTATCTAATCTAATCTTTGTTCCTTTTCTTTTTCAGATGTCTGGCTCAAACAACGCTTCAAGATCGAACCCCTCAAGCTCCTTTTCTCTTTTGAACATCTATGGGAAGGTCACTTTCGATGGTTCCAACTTTAATGATTGGATCTGCAACATCCGCAAGGGCCTCCAATACGAGGAAAAAGAGTACGTCCTTGATGAAAAGCTCAAAGAGATAGATGAAACTAAAACTTCTGCTGAAGAAATTGTTGAGTATAAGGCTCACGAAAAAAGCGACAAAGGTGTCATGTATAATGGTAGCCACTATGACTCCTAAGCTGTAGCGGTTCCACGAGGACTATTGGCCTTACGAGATGTGCCAAAACTTGATAGACAAGTACCATCAAAGTGCGCATTAAGAAAGGTACGAGATTGTTGCCTTGTTAATAACAACCAAAATGAAAGATGGAGAGTCCATCAGGAGCCATTTGCAAAGAATTCAAAGGTATGTGGATTGTTTGCTCAAGTTGAATGTCAACTTTGACGAATAGTTGGCGATTGATATCATTCTCCACTATTTGCCTCCTTTTTATGATCAGTTCAAGATGACTTATCATATGAACAAGGAGGAGGTCACCTTAACCAAGCTTCAAGGGTTGTTAAGAACTGTTGAAAGTAGGTTGAAAGGCAATGTTGTCACAACCACTCCTACTACTGCTGACCCTGTCTTGGCTATTGGACAAGGGAAGGGGAAGAAGAGGAAAGCTCATTCTAAGGATCATAAGGGAAAGTCTCATGATGGATCCTCTTCAAATGGGTCCAAAGGAAAAGGTGCATCTGCTGCTCCTTCATCTGATCCAAAAGATGCAGAGTGCTTTCACTCTCACCACAAAGGGCATTGGAAACAAAGCTTCCAGAAGTATGTGCAAGATATCAAGGATAGGAAGATAAAGCCCCCCCTTCACAGGTATTTATACTATTCAATCTAGCAACTCATCACATGCTAGTTCTTGGGTCATTGATATAGGATGTGGTTTTTACATTTGTTCTGATTTGCAGGGGCTAAACAGAAGTAAGGATGTGGAGCATGGGAAGATGAACTTGATCATGGGAAATAGCAGAGTGTCGCCTCTTACCAAGATTGAAGTTTATTATTTAGTGCTTAGTAGTGAGTTAGGATTAGATTTGAACGATTGTTGCTACCCGTCAGAAATGACGAGGAATATTATTTCCTTTAATTGTTTGTATAGACAAAGTTTTAGATTTTCATTCAATAATGAAATTGGTTCTATTAATGCTTTCTATAATGGTACTTTTTATTTTGACGCATTGCCTTGTACTAGTATATATGAAACTATGATGGTTGTAGACAACTTAGGAAATAATATGTTGCATATTGATTCGTCCAATGGTTTGGACAAGGCATCCTTGTGGCGTTGTCGTCTTGGACATGTCAACAAGATGCAGATAGCCCAACTCCAAAAGGATGGAGTGTTGGAGTCATTTGACCTAGAGTCGGATGACATGGGTGAATGTTGTCTGATTGGAAAGATGATTAAATAACCTTTCATTGGTACTTGTGAAAGAGGTGAGGGATTGTTGGATATCATACACACTGATGTGTGTGGTCCCTTCATATCCACCTTAAGGGTATCATACACACTGATTGTTGGATATCATACACACTAATCTCTTCTATGTTACGTTCACCAGCGATTATAGCAGATATGGGTATATCTACTTAATCAAGCACAAGTCAGAAACGTTTGAAAAGTTCAAAGAGTTTAAACAAGAAGTGGAGAATCAATTGGGCAGGAAGATAAAGATGCTCAGATTCGATAGGGGTGGTGAGTATCTTAGTATCGAGTTCCACGACTATCTCAAGGAATGTGGAATTTTTTTCCCAGTCGACGGCACTTAGGACACCGCAGCTCAATGGTGTAGCTGAGAGGCACAATCGAACCTTGTTGGACATGGTCTGTTCCATGATGAGTCGAGCTTCGTTACCTATCTCATTCTAGGGGTATTGCTTAGAGACTGCCGCCTACATCCTTAATCTAGTCCCAATTAAGAAGGTTGCAAAAACACCTCACGAGATGTGGACATGGAAGGTTCCCTCAATGTCACATATCAAGGTTTGGGGTTGCAAGGATTTTGTAAGATGGGAGACTTACGACAAGCTTGAACCTCGCAGTGAGCGCTGTATGTTCATCGCCTATCCACAGAAGTCCTTTGGATATCTCTTCTACAGACCGAGTGACAATGTTGTCTTCCTTGCGAGGAGAGGGGTTTTCCGCGAGAAAGAACTCATACACCAAGAGTACATTGGGAGGAAAATTGATCTATAAGAGCTTCAAGAGTCAAGCAATGAAAGAACCTCTAACACTAGCACTCAACTTATGGAAGAGATTCCTATTGAACCGGTTGACGAGTCCTTACCTCTAAGATGTTCCAGTAGAGTTAGTTTTCCACCTATGTTGTATGGTTTCCATATAACAGCTGAAGGTGATACGTATATCAGCGATAGTACAATGATAAATTTGGTTGAACCTAACAACTAAAGGAAGCCATGGCGGGCCCGGGGTCTGCAAATTGGAAAGAGGCTATGGATTGCAAGATTCAGTCCTTGTATGACAATCAAGTTTGGAACTTGATTGACAATGTACCAGGTCGTAAGACAGTCGAGTGAAAGTGGATCTTCAAGAAGTAGACGAACATGGATGGGAAGTGCATACGTTCAAGGCACGATTGGTTGCAAAGGGCTTTACTCAAACCCCTGGGGTTGGCCATGATGAGACCTTCTCAGCAGCGGCTAAGATCAAGTCTATTAGGGTTATGTTGGCCATCGCTGCATTTCAAAATTATGAAATTTGGCAGATAGATGTCAAACCTGCTTTCCTTAATGGGAAGCTGGCTGAAGATGTTTACATGTGTCAGCCTGAAGGTTTTGTGGATGCCAAATACCCCCAATAGTGTGTGTAAGCTTAAGAAATCCATTTATGGATTGAAACAAGCGTCTCGTAGATAGAATCTTTTTTCGATGAGAAAGTCAAAGACTTTGGATTTTCGAGAAGCAAGGATGAGTCATGTGTATATTTCAAGGCAAGTAGGAGTATATTTAGCTTTCTATTTTTGTATGTTGATGACATACTGCTCATAAGAAACGACATCCTGACCTTGCAGGAGGTTAAGTCCTGGCTTGGGAAGTTTTTCTCTATGAAGGATCTAGGAGAAGTTGCTTATATTATAGGGATAAGGATATAGAGAAACAGAAGTAAAAGACTAATAGGACTTAGTCAAAGTACTTATTGGGACAAGGTGCTGAAACGTTTTAGCATGAAGAACTCCAAGAAAGAGGAATTGCCAATCCAAAGCAATACCAAGCTGAGTAAGACTTAGAGTCCAGGTATAAATGACGAGATATCGGAAATGAGTCGAGTGCCATATACTTCGACAGTTGGCTCGATCATGTATGCTATGGCATGTACTCTCCTTGACGTGGCTTTTGCGCTGAGCATGGTTAGCCGATATCAAGCGCGAGTAGAGCACATTGGACTACAGTAAAGAACATTGTTACACTACTAGAAAACAAACCTTTAATGACACGCTTTTTACGACACACAATGATTAATGATACACAAAGGGGCATGCCCTAAAAATAATTTTAGATCTTTAGAAATTTGAAGAATTTAGGACGCGTATTTTTCGTGCCCTAAAATTAGTGTCTCACAAAAAAAAAAACACGGAGGGCGCTTACGTTAAAGGCGCGTCGTCTAGAAATGTCGCTTTATAATTTTACAAACGCGCTCTTCAGCAACTAGCAGCGGGAAAAAGGAAATCAAAAAAATTAGAAAACCTGCCTTCCTTCCTACTTCCCCTCTTTAGCTCAAGGTGTGTTCATTGACCTCAAAAATCTTCTCCGATCTTCCCCTGCCTCCCAACATCGAGTGTTGCTTGCATCTTTCCCCTGCACCCCGACCGCTGGCACCGATTCTTCCCCGTTCGTTAACATCGATCAAGGCTCACTTACTTCTACTCACTGGAACCACCATATCTCCCACATGATGTTGAGATTGTCAGAAAAAACCCTAATTCAGTATTATACTCTCAAGTCTCAATATTAGGAATGCAAATCTTGATTCTCGTTTATTTCTGATTCCCCGCAGATAAATCGAAAAAGGGGAATCAGAATGACGAAGGTAGCGGGAGTTTTGGTCCGGTGGTCATGGTTCATCTGTCGAGAAAGGAAGATGGGAAAGCAAGCAGCCATGGTGGCTCGATGATGGCAATCAATCGAGAAAGGGGAAGCACCTCTGGTGCGTGATCGATTTGATGAAAGGAGAAGGAAAAAGCAGTGGCGCTTCTCTTGTTTGTCGCAGCTAGGAGGGCTGCTTCGGCGGTCTCCTTGGATGTTCTTCCTTGTCGCCAGTAGATTACACATAGGGAGGGGACTCAACTAGTCCGATGGAGCAGGGAAAGTAGCAACTGGTAGATCGGGACGATCAATCTATTCGTGAGGAAGAGGAGGTAATTATCGGTTCCCGGTGAGCCTTCCTTGGCTGACTATGTTTAACTGTGTAGGTTCTTGAGAGATATGAACGAGCCTTCTTCAAAGCTGCCTTTACACTATATGACTGTGAATTTTATGTTAAAGATGATGACGACATATATTTCAGACCAGGTGAGTTTTCCATGCATTTGCCTCTTATTTTCTTTTTTTCCTTTCTTGTTATCATAATCCAAACATAATGGCAGAATAAAAAAATAATAGAGAAAATTGAACATACACATGAAGAAAGGTACCGTGTTCACTGACCCAAAACTCAAATGGTTAGTCTTTGCAAGCATCCCACTTTTCAACTATTTTTTTCTTCCATTTTTAGAGGTTAGTGACTAAGCTATTGAGTTATTGATATTTGTAGGTATGAGCCTCTAGGGTATATGCTTGGGTCAGAATATTTCTTAATGCTTATGGTCCAATTTATGCTCTCTCTACAGATGTTGCAAGCTTGGTTTCTCTTTGAAACAACATGCAATTTATTCACATTTTCACTTCCCATATTGATATTTGTAGTATAAGATATATATCTGTGTTACTGTTTTATTAAAATATTCTGTCTATCAGTTTCCGGATGTTCAGCAATGAGGATGTTACTATCGATGCATGGATGCTTGCAATGAATGTCAACCATGAGGACAATCGTCAACTTTGTCAAATCGAATGTACACCAACATCTATAGTTGTGTGGGATCTCCCCAAGTGTTCAGGTTAGTATTTTTTTCTCCTAAACAATCTTCTTTAACTTGTTGAGAAATCCAACTTAGATTTGACGTGTGTGATGAATATTTGATGTTGTAGGGCTTTGTAATCCTGAAAAGAAAATGTTGGAACTTCATCAGAAGGAAAGTTGTGCAATCAGCCCGACTTTGCCAGCTGCAGAAGAAGACTAGCATCAGGTTATTTATTCTTTTGTTATATTACTAACAAATTTATAATGTTCCAGGAGTTTTCACCAGATGGGAAGTTCACTGTTACTGTTGACCGTGATTTCAAAATTCGTGTAATAATAAACTTCTCACACCCAAATAATAATAATAATAATAATAATAATAATAATAATAATAATAATAATTATTCTTATTATTATTATTATTATTATTATTATTATTATTATTATTATTATTATGCAGTCAGCAATTACTATTTTCTTAAGCATGTTCTTATTTTCTTTCTAAATGACAGGTCACCATGCTCTCGAAGAAACCTATAGATGGAGCTCATGAGATACAAAGTTACTACCTTGGCCATACAGAGTGAGTGAGTTACTGGAAACGCCATAGTTGATTGCTCAATAAGTTTAACATGGTTTATAAACTATGACATGATGTGTCTATTATTGTTAACTTTATACTCTTGTCATGCATCTATATCCAATGGCAGATTTGTCTCCTGCCTAGTCTTTGTCTACAATCAGGAGTTTCCACAGGGGTATTTAGTCTCTGGAAGTGGCGATTCAATAGTGAGAAACATTACAACCTTAACTTTTCTACAAAATTTTCATTAAGAGTTTTTTATCACTCTAATAAATCGGACATTCTTTCTTGTGGTGTAGGTTCGCTTATGGGATTTTACATCTGGATTGCTTCTTCATACATGTGAAGTTGGATTATAGGTATCTCGTTCTGCTTCTACAAATGATTTATTAAATTACAAATGATATTTTAAACGTATAGTTTTAAATTATACTGGGTGCTTATAGGTGGTACATCAACAGACAAATGGAACATAAAACAATCATTTTGCAGTTACAGATCTCAGTGTGACACCTGATGGTTCAACAATCTTTGTAGTTGTTCAAGGGTAAAAATTTCTTCATGGTCATCAAAAATATGCATTTAAAAGGAAAACTCTGATGTTTTAATTCTAAAATACACGTTGCTAGGAATATTGGTGTTGATTTGCTTGGAAAACTCTCATATGAACATGGTTAGTTTCTGCAGCACATCAATTGGGTTGTGTAATTCTTGCAAAACTTGTTGATTCATGACTATAGACAATTGACACCAAATGGGGACTCCTTGCATCTCAAGTCAAATTCCATGGCCCATTGTTCTTGTGAGACCAACTAGCTACTGTGTTATCCTTTCTAACTGACTAAACAATCTGTTTTCAAAGACTTCTTAAGAGATCATCACAAAGTTAAAACAATGGTTTTGCTGTATTAAATGTTAGTTTTCACTCACTCTCTTGAAATCAAGCTCAATTAATATACCTTAAACTAAATCAAGTTCTATGTTGATCAAGAAACCATTGGGATTTGACTACTTATCTAAAACAATTTATCTTGAAGATCGTACAGTTCATCTGCAGTTATGGTAAGATGTTATAATGTGCCAAATTTTACTTTTCTTGATGTTATCTTACACTATGAATATGATAACTATATCTTACAAAAGGGATTCTTCAGTTGCTGTCATCACATATGATGTTTCAAGTATGAAATAATTCAATTACCATTTTTCAACCCAATTTTTCAAGATTTAAAAGTTATCCCTCCAAGCAAAACACTATAAGCTCATGTGTTCTTGTTCCTTGTAGGGATAATAAAGGCTACTTTCATGTGTTCTTGTTAGGAGTATAGTCAAGATCAATTGAGCTTCTTGTGTTAACATAAAGAAGATAGTTGTAGCACTAGCATCTTATGAAAATGGAGGAAAAAATAGTGCCCAAATTCCCCCTAAGAAGTTGGAACCTTTGTGGGATGATGGTTATGGGACACAAACCATGAAAGATTACACTAAAATAGCCATGGAATTGAGTCGTTGAATTAGTAGTGATGGTGGGCCACCTAGGTGGTTTTGCTCTGTTGCCTATAACAGGCCTCTAACATATTCTCTTGTTCTTATGTATTTGCCTGGTAATTTGTGTTTGGTTATAAAATTACACAAACTACCATTTTACCCCTGCAATATATGCTTATATTTACTTACTAATTGGATGTGATACTTTGTGTAGGGTTGGAAGGAACTGGAACTGACCTTGTTGTACATGAGAAAGCTATTTGAAAAGTGAGTTGAATTTGATCTTCATCTTTTATTTGAACATTCTTTCTTATAAAATTTTGTTTTATAGAATCTTTAATAGGAGTATGTAAATGTTTGCTTAAAATTTTGGTATCTTGGGACTTCCCGCGGATCATATTCAACATTTCAGCTTGTTACCAGGTAATTAATTAACTGTCTCTATCTACATTCTCTTTCACTTCACCATTGTATCTATTTTTGTTTAGTAAAAAAATATTAGGTAAAATCATAGTGTGTTGTTATGTAACAAACAGCCAGGACAGACATACAGATGAAAGTGGAAATCTCTCAAGATACAGAGCTTGTGGAGCCGCTAGATAAAGCTTGTATATGGCGCCAAAAAAGAGGCACCGCCACTGAAATTTTAGGAGCCGAGAACAAAGCTGAATGCACAGAGAAGGTTCAATTACAATTTACAAATCTGCCCTTCTGTTTTCTTAAATATTTTATTAATCCAATATTATCATATCTGTGAAACTTAACATCAGTTGTTGGTCTTCCTCTTGGTGATCCATCAATGAAGTGGCCAACTTGCATCATGTAATAACATTTTAGACGAAGATGTAGGTATATGTTTTTTTAATGAATAATGTAATCATATGTATGAATATGAAATAAGGCTTGTTATTTAGTATGTGATAATCATGTATAGGGAGAAAACAACTTCTATTGATTTGTTTTATCTTTCCATGGATCGATTATTTGTATGACATTAAATTTTATGCAATGGATTGTAGTTTTTGTATATGGTATTTTATTTTTTGTTATGACACATTAAATAAAAATTTAATTTGAAAATTAGTAAATCTATAAATAATATTTTTTTTAAACAGTTAAAATTACGATACGCAAAAATTTTTGTCATCTTCATTTATGACATGGCCGTTCTTGACAGGGGCTTCCTTGATACGCATTGTGTGTCATAAGCACGCGCGTCGTAAGGTTACGACACGCAAATGCGTGTCGTCTTCCTTTCTTACAGGGCCTTCCTTGATACGCATTGCGTGTCATAACTGCGCGTCATAAATGCGCTTCGTAAATAGACAACGCACAAAAGCGTGTCGTCTCTCGTTATGACTGGGCCTTCCTTGACACGTATTGCACGTCGTCTGAGTGTTTTACGACACACATTGCGTGTCGTAAAAGACTGTTTTTCTAGTAGTGTTAAGTACCTACGAAGGACTAAGTATTGGGTCCTTACCCTTGGTGGCAGTGATTGTTGGATTAGGTGTCTAATCCCATAACTATAATTGGTATAAACTTGACCCGATAGTAGCATGGTCCATTTGGTTTGCCTTCACCGAAGCAATATGATAGGATGGATATTTGAGAAAGAGGTTATTTGTGATTTATTAATATACTATAAGTATAATACATTAATTGAGAAACCATATTATTTAATTGGTATTGATCAAGAATTAATTTAGAGATCAAAAGATACTAATTAAATAAACGGGGACTGATTATGTAAATCATTAATACACATAGTTTGAGCTAATGATCCATGATTGATTAGTGATGGGCTAAGCTTATGTGAAAGTTCATGAAGTGTTAGTCCAAATGAATTATTGGATTAAAAGCTAAGTGAAAGGATTAGAGTTTATAAATGAACTTTGAAATTCTACACTACATATGTAACCCCCTAAGCCCTAAAATCGACACATGTGCATTATAAGAAGAAGCTAGCCGTTTTTTGGTGCCTCCAAGCTCTCTCTCATTGTCCTCCATTTTTCTTGGTGTTTGTGACACATTTGAGGCATCACACTTGAGGTGCTAAGCTCTTGTAAGGCCAAGTTCTACAAGCTACAACAAAGAGGTGATCATCTAACTTATTTTTATGTTTCAATTATCAAAGTTGTATGCTAGTTAGGCTTCATCCTTTGGAAAAATGAAATTGCATGTAAAATTAGAGAAAACTTAGATCTAAAGAATTAGGGTTGTATGTGCACCATAGGGATGTTATAATGCTCAAAACCCAAAAGTAATGAATTGAGAGAGACAGGGTATCGTGACGCCAACTTTCAAACCGAAGGAGATAACTTCCGCTCTCAGTTGAGTTGGGTATTTACCCTGAATGGATGGGCAATCACTTGGAAAAGTTCCAATCAAGACACTGTGGCTAATTCAACGTGCGAGTCAGAGTATATAGCAACGAGCAAAGCGTCGAAGGAGGCAATACGGTTGAAAAACTTCATTGGAGACCTCGGAGTTGTACCAGCCATAAAAGAGCCTATGGAGATTTTCTGTGATAACGAAGGAGCGGTTGCCTTAACCAAGGAACCGAGTGATCATGGTAGATCCAGACACATCGACATAAAATACCACTTCCTCATACATCGGGTAGAAGAGGGACTCCTCATAATCAAGAGGGTATCGTAAGAGGAGAACCCAGCAGATCCCTCACAAAGGGTCTGAGCAGGGTTAAGCACTTATAGCATGCGAGGAGCATTGGTCTGAAGGACGATATTAGTTTTAGCGATTAGATAGTTCTTTAGAAACTTGTAATAGATAAAATGTAATTGACATTTGATGATTAAATAAAAGAGTTTTATTTATGAGTAAAGGTATTGTCTTGTTTCAATTGTTTACTATTGTTTCACTTTTGCATGTTTTACTTCCAGAATAACTAGATTGTTCAAATTATCCACAGTCGATCATACTTTGGGAGTAAGTTATGAGGTTAGAATGTCATGAATTGGTTTGTAGATTGTCTAAGTGTTTAGACATAGCAAAGGTTTGTTGCAATGTTCATGGGTGCTCTCAAAATAAGATTTGAGTATTGGATTAAACCCACACTCATGTGAATCACTTCATGGAACTTATCACAAGTGATTGTGAGACAATAATATCGTATAATCTTTAAACCGAGATATATGAGTTGTTGTTTACGAGTTGGTTGTGCGTTGATAATGCGTAAAGGCATCAATAACTCGATGTTATAAAACGTGTTGTTGTGTAAGATTTGATGAGTAAATAGCACAAGCATATAAGTTAAAGTTTATTTGTTCCTTTTATCCTAAGAGGGTAAAAGCGATATTTTGGGCCCCTCGATGATTTTGTGTTGACTTCTGTGTTGGGCCCGGTCGGGACTCAATTGATATGTTCAAATAAGTTCTATCTTAAATGAATCAGAAGTCGTGAAACAAACTGCTGGACATTGAGAATGATTTTATTCCATGTCATTGTCCACATGATATCTTGGAGAACGGAAGATTATATGACCCCTTATCTAAAGAAGGCGTCATTGACTAGGTCAGAGTTCGACAGAGGCTTTTGAGAGCTATGATTGCTAATCGGATTTTGAAGTTGTACTTGCATTTATAGTTATTAGACTTATCCAAGTGGGAAACTATTGGATTAGGTGTCTAAGCCCATAACTTTAATTGGTATGTACTTGACCCAATACTAGCATGGTCCTTTAGGGTTGCATTCGCCTTAGCAACTTGATAGGATGAATTATGGAGATTGAGGTTAATTATGATTTATTAAAATATTATAAGAATAATATATTAATTGAGAAATCCTATTATTTAATTAGTATTGATCAGAATATAATTTGGAATTAATTTGGTGATTAGAAGAGGTTGATTAACTGACGAGGACTGATATTGCAATTATGTGATAATTGCAAGTTGGTCTTATGGATCCCTAGGAAGGGATGGACGAAATTCTATGTGTAGACCACATAGATTTTGTTCGAAGGGGGCTTCTGGAAGCATCTAATGGGTTGCTTAAGGCCTTAGCAAATAATTAGAGTTCCAGTCAGAAACCCTAGCAACTCGGCTATATAAGGAACCCCTAGGATCCCTAAAATCGGCCACTGCATCCTAAGAGGAAACCCTAGTTGATTTTTAGAGCCTTCCAACCTCTCTCATATTCTTCCAATTGCTACTTGGTGGTTGTGACTCACTAAAGGTGCAACAATTGACACACTAAGCTCTTGAAGGTCAAGATCTACAAGCTACAAGAAAAGGTATTATTCCAACAATGGTTTATGTTACGAATCTCGAAAATTGTATGCTAGTTAGGGTTCATGTTTTGGATGATTAGAATTGCATGTATAACTTGAGAAAAGCCTAGATCCAACGCATTAGGGTTGAATGTATACAATAGGAATGATGTAGTGCTCAAAACCCATCTGTTGGACCTTAGGAGTCTAGGGATTTATTGGGCCATCAAAATTCTATTTTTGGGCAGATGCTATTTTTATTGTACTCTTTTGGTTGAAGGCCCATGAAGGGATTTGGGTCCAATTTGGAAAATTGGGCCATATTTGGGCGTTCGGTGATTATTTCGGATTTTGGGCCTCTTGGACAATTGGTTTGGGCCTTAGCCTTCAGCCAAGTTAGGGAAAGGGTAAAAAGTTCTTTTACCCTAGTTTGGACTCTTAGTGTGAGTCAGGATCCAATTACTAATTGGACGTTATTTTGTGATTATAGCGCGAGGATTTTAGCAGGCCAGCAGTCAGAGATTTATCTTTGAGATTCAGTAGTCTGAGGTGAGTTTCCCCACTGTTTTTAGCGGGTCATAGGCACAAATGCCGACACTTGATTATTTTGATAGGATGCTAGATGTATGTGTGACTCTTGCATGTGTTATGTGCTGGTATGTATACCGAGCGAAGCCTAATGACTATATTGTATGTAATTATTTTTGGAATTATCGCATGTGTCAGCATGATTATATGTTTATATGTTTATTATGTGTAGCGGGCGGGGCCTAATGAATGACAAATATGTAATCCGAGTGAGGCTCGATGTCGAGCGGGGCCCGAGGCCGAGCGGGACTTGATGTGGGGCAACACCCGATGTGGTGCATCGGCCCAATATGTGTTTATCGAAAGGGAAGAGCCCAGGAAGATTGCAGAGCATACACCAACTTTTTCAGTATTTTGAGATTTTCTCTTATATGATATCATGTAGTGACATACTTTGATCTTTTTGGGATGTATGGCAATCTTTTGGATAACCATTTTTATAAAATTAAAAAAATGAATTTTTTGGGTCTTATTTTTGAGACATTGCAAAATTGGTACCCGAATCTGGAAAAGTGGTCGGATTGTTGAGAATTTGAAGGATAAGAGTATTAGGGTGCTTTCTGATGAGAGAAGAAGAGAGGGTATTCATGATGGTGATGTTTCTTCAATTAAACCTTATGGTGGGAGGTTCTCCAAGAATGTGGCCCATGTAAGCGGATGCCCACTTTTAATACCGGAAAACTGGTCACCACTAAGTTTCTCAAACCCAACACCACCCTTGTTGCCAATGTGAGTATTGAAGTGCAAAAAGAAAAAATAAAACACAGACACACACGATGTCTCAAAATCCAAACCCAATATACCCTGATGTAATATGAAATCGATTTTGAGAGTGATGGGGTGAAATTAGATCCAAAATTTTTGCAACCTTAGCGAGTTCAAATCTCTATCCCAGATCCTAGAGGGATTTGGGTCTAATGTTGTCATGTACGATTTGTTTGTAAATTTTTTTAATCCTTCTTCATCTTTTTATTTTACACACTGTAGGGATAAAATCACTGAAGACAAACTCTCAAAAGAAACAATGGATCTGTGTAGTAATGAATGTCAATTTTGTTGTGAAAGTGCATGTTTTTTCTTTTGAATGAAAATGATTGAGACAGAGAGAGAGAGAGAGAGAGAGAGACAGAGGGAGAGAGCGAGAGAGAGAGAAAGAGAGGGTCATTCATATTTTTTTAATTATTAAAATAAATAAACTAGTATTAGATTTTAAAAAAATGAAAGAAAAATGGAAAATAAATACTCCAAGGGTATTATAGTCATTTCACTATTCGGAGGGACCAAAAACATAATGAAACTAGTTCAAAATGACCATGAAGCCAAAAAAAAATCGAGGTTTTGGACTACAACTTAGAAAAAATGCATACCACATGGACCATTTTTACAATTTTGTCTATAATTATCATATTTGTATGTTTAGTAATTTCTTGATTAAATATATATATATATATATATATATATATATATATATATATATATATATATATATATCCTGAAATTCAATATCATCATCTCGTTGTTTACAAGAGTCTATCATCTCTATTTCTCTCTCTCTCTCGAAGTGAGTTTATTCATTTTAATAATTAAAAAATGAAAGGTCTCTCTCTCTCTCTATTTCTCTCTCTCTCTCTTCATTTCTTTTCATCAAGACTCACTTCGAATAAAAAATGCCATACAAAAACTAGGTAGAAGATAGTGAATTCAAATTCATTTATGACTTAGAAGTTCTCTCCCTCTCTGTTTCTCGCTCTCTGTATCTAACCCCACGAAGGATTTCATGGGCTTTGAATCGATAAGTTTCATCAGGCGATCGAAGATGGTGAAGGCAATTGAACCCTCACTCGGTCCGATCAAAACCCTCCTCCCCTAACCCCTCTAGTTAAACCCCTTTTCGATTTAATGCCTCCCTCTTCTCTGTTCATTTTTTTGTATCTAATCTCTTTTCATCTCGATTCTATGATTTGATGGTTCTGATGGATCCTTATAGTTGAGGTGCTGAATTTGTATATTTGTTGCAGGTTTTTTGGTCTAGAAATGGTGAAAAAGACTAGGTGGGGAAGAGGACGGAGTGGTGCTGTTTGAGGACCATATTGAGTTCAATTCATACAGGGATAACGCATGTGATGATTGATAGTGACGATCTCCGAACAAGTCTTACATTGCAGAAAGAAAAACAAGTATTATTATTATCTTATTTCTCCGGTGCATATTGTTCTGGTTGCATCTTCTTATACCCTGAAACCATTCATGGAAATGGTTTAGTTTTAAAGTTGAAATAATGGGGAATGGAATGATGTAAGAAAAAAAGGATGTGAAAGACTACTCAGTAAAGCTACAACCCATGAACATAAAGTATGGTTGATGCCCACCATGTGACACCCAGGTTCTCTGGTATTGATTTTATATATATAAGTTTCTTGATTTCAAGGGCTACTCGACGAGTTGGTTGCCTACTCGTTGAGTAGCAGCGGATTGGTCAACGCGTTTTAATGACCTACTAGTTGAGTCCAAGAAGGGACTCGACGAGTAGGAGTTGGCAGATGAAACCCTAAATCCCAAGGTTTTTCACCCTATTTAAAGGATCATGGGCCTCCACAGCCTCCCCTTTACTTCTTCTTGTCCCTCTCAAACGCTAATCGCGTGTGTGTGTTCCATTTGTGTATTCTTAAGCTTAGAAGAGGCTATTTGGGGAAAAGAGCTTCGAGATCAAGTATCCAGAAGCAAGGAGCTTATGGGATACGAAATCTATTTTATTTGGCATCTTCTGGAAGGTATCAAATTGCTATCCTGACCTCATTTCATTTCTAGCTCCCTTTTGGGCAATTTTAGGGATTTCCTAGTATGTTTGGAAGCTTTTCTTGTGTATAAGCAAAGATCTGAAGTTGTAACCTCATAACTGAACTCTCTTGGACTTCTAAATCCATAAAGCTTTCAGCTCTTTCAAGGATGAGACTTTCCTAAGGTGTAAAGCCCCATTAGAATCTTATATTGGTAATTTAGAGCCTCTAGGGCCTTGCATGCACGTAAAGTTTGCAACTTTACGTGATAAATGTGCCTTAGAAGCTTGGATCTGTAATCTGGAACCTTGGCATGGCTTAAAAGTGTCTGAATCGATGAAGGTTTGAAGGGGATCGACGAGTTGCACAGTCAAATCGGCGAGCCACATGAAGATGGCCATGTACTCCACGGGTTGGATGAACAACTCGGCGAGTCCGTTGAAGATTGCCTTGAACTCGGCGAGTCAGTCGAAGACTCGGCGAGTCGGCTATGGTTTCTCTCTACCTTTGGACGCATATGGACTCGACGAGTTATGGGGGAACTCGACGAGTTATGGGGGAACTCGACGAGTCAACCTAGGATTTTGCGACTTCGCGAGTCTAGGAAGAACTCGTCGAGCCGGTGAATTGCACTCGATGACATGGGTCAACATTGACCGTTGACTTTGACTGTGGACGTGGACTTTGACCAAGGGTTGACCAGTTGACCGCTGGAGGTATTCTTGGTGATTTGGAAACTTATGAAAAAGGATTGTGTGATAACTTTAGGTAGAGGAGTTCGTGTTGGTGATCCGAAAGTTGAGCTTATCACTTCAGTGCGACACTTGAAAAGCGAGTTATCCTCACTATATCAACAGGGTCTAAGGCATCAAGTCCGGCCGTTTATGGATTTGTATTCGGATTATTACATGATATGTTTATTGTTTTGCAACCTAATAGTTAGGATGGTGATATGCTTATGTTTAGTGTCCTGGTTTTGTCAATATCCTTGTTATAGGATTATGCTATGTTAATGACCTGGGTAGGTCGGTGTCCTGGTTATAGGATGTTGCTATGCTATTTGATCTACTAGATCGGTTGACTGTTACTACGATAACATATGATATGTATGTGCACATGTTTGTTTGATTGGGGGTTAGGTTGAGGCGGTCGTGCTTTGTGCTGAAGGCCAACATACCCAGGGCGGTCCCGATATACTATAGACCCTGGAGGGTATGCTAGTTAGACCGAAGGCCCAACGAGCGGTCCGGATAGGTTGTAGGCCCTACGAGGCGGTCCAGACGTGCCGAAGGCTCGGAGAGCGGTCCAGATAGACTAAAGGCCTGCGAGGCGGTCCATTCAGGCTGAAGGATCATTATGTCTGCTATTTGCTTATATGATTTCATGATATGGTTATGAGGTTGGTATTTTGGGGGTAGCTCACTAAGCTTTCGGGCTTACAGTTTCAGTTGTTGTTTCAGGTACCTCTGGTGATCGCGGGAAGGCGAAGGCATGATCGTACCGCTCCTTGTGTGTTTTATGGTTTCTATGATTTGATACTGGGATACTCTGATAATTAGTACTTTGAAAACAAACTAATGTAATGTTAAATGGTTCTAAGTGTTTTGAAAAAGTTTTAAATTGGCAAGAATTTGTATGGGTTTTACAAGTTGGTATCAAAGCCTTGGTTTGAATGAATTGGAGGAACATTCGTGTGAACCCAGTCTCAAATCAAGGAAATGTTTTCAAAATGATTTCTTAAACGGTTTTCAAAATAAGTAAAGGAGGATGCAGAGCGTACGATCCACCGGAGCCAGTAAGTAGACGCCAAAATACCATAGAGATATTTGATTATGTGATATGTTAGAACAAGATGCTAGTGCTAGGCTAGGGATCTTTAGGAATCACATGATAGAATTGCATGACTACATGATGTCTGCTAGCCTAGGGTTTTCCTTATATGAAATTGACATCATTATTGTAGTTACTTGTCTGTGCATCACGGTTATACATAATTAAGATCTTATAGCCTGAGAATGTTTAATTTGGCCTTATGTTATGCTGTTGTCTGATTGGGAGCTTAGGTTAGGATTTTATATTCAAAAGTCTATATGGTCCAGCATTATGTATGGCTAGCATACATTAGTGTTGCAGGGTTGGTGGAAGTTTCATGAGTGGATAGGTTGTTCGAGATGAGTCTGCCGCTTATGAGATATTTAACCTTCCTCTAGGTGTGAGGATTGAGCACTCGGTATGAACATGTATATTATTGGGGCGTTGTGATGACACTTGAAAAAATGTGGCTATGTGTGGAAGGTAGTATGGGCCTGTACTACTGAAAGCACAGGACCCATACGCGTAGCAAGGAAGTCACAACCCCTAGCGTTTAGTTGGGAGTTGGTTCCCAGTTCTTTGTGTGGATTATCTAATATTTGTGTTATGTTTTAGAATGGTGGTAACCAGGCGCTTCATGACTGGATCCGGTTCTGGATCATGATCAGGATCAGGAGAGGGCGGACAGGGGGCACCGACAACGCCCGGGACTATCAGCCAGATGAGATAGATGACATGATTCGGGAGATCCTGCACAATGAGGTTGTTGCTTTGTTCCGGGCCGAATTGCTGGCGATGTTCGGGTCTATTAAGACCGCTATGGTGGAGTACTTCGATGATTGTTACGCAGCCCTCACTGAGGTTGCTGCCGCAGCGGCTTCAGCAGCTATATCAGAGGCAGGGTTAGGAGCCGGTTGGGCTTTTTAGTATCGGGACTTCGACAACACGAAGCCCCCTGCTTTTGATGGGACTCAGGACCCCATCAAATCCATGAGGTGGCTGTCTGACGTGGAGGGATGTTTCTTCACATGCTTATGTCCTATTGACCAGAAGGTCAGATGTGCCCTGAACTTGTTCAGGTCCGGGGCAAAGGACTGATGGAGGTTGATGACTGGGTTGTATTCAGACGCGCAGAGGGCTGCTGTTACTTGGGAGCAGTTCAGAGATATGTTCTGTGCTCGCTACATTCCATGAGTTGAGCGGGAACGGTTAGCTTAGGAGTTTTTGGAGCTTAGACAGGATTGGGAGACGCTGACGGAGATCACTCATATGTTCACTGAGAGGGCGATGTTCTGCCCGGAGTTTGCTTCTGAGCAAGCTCAGATGACTCGTTATTTGAGCATGCTCAAGACGGATATTCGGCAGTTTGTGGCGACTCAGCGTTGTGATATGCTTCTAGAGTTGCAGGAGGCCACCAGGCGGCGGGAGCTTGAGATTGAGTTACAGCTGAGAGAGCATGGTCGGGCTCCGGCACAAGCGTAGCCGGCGCCAAAGCGATCTAAGACCGCTGATTCTAGGGTTGGGGGCCAGCAGGGCCGCACTTGTGGAAAGTGTGGAAAGGGTTATTCGAGATCCTGTCAAGCGAGTAGTGGGTGCCACAAGTGTGGTAGGGAGGGGCACTATGCGAGGGATTGTCGCCAGTCCGCCCCTACATCGGATCTGAGGATACGCTTTCATTGTCATCACGTTGGTCACGCGAAGACCAGCTGTCCGCAGGTCGCAGCCAGACCGGCATAGGTTCCAGCGCCGACTACGTTGAGAATTACTGATGGGAGGCTAGTTAGGGCAGAGCATGCGAAGGCCCAGGGGCGTGCCTTCCAGCTTACAACAGAGGAGGCCAGGGCAGCACCCGATATGGTTACTGGTATGATTCTATCCTTTGTCTCGTTTATTATATCTATTTTACGCTTATCTGTGGTACCTGTGATTAGGTACGTTTCTAGTAAACTCCTTACCTGCATTGGTTTTATTTGACTCGGGGGTGAGTCGGTCTTTTGTATCTCAGACATTTAGTAGGGAGTTCAGAGTACTCGTAGGCAAGCCAGAGTGTCCGTTACGAGTCGCTATCGCCAACGAACATGGAGTTTCTGTTTCTTCGGTCTATCGAGGGTGTGAGTTGGATATTTTCGGAGTGTCCTTTCTGATAGATTTGATACCGATTCCCATGGGGGAGGTGTGTGTAATCATAGGGATGGATTAGTTTAGCCGCTTTGTTGCCATGATAGATTGTGAGGATTAGCAAGTTGTAGTTCGAACCCCAAGTAGGGAAGAAGTAATCGTTAATGGCGAGGGCACCAGGTTGGGATTAGGGTTTTGTTTAGCTGCCAGGGCTCGGCGGTACATTTAGCACGGGTGTGCGGGTTACCTAGCGTACGTGGTAGATACGCGGGGCAGGGAACATGCTTCAGTTTCAGAGGTTTTGGTAGTTAGGGAGTTTGCTGACGTGTTTTCGGAGGAGCTACCCAGAGTGCCTCTGGAGAGGCAGGTCGAGTTTAGGATCGACCTAGTATCAGGTGCGGCCCCTATCGCCAAGGCGCCATACTGGTTGGCACCACCAGAGATGCAGGAGTTGTCATCATAGCTTCTAGATAGACTATAATTGGTAAGACTTGACCCGACCCGGCATGGTCCATTTGGGTTGCATGACATCATGCATTTAGATAGACTATAATAAGAGAAATAACACTTAAGGTTGGTTAATATATTATAAGTTCTAATATATTAATAAGTATATTTAATTAGTATTGATCAAGAATTAATCTAGGATTAATTAAGTGATCAAAAGAAGACTAATTAAATATATGGGTTGATTGTGTAAATCATCCATACTTATATAGTGGGCTAATGCTCCATAGATTATCTAGTTGGGATAAAACCCATATGATGCTTCATGGATGCTCCATGGTGTTTTTGTACCCATGGATCATGGGAATGAAACGCCATGTCAATTAGGGTTTACATGGTGTAACCCTAACTATATATGTATCTTACTCTTGACCAAAATCGGCACTAGTATCATTCTAGAGAAGGGCTAGCCGATTTCAAGTGTTCTACATTTCTCTCAAGGTTATTCCAAAAGCATGTGATGTTGTGTGAACCATTTGAGGTGTCACACTTGAGGCACTAGGCACTCAAGCTTCATGAAGACATTCTACATCAAAGAGGTATGTATTCTATCTTGTTATATTCATTGTTTTGTATGCTAGATTAGGATAATACCTTGGATGTTCATATTTGTATGTATAATAGAGAAACCATATATCCAAGGAATTTAGGGTTGAATGTACACTTAGGAGTGTTAGAATGCTCTAAACCCAACAGTGGTATCAGAGCCTAGGCTTATTCTCTTGTTATATTTGCAAAACTGCTTTAAAAATCAAAGTTGTTGCTGTCTGGGCATCAGACTCAGCGAGTCCATCAGGAGACTCGATGAGTCCATGCCTAAAAAGTGATCAAAACGATCCAACTCGCGGAGTTGGTTCATGCACTCGACGAGTTGGACCCCCAGACAGCATAAATTCAACTTTTTTGGCTGGAATTGGACTAGGAAAATTACGCTAAGATGTTTTTGGACTTATAAACTTGTTTTTGATGTGGTAATGTTCATGATAATCCAATTTCAAAGATAATTTTCAATAGATTCATGTTTTGTATTAGTTTAAGGTTTAGACTAATTACATGAAAAAGTTTGATTTGAATTATCTTGTTCTTATGAGTTGCTTAGATTAATAGGAAGTTATGTGAAATTGTTGTTTTCAATCCATTTTAATCTAAGAGTTGATTCTAAAATGTGTTTTTGTAACTTTTCCTCAAGTTATATGAAAAGTCACATTTAAATTTCATAAAACTCATAAAAGTTGGCAATGGTTACAAAAATGAAGAGTCTTGTCCTCAACTTATGGAGGTTCAAGAGTCACTTCATTAAGTAATAAAATATGTAACCTTAATTAATTCCATAAGTTACAAAATAAAGAAAAAGTTACATTCTTTAATAATTTAAAGTCTTCCATAACTTGTCCTCAAGTTATGGAACTTGAAGAGTTTTTTAATTAAAATTGCTTTAAACTAATAAGTTATGGAATTAATTAGTTTTGAATAGTTTCAAAACTTGCCCTCAAGTTTTGGAATTTGAAAATTTTTCTCTTTTGAATACTTTAATTCCAAGTTAGCCCTTAGAATTTTAAAAGTTAAAATTCAACCCTTATACTTTATAATATTATAAGTTAATAATATTTATATATATGTATAAGAGTAAAGTCAGTCTTACCGTTAGTAGGCCTCATTCACGAAGCCGGTCTATAAGGGGATATAAGGTTACTGCCTATAAAATGGCAGTTTAATGGGTGTCCACTCTCACCCACCGCTTCCTTGACCGGTGGAGGGTCGTTAGCCGAACGGGTAGGACAAGGACTAGAATTCTCCCTTCATTAAAAGTATTAATGATAAATACTAAGTAACTAAACCATTTATAAATACCCAATCTTAGTTACTTAGGAAAATCTGAATAAGGTGCTAATCCATGAAATTACACTTTGCACTTTGTTTAAGTCGGTTAGTGGAGCGTGTGTGGTTAGCCGGCACACTAACTCGTATTTAACAAGGTAGGCAAAGGGTAACTTAATGTTTATCATAGTATCGATGGAGCGTGTGTGGTTAACCGGCACATCGATTAAGGGGTAAACACTTAACGGTACCAAGTAATTCGCATGGTTACTTCACACCTTGTTTTGTGATCCTCGGCATCCCAGTCACAAAACTTGAAGGGCACACTCGAGATTGAAACATGCCATTGAACAGTTCAATGAATCTCAAAAGATCTAGGAGTTTCAAATCCAATTAAAACCTAATAATACATTTTGTTTATCTTGGTGGAAATTGGTGAATCGTCATTCACCTACCTTCAAATATTTTATAGCTTGGATTATGGCATCCCTCTTCTAAGTTATAAAATAGTTTTTAGGGTCCTAGAATTAATATTTCATATTGGGTGTTATAATAAGGACTTTAAATCAACTATCTTGAATATCTCCCAAAAGATGTCTGGTTTAGACATTTATGATCTTCTTGATCTTCCCAAATCTCTTGAAACAAGCTTTCCTAAATGAAGATGATGTCCCATGGAAATCATACTTCTTTCACCTCCTCCAATTATTCTCCCTAACCCACAAGTTCAAGGTCACTCAAGCCCTATTGGCAAGGCAAGGTCTAGGTGTCATCACATCTTGGAGATGTAGTCACATTTTGACAAACCGGCAGATTTGGGTATCAAAGTCTTGAGAAAGTTGGATGTTCAATCACTTTCTAAGTCACATAGTGAGTTCCTTTGGGACCCCTATGAAACAGACTATGACAAGACCCTTAATGATCTTATCTATTAGCTATGATCAACTTCCTAAAACTTTATGGACATTGACAATGATGACACTGGAAATTCAGAAAAAACATTCTCTTCCCAATGGAAAGGGATCGGCCATAGTCAACTCGGTTGACCAAATGGTAAAGAGAAAACCTAAGTCTGAGATAGTACCATTACCAAAGCGTCCATATGTTAAATTGCCAAAGGAAGGGGCATTGGTTGCGAAGCTGCCAATTTTACCTAAGGATGCTAAAGTCAATAAGTTTGACTCTACTTCAGGTAAAGTCCACTATCTAACTCTGCTAAGTTTCTACTCTGAGATTCTTGAGACATGATGTGACTAGGTCACATGGTGATGTTTTAAGAATCAAAGAAAAGTGAAGAAACTTAAAGAAAGAATATGTTGAATCTGATCGCGTAGATGGATTTCTATCGCATAGTTTGAAGATCAGATTCTTGAGCTACTTCTTAAGAGTTATGATATATTGCTTAGGAATAGATAACAACGAAGTTTCCATGTGCTTTTGCACTGTAAGGATAGTTTTTCCGCAATGTTTTAAAATAAAAGAAAATTTTTGATTTCATTTATTTTAAAATATCTTTACAATGGCATCTGTGGAAATTTTTGTTGCTTATAAGATTCCATTAAGAGCAAGAGTGGAAATATGAATGTGATTCTTTCATTTGTGGTAGTGTCTAAATTTACCAAATAAGGAAAGATTCTCATCACCCAAGTTTCAGTTGGATATAAACTTGGAATCATGCAAGGTGTATAGCATGATGAATGAGAACTTTCAAGCATTGGAAAAATTAAGACTAACTACTTGTTCACATGGATGTGCGAGTCAAGTAACAGACTAAGGGATCGAGTACACATTCTTGTACACTAATTAAGTCCACCACAAAAGATCGATAAGATTATTCGTCATAATTTACTAAAGCTCAGTAAATATGGTTATACTTACAAGCTTAAGTGTAACTCTGAGACATTGGAAAAGTTTCCAATGTATGGCAGAGCGAGTAGGAAGAATCAACTTAGGCAGAAAGATAAAAGTTTCTCAAATCAGAAAATATGGGAGAGTACTTTAGTATCATGCTATCATTTTAATGATTAAGAGACCTTATCACAATTCATCCTCTAAGTGCATTCTGATAGTTAAGAAGAGGGGTTATGAATTGTTGAAGTGGTTAAATCAAGAAGATGATCCATACTTCGTTCCAAAACAATTCTTAGAGTTATACTCTAAGATTGTAACTTGAGTGACATGTCTTAAAGAAGGTTTAAAACACTTGTTAAATGTAAGAGTAAAAGTTTTCTACTCTTGTATATTTGAAATTGGTAAGTTGTGATGTTTTGGATAAAACAAAGACCAACTTAGGCCAATTTTGTGAAGTGTTTGTCTTGATTAGAATCCACACTATCTCTTGAATAACTGAAAAGAAAGTCTTATATGTCAAGAGGATAGTGGGAGTCTTAAAAGTCTTGAAAGTCTCAAGAACTAATCAAGAATAAAACCTGAAGTTATTCACTAGCACACGACTTGAGGTTTATAACCTATCGTGTTGACATATTCTGTGGCCATTCCAGTTAAAGTTGGCTATGCATATGAGTTCTTAGAGTTCTCAATTGGTTGCACAACAACTTGGAAGAAATGACAGGCCCTTGAGCTGCCAGGTGGCAAGAAATTAAGATTGAGTTCAATCCATATGAGTTTGGATTTGTCATTATCCTTGTCTTGTGACTATGGTTTGGACAATTCACATGGATAAGAACACATACACCATTAAATCTAAGGGTCATAAGGTTTCTCTCTGATTCATGAAAATGATGGTGAGGAAACACTTCCACCAAGTAGATTTGAAGTAGATAGCAATTGTGATATTTGCATTCTCCAAGTCGTTAGTGGAGCTGTGTGGTTAACTGACACACTAACATGGACTTGTGAGAAGTGGAAAAATGGTCTAAACAATTGAGACTATGATTACGGCATCCCTTTTCATAGTTCTAAAATTGTTTAGACACACCTGTGAGCTATCTAAAAGAGGTGTATGATTTTGATAAAGTTTTATCAAAACAATCTAGTATCAGAAATCTGAACTTTGGTAAGAAAGTCAGCTAATTTCTGAGTACATGTCAAAACTAGTGGGAGCATAAGTGTTATGCTAATAACCGTCATGTTAGTGGGAGCATGATAATTATGATAAAATATTGCAAGTTAGCAATGTTAATTATAGAAAACAAAAAGTTTCAATTGGGAAAGAGTTGTTTTGCTTTAATTAAGGGAGAGAAATTATACTTCATCTCAAATCTAAAAGCTTAGATTGAGGTTTTAATCGTATTTAGTCAAGGATATATATATATATATATATATATATATATATATATATATATATATATATATATATATATATATATATATGAATTTCATGTTGGAATGGCTCAACATAAGGAAATTCTGTATATGGTTCCATTATTTGCATTCTAAAATTCGATTATGATTACGGCATCCCTTTTCATAATCTGAATTATGAGAACTTGGCAAATAGAAATGGAAATGTTATAGCAAAAGACTGGTTTAGTCTTTATGTGAGACATCATGAATCGTGTCCCATATGCTTCGGATATAGGATCGATTACATGTGCTATATTCATCCTTTCTAAAATTTTCCAAATGCCTGGGGCATTAAGAAGGGAAAAGGTCTAGAATTGGATATGACAAAAAGGATTAATCAATTGTCGAGGACAATCCAAGGTTTACCAAAGGTTGGGTGCTCAAGGAAAGTTGGAAGTATAGTGATAATTCTGGAAGGACCATATTGACATAATCTGTAAGGAGGCAACTCTTGTTCAGAAGTGATAGTCAAAATGGAATCTGGAAATGTTTGAATGTTAGAAATTCTAATCTGTGTAAGATTAAGGAAACTTAATGCAAGAAGATTGTTTCCAAGGAGTTGATCTCCTTTGGAATACTTTGTAATGTTTGTTTTCAAGTCCTTGTGACTTTGTGCATAATCATTACAATAGGATCAATACATATAAGTTTAGAATCTAACAGATTTCAGTAAATCGCATGAATTTGGAATTCTTGCATTTGTAGTAAGGATTTGGGACTATGAAAAGAGGATCATTGGAGTTATGTTCAATTGATCTATTTCACAAAGTAAAAATCATAGATAAACATAGTATGCATACTTGGTGTATGGCATGACTAGTGTTTAGAAAAACATACTGTACATGCTTAGAGCATGGGACAACTATTGTTTTAAATTCAAGAATAAAGTTGATAGCCGTAACAGTATACAATGAATATTGTGTAATCATATGGTGATAAATAAAAGGTGTTTTATTTAAGTTGATAGGTTTTGATACCATATTCGATTTAATTATTCTTGTGTTTCATTTTGCATGTTTTGACTTCCAGAATAAACTAGGTCATTGTTCTGGATGACTAAGTTATTCATACCATCCACAGTCGGTCATATGTTGGAAGTAGATATGAATTAAGACTGTCATGGTTTGGCTTGTAGAGGTCTAATATGTTGGACAAAGGGCTACAACACTCATGAGTGCTCATAAGTTCTGAGTATTGGATTCAACCCGTGCTCATTGGAATCACTTCATGGATTTTATCACGAGTGATCATGAGACGATAATATCTTATCTTCTTCAAACCTAGAGATATGAGTTGTTACTATGAGTTGGTTGTACAATGATTGCCCGAAAACGCATTCGGTAACTCGGTGTTATAAAACGTGCCTTTGTGTATGATTCAACAAGTAGTAGAAAAAGCCATATGAGTCGAAGTTTATCCATTCCTTTTACCTTCGGGATAAAAGTAATATCTGTGGGCCCCTCGATGATTTGATGATGACAAATGGAAGTGCTCGGCCGGGCCAGGACTGATTTGATTTTTTCAATTAGTCAGTCATCATAAATCGGAAATCGGGAAACAACAAATGGACAGAGAAAATGATTATAATCCATGTCTCAGTCCATACGATATCTAGAATGGAGGAATATATGATCCCTTATCTAATGGACAAGTCATTGACAAAGGTCAGAGTTCATCGGCAAGGTCAGAGTTCGACAAAAGCTTTTGAGAGCTACGATTGCCAGTCGGTTCCTGAAGTCATATGCAATAATAGTTTCAGATTTATCCAAGTGGGAGACTATTGGATTAATGTCTAAGTCCATAAATATAATTGGTAAGACTTGACCCGACCCGGCATGGTCCATTTGGGTTGCATGGCATCATGCATTTGGATAGACTATAATGAGAGAAATAACACTTAAGGTTGGTTAATATATTATAAGTTCTAATATATTAATAAGATTATTTAATTAGTATTGATCAAGAATTAATCTAGGATTAATTAAGTGATCAAAAGAAGACTAATTAAATATATGGGTTGATTGTGTAAATCATCCATACTTATATAGTGAGCTAATGCTCCATGGATTATCTAGTTGGGATAATACCCATATGATGCTTCATGGACGCTCCATGGTGTTTTTGTACCCATGGATCATGGAAATGAAAGGCCATGTCAATTAGGGTTTACATGGTGTGACCCTAACTATATATGTATCTTATTCTTGACCAAAATCAGCACTAGTATCATTCTAGAGAAGGGCTAGCCGATTTCAAGTGTTCTACATTTCTCTCAAGGTTATTCTAAAAGCAATTGATGTTGTGTGAACCATTTGAGGTGTCACACTTGAGGCACTAGGCACTCAAGCTTCATGAAGACATTCTACATCAAAGAGGTATGTATTCTATCTTGTTATATTCATTGTTTTGTATGCTAAATTAGGATAATACCTTGGATGTTCATATTTGTATGTATAATAGAGAAAACATAGATCCAAGGAGTTTAGGGTTGCATGTACACTTAGGAGTGTTAGAATGCTCAAAACCCAACAGAGGGGACGGGTGATAGCTTATGCATCGCGGCAGTTGAAGCCGCATGAGACGAGATACCCTATGCATTATTTACAGCTGGGGGCGGTGGTATTCGCTCTCAAGATATGGAGACATTACCTTTATGGGGTCTATTGTACCATTTACACAGATTACAAGAGCTTTAGATATATCATCGATCGGCCGAATCTGAACATAAGGCAGCGTAGGTGGTTGGATGTAGTCAAGGAATACGATTGCGAGATCCTTTACTGTTGGGCTGAAGATTGTTTTGATGTTGCGTCTTTTGGGCTCGATAGATTAGCCATGTACACTCCAGTTTGGGCCTGTCCAACCGAGAGCCTTTTATGTATTGTATATAAGTTAATGCTTGCATGCATATTAGGTTAACGGTTTTAGAGATTATCGACATAGCGATTCATCCAGAGTACAACATTTTTCTTTAATCGTTCTTGTAATCTTCTAATCCTCTACAGTTGATGTTCTTAATCGAGCTCTTCTGAGGATTTTGTTTAATCATTCGACACGTTTGATTCAAGCTTTCCTGTTCTTATTATTGCGTTCTTACTGTTTTATATTCATATACTTGTTCAAGATCTAATCGATCTTCATAGATTAAAAGTTATTTTAATCACATCAATTGGTATCAGAGCAGGAGGCTGTGTAATTGATACACATCTTTTCTGTGAAAAAGATTTCCATTAGGGTTTTCCGCAATCATCAATATTTATTGAGCCGTCATCTTAATTGACGTATCTTAATATTTATTGTTTTGCCCTAATCTGCTTTATTACAAGTCTGATCTTTGAACAGGTTTTACGATCATAATGGACGCGACGCAATCAAACCCTATTAATATTTCTAACAGCATCGGTTCAACGACAAAGATTCCAATCTTATACACCCATGACTATGAAGTATGGGCGCATCATTTTGAAGATTACGTGATTGGATCGGAGGAAAATGGGTACCTCATATGGGAAGCCATCATCAATGGACCGTTTTCTCATTCTACTACGTCCAGAATTATCAAGACACAAAAAGAGTACAACGATCTGCTGAAGGATGTGAAGGATGTTGCACAAGATGAAAAGGACAAATTCCAGTGTAATATTAAGGCGTTAAGGTTGATCAGATTCGCCCTTCAGTCCGACACATTCAGACTGGTCAACTCATGCACAACGACGAAGGAAGTATGGGATAGACTTCGCGAACTGTATTCTACAGACGAAGATCTTGAACATTCTATCCAAACCTTGCTTCTATCTGAGTTTGGAGAATTCAGGCAAGGGGCCGAAGAAACGGTGACCCAGACGTTTGATCGCTTCAATCATCTTCTCAGCAAGATGATCAAACACGAAATTGAAAGGAAGCTTATCGAACAGAAGGTTACTTTCTTGAATGGACTGAGGTCTGAGTGGAGAGCAGTGGTTTCCACAGTCAAAGCCCATGAGCAGTTTAAATCATACTCTTTGGCGAAACTGGTGGGTATTCTAAAGTCCCAAGAGAAGATTGTGGTACAAGAGAAGAACGTTGTTTCTGGTCTTGGTTCGTTGGCCCTCCTATCTAAAAGTAAAGCTGTGATGGAGGATGAAGAGCTCAACTTGGAGGAATATGACCTCACGTCTGAGGATTATGCCATGATGGTGTCCAATCCTAAGAGGTTCATAAAGAAGAGATTCCCCAGCAACAAAAACCGAAACTGGCAGGGGAGTTACAGCTCTGAAAAGGTAAACAATGAACCGAAGGCTGAGGAGCCCAAGAAGGAACCGAAGGCAGATGGCGATTCCGGAGTAAGCTGTTTCTACTGCGGTGGCAAAAACCACTATGCTAAGGACTGTGTTCTTATGAAGATGGCTGAAAAGGACGATGGAAATGATGAGGAAGCCGTGCTGCAGAAGAGACTGGATGAGTTGAGAAAGAAGAAGTCTACCACTAACCCTTCTATTAATGCTCTTATTGTGCAGGGTTCGGTTAATGAAGATGAGTTCGGTAGCACAGAAGTTTGGTCTACTGACTCAGAAGACGAAGAAGTGAGGAAGCCTACCCATGGAAAGGCGTATGTGGCTAAGGAGGAAAGCAGTGGAGGAAAATGCTTCATGGTGACTGACGTATCTCTAATGAGGGGATACAACACCGATGGAGGAAGCGATGGACCGAAGGTACAGGAGGATATGTGCTTTACGGCCAAACCACTCAACCAGCAGTTCAATGAGCTCGATGAACTGATAAAGAAGGTACAATCTGTTTTTATTTCATCTAAAGTACCACCATCCTCATATGAGAAAGAACTAAAAAATGTTAATACAAGAATTTCTCATTTAGATAGTACCTTAACTCAAACTCGAGTCACCAATTCTAACCTGACTGATCAATTAAGCAGGGTGGCGTCAAAGAGTGAGGAGCGGCGGATGTGGATTGAGTTAAAAGAGTCGGAATTAGTTAAAGTTAAAGACGAAAACATTTATTTGCAGAGAGACAATTTAAAATTGTTAAAACAACGAAATGTTTTTTGTTTAATTGCTAAACGTTTATATTCCAATATTACTCAACTTCACTTGGACTGTGAGATAGGCCAAAAGATCCATCGCATGATTTTACCCTTCCTAGAGTTTAAGGAGGATGAAATCGATGCCGAAGCCTACAATTGTGAGAGTGTGATATCGTCTGATGATGTCAATCCGACCTATATGTATGGACTGAACAAAATTGAGTCCTTCATTAAATCCAAAGACCATAAGGACATGCTCAAAAATCTTTTGGACGAAAATGACAGACTTAAACTGAGAACCGAAACCATGCAAAAATTTAACTCTCTAAACGCCAACGTAAGCTCAGAAAACAGAATCGATGTTGAAAATTCATCTGAGCTTAACGAGGACGAAAACATGAGTGAAATTTCTGTAGAGGATACAGTTGACTGCTCAGAATTTGTTAAAAGCGAAACTGAAAACCACAAAAATCTTATTTCTGAAAATTCTGTGGAGTTCGCTCGATTGTCCCAACAAAAGTCCCCGAAATTAGTGGAGAAAGCAGTTGTGTATCAAAAGGTCAGGACCACTCCGAATCAAGTATACAAGGTGACTGGAGTAACCGAACATCAAACAGCTGAGCTCACAGATGTTGTAAACGAAGATAATGCTGATGGCTGTGATGAGTACTTCTGGGAAGCTCCAATAGATAATGGAAACGAAACCGTTGGCCTATCTGAAAGAACCTCCTGGATGAGAAAAGGGAGATACATACCTGAACCCTTGAATAAGCCTGATAATTTCAGTAAGCCAAGCACCAGTGGTACGAAAGATATTCCTCAGGAGGATGGGAGATCAGCAAAAGAAGACATTCCCTCTACTCCAACAGCTCAAAGTGGAGCTTCTTCAGACATTCCTTCTACTCCCTCAATGCAAACTGGATCTTCTTCAGATATTCCCTCTGCTCCCTCGGCTCAAAGTAAAACTCCTGAGGTTCAAAAGGAACCAGCCAAGGAGACAACAAAAACAAAAGTGAACGTTCATCATCAACCTAAGCAGATGAGGGATAAAAAGATAGAAAGGAACCAAAGATACAGGAAAAACCTTTCTGAAAGGAAACAATTCTGGCACTCCCAGAATGCATACTACTCACACAAAGACAAGAATCTAAAGTATGAAAACAATCCTGTAAGAAAGCCTGAATGTTCCAATAATCGAAAGCCAAGGTTCGGTTCACAAGAAAATACCAACCGAAGGCAAAGGTTCGGTTCTGAAAAGGACTTCAACCGAAACCAAAGGTTCGGTTCCAAGAACAACTCCAACCGAACGCAGAGGTTCGGTTCTGAAGTCAAAAGAGAACAAGGCTCTAAGTTCAGTCCCTCTAATGATCAAAAGCAAAAGGGTCACCTAGAGTCACCAGCTAGGAAATCCTCTCCATCCAAATCCTCTCTTTCTAATTCTTCTCGTTCTTCTAATTCTTCTACTTCCACCGATTCATCTCCATCTTGCTCTAAAGCTAATTCAGCTTATTCTCAAAAATCTCTTTCATCAGCTAAACAAAAGGGAAAGCAGAAAGTCAATGAATCCAAACCAAAGTCCAAAACGAACTCACCCAATCCTAACAAAATAAAAGTCTTTACCATTAAAAAGAAAGATGAAACAACTCTAATAAAACGAACATATCTAGTTGACATCTCTCTTACAATTCCCGTTCCCATGAAAAGCTCACATGGACCCAAGAAACTTTGGGTTCCTAAATCTGCTTAATTTTTGCAGGTTATAAGTGACGAGCAGTTCGACGAAGAATGGTACATCGATAGTGGCTGCTTGCATCACATGACAGGGAGGAAAGAGGAGCTCAGGGAATACAGATCTCTTGCAAATGGTGGCAACGTCAAGTTTGGAAATAATTCTTTCGGCACCATAAAGGGATTTGGAATGATAACAAATGGAGACTTCACTATAAGGAAGGTGGCTTATGTGGAAGGACTCCAACACAACCTCATCAGTGTATCTCAGCTTGTTGGAGGTACTGGTCTCAAAGTCTCATTCGATGATGAAGGTTCGGAAATCATAGAGAAAAGGACAAAGAAAGTGATTCTCAAGTCAGAGCGAAAGGGTGAAATGTTTCCTCTAAACATGAAACCCATCAAAGGAAACCCAACCATATGTCTGTTATCAAAAGCTCAATCCGACGAAAGCTGCTTGTGGCACCGAAGACTCTCTCATCTCAATTTCAAAGATATCAACCGACTTGTCACTGGAGGTCATGTTAGGGGTCTTCCATTGCTCAAGTTCGACAGAGAGCATTTGTGTGCTGCATGCGAAATGGGAAAGCAGAGTCGTCAAAGTCACCCATCTGTAATCAACATAAAAGTTGTTGAACCACTCGAATTGCTTCATATCGATTTGTGTGGTCCTTCATCTATCGAAAGCATCGGTGGTAGCAAGTATATTCTTGTTATCGTTGATGACTTTTCACGATTTACATGGGTGTTCTTTCTAAAGCTAAAATCTGAAGCGACTCAAAAGCTGAAAGTGTTTATCAAGCAAATTGAATTCCAGCTCAAGAAGGTCGTTCGCAACATCAGAAGCGACAATGGTCTTGAATTCAAGAACAGGGAGTTTGAAGAGTTTCTTGCAGAAAAGGGAATTAGTCACAATTTCTCAGCTCCTTACACACCACAACAGAACGGAATAGTCGAAAGACGAAACCGATCTTTATGTGAAGCTGCCCGAACTATGCTAAGTTTCGCCTCCTTACCTCTTTATTTTTGGGCTGACGCTATTTCTGCTGCTTGTTTTACACAGAACAGATCCTATCTCAACAAGCGGTTCACGCTCACACCATATGAGATTTTAAATAACAGAAAGCCCAATGTGAAATTTTTCCACGTGTTTGGTTCAAGGTGTTTCATCTTTAACTCTAAAGAACACCGCAACAAGTTTGATGTCAAAGCCGACGAGGGAATTTTTCTGGGTTACTCGCTCACATCCAAGGCGTACAGGGTCCTAAACAAACGTTCAAGAAGGATTGAAGAGACATACTATGTGACCTTTGACGATAGCTATGTCAAGAAGCTACAGGCCAAAGACGACACTGCCGGGGAAATCTTTCCTCAAACTGGCCAAGTCACAGTCTCGATCGCCAATTTATACGAGAAATTTCTGGAACTCTTTGATGAACCGGAAAATGCTTCTCTCTCAGAAACAGGTGCAGCTGACAACAAAGTTGATCATATGAAGCAGATTGTCGAAGATGCTGCAAGAAGAATGCATGAAGGAGAATCGCCCACTGATGAATCTCCATCCAACAATGCTTCAATCGAGAGGGAGTCAAGTTCTCATGTCGAGGGGGAGCCAAGCTCACAAGTCCAGGGGGAGCCAAGCTCTACAACTTCAACCGAAGGTGCCTCTCCAACCGAAGATGCCCCTCCAAACGAAGGTGCTTCAACGCCTGAAAGTTCAGCACCACAAGAAACCCCTGAACCTCATGTTTCTCAAGACTCATCGATTGAGGGGGAGCATGACGATATGACGCTCGATTATGATAGCCAATCTGAGCCAGAAGAAATGATCAATGCTGAACTAGACCCAACCTTTGATCCGAATTACCCTCCTCTTACCAAATGGACCAGAGATCATCCTATCTCTCAAGTAGTTGGTGATGTATCTGAAAAGGTTCTGACCCGATCACAACTGAAGGCAAAACAGACATCCTTATTTTTAAAGGTTGAGTTTTGTATGTTTAACTCATTCGTATCAAAAGTTGAACCGAAGATAGTGAATACTGCCCTCGATCACTCTGATTGGGTTCAAGCAATGCAAGACGAACTGAACGAATTTGAAAGGAATAAAGTCTGGCGCCTCATTCCAACTCCTCCAGATGCTTCGGTTGTTGGTCTCAAATGGGTCTTTAGGAACAAAATGGACAAGGAAGGTAATGTCATAAGGAACAAGGCTCGTCTGGTGGTCAAGGGATACTGTCAGGAGGAAGGGATAGACTATGAAGAGACTTTCGCTCCAGTAGCTAGGCTAGAATCTGTTAGGATATTTCTGGCCTATGCTGCTCATAAAAACTTTGAGGTTTTCCAAATGGACGTCAAGTGTGCATTTCTCAATGGAGAACTCGAAGAAACTGTGTATGTGGAGCAACCTCCTGGTTTCGTGAACGAAAAGTATCCAAATCATTGCTATATTCTGGATAAAGCTGTGTACGGCCTCAAACAAGCTCCGAGAGCCTGGTATGAAACGCTTACAAAATTTTTAAAGATGTCTAAATTTAAACAAGGTTCGGTTGACCCAACCTTCTTTCGCAAAAAGGAAGGTAACCACCTTATGATAGTTCAAATTTATGTCGATGACATCATCTTTGGCTCCACGAATCCTAGCTTAACAGCTGAATTCAGAAAGTTGATGGAGACTAAGTTTGAAATGAGCTCAATGGGTCCTATTAACTTTTTCCTTGGTTTGAACATAAGACAGGGACCCGAAGGCATCTTTATAAATCAGGAAGCTTACACGAAAACTCTCCTAGCGAAGTTTGGCATGATGGGAGACTCAAAAGTCAAAGTCCCAATGGCATTCGGCACCAAGCTAACTCCATCTCTTGACAAAACGGCTGTCGATATCACGCTCTATCGTCAAATGATAGGCTCACTGATGTATCTAACTGCTAGCAGGCCTGATATCATGTTTTCTGTGTGTTATTGTGCTAGATTTCAGGCAAATCCACGCGAACCTCACATGCTTGCAGTAAAGAACATCTTACACTATCTCAAGTGAACCACCTCCTTAGGTCTATGGTATCCATCCAATTCAGGCTTCTTCGTTCAAGCCTATTCTGATGCTGACCTTGGAGGATGTGGACTCGACCGTAAAAGCACAACTGGTGGCTGTCAATTTCTTGATGGGAAGTTGGTCAGCTGGCAATCCAAGAAACAAACATGTGTGTCGTTGTCTACTGCCGAAGCGGAGTACATTGCCGCTGCATCCTGCACATCACAAGTGATTTGGATCCAGAGTCAACTTCGAGACTATGGACTCAATATGAAGAAGATCCCACTATATTGTGACTCTGAAAGTGCAATTAGGATCTGTCATAACCCAGTACAACACTCTAAAACCAAACATATAGCACTAAGGTATCACTTCATTAAAGATCACGTGGAAGATGGAAACGTCGAAGTTCACTTCGTAAGAACCACTGATCAACTGGCTGACGTCTTTACCAAAGCTCTTCCTGAAGCATCATTCAATAAAATATTGCAAGGGCTAGGTATGATGGAATCAGAGTCAGTACCTCACACTACCTCTAAACCTCAAACGTAAGAAGCGAAACCAACCGAACGTTCGGGTTCGGTTCAATCATCTGACTCGCTCATTACTTCAAAGGTAGTTTTCTGTGTTGTAAATTTCTTGTACAAGTTTGTTTTTCTTTGTGTTAAAAATATTTTTCTCCTGTATGTTTAAATTCCTTAGTTTCTCAAAATTTTCCAAAACCAAAACCTACCGAAGGTTCGGGTTCGGTTTTTCAAAATTTTGTGGAACCGAAACCAACCGAAGGTTCGGGTTCGGTTTTTCAAAATTTTGTGGAACCGAAACCAACCGAAGGTTCGGGTTCGGTTTCTCAAAATTTTCTAGAACCGAAACCAACCGAACGCTCAGGTTCGGTTTTTCAACTCTTTCTAAACCGAAACCAACCGATCGTTCGGGTTCGGTTTTTCATTTTTTTTTCTCCAAAGTTTTTTTTAAGTCTTGTTTATTTTTTTCTTTCTTTCTTTTTTTATTTATTATTTTTTTGTTATTTTATTTATTTTTTTTTTTCAAAAACTCCAAAAATATTTTATCTATTTATTTGTCTGCTCATTCGCTTATGGGAATATCTTTGATGACTTACTTAAGTGTCCCTAGAAGCATGCTATTGTATGTGTCCCAAGCCTCATAAGATTTTGAATAATAGCCTTCATGACCTGGTATACACAAACCTTGTCTTCCCAATAAGGCTAATACATTTATTCTAATCGTGAGCTACCTCACTCTTTTCTCACATGAGTTAAGAGTTTCCTGCTTGGTCCTTATTTTCGTAGCTGAGGTACTATATTTTCTTACACCATCTCCATATCTCTTCTCCATTACATTCGTTTCATTATCGTAACCCTTGAGACTCTCAGAAACTACCACTGGGGTTTATGGTTACACAACCTCTGTGTTTATGATCTTAGTTTCGTGCCACTACGAGCTGAGTGAAACCCAAAATTCAACACCAAGGAATTGACGGTGAACAATTAATTTGATCTAGTTTTCACCAATGAATTGACGAATGTACCTTAATGAAATCTCAAATTTTTTTTGCGTGATTCCTATGAAATTGTTACATACCATAACATTTCTTCCCAAGGGATCCAGTTTTAAATTTTTTTATCTGAGATTTTATATTTATCCAAACCAATACAAAATGAGTTCCTACCTACTTGTTCAACAGGCTACACCGGTCTCACAAGTATTTTGTTCACTTTCTTTCTTATATCAAGAATAGAATCGATGAATCAAAGCGAAACCACCCTTATTTAGCCTTATTAAAAGAAGCCTTTCAACATTTATTAATAAATGTTTGATCGTAATTCAACGGGATTCCACACTAACACTTTGAGGTCTCTCTTGCCCTTGAAGGAAGAGATTCGTGCCCGGGATCATCAGTTTTGTGTCATTATTGACATCACAGAATATCCTTAAAAGAGTTGCTTTATTTCTTTTTCTTTTACACTCTTTGCACGAAAATCCTAGATTTTCCAAAATTCCGTTACTAATTATTTACAGGCTGGATTATTACTGGATGGTTAATAATGAAGTTGTGGTCAGAAACAATCCACGTGGGTGTTTAATTCAAAAGATGCCGTTTAAAAGGGATAAGACAAAAGGTTGTTGACTCGGCGGGAGTTAAAGGGATAGAAATTCAAACGACGGTAAAAAGGCAGGCGCGTGTGTATTTGAAACGGCCGCGCTTTTACTGACACTTATGGACGCGTGTGCGAAATCCAAGCGTCATCTCTCTGACAGTTAATGGCGCGTGCGGATTTGAAGCGATTTTCTTCTGAAACGGCGCTTGTTGGGTAGCGTGATCCTAGGATTCTGACATTCTCTCTCCTACGTGATCATCGCATAGAAGATATGAAACGATCTTTCTCTCTCCAATCCCTCACTATAAAAGGCTGTCCACAAAACCTTTTACCTCTTTACTGCCTCCATAATTTCCAAAGCACAAAAACTCCCAAACACTCTCCCGTTCATCTTCTTCTTCAAACCTGCAACAATGGCTGAATCATCCTCCGTCCATGCTACTTCACAGATCCTCCCCATCCTCCCACAGCAATGTCTGGTTATTGACCTTAACCCACTGGCGTACGACTCCTACATGTCGCCAGTTATAGAATGCTTGAAGTACTCCCAGCTTGCTCCTGCACTCTCACGCATTGAAATTGTGCCAATGGTGGCCCTATCGCAGGTCTATGCGACGGCTTACTACGACAAGGCCGTTGACAGGGTATTCTTTGAAGTTGCAGAACACAAGACTTCTATATCTCGCCCCCGTTTCTGCACTATGCTAGGGTTTGCTGCTGACCCATCGCGAGTTCACCCGGAGACGATTCCGGTTGGGATGTTGTACAGCATGTTTTACAACATGGGCTACACAAAGGTTCTCACCTCCGTCGCCAAATTTAAGAAATCTTGTCTGCCGCCCCAGTGGAATGGTTTATTTACAGTTCTTTTCAAGGGACTGTCAGAGAGGAGCTCAGGATCTGACGGTGCAAGTCGTCTTTTCCTTTCGATAATGTATGGGGTGTACAACGGGATAAACCTGGACTATGGGTTTGTCCTATGGCAACAACTGATTCAGAGCCTCTCTTCCTCATCCCGACACTCTGAGGTGTCGTTGGCCCGGTTCTGGATCTTGATAACAAGATGGGCCATGGACAAGTTCAATGTTCCAACTGCTGATGGTGCATCGATGTCTTCTATTGGTACGTTCCATACCAAGAAGATCATCGTATCCGATGCATCAAAATTTTCATTCATTGGCTCCATCCCGTAGTCGATGTATGCCGATGTGCCCTCCGACAGCAGACTGATCAGGACGATCACGGAGTTTAGGCCAACTGGTCCGAGGGAACTGACACCGGACATGCTACGATTGATTCATGATGCCGACAAACCGGTGGGCAGAGGAAAAAAGGCAGAGAAGGGGAAGCAAGTGTCCAAAGCTCCAAAGGGACCTTCTCCCAAAAAGCGAAAACAACCGAAGGCTGCTTCATCCCCACAGCCGAAGAGAAGGTAGACCCAACAGAAGCGAAAGCTAGTTATTCCCTCCTCTTCAAGCGAATCCGAAGGTGGAAGTTCGGACTCTGAAGGATCACAAGGAGACGAATCTCCTCAACGAGGCAACACACCACCTCGGTCCCCAACCCCAGAGATGGAACTTCATCAATCTCCTGTTCCTTCACCTCCACCAACAATTCCTATTTCCATTCCCACCATAAACCCCACTATTCCCCCAACCTCATTCCCTATACCTCCACCAATATTCACCACATCAACCGAAACACCACCAGTTACCGAAACCCCACCTGTAACCGAACCACAAACTCAACCACATACAACCGACCCTACCCATACACAACCACCACCCGAAACTAACCCCCCACCCACTCAACCTGAACCAACCAAACCCACAACACCCCCAGCTTCACCACCACCTCCATCTCCAGAAGACGCCTCCGATGGCGACGATCAATACCTTGGTGGTGATCACATGAACTTCGATTCGGTCTACTATAGTCCGTTTCAAGTTCAGAGTGATGAGGAGGATGATGCTCCAGTGACAAAGAAGCATCTCCGAGAGCCTAACGAGAAGGTTGATCAACTTCTCGCCTCCTCTTCCAACCAGCAGTCATCTTTGTCTGAAGCTGCCCTTCAGAAGATCGTTGACGCCTTCTCCAGGGCTCAACATGATTCGGTGGCCTCAGCAACTGCTTCCATCGATGCCTCCACCCGAGCCTGTGAGGCAGCGACCGAAAAAGTCGATAAACTATTCACCGACACTTCTGTCCCTGCTGAAGACCTTGCAGGAGAGCGCCGACGCCACTAAGACGACTCTGGAACCGATTGTTCAACAATTGGCCAGGTTTGTCTCGACGGAGCTGTCTTCGTTCGCTACACTCAGACAACATCTCAGCGACGACAACTCGGCACTTCGTGCCTCCATCGATGCCCGCCTGGCAAAGCTACAAGAGGATCTTGCAGCTGAAAATTCTCTGATGGACGTCTTGGCGAGCAAGACTACCGCCCTCAAGGTCAAGAGCACGCAACTTTCCAACTCTCAGCAACAATTGGAAGCTCTTCGATCCGAAAGGGAGGTGATAAAGACGTGTGTTTCGGATGTCCACGCAGCGTTATCAAACATCCTGGAAGCACACGACCCCATCCTAAACCATTCGGTGAGGCGTACCCTCGCTGAAAAACTATCTCCGGCCATGGACCTTTTAAGTAAGATTGAAGGCCTACCGAGTTTCGTGTCCATTCTGAAACAAGGGGGAGATGAGAAGAAAGGATCGAAACCACCTCCTTCCTCCAAAGCTACTCACACAACCGAACCACCCTCTGCTGATCATGCTTCGGGTTCGGGTGTGAAGAACAAGGGCAAAAACATAGCTGAGGGAGGAGATGAAGATGAAGATGAAGATGAAGACAAGGAGACCATTGCTGACATGTTAAAGAGAAAGAACAGTCGCAATGCTGAAAACGATGCCAGTCGTGTGGCGCGTGAGGCTGAAGAAGCCGAACGAAAGCAAAAAGAAGCCCACGATCTCCTTGAGAGCCGAAAGTTGCTCTTCCCTGCCTGAACCAGGGATCGTATGATAAAAGAGGCCATAGAGACTCCAAGCATATTATGGCTCGAGCCGGTTATATCATTCGACTGCAACAACACGTTCGATTCGCAGTTTGATATGCCGCTGACTCGAAAGGCGTTCATCTTCCACGCCTTCTCTAACATTTTTGAAGTCCCACATCCGAACGATGAGCTTGACAGGGAGCTCATTGACTTCTACCTGGAGGCCGCTCGCCCTCAATACCTTACCTGGAGCGCCCAGAAGATTGTCAATGTTCGGGTACTGAAGCCTTATGCCGTGGGGAGATTCACAAACGTCAAGTTCAAGCTCATTCGAGGATCTGCAAGAACTGCTCACATTATCTCCCTGGCGGATCTGCCCAATCTAAATCCTCATGATTGGATTGTCTTGTACAATATCCTTCTGACAGATGAATCTGAATATGGTCCCATCATAGACCATGTCAAAAGGATGTTGGCCTGCTATATCATGGAGGTTGCCCTAATGGATCAGGAGGTCGCCACAGTTTTTAAGAAGAAACCAAAGATAGCACCTGTGGGATCGGCTAGTGATCTAAATCAAATGCAAATGGGTAAGATTGATCCGAGGCGAAACTCAGTGATGTTCACTAGAGCCGAAGGACAGAAATGTCTCTTCGCTTTAGCTTACAAGCACCTTTACACCACAGCTTGCTTGGAGCACGTCTTATCTATCATCAAGCGGTGTAGAGAGAATTCGGCTGATGACATCAAGTACTTCAATGATATGATCAATTGGTACATCCGGTTTAGACAGACCATCCTCTCCATAACCAAGTGTCTGTTTAGCACCGTGAAGAAGAAGGTACCAGCTTCAGCTGCCGGCCCAAGTAAAAAGTGAAGGTCTCGCTCCAAATTGACGCAAAGGGGGAGATTGTTGGGCTGAAGATTGTTTTGATGTTGCGTCTTTTGGGCTCGATAGATTAGCCATGTACACTCCGGTTTGGGCCTGTCCAACCGAGAGCCTTTTATGTATTGTATATAAGTTAATGCTTGCATGCATATTAGGTTAACGGTTTTAGAGATTATCGACATAGCGATTCATCCAGAGTACAACATTTTTCTTTAATCGTTCTTGTAATCTTCTAATCCTCTACAGTTGATGTTCTTAATCGAGCTCTTCTGAGGATTTTGTTTAATCATTCGACACGTTTGATTCAAGCTTTCCTGTTCTTATTATTGCGTTCTTACTGTTTTATATTCATATACTTGTTCAAGATCTAATCGATCTTCATAGATTAAAAGTTATTTTAATCACATCATTTACCACCCCGGTAAAGCGAATGTGGTGGAGGACGCCCTGAGTTGCAATTTAGCTGGGACTTCCACCCCAGCGATATGTATGAGGATAGCAATGGATTCCCCACTTGTAAGTTTGATTAGAGACGCTCAAGTTGAGGGCATGCGGCCAGAGAATTGGAAGTTGGAAAGGATAAAGGGTGAGAACACCTAGTTTGTGCAGGATAGTCGAGGATTATTAACCCGATGTGGTCGGGTGTGGGTTCCGATGTCTGGTGGGCTCAGACAGACAGTCATGGAGGAGGCTCATAGGTCTCACTTCTCTATTCACCCTGGGGACACCAAAATGTACCGGGATTTGAGTTTGAGCTACCAGTGGCCGTGCATGAAGCGAGAAATCGCTTGGTATGTCGAGAGGTGCTTGACCTGTAGGATGGTCAAGGTCGAGCAGCAGAGGCTGCACGACAAGCTGCAGCCCCTGGAGATTCCCATGTGGAAATGGGAACAGATCACGATGGATTTTATTACCAAGTTGCCGAGAACATCAAGGGGGTTTGATGCCATCTGGGTCATCGTGGATCGATTGACCAAGAGTGCCCGTTTCTTGGCCATATGGGAGAGTTCATCGGCCGAGAAGTTGGCCGACGTGTATGTCCGCGAGGTCGTGGCTCGCCATGAGGTCCTGGTCTCCATTGTCTCCGATCGGGATGTTAGGTTTACCTCCCGTTTCTGGCAGAAGTTCCACGAGGAGCTGGGCACGCGGTTACACTTTAGCACAACATTCCATCCACAGACAGACGGTCAGAGCGAGCGTACCATTCAGACTCTCGAGGATATGCTAAGGGAACGTGTCATTGATTTCGGTGGGAGTTGGGATTCCCACCTACCGCTTGCAGAGTTCGCCTACAATAACATATATCATTCCAGCATTGGCGCCCTGCCTTTCGAGATGTTGTATGGACGGAGATGCTACACTCCAGGTTGTTGGGGTGAGGTTAGGCATAGGGTGATGGGACAGACGGAAGTAGTCTTGCAGACTACCAAAAAGATTCAACAGATTAGGAAGCGTCTGCAGACCGCCCATAGTCGACAAAAGAGTTACATTGACAGATGTCGATCTGAGTTGGAGTTTCAGGTGGGTGATAGGGTACTCCTGAAGGTCTCACCCTAGAAGGGATTGATCTGCTTCAGGAATAGGGGGAAATTGGGTCCCCGTTACATCGGGTCGTTCAGGGTCATTGCCAGAGTTGGTAAAGTGGCTTACAGGTTGGAGCTACCAGAGGAGCTTAGTCGAATCCACATCACTTTCCATGTTTCATAGTTGCAAAAATGCATTATGGATCTGGAGGCGGTAGTATCGCTGGACGATATTCAGGTTGATGACCGCCTGAACTATGCGGAGAGGCCTGTGGCCATACTGGAGAGGAAGATGAAGATTCTGCGAAACAAGCAGATACATTTGGTAAAGTATAGTGGGAGCATCGGAGAGGATCCGAGTGGACTTGGGAGCTAGAGTCAGAGATGCGGGAGCACTATCCGGAGTTGTTCTCCGCGGCGGACTTCGAGGACGAAGTGTAGTTTAAGTGGGGGAGAATTGTGACGCCCTGGTTCTCAGGTATCGAATATATACATATATATATATATATATATATATATATATATATATATATATATATATATATAAGTTTCTTGATTCCAAGGGCTACTCGACGAGTTGGTTGCCCAACTCGTCGAGTAGCAGCGAATTGGTCCACGCGTTTTAATGGCCTACTCGTCGAGTCCAAGAAGGGACTCAACGAGTAGCAGCTGGCAAATGAAACCCTAAATCCTGGGGTTTTGCAACCTATTTAAAGGATCATTGGCCTCCCCCGGCCTCCCCTTTAATGCTTCTTGTCCCTTTCAAACCCTAATCGCGTGTGTATGTTCCATTTGTGTATTCTTAAGTTTGGAAGAGGATTTTTAGGGAAAAGAGATTGGAGATCAGATATCCAGAAGCAAGGAGCTTGTGGGATCCGAAATCTATTTATTTGGCATCTTCTGGAAGGTATCAAATCGCTATCCTGACCTCATTTCATTTCTAGATCCCTTTTGGGCAATTTTAGGGCTTTCCTAGTATGTTAGGAAGCTTTTCTTGTGTATAAGCTAAGATCTGAAGTTGTAAACTCATAACTGAACTCTCTTGGGCTTCTAAATCTATAAATCTTTTAGCTCTTTCAAGGATGATACTTTCCTAAGGTGTAAAGCCTATTAGAAGCTTAGATTGGTCATTTAGAGCCTCTAGGGCCTTGCATGCATGTAACCTTTGCAACTTTACGTGATAAATGTGCCTTAGAAGCTTGGATCTGTAATCTAGAACCTTGGCATGGCTTAAAAGTGTTTTCATGGATGAAGGTCTGAAGGGGATCGGCGAGTTGCATAGTCAACTCGGCGATCCACTTGCATGTACTCGATGAGTTGGATTAACAACTCGGCGAGTCCGTTGAAGATTGCCTTGAACTCAACGATTCGGCTATGGTTTCTCTCAACCTTTGGATACGTATGGGCTCGACGAGTTATGGGGGAACTCGACGAGTCAACCAAGGATTTTATGACTTCGCGAGTCCAGGAAGAACTCATCGAGCCGGTGAATTGCACTGGACGAGTTAGGTCAACATGGATTGTTGACTTTGACTGTGGACATGGACTTTGACCAAGGGTTGACCACTTGACCTCTGGAGGTATTCTTGGTGATTTGGAAAGTTATGAAAAAGGATTGTGTGATAACTTTAGGTGGAGAAGTTCGTGTTGGTTATCCGAGAGTTGAGCTTATCACTTCAGTGCGACACTTGAAAGGTGAGTTATCCTCACTATATCAACAGGGTATAAGGCACCAAGGCCTGGCCTTTATGGATTTGTATCCAAATAATTACATGATATGTTTATTGTTTTGCATCCTGGTAGTTAGGATGGTGATATGCTGATGCTTAGTGACCTGGTTTTGTTAGTATCCTGGTTATAGGATTATGCTATGTTAGTGACCTGGGTAGGTCGGTGTCCTGGTTATAGGATGTTGTTATGCTATTTGATCTGCTAGATCGTTGGACTGGTACTACGATATCATATGATGTGTATGTGCAAATGTTCGTTTGATTGGGGTTTGGGTTGAGGCGGTCCTGATTTGTGCTGAAGGCCAACATACCCAGGGCGGTCCGGATATACTATTGAACCAGGAGGGTATGCTAGTCAGACCGAAGGCCCGTCAAGCGGTCCGGATAGGATGTAGGCCCTGTGAGGTGGTCCAGACGTGCCGAACGCTCGGAGAGCGGTCCAGATATATTGAAGGCCTGCGAGGCGGTCCAGTCAGGCTGAAGGCTCATTATGTTTGTTGTTTGCTTATATGATTTCATGATATGGTTATGAGGTTGGTAATTTGGGGGTTTGCTTACTAAGCTTTCGGGCTTACAGTTTCAGTTGTTGTTTTAGGTACCTCTGGTAATCGCGGGAAGGTGAAGGCATTATCGTACCGCTCCTCCAGCTTTTATGGTTTCTATGATTTGATACTGGGATACTCTGATAATTAGTACTTTGAAAACAAACTAATGTAATGTTAAATGGTTCTAAGTGTTTTGAATATGTTTTAAATTGGCGTGAATTTTTATGGGTGTTACACACCAATTGTTTGATCTTTTGTCTGAATTATCTTTCCATGTTGCAACTTGTAGTTCTTAGTTATGTTCATTGATTTTCAGTAATTTGGCTTCACAAATTTCTATTTAAGCCATCAATTTGGCATTTAAAATTCTAGAATCAAGTCGTTAAAGTCCCTAAATCAAAAACTGGTGGTGGTGCCGTGAGAATGGCTTCTATGGGGGGGGGAGAGAGAGAGAGAGAGAGAGAGAGAGAGAGAGAGAAAGAGAGAGAGAGAGAGAGAGAGAGAGAGAGAGAGAGTGAGAGAGAGCTCTTATCTTTATTTAATATATAAAAATACTTATACATAAAAAGAAAATAGAATTTTAATTTTATGAGGGACCAAATCTACATACAAACATGGTCAAAAAGACAAAGAAGCTAAAAAAACTCGGGGTTTGGACTAAAACCAAAAAAATATCAAACCATAGAAACCATTTTTGTAGTTTTGTCTTTTTCATATAACTATATAATTTTTTTTTTCTACATAATATTGGACTCCACAAAATTCAATAAAACATATGATTAATTTGAACTTATTTTTTTTTTTTTTTTCATATTGTAGTTCAATGATCATTATTATTGAGTTTAATCCAATCTGTGATTTCAACATTGTTAAGTCTAATCCGTAAATGACTATTTTTTATTTTATCTAATTGGATTTTTATATTAAAGTATTAGGTGTGAGAGCCAAATATTACATGAGTTTTTTTAAATAAAAAACTAAATACAAAATTCTAAACATTTGAAAAATATGAATTTATAAGAAAAGTAAGAAAACATTGAAGGGATAATGACTTGATAGGGTAAGATACTTTTTGAAATGTACACATTTAGTCCTTTTTTTTTTTGTAAAATTAACCCTTATACTTTATCAATATGTACACATTAGGTCATTTTCACCAGATTCTACAGGTTTTGCTGACGTGGAAGGGTTTATTTTACAAGAAAAAAAAAGAATAAGGACTAAATATGTACATTTCAAAAAGTATCTTACCCTATCAAGTCATTTTCCCTTTCTTTTATTTTGTTGAAATGAAATACCCATGTGGCATCCACATATCCATAACAAGATCTTTCCAACTTTTATTCATCATGAAAAAAAGGGAGAACCCTAATCTTCGATGACTCCTTTGTGTGTTCCTACACATCACTGGTAGCAAGGAAGAATGATAACAAAAACAACAAGGTCGAAGGGGGAGGCAGGATGAAGTAGAGACGGTATTTGGCGGCGAGGAGCTGCTTTGGTAGCCCCCTCGTTGATTCTTTCTTCTTTTTCTGGCAACATATCTCAAAGATGGAGGCAAAGAGAGACATGTCGGAGAAACACAACGGGTGAAGGGTTTTTCGTTGTTTCTGTTCAACCGAAAGGAAGAGAGACGAGAAAGAGAAGGGTCGCCGCCCATTTCTTGTTGCTGGAGGATCACCCACCTCCGGTGACTAAGCTAATTAATTGCTATTTAGTGCCACTTATGCTTCCACATCAGCAAAAACTGTAGAATCCGGTGAAAATGACCTAATGTGTACATATTAATAAAGTATAAGGGTTTATTTTACAAAAAAAAAAAGAATAAGGAGTAAATGTGTACAATTCAAAAAGTATATTACCCTATCAAGTCATTTTTCCTAAAAGAAAATTCGTATATGACCGGTATACCGGGTATAGCCGGTCACAAGGATTGCATTATCACAAAAAAATAAAGTATAAGGGTTTATTTTACAAAAAAAAATAATAATAAGGACTAAATGTATACATTTCAAAAAGTATATTACCCTATCAAGTCATTTTCGCAACATTGAATTATAAAACTTAAAGTGTTTTTTTCTTGTAAATTTAAACAAATAATTTAGATTTAGATAAATAAATAAAGAAAACTAATGAATCTTTAATTTGTTAATTTTGAAATTAGAAGAAAAGTTCATTAACGAAATTGATATGCATTTATTATTGAATATAAATACTATCTATAATTTAATAAAATAAAAAAAACCATAAAATGACATGTGGAATAAAAATTAATTTGAAATAACCGCAAAATTACATGTGGCAAAATAAATGAGAATGTGACATGTTGCAAAAATTACATGTGACGCCCTGGTTCTCAGGTATTGATTATATATATATATATATAAGTTTCTTGATTTCAAGGGCTACTCGACGAGTTGGTTGCCCTACTTGTCGAGTAGCAGCGGATTGGTCCACGTGTTTTGATGACCTACTCGCCGAGTCCAAGAAGGGACTCGACGAGTAGGAGCTGGCAAATGAAACCCTAAATCCCCGGGTTTTGCACCCTATTTAAATGATCATTGGCCTCCCCCTAGCCTCCCCTTTACTGATTCTAGTCCCTCTCACACCCTAATCCCGTGTGTGTGTTTCATTTGCGTATTCTTAAGGTTGGAAGAGGATTTTTGGGGAAAAGAGCTTGGAGATCAAGTATCCAGAAGCCACGAGCTTGTGGGATCCGAAATCTATTTTATTTGGCATCTTCTGGAAGGTATCAAATCGCTATCCTGACCTCATTTCATTTTTAGATGTGTTTTGGGCAATTTTAGGGCTTTCCTAGTATGTTTGGAAGCTTTTCTTGAGTATAAGCTAATATCTGAAGTTGTAACCTCAGAACTGAACTCTCTTGGGCTTCTAAATCCATAAAGCTTTCAGCTCTTTCAAGGATGAGACTTTCCTATGGTGTAAAGCCTTATTAGAAGCTTAGATTGGTCATTTAGAGCCTCTAGAGCCTTGCATACAAGTAAACTTTGCAACTTTAAGTGATAAACATGCCTTTGAAGCTTGGATCTGTAATCTAGAACCTTAGCATGGCTTAAAAGTGTCTGTATGGAGGAAGGTCTGAAGGGGATCGGCGAGTTGCATAGTCAACTTGGCGAGCCACTTGAAAATGGCCCAGTATTCGATGAGTTGGATGAACAACTCGGCGAGTCCGTTGAAGATTGCCTTGAACTCAACGATTCAGCTATGGTTTCTCTCAACCTTTGGATACGTATGGGCTCGACAAGTTATGAGGGAACTCGACGAGTCAACCAAGGATTTGATGACTTCGCGAGTCCAGGAAAAACTCATCGAGCCGGTGAATTGCACTGGACGAGTTGGGTCAACATGGACTGTTGACTTTGACTGTGGACATGAACTTTGACCAAGGGTTGACCACTTGACCTCTGGAGGTACTCTTGGTGATTTGGAAAATTATGAAAAAGGATTGTGTGATAACTTTAGGTGGAGAAGTTCGTGTTGGTGATCCGAGAGGTGAGCTTATCACTTCAGTGTGAAGCTTGAAAGGTGAGTTATCCTCACTATATCAACAGGGTCTAAGGCACCAAGGCCTGTCCTTTATGGATTTGTATCCAAATAATTACATGATATATTTATTGTTTTGCATCCTGGTAGTTAGGATGGTGATATGCTTATGCTTAGTAACTTGGTTTGGTCAATATCTTGGTTATAGGATTATGCCAAGTTAGTGACCTGGGTAGGTCGGTGTCCTGGTTATAGGTTGTTGCTATGCTATTTGATCTGCTAGATCGGTTGACTGTTACTACGATAACATATGATATGTATGTGCACATGTTTATTTGATTGGGGGTTGGGTTGAGGCAGTCATGCTTTATGCTGAAGGCCAACATACCCAGGGCCGTCCGGATATACTACAGACCCAGGAGGGTATGCTAGTCAGACTGAAGGCCCGGCGAGCGGTCTGGATAGGCTGTAGGCCCTGCGAGGCGGTCTAGACGTACCGAAGGCTCAGAGAGCGGTCTAGATAGACTGAAGGCCTGCGAGGCGGTCCAGTCAGGCTGAAGGCTCATTATGTTTGCTGTTTGCTTATATGATTTCGTTATATGGTTATCAGGTTGGTATTTTGGGGGGTAGCTCACTAAGTTTTTGGGCTTATAGTTTCAGTTGTTGTTTCAGGTACCTCTGGTGATCGGTGGAAGGCGAAGGCATGATCGTACCGCTCTTCCAGCTATTATGGTTTTTATGATTTGATACTGGCATACTTTGATAATTAGTACTTTTAAAACAAACTAATGTAATGGTAAATGGTTCTAAGTGTTTTGAAAAAGTTTTAAATTTGCATGAATTTTTATGGGTGTTACACACGAAGTGTTTGGTCTTTTGTTTGAATGATCTTTCCATGTTGCAACTTGTAGTTCTTAGTTATGATCATTGATTTTCAGTAATTTGGCTTCACAAATTTCTATTTAAGCCATCAATTTGGCATTTAAAATTCTTGAAGCAAGTCGTTAAAGTCCCTAAATCAAAAACTGGTGGTGGTGTCGTGAGATTGGCTTATAGGGAGAGAGAGAGAGAGAGAGAGAGAGAGAGAAAGCCCTTATCTTTATTTAATATATATATATATATATATATATATATATATATATAAATACTTATACATAAAAAGAAAATAGAAAATAAATCTAATAAGGGCAATTTAGTCATTTCAATTTTATGTGGTACCAAATCTACATACAAACATGGTCAAAAGGACAAAGAAGCTAAAAAAGTCGGGGTTTAAACTAAAACCCCAAAAAAATCATACCATAGAAATCATTTTTGTAGTTTTGTTTTTTTCATATAACTATATAATTTTTTTTCTACATAATATTGGACTCTACAAAAATTCAATAAAACATTTTATTAATTTGAACTTAATTTTTTTTCCATATCGTATTTCAATGATCATTATTATTGAGTTTAATTCAATCTGTCATTTCAACATTGTTAAGTCTAACCCGTAAATGACTAATTTATATTTTATCTAATTGGATTTTTATATTAAACTAATAGGTTTGAGAGTATTACATAAGTTTATTTAAGAAAAAACTAAATACAAAATTCTAAACATTTGAAAAGTATGAATTTATAAGAAAAGTAAGAAACCATTGAATTATAAAAGTTAAAGTGTTTTTTTTTCCTGTAAATTTAAACAAGTAATTTAGATTTAGATAAATAAATAAAGAAAACTAATGAATCTTTAATTTGGTAATTTTGAAATTAGAAGAAAAAGTTCATTAATGAAATTAATATGCATTTATTATTGAATATAAATACTATTTATAATTTAATAAAATGAAAAAAAAATCATAAAATGACATGTGAAATAAAAATTAATTTGAAATAACCACAAAATTATTTGTGGCAAAATAAATGAGAATGTGACATGTGACAAAAAAAATCTTTATTTATTAAAAAGGATATATAGATATATAATGCTATTAATACATAAAAAGCCGTTATAATTGCAACAAAAAATAGCACCTCGTAGTTCTATAATTACTTAATAAAATAATTATAATTGCATAAGTGTTATTTACTATGTAGGGTTTGGATCTGTCATCTTACATCAAATAACAACATAACCAAATAACAAATATTTCTAACATGTGCCAAAATCATAATTAAAAATTCTTTTCGGCTAAATTATGAGGAATCTTCATTAAGACAAACAGATGGCTCATCTTATTTCCAGTCACTTTTAGTTGGCATTTCTTACTTCAAAACATAGTTAAATAATTTTTTTAATTTCATTGGTTATATAGAATATGCTCCTGTTTTAGACAAATAATAATTGAGAATAAGACAAAGACACTCGATAAAGAAAGATTTTTTTAAATTATAAATATAGTAAAAATGACACGATACAAACTTCAATAAGATTAAACGAGTAAGCAAAAATGACTAGAAAAGTGTTATTTATTTTCTTTTTCTTATTAATATAGGAATTTTTTTTATTAAGAATAAGAGTAAATTACAAAAATAGTAATTGTGGTTTGCATTTTTGTTTTTATGAATGAAGTGTAAAAAAGTTTGAACTTAGAAATTTCATCCTTTTGAAAATGTTTTGACGTGGATCATGTCTTTGTTCATATTGAAATTACGAATTTTCTCCTAATATAAATTTTATAAACTCAAATATATTTTTTAATATTTTGGAAATTAAAATATCATAGGGGAGGGGGACACCCTTTCCTAGGGCTACCAAATTGTACCACGGAAAACCAACAAATATGTTACCAACGGAACCAAGAAAGTTGGTAGCCAATACATTTTGTAGTCAACATGTTTGGTTGGTAGTACAGTACCATTGATCAATGTTGGTACGGTAATGGTACAAAAATTTGAATACCATGGTAATACTGTACCAACCAATTCATTTATTATTATTATTATATATATATGAAATCGTATATTTCAACTATTAATTGTGTTTAATGTTTACACTTTTAATAACATTATATTTGATTCTATTAGTCAATATTAATTACCACGTTAAAACACAAAATTAAACCGTTACTTTAGCATTACTTTAGTATAATTCTTTTGTAAACAAAAAGAACTGCGTAACTAATCCAATGTCTTTGTTTTAGTAGAATTCTTTTGTAAACAAAAAGAACTGCGTAAATAATTTTTATATTAAACATCAAAATCTCGATGTATTTGCTTATTTTTAAATCTTACAATTGAAAATTAAAAGAAGTTGGTATATACCTTTATCAATTTGTACCAACCAAACATGTTGGTAGCCAAATAAATTGGTACCAAGTATACTTGGTACGGTACCGGTAGAATTTTTTTTATACCAATTATAGTTGATACGGTACACGGTTTAGAGAAAAATAAATTGGTACCGTACCAATTCCACCCCTACCCTTTCCTACTCTCCTACACTACTCCCTTTCTCTCTTCTCCGGCACCACCACCGATAAGGTGTTGTTTGTTTTAAAAAAAAACACTTTTCATCATTTATTGATGTGCGCGCAACACACGTGCATCATTTGATCATTCGCAACTATTTGTTTTTTTTCAGAAGACTTTTAACTTAAAAACTGCAGCGCGTGTGCGCGTGACACAGTACTAGACCATCTGCTTTTAACCCTTTTACACCTTATTTTAACTTATTGCAGCATTTTGCAGACGTTAAAAAACAAACATATTTTTTTATTACATGCTGCAACGGTTTGGTCCACATCTTCTGAGGGTTGCAGAGACGATCCGCAACCTTTAGATATTTTTGCTTTGAAAAAATTAACAGCACCTAAACGTTTGTAGAGTAGCCATCATTACCATTCCCACATTTATTCAGTGAATCTTTTATCCCAAGTTGAAAATATAACTTAACGATGGTCAAAAAAAAAAAAAATTTAGTGCATGTGGAAATTATGAAAACACTTTATCAATGCTTAACATATGCTTAACACAAACAATCAAACCGATGGCCACAAAGGAAATAAACCCATCGAAACTTATGAAAAGCTACTTTTTTTAACGGCAATATATTAAAGAAAAAAAAGAAAACCAACAAATACTAGCCCAATAAAAAAAACAGATAAGACAAGAACATAATGCAAACACCAACACAATAACACCCCGTTTAAGACATCTTAAATTACATAGACACGACATCAAACATTTCAATATATTATGAACTTAAAAAACCCAACCAACAACGCCTGGGAGAATTTCTGAAACCATTAGTTGATGTTCTTGTTCCAAATTTGTTGAGACCAACAACAATTGAGTAACATCACTTCAGTTAATGTATAAATCCCCTGAAACTAATAACACAAATTAACAATTTTAGGTACATCTTGCCATAAATTTGGATAAATTACCAATAAATACCTAAGCTACTCGTAAGCGAAAACTTCAATAATGTTCGAGCTATTGAAGATGACTGTTACATTTTCTCAATAATTAAGTATCCTATTTATTAGGATTTACTAGACTTAGTTATTCGTTTTTAATCATTGTTATTTCTTTGTTTTTCTGTTTCATGTATAAGGGCAATTTGGACAATGGGGGAGGCAGTAGGGGTAGGCAGGTGCTAAGCCCCCGTTAACTTGTCCAGAAATTTCTATATATAATTAAACCCATTATATAATTCTAAACAAACTACAAAATGCCTCCATTATACTATCACGGATGAACACATTCACAAATTAAAAATGAGGTAATGCTTCGATACAAGGTCACGTAACTTTATTTTATAATTAAAATAATTAAATATCTTTTACAGAAATTAAAAAAAAAACCTTGCTCTCAGTTGTTAGAGAGATAAGTATGAAAATTAAAATTTTCAAAAAAAAATCTCAAATACTTTTGGAAATCGTCAAATCCGAGTAAAAAACTAAGTTTGAAATCTTTCAAAAATTTCAAAACTCCTTTTCAAAAGGTTACCATCGTATGTTGTTGAGCTTTGCATTGTTAGCCCTTTGTTGATTCGTTGGTTGCTTTAATCATTGCGAAGACTTTGTGTCTCCACTTATCTACCACTACGTGAACCACACAGTCGTCGGTCGTGTAATGCCGCTCATTGTCGCAGCTTTACCTCTCGCTCACAACAAATCAGTAATGTTGATTTTCTTACAGAATCGTATGTTTCTTAACCTGTATTTCTTCCTTAGGGCTTTCTATATAAATGTAATCGTGAATAGTTGAAATTTGTGGAAAGAGGAAGTAAAAGTATAAACAATTGATTGCTAACAAAAAATAAAGAAAACCTAGCCTATGTCAACCATCTTTTGTTTTTTATGTACGTATAAATTATAATATAACCCTTTTATTATTTCATATGTACCATATAAACGATTTGTTTATATATTAATAAATTTAATTTGTATGACCTTAAAGAATTTTTCCGATTTTTAAAAATCATTTGGTTTTATAAATAGGGAAATTTTTGTTTTTGTTTAAAATTAAAAAATTAGTCTATGATTATTACAGAAAAAATCAATTTGTTATATATATGAGAAATTTTTATATTTTTATAGTAGTATATCATTCGATAATTTTTTATAAACCCCCTCTATATTCAAATCCTGGCTCCGCCCTTGTATTTGGAATCAAAACCTAGTTTTAGGCCAGAGAGCTTGTGAGTTGAAGATTGAAAAGAAAAAAAAGAGATGACAAAGAGTAGCAACAACAATGAGAATTTTGTGGAACCTATAATCCAAAAGTTTGATGGCTACTATGACATTAGGAAAGCGGATGGAGAACTTCCTTTATGCCAAATAATATTGGAGTTTGAGCGAGAGTGGAATTGAAGCGGTTCGAAATGAGACAGAAGAAAATGATGCACTATTCAAGGTGATCAAGGAGCAAAATTGAATTATATGAAGATAAAGAATCATCTATATCAAGCCATTGATAGAAAGATCTTGAACATAATTCTTAACAATGACATCTCCAAACAAATTTGGGACTCGATGAAGCAAAAGTTTAAGGCCCCCATAAGAGTCAAGTGAGCTTAACTTCATCCTGAAAAATTGAGTTTGAAATGCTCAAAATAAAGGAAGGAGAGTTCGTTAACACATACTTTGGGCGAAATTTATCCATAGCCAAACAGATGAAGGAATGTCGAGAAAACATGCAAGAAAGGGACCTCACCAGGAAGATTCTCAAATATCTCATACCCAAGTTTGCCTATATACTCTAATCTATTAAAGAAGCCAATTTGATATGTTAATAGTAGACGAGCTGCAAAATAGTCTACTTGTTCACGAAGAAAGAATGAAGAGTTTGGTCGAAGAAGAACAGGTTCTCAAGGTATCTCATGAAGAAATAACAGAAAGAGGATCTTTTAGAGGTAGGCAGGGACGTATAAGAGGAAGGCAATCCAAAAAATCTTTAATGCAATTCTATATGTTTCATAACCTAGGAGACTTGAGGTAAGAGTATCCCTAGTGGGAGATAAAGGAAAACTATGCATAATTAAATGAAGTGGAAGAAATTTATTAATGGAATATGTTGATATAAACGAGGCTAAAAGAAAAGGAGTATATTTCTTGGACTCTGGATGCACAAACCATATGAAATGAAACAAAGATGGATTTGATATATTAAATAATGAATTCAATCACTCAGTTAACGTTGGGAATAGTCATAGAATGACGATGAAAGGAAAGGGAAGAATAAAACTAGAAGTCGAATGAGCAAATCAAATAGTAGGTAACATATACTATGTACCTAACTTGGAAAATAATATTTCAAGCATCGGTCAAATACAAGAGAAAGGCATACAAATTCTGATATGTCTAAGAATATGTAGAATTTACCATCCAACCAGGGACTGCATACTTGAAACTCGAATGACTTCTAATAAAATGTTTATGGTATCAACTAAAGTGTCTAAACAATCTACTTGTTTTTGTGATCAATATGAAGAAATGAGAGAAATTTGGAACAAGAGACTTTGGCACTTGAATCATCAAAGCATGAAGAAGATGCAATAAAAAAAGTTGGTATATGGCATTACTAACTTCAAGACCTCAACCAATGTGTTTTGCTAGTTGCATCAAAGGAAAACAGCATTGTGAGAACTCACCAAAAAGAAGTAAATGGCACAACAAAACAAATTTAACTCACCCACTCAAGTATTTGTGATCCTATCAATCCAAAATCAAACATCAACAAGACTTATATGTTAACATTCATATATTATTTTAGTCGTAAATTATGGATATATGTGTTGGAGAAAAAGAATGATGTGTTCGAAATGTTCAAACGTTTTTAGAACATGGTGGAAAAGGAATTTGGTTTATATATATATATATATATATATATATATATATATATATATATATATATATATATATATTTGGATTGAGGGAAGATAGGGACAAAGAGTTCACATTCAAGGATTTCATAGAAGTTTGTAAGTCACATGGGATCCGACGGCCCCCCACTAATTCTTACACACCCCACCAAAATGGGGATCACCCGCTCGGCAATGCTAGTTTGGGGAGGAGACTAAAGACTTTAATATAACAATGGAAACTCATATTCTAAAGATTTTTTGATATTTTGGTATATTGAAAGACTCATTCCATTCCAGACATTGTATGTTTTCTTTTAGAAGAAAAAAGAATACCAAAGCCTTTAAGGCTGGAAGCTGTTGATATGACCTTATTTAACTATTTATTTTCGGCCATTATCCTAATATATTTGAGTAAAATGCTATATTTTAAGTTATATGATATTTAATATGCTTTGAAATGTTCAATTATAGTTAAGATCTATGTTGGGATGCAACAAGAGGAGAAAGGAACTAAAAAAGACGAAAAAAGGATGTTGTTGGTAGATTGACCTCTCTTCAGTGTTTTGGCCATATCTGTTGACTCATAACTCCAATTGAGGAGATGTAAAATGTTATGAAAACTACACAAGCTTTTTGACAACTTTCGTGTTTGTGCCAAATTTGGATTCCTAGTTCCCATGCCATGGCAAAGCCATTTCCACGACATGGAAAATCAAAAAAATCCATGTATGTGAAGATTCCATCTCCCACAGCATGGCAAGTCTTTTTCCATGCCATTTCGTTGCTGTAACTTATAAATAGTGCCATAAATTAACCCTAATGATATATCTTCAAACCTAATTCATTCCCAACGAAAGTAAGCCCAGAAGTGCCGTTTAAAGGGTCTAGAAGGCGGTCGAAGGGTCGTTAAGATTATTTGGAGCGAAGATCTGAAGGATTCAAGAGCTGATTCATTACATGAATCACTCGGTTTGTTGTTCTGAACATGATTAGCATTCATGCGATTCTATCTGTACTTTACTTTCTGATTTAGGGCTTCCAAACCCTATTGATTTGTGTTCGACTACATCAATCATTGTGATTACGGATTATTTTGGTATTTGGATTATTTATTCTTGTTTAATTTATTTTGTCAGGTTTGATTGAAAGATCCATATGTGTTAAAGACCGCTACATTATTGCCCAATTTTGAATTAATAGAGCTTAGATGACCATTCTCATTGTGTTAATTTGAATCATAGTTGTCCCTGATCATTGGTAGTTATGACTAGCGTTGGATCAAAATCTAGGGTTAGCATAATAAAGTTAAGAACTTTAATGTGTATGCATGAGTAGATGACCATTCTATGCATGATTTAATTCTTATGATCATTAGGATTAATAAAGATCATATCTTCCTTAATAAGAACGCAATAATGAATTTATGTATGATTAATGGCATGACGATGAAATTAAGAGTTTTTAGATTCATTATAATTAGTAGTCTGATCATGATGCTATTCATATTAGGAATCAGTTAATAAAGATTGAATAATTATTGCACTTGATTAGTTAACCTTTAGTTTGATATGTAATCCAATCTAAACCAAAGTACCCGAAGTGATTCGTTTCCAGTTAATTTAATTATTATTATGTTTGAAGATTAATAATAAATCCCTTTTTTCTATTTTATTTTATTTAGTATATCCTATAATTAAATATCTAATGTTAATGGACTACCTTTCCCTTTGAGTTTGACACCCTTGTTTATCAAAACTATGCTATACTCGATCAGATTCACTGCATGTAAAGTATGATTTAGATGTTATAGACTAGGTATTATAAATAAAAAACTAGTACATTAAAAATACATATCATATTTTTGGCACTGTTGTCGGGGTCGGTTTTCAATTAATTTAGTTTATTTGATTATTGGTTATTTGTTTACGCATTTTTGTTTTTTTTTTTTGGGTTTTTTTAGGTTTTTTTGGGTTTTTTTTATAGCATGTCACTTGTTGGGAAGATTTTTGTTGTTATGTGCAGAAATTCGTGATCATACGCATTGCTTGATTTTTCTTTTTGCATGAGTTTCGAGATTGCAAGCAATTAGAGAATTCTTGATTTGTTTAGTCTACTACTTTGGTGATTTCTCCAACTCAATCCACGAGATATACTATAGCAAGACGTATCGCGGTGGTTAAGGGGATGACCAAACTCTTGCTAATCTTCACTAGTTGGGTCAACTTTTGTTCTTCTTATTCATTAATAGTACAAAGAAATCAAAGGAAATAGCCTGAAGGGCCCCAAAAGTTTTTGTACTCACAAACCATTTCTTGCATGCAAGAGATTTAATCAATAATTGTATCACGATTGCGAAGAAGACGAGCGATTTTGATATCATTTTTAGTTATTTTAGTATGATTTTATTTTTATTTTTATTTTTATTTTTAGTTTGTTTAATTTTGTTTTCCATTTTGATGCTCTTTGATGTTTTAGATCTTTGTAGAATTATGTTGCCCTTTGAATGCTTTCAGTAATTTCAACAATTAGGATCGATTGCGGTTTTGACACGAGAAATGTTTCACAAGAGGCGCTGCATCACATAAGTGTGAGGTCACTTACCCATATGAGAGATGGATCGAGACTTTATTAAAGTCTATTACTAGAGGTAAGAGCATATACGAGAGACGAGACAAGTGTTTGACCAACACGAATCTAGTTGATTTTAGTCGCGAAGAAAAATATATTGTTCAGTTTCCACGTCGTGGAACGTGCACAACCACGACGCGACGACATCTTTTACATTTGTACTACTATATGAAGTTTTCACTGATCTTTCACAGGGAAAACTAACAAAGTTCTAGTTTTCGGTCTCGAACAAAATCTGAAGCAACATCAATCTAGCACACATTTCGAAGCAACCTACTAATTTCGATTACGTTCTCATGACTATATACCTAATGCGAGTTCATTCGTTTTCTCCCTCTTTTATTTTATATGCTTAAATTATTATTATATACAATGAGGGCATTGTATACTTTAAGTGTGGGGTGGGTGAATTAGAAAAATGATAACAAGCATGCTAGATTTTAAAATTTAATATATGTTAGATTAAAAATAAATTCGAAAAATAAAGACTTGAAAAAATATTCTAACATAAAAATTTAGTAAATTAAAATTTTTTTTGTTTTAATATGATTATGTTAGAGCTAAGTTTGCTAGTGTTATCTGAGATAATTTGATGCGAATTTTAAGATTTAGTTAAACCACCATGTTTTAGTATATTTGTGGTTTCGAGTTCTAATGAAATCATGATACAAAAATGCAAACTTGTGTAGTTTGAGGGACATAATATGTTTTTAATTGTGCATTGAAATATATCTAGGAATGTAATCATTGCATTTTAGACTAATGCATTTAACTAATAAGGGTTGAGGTTATATTTCCAATCTTAATCATATGTTTTTTTTAGGTTTTAGTTGAGAGAAAAAAATATGTTATGAAAAAAAGAAAAAAATAGAAAAGAAAAAAAAAAAGTTGTAAAAGTTGTTGAGTGAATAAAAGTTATCAAAGTATGAAGATTTTGAAGAAGTGAGGAAATAAGACAAATTGCCAAAATCCTAGGGCTATTGATTTGTAATTTTATTTCTAGGTTATTTTATCATATGCATGCTTTGAAACTTAACAAAAATATCTTGAGGTTGAGAATTTTTTTTTTGAGGATTGCGGAGGGATGCAGAACTGAATGTTGCTCAAATTAAGCAGCCGGGGAACGCTTATGAGGATTGTAAGTATTTAGGATTTGAGAAGTAATTAGACTTTAGACACAAATATATGCATTGAGGTGAAATATAATTTGCAAATTAAAATTAGGTTATTTTGTGTGATGTTGGTGAACAAATTTTTGATGAGGTGGTATTAAAATGAAATCATAATGAATCTAGTTTTGATTGGGGAAAAGCAAAAGAGTAGTATATGGTATTTTGATATGACCTCATTTAACTATGTATTTTAGGCCATTATCCTAATGAATTTGAATAAAATGTAATATTTTAAGATATATTATACGTAATATTCTTTGAAATGTTCAATTGCAGTTAAAATCGGAGATGAGATGCAAAAAGAGGAGAAAAGAGTTCAAAAATAGATGTAAAAAGGATGTTGTTGGAAGATTGACCTCTCTTCATTATTTTGGCCATATCTCATGACTCGTAACTCTGACTAAGAAGATTCAAGATGTTCTGAAAAGTATACAAATTTTGGACGACTTTTATGTTTGTGCCAAATTCGGATTCCTAGTTCCACACCATGTAAAATCCATTTCCACTACGTGGAAAAAAAAACCCGTGTACGTGAAAATTCCATCTCCCGTGACTTGGCAACTCTTTTTGCATATTGTGGTGCCGTTGTAACCTATAAATAGAGCTGTTAATTAACCCTAATATATATCTTCAAATTAAATTCATTCCCTACAAAAATAAACCCCATAAATGCTATTTTGAGGGTCTAGAAGGCAGCCACATGGACGTTAAGCTGATTTGGAGGAAGTATCGGAAGGACACGAGAGCTAATTCATGATAGGAATCATTCGATTTGTTGTTCTGACCTTGATTTGCATTCCATGTGTTTCTATCCGTGATTTACTTTCTGATTTAGGGCTTCAAATCCCTATTGCTTTGTATTAGACTAGATTTGCATTCCATTTGATTAATTTGGTATTTGGATTATTTATTCTTGTTTAATTTATTTTTTCAGGTTTAATTGAAAGATCCATATGTGTTAAGGAACGCTACTTTATTGCCTATTGTCGAATTAATAGAGTTTAGATGACCATTCTGACTGTGTTAATTTGAATCATAGTTATCCATGATCATTGATAATTATGACTAGTGTTAGATCAAAACCTAGGGTTAGGATAATAAAGTGAATAACTTTAATGTGTATGCATGAGTAAATGATCATTATATGCATGATTTAATTCCATTGATCATTAGGATGAATAAAGATCAAATCTTGCTTAATATAAACTCAATAATGAATTTATGGATGATTAATTGCATGAAGATGAAATTAAGAGTCTTTAGTTTCATTAGGATTAGTAGTCTGATCATGATGCTAGTCATATTAGGAATCAGTGAATAAAGAATGAATAATCATTGCACTTGAGTAACTAATCTTGATTTTGAGATGTAATCTTATCTAAACCAAAGTACCTGAAGTGATTCATTTCCAATCAGTTTATCTAGTTAGTTTAGCTTTTAATTTTTTTGAAAATTAATAACAAAACCCTTTTTCTACTTTTTTATTTAGTATAATCTATAATTAAATATTGTAATGTTAATTCACCACCATTCCCCTTAACTTTGACACCATTTTTTATCAAATCTATACTATACTTGATCAGGTTCACTGCCTGTAAGGTGTGGTTTAAATGCAATGCACTAGGTATTATAAATAAAAAACTAGTGCATTTTAATTACACCTCAACTATGATATGGACAAGCCATGTTCTAAACACAAGCCCTACATCAACATGAAAAGATAAAACCCTACAAGAAAGTTGGAACATAGTGAAGCTTAATATAGTTTATTTGGAAGTGTTTACGTATGTGGTAAATGTACATGTTTATGATTCTAGAAGGCAAAAACTTCATGCAAGAAGTAGAAACTATGTGTTTATCAGCTATGGTGAAGAATCAAAAGGATACAAGCTAAATGATCTGGTTGAAAAAAGGTTATCAAGAGTAAACATGTGGTACTTGAAGAAAACGAATGTTGGGACTGGAAAGAACTAAAGCCGGTGAAAAAGTGGTATTTTAGATTAGGGATAAATAGATGAAATTATGTACTCATCTAGAGAAGATAAAACTGAGGATGAAGAAGTAGAAGCAAAAATACCTATCTCCAACAATATAGATACCTTCAATGACACCTCCAATAACACATTCAATGGAGGGACACCTCCACAAAATGAAACTACTCCTCAACCTCAAAGAATAACTAATGAACCAACCTACTTACAAGACTACAAGAGAAGTGAAGGGTTATCGGAAAAGGAAGAGGTACAAATTTTTTCTATGTTTACAACTTGTAGTGATCCTAAATTTTTTCAAGAAGCAATCTAGTACAAGAAGTGGAGAGATGTCATGGACCTCGAAATGGAAGAAAAAATGAATATTGATACGTGTCAACTTTGTAACACCCTTACTTTTTAAATCAAATAAAATACCATAATTGTACAAATATCATGCCATATTCATGATAAAAATATGGTTTTACAAAAACTTTCAAAACATTTATTCGAGTTATAATCGTTTCATTTACAAAACTAAGTTTCAAGCTTTCATAAACATGCATAAAACCACACTTTCAAAACCGATTTTAAAGCTTTCTTGAACTAGTACTTAAGTCGAAAGACTTTTGAGATACATTGGTTTAGACTCAACAAAATATTTCTAAATATACTTTCAAACCCGAATATAAAACATACTTTCAAGCTTTCATAAACATGCATAAAAACATATGTTCTCACTTTGATAATCATGAATTATACTTCCAAAATTTTCAAAATACCCCTAGCCAGTTTTGTAACCAACTTCTATTGGGTTTAACACATATACTATGATAGTCTATACCTTTAGCAGGATTATAAGCAACTTCTACTCGCTCAGGGTGATCTAATCCCTTTGTGTATATGGGGAGTCTATACCCTTATTGATAACTACTTCACAACAGGAGGTATCATCCCACTAGTGTCTCTATAGCTTTATTCGGTTTCATAAAACATGAGCTTTATTCAAAACATGAATAAAACTAAATTGTTTATAAAAATATGGCATGCTATGTTTTTTTAAGACATAACTACAATCATGCCCTTTTTAACACTTTTACCATAAAAGGCCATGGTTTCATATACCAAGTTTATTGCTAGGGAAAACTTGCTATTATACAGATTTAAGTGCTAAAACACTTAATATCAACCATAGTCACATATAAATATATACTTTACTATGTACTTAAAATATACACAAGTACTCACATGTTTAGTTAGTGAAAAGTTACTATAACTCTTGTCTTTCCCTTGGTGCCTTTTGTCCACACACTTCAAACTCCTATTCAAACAATATATATAAGTTCGAAATAACATGTTCAGAACTTAAAACTATGATATCCTTATCTAACTCATTAATGTATATCTTTAATTTATTATCACCACCAACTCAACTGAGCTCAATGAATACTTCATCTATGTGACTTAATCCATTAAGTTACTAGCTTAATTTTCGCTCCATATTCAACATGGTGATAGAATTTTACCAAATTTACAATATCACTTTTTGTCACAAAACTAATTAAGCTACATGAATATGAAATTTAGGTGAATTAATACATTAAGTCCAAGCTTAGTTTCCAATTTTCTAACAATTCATCTGTTAGGGTTTTATAACCTTAAATTCCCAATTCAAGAATTTCATCCATAAAATCACTAATAAAGCTTGAATTAATTCATGTTCCCCATACATGTAACAACATTATGTATGAATTCAAAGCATTTAAATTCATAAATTTGGATTTCACCATGAATGAGTGTAAAACAATGCTAAAGGATAATTAAGAAATCTTAATTCACTTATATAACTTGAAACAAGATTCCTTTTTTTAAATTAATGGAAGAGTTTGGCTTTAGAAGCTGCAGAATCTCCTTACTAGATCTAATGTTCATGTTTGGATGATAAATGAAATGAAACCATCGATTAACAACTTAGATGTAAATCTAAAGTTAGTGTAATGCAAAGACATGCTGAGCCCATCCACTAAACACATTATGTTTAGTTTGACTAGATGAGGATGTTGACTTGAGTTTGACGCACCACTCTTCCTCTAAGACACGTCATGTTTCCTGTAGATTAGAAATTTCTTTTGCTTATTTAATTCCAAATTTACCTATCTTCTATTCTAACTATAGGTGACCATAACTCAATCATTTTAGGTCCGATTTTTATAGACTTTATATATGCTCGAAGGTGGGAATGATCTTAACAACTCCATTAATTCAATTTTGGCTAAATACATAGATAACTTAACTAGTTAAGTCACAAAGTAAGCACTTAAAATAGTAGAATTTCCCATTTTACCATTTATGGTTAAAATGTACCATTTAGTGAATTAAACCATTAAAAATAATATTATATCTTATCATTAAATTACTTTAACGTATTTTAAAAATTTCTCAAGATTAAATCTTTTTAATCACACTACTTTCATTAAAAATAACCAAATTACCCTTTTGATCAACTATTCACGTATAGTCCAATCTTTCAGCTTTTAGGGATGTTACAAACTTGTTGATGCACCTGAAAAGGGTAAAGTAATTAGGGCAAAATTGGTGTTACGAGAAACTCTTAATGAAGGTGGTGAAATGAAAAAAAATTCAAGGTAAGACTTGTTGCTAAAGTTTTTTCACAAGAGGAAGGAATGAAATACAACAAAGTCTTTGGTCTTATAGGAAGTTAGAACATAATAGAAATAGAGATATGTGTAGCTGCAAGAAAATGATGGACATTCTATCAAAATGATGTCAAGAGTGCCTTCCTACATAGAAAATTTCAGTAGGACATTTGCGTAACTTAGCCACAAGGATATGAGTTAAATTAAGAAGAAACAAGAGTGTACAAGCTGAAGAAGACACTATACAAACTAAAGCAAGCACCAAGGGGATGGTTCAACATAACTGAAGGTTATTTCATCAAGAAAGAATTTGAAAGGAGAAGTCACGAGCATACCATTTTTGTGAAGAAAGGAGGACATGATAATATTATAATTGTAAGTCTTTATGTTAATGGCATTGTTTTACAAGATATAACACTAACATATACAACATCTTCAAAAGTCAATGAAAATGAGTTTGAAATGACGAATCTTGGTGATATGACGTATTTTTTTAGGAGTATAAGTAAACCAAGGCTCTATTGGAACATTCATAGAATGAAATATGCATGATAGATACTTGAGAGGTTTGGCACGAAGGACTGCAATGGATTTAAAAACCTAACAATACTTGGAACTAAATTATCTAAGAAATGAGGAAGGAAGACTAATTCAACAATTTTCATATAATTGGTTGGAAGTTTAATGTATTTGACCACCATCATACATGATCTTATAATGCATGTTTAATTAGTTAGTTTAAGTCAAATACTATGGAGTTCTACATGACGGTTGCCAAGAAAATTCTTAGATACATTCAAGCAACTGGTGAATATGGTATCTTTTAAAACTGAATCTGTACAAATGACTTTCTTGGTTATACGAATAATGAATATATAAGACATATTAATGAATTCAAGAAAACTTTAAGTTATGTTTTCTTAATGACTGATGAAGCAGTAGCCTGGGGCTCAAAGATGCAATTGATGGTGACTATTTCGACCATTGAGATCAGCAACTTGTGTCTATCAATGAATTTGGATGTAACACATTCTCAGTCAATTTGGGTAAAGTGTCAGTAACTCAACAATAATGTTCTATGATATATCATTTTAATAAAAATCTAGTTTTCCATGCAAGAAGCAATCACATAGGAATAAGGTTTCATTGTCTTTGAGATTTTAGTAATGAAGGATTGATCGATGTGAAGTATTATAGATCAAGTGATCATATTGAATGCATTATGACTAATCCTTTTAAACTTGAGGCTTTTGAAAAAAAAAATAGGTTACACTTCGTCTAAAGCATTGACTCAAGTAAATTAAAAATGCTTTCAACTTGTTTTGTTTAGGGGAGGATATTTTCGATTTGTTGAAAATGATTGTTACTTTTGCTCAATCTGTAAGTATCATACTGATTAGGACATAATAGATTTAGTTATTAGTTTTTAATCATTGATGGAAGTTTCCTATTTTTTTGTTTTTCTTTTCATATGTAAGGATTATTTAAGCAATCTCAAACTTCTTTTTTCAATAAGGGAAAAGGTGCTTCTTCAAGAAGAGTATATTTCCTTCTTTGTACTCTAATAAATAAACCCTCTTCAATAATCTCAAGATGGTAACATATGAAACAAACCTACACTCATTATTTTTATGTTTTGAAGGAGACAAATAACCTAATTATAAAAGTTTTTGAATCTAGAACCATATTTTTTTTATAAAGGATTGAATAAGGATAACAAAAAGAAGAATCGATTCTAAAACTACATATCGACCGTTTTTATGTTATTCCATTTTGAATAGAGGTCGATATGGTGGTTGTAAGTACAAAACAAATAATGTGATGAGCCAAATCTAAATTATGCTAATTACATTATCAGTGACATCTGACGTTGATCAAGCTTCATGGTAGCTTGATAAGTTTCTAGGTGCTTAAGAATATTATCTACTATCTTAGTGATACAATATGTTTTGTATTGTGTATATCTTTTATGTAAGGTAGTTATCATAGTTATTCAAATTCATGATATGTAAGGATTGAAATCTATGACAGTCTTTTTTCCATTATATAAGTTACACTATGTATCAATGTAAAAGCATGTTTGGTGCATTCTCTATGTGTGATAGATTTCTTTAATCAAAATTGGTTTTTGATTATCTTATTTCTTTGTTCTTTGCATTGTTTGGTATTTACTATTCTTTTACGATCCTTCAATTGGTATAAGAGCATGTACTCTTTTTAAGAAATGTCGAAACCATCTTCTTCATCGTCTTCTTCTTTTAAATCTAAACTCCTTTCTGGTACAACTTTTGTAAACAAAATCCCTCCATTCGATGAGAAAAACTTATCCATGTAGAAAACTGAAGTTGTAGTTGTTCTTGAAACCACATATCATAATATCATGGACACTATCGATAATGGTCCACATATTCCCAACCTTAATGAAACAAAAGGCAACGTTAAAACTGGTGTTATTAAGAGACCGCTAAACACCTGGTTAGTGAAGAAGACAAACATTTAAACAATCTTGATGTTTTTTATCGCACTGCAATTGGAAATTCTCTTCCTTATGATATCTACCACCTTGTTCAAATTTATGTCTCTTCTAAAAAAGATTATTGGCATGCTGACTATAGCATATCAAGGAACTAAATAAGTGAAAGCAAACATGGAAAATAGTCTCAATAGGAAGTATGAACACTTCTTTGCTAAAAGGAACGAATTTGTTATTCAAACCTCTAATTGTTTTAACTATATTATTAATGATATGAGAGGGTTTGATATTTTTAAACATGAATCTTCATTTGTTCTTAAGTTTTTAGAATCTATTGACAACAAATGGGAACTTCATTTGGATGTGCTTAGGAACAATAAGAAAATTCACTCAATGGATTAACAGCCTGTATCGAAATATGGAATCTTTTGAAGAGATAATGAAGGAAAGCTTCAAAGAAAATTCCTCTGCACTGTTCATTAGAAAGTCAAGATTTATCCCTGATAGTGACAGTGATAAATTCGATAATGTTGATTCTAAGAAAGACTTGAATACCAAGTTTTACTCATGTGATGTTATGATTATGAAGAACTTTGAGAAGTCTGGTAACAAGTAGTTTGGTGAAACAAGAAGCCCTGTGAAATCTAACTCATCAGTATCTAAAATATTAGACTCTGCTAACTCAACAAAGGATGAAGGTAACTTCTTTAATTGTGCTGGCATTGATCATTTTGCTCGTGATTAGAAAGCTAATAAGAACGATCAAAAGGAATAGTATTATGAAACTAAGTACAAGCGCTTAGAGCCTTCTTTAAAAAGGCAAAATCTAGAGTCCACAATTCTTGTCAGTGAAGGTGAAGAGTGCGTTGATGAAGAGGAATCATCAGATAAAGAAGTAAAAATGGACGTGTGTTTAATGGCAGTCACTGGTGATTTTGTCACAGATGAAGCAAGTAGTTGTTCAAGTACTTTTAAAGCTGATCTTGCTAAATCTACTAGTGACTCTTAAGTTTAAAATTGGGGTTCCTCATCGTTGTATCAGGTCAAAAAACTTGTTATTTTGTATGAAAATGAAAAATCTACTATGTTTGAGTATCTGTTTATTTATCTTTTAAAATCAAATCAAGAAATTATTAATCTAAGAAATGAAATTAAAACTTTAAAAACTGAATTATCCAACATCGATAATTCTCTTTCATTGATGAGTTTACAAGTTCGTAATCTTTCTATTATTAATCGTGATCTTAATAGTGAAAAGGACTCTGCCAATGAAATTTCTCAAAAGTGTAAAAGTATTACAACGAACTAGACTCATTCTCATTTCAAAAGTTCTAAATTTATCAACGATCAAATTCCTTGTCAATGTGAAAAAATAATTGGAGGAAGTCTTGATGAAGTTTTTCATATGTTCAAGCAAATTAAAACTGAACCAAATTTTCCAACCCAAACTAAACTTATTCATGAATACAAGACTAAATTTTTAAGTGGTGGTATTATAAATCATCAATACCTTATAGACAAACATTGTGTTAGTAATCCTGATGGTCTTACCTCATTTGTCAGTCCCATCACTACCATTGACCCATGTATCAAACCCTTTGATATTAAGTATGAGTCTCCTAATACTACTACCATAACTAAGTTTCCTATTTCTAATGGCCACACTCATACTATCAAGGAAATTCTTTGTGAATTCACAGAATGCACCACAAGTGATTAAGATACTCATGATTGCTTAGGGACTTCAAACACTGATAATTCTGAATGTTCATCGTTTGCGTATCATACCATTGAAACGACATCTTGTAGCATTGATCATTCTCATATTTCTAGAACTAAAGAAAGAGTTTTTGAGTTAAAGAAAGTGTATACTTGTTGGAAACCCAAGTCTTTTAAAAAACAAAAATCTTTCTTAAAAAGCAAAACTGTACATTTGAGAAAGCGGTATTGACATGGTGATCCATCTCATAAAGTAGAAAATTATACATTTTGGAAAAACATAAAAGATAACATTTTAATTCAAAATAAAAAAATGGTTGAAGAATGAAAATTCATTAAATTGTCTCCCTGATGAATGCCACAATATTTTTAACTCTCCTAAATCTTCCATTGTATAACCCATTGTAAAATGGGTTAATAAAATGCTCTTATTTTTTTTATAAGTAGTGTAGTGTCAAGAGTACACCTAGTATCTTGATAGTGGATGTTATTCGACATATGACATGATTCAAGTCTCTCCTGGACGATTATGTGAAGAAAGGTTGCCCTGTTTTCATGTATGGAGAAAATGGAAATAGAAAACAAAAGGTTTTGGCACAATCACATGCATGGCTGTTCAATTTTCAAATGTTTTGAAGCATAATCTCATTGTAACTAGTAAATTGTGTGATGTTGATGATAAGTTTCACTTTAATAAGCATGAAGGAAAGGTTATTAACTCTAATAATGTCACTTTTCTATTTACAAAGCATTAAACTGACATTTACATCTTGGGCATGTTCTCCGTTGATAATTCTCTTAGGTACTGCTTCTTCTCTCGTTCATAATCTCATATGAAGTGGTTATGTCACAAGAGACCCCTCACCTTAACATTAAAGATATATCTAAAATCTCTAATGATCAGCTTCTGAGAGGTTTGCCTAAGATGAGATTTGTCAAATATAAAGTTTATGCTACATGTGAAAAGGGAAAACAAACCAAGTCTTCTTTCAAACCAAAGCTATGTTCCTCTATCAGTGATCCATTTCATATTTTGCATACGGATTTGTATGGATATGTTCCTGTAGATTCTCATTTTGGGAAAAGATAATCATTAGTTAATGTTGATGTGTTTTCAAAATTCACATGGGTTAGGTTTTTACGTAATAAGATTGATGTCGCTGATGAGCTCATTTCCCTAATGAAACAAAGTGAAATATTATATGATATTAAAGTCAAGAAACTCAGGGGTGATCATGGCACTGAGTTTAGAAATGTTACTCTTGAAAGTTTTTGTGAAGAAAAATGTAATGTTCACAATTTCTCAGATGTTAGAACCCCTGAGCAAAATGGATTTGTTTAACATTGTACCTGGTTTCTTATTGAAGCAAGAAGAATAATGGTTGTTGATGATAGTATTTCTCTATCAATCTAGGATGAAGCTGCTGATATTGCTTGCTATACGTAGAATTTTTCAACCATTGTGAAGCGTCATGGTAAAACTTCATATAAGCAGATTAACGGTAGAAAGCCTGACATTTCTTATTTTCATGTATTTGGTTATGTTTGTTTTATTCTGAATCAGAAGGATCAACTCTCATAGTTTCAGGAAAAAGTAGAGGAAGGTATCTTCTTAGGATATCCATCCATTTCAAAGGCCTTGAGGGTTTTTAATTTGAAAAAATAGATTGTTGAATAATCAACTCGTGTAAAGTTTATTGAGGATTCTTATTCCAAAGATTTTATTGATCATTCTGGGTGAAATTTAGATGATCTCATCACTTTCTAATCTCCTTAGTCACATGTTTCTGATGATCCTGTTACTTTAGTTCCATATATTTCGTCAATCCCTGATCAAGATGTCTCCTTTTCTCCCTGTCCTCATTCTAAAGTAATTAATGATGATGATGTTTCTTCTCATCCTGAATCTGACCTTCCCACTGATAATAACATGACTTCTTCTTATCAACCTTCCTTCCATGTTGTTCCTGATCATCCTCTCTCTCAAGTTATTGGAGATCGTGCTATTGGTGTTCATACTCATCATCAAGCTTCCTAAAATTTCTACATGATTGTCAACTCTCTCTCTCTCTCTCTCTCCATCTCTCTCTCTCTCCCTCTCTCTCTCTATCTCTCTCTCCCCCTTTCTCTTGATGAACCTAAGAAGGTAAATGATTGTTGGTACTCAGTGTGTGTTTCGTCTACGGGGAAAAAAATTTGTTACTCGATGAGTGTTTCGAAACAAGATGGATGAAGACGACATTATTACAAGAAACAAATCTAGACTTGCTGCTCAGGGTTTTACTCAACTGGAATGGTTGGATTATAATGAAACGTTTTCCCCTGTTGCATGTCTTGAAGCTATTAAGCTCATTCTGGATTATGCATATTTTATGAATTTATGGTTTTTTAGATGGATGTTAAAATGAAATTTTTTCATAGGGATCTTGAGCAGAATTGTTTTTTTTTTTTTTTCTAAAACAACCTTCTGGCTTTAAAATTAAAGAATTCCCTGATAATGTCTACCGGTTGGATAAGGTTTTCTATGGTGTGAAGCAAGCTCCAAGGGCATGGTATGATTCGCTAACAATATATGGGTACAAGAGAGGAGCTATTGATAACACCTTTTTCATCAAGGAATCAAGAACTAAACTCATTCTCTCTCAAGTATACATCGATGACATTAGTTTTGGATCTAAAAATGAAGATTTTAGAAAGGAGTTTACTGATGTTATGTCCAAAAAACTTGAGATGAGCATGATGGTTGAACCAGCCTTTTTATTAGGTATTCAAGTTAAGCACATGTAAAATGGAATATTTATTTTTCATAGTAAATATGTTACTTATATGTTGAAAAAGTTTTCATTCACTGATTGAAAGCCTACAAAGACTCCAATGTGAGATTCCTTAATAATTCCTACTGATTCAGATCGCCATGATATTATGTTTCCTACTAGCATGTGTAATCGTTTTCAAGGAAAACCAAAGGAGTCACATCTTCTTGGTGTAAAGTGTATTTTTCGTTATCTGAAGCACACTCCAAATCTTGGTCTTTAGTATCCTTATAACTCTGATTTCAAACTAGTTGGATTTTTTGATTCTGACTATGTAGGTTGTTTCCTAGACATAAAAGTACATCTTGTTGTTATTAGCTCTCTTGGGGAATATATTGATATGTTAGTCTAGCAAGAAACAATCATTTATAGCTTGTTCAACTGTTGAAGCTGATTATGTTGTTGTTGGTACATATTGTGCCAAAATTCTTTGGATTTAGAATCTTCTTCTTGATGATCGTTTCAAACTTTCGAGAACTCAAATTTATTGTGATAACACAAGTTCTATTCTAATCACTCAAAATTCTATCCAACACTCCAAGACCAAGCATATTGAGATGAAGAGCCACTTTATCAAGGACAACATGCAAAAAGGAAAGATTGAGCTTGTAACACCCGATTTAAGGTATTTTTCATTGTAACCCTTAGTGTGTAACTAGTTTGAAAATATGGTCCCTAGGGGAGTTATTGTAATTTGTTAGAAGGTAACGTATGATAGGCATAACTCTTGTGCGTGGCGTATACGTAATCAGGGGACAAAACCTAATTTTTGGAATTGGACCCTATTTAAGCAACCTTATGCCTATGGTTTTCTGCTTACCAGCCTCCTTACCCACTTGTGAGACCCATTTAAAAACCCTAACCTATTCTAAAGAGAGAGATTTCACATTTGTGTGTGTTTTGGTGTGATTGGTGTATCTTCAAGAAGAAGAAGCTTGATTAAGGAGCACTGATCAAGAAGGAGCTTGTAGATCAAGATTCTACTCATCATTTTCAGCTTCATAAAGGTATAATAATATGACCTTGCTTATTCTACGCTTAGATCTAGATCTAGTGCAGTTTTGGTCACTTTTTGGTCGCATGAATGAGATCCAGTGGGAATTTACCACTCTAGAAGTTAAGAGTTGCTCATTTTGATGTTTCTGAAATCACTAGTCCATAAAGTTAGCATCTTGATGGTCGAGGATCAATCATGCATGGGTATATGTCCATTTGGTGAAAGTAGGATGCTAAATCTAAGGTTTGAGTCCATTTTGAGCCATGCAGAGGCATCATGTTTGTGACTTTACAGGTTAATATGTTCCCCAAGGCATGGATATGAAATATAGACACTTGGTATTGAACATTAAGTTCTTAAATAAAAATTGACTTAATAGGGGCGTACGTAAGTGTACGTTGCGCGTATGCATCTGGATCCCTGACTCAGTGTAAGAAACTAGTACATCGATCGTACTAGGGGACACTTATGTACTCGGCCAGGATGGGCTTTTGATGTTTGGGTCGACATTTGACTCTATGGATTTGGGCCCTTGTTGAACCACAAGTTATTCTGATTTAGGCCATTGTTAGGTTGTGGGCCTTCATGGATTTGGGCCCATATTGGGCTTTGAGTATCTTTTAGGTTTTGGGCTAAATAAGGGAAGGGTAAAATGTTCTTTTACCCTGGAGTCGGTATTAGATGATTGAATTCCTGATTACGGTTTATGACCCAATTATTAATTGGGGTTTTATTTGATTGGTTAGTTCGAGGATTCTCCAGTTCAACAACCCAAGCATCTATCTGATTGACAGCGGATTATGGTTTGTATGTTCACTATACTGTAGGACACTAGGGATTGTATGTGCTTGTAGTCTTTGTAGCTCTTACTATATGTGTTGTATGCCTAGGTGCCTATTTGGTATATGTATGTGGGCTGAAATAGACCTAAGGGTGAAGTAGACTTGGTATAGCCTTGTGTTGACATATGAGTTGAAATAGACTCAGGAGTGAAATAGACCCAGGAGTGAAATAGACCCAATATAACCTTAGGCTAACATATGAGTTGAAATAGAATCGGCAGTGATATAGATCTAATACATCCTTGAGCTGACATATATGTATGGTATGCGATATTTTGCTAACTCACTAAGCTTTATGCTTATAGTTTTCAGTTTATGTTTCAGGTACTTCCAGTTCGATGGGGAAGAGCTTAGGGTGATTCTATTGCACACGCCATGATTTGCTGCTTATTTGACTCTGATGTACTTTTAGGATGTTGATGGTTGCTCTCTAAATACTTTATGGTTTTGACAAACGTGTTTGATTGATGGTTCATTTAATACAAAAATAAAAAAAATTTGGTTTTGAGTTTTGGGATGTTACGAGTTGGTATCAGAGCCTTGGTTTGAGGGATTCAAGCATACTCTCAGGTGTGCTTGAACTCAAAGTGAGGATTTGGTAGATTTTTCATAAGTAGAAATGTTTTATAAAATATATTTCTACTAAAAGAAAGGGTGTGGTGCATGCAATAGACCATGCTCAAGTATGTTTTCCTAAAATACCCATACATGTTCTTGTAATGTGCTTTGAATTTTGAATATGTGAATCACATGCTAGACTAAGGATAAGGATCTGCTCTGGATTTTGCATGATAGAATGCTAGGAGAGATGCCTTTATATGCCTATTCTATGAGCTTGTAGACTTGGATGCTAGTACTGGTTTAGTCAGCAATAAGATGGCTTGTTTAGGTTATGCTTTGATTTAGATTACTCTATGGTCGAATGTTGCTTGATTTGTGCTTTTAGGAGTTCCAATTAACATCAGCTAGCTAGTAAGCAAATATGCTAAGTTACATATCACAAAGATTAGAAAATTTTAGAAGGTTAGGTTGAACTCTATTGTACAACTCTTGTCCTAGTCCAACCGTTGTAGGGTGAGACCCTTCATTCAATGAATTATCTATTGTCGATGATATGTAATTGTGTTTGTAAGCTATTTAAAGGGAGTTCCTTCTGTAGTTGATGGCGGGGAGTGGTGTGGTGGTAGCCCTAGGAAGACCTAGAAGGTGATTCGAGGTCGAGAGCTTTGCTAGAGGTCGTTTACATAGATAGGGAGATAACTTGGGGATTCAGGGTGATCCTAGAGGAAAGTACAAATAGATGTGGAAGGTAGTATAGGCCCCTACTACCGGAAGTAGAGGATTCGTACTCATGACAAGGAAAGCCATGATGATACCAAGAAGCTTATAGAATGTGGGATACTTCGAGTATATATTCTGATGGCTTGAATGGTTTATTTTTAGTATGTTGACCATTTGAGGAGATTCTAGTAGTGGTTTAGGTGTTGGTGATGGTTCTGGTTTGGGCTTTGTGGTTGGGTTTATGGATGATCAGATGCGGGAGTTCATTTCATTAGAGATTACCTGCAATATTCTTGAGCATACTTATGTGATATTAGGTACGATCAGGGAGGGTATTATGGAGATTTGGATGATCTTTGGGCGCTTTTCGTTCGGAGATGGTGGTGATGGTGGGAGCCGACTCTTTGACTTTCCGAGAGTTTTGGGCACGTGGGGGTCTGGAGTTCTTCAGGAGAAGGACCGATTGTGAGCAGGCGTTAGTTAGCAGATGTCACGAATGCCTTTCGTACTAGATGCTATCCTGAGGGGGAATAGGTCAGACTTGCATCCTGTCTTCTGAAAGACAGAGCTTAAGATTGGTGGGAGGAATTCGGAAGCGCCTTGGGAGGCGAGGCGGTTGAGTCAATGATTTGGGAGGATTTCGTGATGAGGTTTCAGGCTGACTTTGCACTTGTTATTGAGGTCCAACAATTGGCGAGGGAGTTTTAGGACCATCGCCAGACTACTGATATGGTTGGCGGAGATTACCGCTATTTTCCGTGAAAGGGCGTTACTAGTTCCGCAGTATGTGGCAGACGAGGAAATGAAGAAGGAGAGATATCATAATATTGTGAGAGGCAGAGAGAGGGAGCGTGACTTAGAGATGGAGAGGAAGAGGAAGCCGGATCAGGTTTTGGGTTCTGAGGGTTCGGACAAGAGGCCAAGATTTTTTATTCGAGATCGAGGGGCCAAAAGGGTCGAGGTCACTGTAGGAAGTGCGGAAACACACACGATGGATCTTTCATGGGGTAGTTCAGGCTACTACAAGTGTGGAAAAATAGGGCACTTTAGCCGGGATTGCATAGCCACCACCCAATGATCGAATCTGATTTGTTTCCTTTGCAATTAGAGGAGCCATAAAAAGACCGATTGTCCGAGCTTAGCAGCAGCATGACCAGTGGCAACACCTTCTTTGGTGACCTTACAGATTACAGGTAGCCATCAGGGAAATGGGTATGTGCCTGTTGTGAGGAACATGACTTTTCAGCTGACATCCAAGGAGGGTCGTGCGACACCAGATGTGGTGACAGGTATGTATCTTCTCTTATTCTCTTTATTTATGTTGATTTTCCTGCTTATATTTGGGTTTTTCTTTTAGGGTTGTTCCTTGTGAATGGTATCTCTTCTTTGGTTTTGTTTGATTCGAGGGAAACCTGATCCTTTGTAGCTCTTGTGCTCAGCAAGAGATTCGTCGATACTCTGGGTGAGTTGGATTATCCACTAGAGGTTGAGATTCCTGATGATTGTCTTGTGCGAGTATCGAGGGTTCATCGAGGATGTATATTGGTGTTGTTTGGTGAGTGGTACCAGATTGATTTGGTTACCATTCCTTTGTGTGAGATCAAGGTTATTGTGGGGATGGATTGGTTGATCCCCAATTAGGGTAATAGTTGATTGTGAGCATCATTTGGTATGTATTTGGACCCTAAGTCGGGAGAATTAGTGATTCAGGGGACATGTTCGGCATGGGCCGGTTCTCTATTCAGCAGCTAGGGCAGACACTATCTTCAGCAGGGTTGTTCTGGATTTGTGGCTTATGTGATGGCACATGAGAGAAGGGTAATATGAATGTAGGTGATGTACCGATTGTTCAGGAGTACCCGAATTTGTTCCTAGAGGATTTTCTTGGAGTGCCTCCGAAGAGGCACGTGGAGATTCGGATTGACTTGGTTCCAGGTGCAGCTCCGTTAGCCAAAGCACCTTATCGGTTAGCACTGCTAGAGATGCAGGAGTTGTCTACACAACTGCACGATCAGTTAGACGAGGGATTTATTCAGCCAAGTAGTTCATCGTAGGGAGCACCGATCTTGTATGTGAAGAAGAAGGATGGATCGCATCGGATTTGTATATACTATCGGGAACCTAATAAGCTAACAATGAAGTACTGTTATCCACTCCCAAGGATTGACGATTTATTTGACCAGCTCCAGGGTGCATCTTTGTTTTCCAAGATTGGTCTGCATTAGGTTTATCATTAGATGAGGGTCAGAGAGGAGGATACGCAGAAAATGACCTTCCGAATTCGTTATGGTGATTATGAGTTCGTGGTGATGCCCTTTAGGCTCACCAATGCTCCAGCTACATTCATGGATCTCATCAATTGTGTTTGCAGGCCTATGTTAAACCGGTCTGTGATTATGTTTATTGATGACATCCTGGTCTATTTGATGACCCAGGAGCATCTGAGAGAGGTGTTGGATTCTCTAAGGTGGGAGAGGTTGTATGCTAAGTTCTCCAAGTGTGAGTTCTAGTTGCATGAGGTGCAGTTTCTAGGGCACTTTGTCGACCAGAATAATATTCTAGTCGATCCGGCCAAGGTTGAGGTGGGATGTTTCGAGGTCTCCATATGAGATTTGGAGTATCCTTGGATTGGAATGTTACTATTGGAGATTCATAAAGATTTCTCCAAGATAGCGGTCCCTTTGACCAGGATGATGACAAAGAGTATCATGTTTCATTGAAGGCCTAAGTAGCAAGCAGCTGTTAAGACTCTGAGGGGAGATTGTGTCAGGCTTTTATGGTGTATTGTGATGCATCGATCATAGGTTTGGGTGCAGTGCTGATACAACGGGGTTATATGATTGCTTATGCTTCGAGGCAGCTGAAGACTCAAGAGGCGAATTATCCTACACTTGATTTGGAGTTACAGACTATGGTGTTTTCCCTTAAGATTTAACGACGTTACCTATATGGGTATTCATTGTACTATCTACGTGGATCACAAGAGTCTGAAGTATCTAATGGATCATCCGAATCTGAACATGAGACAGCGCAGATGCTTGGATGTTGTGAAGGATTACGATTGTGAGATCCTCTATAACCTGGGAAAGGCCAATGTGGTGGCCAATGCTCTCATTCGCAAGGTGGTTGCTGCCCCGATCAGGGATGTGTGTTAGAGGATGAGAGTGCTTATCCTACTTTTGGAGTATATTCGAGAGGTTGAGGTTTAGGCTATAAAGGAAGAGCACCATAAGAGTGAGTGCATAGCGGGTCAGGTGGCTTCCTTTTATTATGATAGTAAGGGGTTATTGATCCTTCATCGGAGGGTATGGGTTCCATGTTTGTGTTGGGTTTTATGTACTCTAACATCCCTATGGTGCACATACAACCCTAATGCTTTAGATCTAAGTTTTCTCTAATTATACATGCAACATTCCTTTTCCAAAGCATGAAGCCTAAGTAGCACGCAACTTTGATATATGTATCATAAAAACTAGTTAGAAGATTACCTTGTGTAGTAGCTTGTAGAATCTTGGCGTTAAAAGAGTTTAGCACCCCAAGTGTGATGCCTCAAACAAGTCACAAACACCAATAAGCAATTAGATGAATATGAGATAGGTTTAGGAGACATAAAATCGGATATGCTCTCTTGGAATGCAAATGGTAACCGATTTTAGAGCTTAGGGTACACATTTATAGTGTAGAATTCCAAGAGTAATATGTTTAACCCTAATTCTTACACTTAAGCTTATGACCCAACAAATGATTTGGATTAAGGCTTAATGGACTAACTCATAAGCTAAGCCCATCACCAATCATTCATGAATCATTAGCCCAAAGCATATGTATCACTAATTTACATAATCAGTACCTGTTTATTTAATCAGTCTCTTTTGATCACTAACTTAATTCCTAATTAATTCTTGATCAATACTAATTAAATAATATGATTTCTTAATTAATGTATTATACCTATAATATATTAATAAATCAAAAATAACCTCTTTTTCAAATATCCATCTATCAAATTGCTCTGGTAAAGGCAACCCGAAATGGACCATGCTATTATTGGGTCAAGTACATACCAATTATAGTTATAGGCTTTGACACGTAATCCAACATTTTGGGTTGTGTGCATCAGGTTTTGATGGAGGAGGCGCACAAGTCGAGATTCTTTATTCATCCTGGAGCGACAAAGATGCATAGAGATCTTCGTATTTGATTACAAGTGGCCATGGATGAAGCGAGATGTGGCATGTTATGTGAAGAGGTGCTTGACTTGTAGGAAAGTAAAGGCTTAGTGTCAGTGACCTCATGGTAAAATGGAGTCTTTGGGAGTTCCCATTTGGAAATGGGAAGAGATTACGATAAATTTTATCATGAAGTTACTGCGGACGATGAACGAAGTGGATTCGATATGGGTCATCATGGATTGATTGACCTAGAGAACACATTTTATTCCTATCCAGGAGAGTATTTCGACGGAGAAGATGCCTGATATCTACATTTGGGAGGTGGTGGAATGGCATGGGATGCTAGTTTTTTGGTCTCTAATAGGAATGTTCGATTTACTTCCAGGTTCCGGAAGAGATTCCATGAGGAGTTGGGTACTCGCCTACACTTTAGCATAAATTTCCACCCACAAACTGATGGTCAGAGTGAACGGACTATCCATACATCGGAGGACATGTTGTGGGCATGTGTATCAGATTTCGGAAGTATTTGGGATATGTAACTTCAATTGGTGGAATTTTTGTATAAGAAACGTTATCATGCCATCATAGATCCACCTCCTTTTGAGATGCTTTATGGGAAAAAGTGTAGGACCCCGATGTGTTGGGGTGAGGTCAGTCAGTGAGTTAGGGGGAATACGAAGGTTGTACTTAAAATGACAAATTGTTTCAGTAGGTTCATGGCAGACTTCAGACAACACAGAGTCGTGAGAAGAGTTACGTAGATAGCTGTCGATTAGCCTTGGAGTTTCAAGTTGAGAATATGGTACACCTAAAGGTGTCACCTTGGAAAGGTGTCATCTTATTTTTGGAAGCGGGGTAAGCTAGGTATCAGGTATATTGGTCCTCTCAGGGTTTTAGCCCAGGTGGGTAGGGTAGCCAATCATTTGGATCTGTCGGAGGAGCTCGGTCAGATCCATAACACTTTTCTTGTCTCTCAGCTATAGAAATTTCTGGTTGATGATTATGCAGTGGTTCCATTGGAGGATATTCATGTAGATGATCGCCTAAATTATATCGAGAGACTAGTGATGATTATTGATAGGAGGAAGAAGACTCTACAAAACAAGGTGGTAGATCTCGTGAAGGTGAAGTGGCAGCACCGGAAGGGATCTGAATTGACATGGGAGCTTGAGGACGAGATGAAAGAGCATTACCCATAGTTATTTGAGGTGATGGACTTCGAGGACGAAGTCTAAATCAAGCAGGAGAGAATTGTAACACCCGATTCAAAGTATTTTTGATTTTGACGCTTGGTGAGTAATTAGTTTGCATATTTGGTCCCTAGGGACATTATTGTAATTTTTGGAAAAGGGAGCGAACGTTTGGCATACCTCTTGGCATAGGTAATCATGAGACAAATCCTAATTTTCGTGTTTGGACCCTATTTAAGCATCCTTATGCACAATGTTTTCCTCTTTCCATCTTCTTTAGTGACTTTTGGGTCCCATTTTGAAACCCTAACCTATTCTTTAAAGAGAGAGAGAGAGAGAGAGAGAGAGAGAGAGTTGACACATTTGTGTGTTTCTAGTTTTATGTATCTCAACATTATCAACTCTGAGTTCAGAACGAACCTTAGATAGAGCATCTTTTTCAAGTTGAAGGCATCTTCCGAGACCTGTGATAGTTTTGTTTGCAGCTTCAGTATTTCGCTCCGAAGAGGTCCGGAAGTCTGCCATGAACTGTGTAACATCAGAAAGTAGTTTTTTTGACTTTTTCGGTCGTTTCGCAAACAATGTTCTTGTAGTTTTCAATAGCTTTGTTGGAGTTAGCAAGGTTCTTGGCATGCTCATTTGTTGTTGGACGAAGATTTGAAAGACTCGAGCAGAGTATCAAACTTTTCATTAAGAACCTTGAACTGTCCTTTCATCATGGGGGCTTCGTCGTCGTCAATAGACTGGTGAACAGTGAAGGGACTAGAGAGAAAATTTTGAAGATCTTCTTAATCTTCTCCATAGATAACATTCAAGCCATCTTCCCTTGATGGTGAAAATGGGGAGGCGTTCGGATCAATTGTAACACCGAAAGTACCTGCCCCCGTAGCAGGTACATTGACAGTCACTGAAGTTGAACTTATGGTGGTGGTTGTTGTTATTGCACCAGAATCTGTATAGAGTGGAGTGGTTTGGGCTACTGAAATCTGTAGTTGAGACACACCAACAGACACATTTAGGAAATGAGCAATGTTGATTGGTGTTGTAGTTGCAATTGGAGATGATGCGGCGGTCAGAGATGGTGGAGGAGAGTGCAACTAAAAGGAATCAGAAAGCGATGTTGAAGTAGGAAGAGGAGAAGATACCTTCGAAATTCAGTCAGTAGGAGTGGGTTCGGAGACCAATGGTTTTAAAGTCGCAGCAGTACCCTCGACATCCTTTTGAATTTTCTCATTCCACCGAACATCCGACTGAGTTTGGGATTTGGACTCCCCCAGAACTGGAGATGGTGATCTCGGTATTTGAGCAACTTTCTTGACCTTCTTCTTCAGAGTCTTGACGACATCGGAAGAACTGGCTTTTGTTTTTCTTTTACCACCTTGCTTCGAGTTGTTGAGTTCTTCAAGAATCTTTTGGAATTCCTCGGTCATTGGATGAGCACCTGAAGAAGGTTTATTGCGATATTCACTTACTATCACATTGTACAGAGGAACTTTGTCGAGCATAACTTCTGTAATAGATCCATCACAGCTAAATTTGAGTGGATCGGACATCATGAACGAATAAGTCTGCAAGATTGGAATGACAACCATAATAGAGTCCTTCACCAAAGGAACCTTGTAGTGATCAAGAACCCATTTGACAATAATGGTCCAAAAGCGAGCACAAGAAATTTCAGTTTGCCTTGTAGAAGAAACTATACTCTGAATTAATTGAGTCCAAAAATTAAACCAAAATCAAGATTGATGTTGTGGTAGAGTCCGTAAATTAATGTGTAAAAAAAGCAACTTGCGCTATCGAATCCAGTAACCCTTTCTGAAATCCCTTGAATATAAGAGTAAACAAGCCATTCCAGACGAGAGGAAGAAAGGTCTTTCGAAACTTTGACAAGACAGATAAGTTGTTGGATTCGGTGTCTAAGCCCATAACTATTATTGGTATGTACTTGACCCGAGAGTAGCATGGTCCATTTGGGTTGCATGGCATCAGAACAATTTGGATAGAGTTTTGTGAGAAAAGGATATTTATGATTTATTAATATATTATAAGCTCTAATATATTAATATGAAATCATATTATTTAATTATTATTGATCATTGATCAAGAATTAGTTTGGAATTAATTTTATGATCAAAAGAAACTAATTAAATAAATGGGGATTGATTTGGTAAATCATTCATTCTTATAAAGTGGGCTTATGATCAATAGTTCTTCATGTTGGGCTAAACCCATATGGTGACCCATGGATACTCCATGGAGATTAAAGCCCATGGATCATGAGGAATATGGAAAGTCATGAGTTACATGGTGTAACCCTAAATGTTCACACTATATAAGAAGCCTTACAGCTCATGAAATGTGACCTAGAGTCTTGGCAAGGAGGGCTAGCCGATTTCATGAAGTGCAAGTGTTCTTCTCTCAAGTTATTCCAATTTTTGGTGGTCTTGTGTGATTCCATTTGATGTGCAACACTTGGGGCACTAAGCTGTTAAAGCTCCAAGCAACAAGCTACAAGAAAATGTATGTATTCTAACTTGTTTTATTACCCAAGTATCAATGTTTTGTATGCTAGTTTAGGGTAATACCTTGGAATGTTCAAGCTTGCATGTATAATAGAGAACACATAGATCCAATGTATTTAGGGTTGCATGTACACCTTAATAGTGTTAGAATGCTCAAAACCCAACAATGTTATCAGAGCCAGGTTTGTTTTCAATTATATTTGATGTTACTTGCTTGGAAATGCTTTAAAAATCGATTTCCTGCTGTTCTGGACAGTGGAGTCGTTGAGTCCACTAGGGGACTTGCCAAGTCCAAGTACAAAGTCATCCAGCTCGCCAAGTTGGTGCCCCAGAATGCAGTTTTTTGAGTTTTTTTTGGCTGGAATTGGACTAGGATCATTACTCTAAACTGTTTTTGAACTTATAAACCTATTCTTGATGTGGTAATGATCATGCTTATCAAATTTATAAGATAGTTGTCAAAGTTTCATGTTTTGTATTAGTTTATATGGTTAGGCTAATTACATGAAATTTGTTTAATGTGAATTGTCTTGTCCTGATGAGTATAATTTAGATCATAGACAAATTGTTTGATATTCCTGTTAGAATTTTTGATCTAAATGATTTTGATGAATTCCATTACTTTTCCTCAAGTTGTGGAAAATGAAAAGTTTTCCTTTAAATAAATCATTAAAGTCATAGGTTATGAACTTGAAGAGTCTTTTTCTCATAAATAGTTTTTTATGAACATCGTAACTTGTCCTCAAGTTACGGAATGCCAAGAATCTTTTCATAAAATATTTATTAAACTCATAAGTTACGGACACCAAAAGGTTTTGAAAGTTACCAAACTTTCCCTCATGTTTTGGAATTTGTAAATGTAAAAGTCTAACTTTTGAAACATTTAATTCCAAACCCTCGAATTTTAAAGTTTAAAATTCTACTCTTATACTGTTATAATATTATAGGTTTAATATATAAGAACCAAGTCAGTCTTACTGTTAGTAGGCCTCAATCATGAAGTCGGTCTTTAAGGGGGGTATAAGGTTACTGCCTATAAAATAACAATTTAATGGGTGACCCCTCTCAGCCACCACTTCCTTGACTGATAGAGGGTCGTTAGCCGAACGGGTAGGATAGGACTCTAATTCTCCCTTCATTAAAAGTATAATGATAAATATAAAGTAACTAAACATTATAAATTCCCAATCTTAGTTACTTAGGAAAATGTGAATATGGAGCTAACCCATGAAATTGCACTTTGTACCTTGTTAAGCCATTAGTAGAGCGTGTGTGGTTAACCGACACACTAATCGGGACTGACAGTGCGTGGAAAAGGGTAGCTTGATGTTAATCATAGATCAATGGAGTGTGTGTGGTTAACCGACACATTGATTAGGTGGTTGTAACATTGGGTGTACCAAGTTAATTTGCATAGTTATTCATACCGTGTTTGTGATCCTCGGCATCCCAGTCACAAACTTGAAGGCCACAATCGAGATTTAAACATGCCATTGAATTGTTCAATGAATCTCAAAGGATCTAGGAATTTTAATTCACTTAAAACCTAAAATTCTTTTTCAGTTTTCGTGGTGGAAATTGGTAAATTGTCATTTACCTACCTTCAAATATTTTGCAGTTTGGATTACGGCATCCCTCTTCCAAATTGTAAAATATTGTGTTGGGTCCTAGCCTTAATATTTCATTTGGGTGTTATATTAAGGACTTGAATCAACTCACTTGAATTTCTCCCATTGTAGATGTCTAGTTCAGACAACTATGGTCTTCGTAAATCCTTCAGAACAAGCTTTCCTCTTAAAGATGATGTCCCATGGTTGGATAGTGGGAGTCATACTTCACTTCCTCCACCTCCTCCAATAATTCTCCTTAACCACAAATTCAAAGACTTGAAAAATTCAAGGTCACTGAAACCCTACTTGCAATGAAACATCAAGATGGAAGGCATGTGTGTACTCACGTCTTGGAGATGAAGTCACATATTGACAGGTTGAGAGTATTGGGTGTCGAAGTCTCATGGAAGTTGGCTATTGACTAGGTTCTTAAATCACTTCCTGAGTCATATAGTGAGTTCGTTAAGGACTATTATGTGACAGACCACGACATGACCGTTATTGATCTTAGCTATTTGCTTGTTGCTCCTGAATCAAAACTGATGTGGCGCACTGGAAAAACAAATTTGATGGGAAGATCTACTCCCCAAGCTTACATGGACATTGAAAATGGAAACATTAGAAGTCCAGAAAAGATTTCTCTTTCCAAGGGAAAGAGAAAGGCTAAGTATGACATTTTTCCGTGTACCATTCCCAAAGAGTACATATGTTTCCGTTGCCAAGGGAGGGGCATTGGTTACGAAGCTGCCCTGACTACTTGAAAGATCTGAGAAAAGGTAGAATCGAAGAGTTTGACTCTCCTTCAGGTAAGTTTACTATGTAACTCTATTAAGTTCCTAATTTTTGACTCTTGATACATGATGTGACAAGGTTACATTTTGATGTTTTGTAGGATCATGCAAAGGGAAGGAAGCTTAAAGGAAGAGTATGTAGAATCCGATCGCGAAGATGTATTTTAATCGCGTGGTTTGAAGATCGGATTTTTGAGCTGCTGCTTAGGAGTTATGATAGATTGCTAGGAAATATGTAGTAACATAGTTTTCATTTGTAATTGCATTGTAAGGAAAAGTTTTTTCTGCATTTTATAAATAAATAAAATTTTGTTTTTTTTGTATCTCCTTACAAAGGCATTTATGAAAAATTGATGTTTGTATGTTTCCATGTTATCAATATGAATTTGATTCTTTTGTTTGTGGTAGCATCAGTATTTGCCAAATAAGGAAAGATTCTCATCACCCAAGTTTTAATTGGACAGAAACTTGGAATCATGCAAGTTGTCTTGTATGATGAATGAGAATTTTCATCATTGGTAAATTAAGACTAATTCCTTGTTCACATGTATATGTGAGTCAAGTGAAGGACTAGGGAATCGGGTACACTGGGCGTGCGATGGTCAAGTCCATCAGAAAGAACAATAAGACAATTCATCATGATTTACTAAAGTTTAGTAAATACAGTTATGCTTACGAGTTTAAGTATAATTCTGAAACATTGGAAAAAGGTTCAATGTATGGCAGGATGAATAAGAAGAATCAAATTAGGCGGAAAGATAAAATTTTCTCCAATTTGAAAAGATGGGAGAGTACTTTAGTATTGTGTTTTATGATCATCTTAATGAAAAAACCATATCACAATTGATCCTCTAAAGACATCTTAGTGCATTTGTATGGCTAAGAAGAGGAATCTTGAATTGTTGAAATAGTTTAAATCAAGAAGATGAGTCATACTTCGTACCCAAAACAAGTTTTAGAGTCATACTCCAAGATTGTAACCTTGAGTGACATAATCTTAAGAAAGGTTTAAAACACTTATCAAATGTAGAGTAAAAGTTTTTCTACTCTTGTAAATTTGAAATTGGTAAGTTGTGATGTTTTGGATAAAACAAAGACCAGCTAAGGACAATTTTGTGAAGTGTTTATCTTGATAAGAATCCGCACTAACTCTTGAATATTCAATTTATCAAGGAATGATTCATGAAAATAGAATCTTATATGTCAAGAGGACAGTGGGAGTATTAAAGATCGTGAAAAGTTTCAAGAACTAATCAAGAATAAACCTATTGTTTATCACTAGCGCACGACTTGAGGTTTGTAACCTATTGTGTTGACATATTCTTATTTTTGTCCCTATTCCAGTTAAAGTTGACTATGCGTGTGGTTCTATATGTTCATAGTTGTTGCATAACTACTTGGAAGCAATGGCAGGCCCTTGTGTAGCCAGGTGGCAAGAAATTAAGATTGAACAAGTTCAGTCCGTATGAGTTTGGATTTGTCACTAACCTTGTCTTGTGATTATCGTTATGAAAAATTCACATGGATAGGAACATATACACCATAAAATCTAAGTGTCATAAGGTTTCTCTCCGATTCATGAAAATGATGGTGAGGAATTGTTTTCACTAAGTAGATTTTAAGGAGATAGCAATTGTGATATTTGCATTCTCAGATTTGATAATGATTACGACATCCCTTTTCATAATTCGAATTGTTATCAAAGGCAAAGGGTCTAAACATTTGAGAGTTATTGCTATAAGTTCTAAAATTGTTTAGACACACACGTGAGCTATCGAAGGAAAGGTGTATAAGTTGAGATGCCTAGATAAAGTCTTATCAAAGCATCTCATATCAGAAATATGAACATTGGTAAGAAAGTCAACAAAAGTGTTGATTTCTAGAAGTCCAACTGTTTTCTGAGTACATGTCAAAGCTAGTGGGAGCGTACGTGTTATGCTAATAAGGATGTAATTATTACGCTAATGTGAGCATAATCAATTATGGTGAATGTTGCATGTTAGCAATGTTGATTATAGAAAACAAAAGTTTCAACTTGCAAGTTGCAGAGTTTGAAAAGTTGTTTTGCTATAATTAAGGGAGAGGAAATTATATCTCATTTCAATTCAAAAAGCTTAGATCGAGATTTTAATAACATTTAGTCAAATATATATATATATATATATATATATATATATATATATATATATATATATATATATATATATATATATATATGAATGTTATGTTGGAATGGTTCATCATGAGGAAATCCTATATATGGAAATGTTAGCTGCATTCTCAAAATTTGATTATGATTACGACATCCCTCTTCATAATCAAAATTTTGAGAACATGAAAAATAGAAATATTATAGCAAAAGACTAATCAAGTATCATGTCTTTATGTTAGACATTATGAATCGTGTCCCATATTCTTCGGGTATAGGATCAATTGCATATGTTATAATATTCTCATGCTCTAATTTTCCAAATGCCTAGGGCATTAAGAGGGAAAAAGGAATAGAACCAGATATGACTAAAGTGGCTAAGCAACTGTTAAGGACAATCTAAGGTTCGCCAAAGATTGGTCGCTTAAGGACAGTTGGAAGTATAGTAATGGATGGATCATATTGACGTTATTATGAATTGACAGGAGTCTATTAAATATGAGTTGTCGTATGGAAAATATGGAATGTTTCCATATTGGGAGTTGAAGAATAGATGCGAAAGTTAGAAACTTTTATGCAAGAAGGATGTTCAAAGAAATGTAATTTGAATTTGAGACTTCATTTCCATGGTATTGTCTTGTAACAATCTCCAAAGGAATATTTTGTACTATCATTGGTCAAGTCTCTGTGACTTTTGGCACCTAGACATTACAAAAGAATCATTACATGATAGTTTAGAATCTAACACTTCCTAGAAGTGACAAAAATTTGGAATTCTTACACTTGCGATAAGGATTTGTAATGTTGAATGAGCTTAGTTGAAATGTTTTTCAATTGATCTATTTCACAAATTAAGGACCATAGACAAACATAGTGTGCATGCTTGGAGAATGGCATAACTATTGTTTCAATTCAAGTATTAAGTTGATTATTCGAAACATTATACAATGAATGATGAGTAATCAATATGGCTCAAAAGTTTTGGGGCCAAATAGGATTAGTATTATTCTTGTGTTTCACTTTGCTTGTTTTGACTTCCCGAATAACTAGGTTATTCAAACCATCCACAACCGATCATACTTTGGAAGTAAGTATTGAAGCAAGACTGTCATGAATGGGTCTGTAGTTTGTCTAGGATAAGGTGGCTACAGTGTTCATGAGTGGTCCTGGAATAAGATTCGATTATTGGATTCAACACAAGCTCATCTGAATCAGTTCATGGATTTTATCACAAGTGATTGTGGGACGATAATATCTTATATTCTTGAAATGAATACATGTGAGTTGTAGTTGCAAGTCGGTTGCACATTGAAATAGGTAAACGCACCACTAACTTGGATGTTATAAAACATATCGGTATGTATAATTTAATGAGTAAGTACAAGCAAGCATTTGAGTCGAAGTTTATCTGTTCCTTTTACCCCCATGTTGATGAAAGCAATATATGTGAGCCCCTCGATGATTTAGTGATGACATTAGGCCTACACTGATTTGATTTTTTCAATTAGTCAGTCGTCATTAATCGGAAATCGGGAAACAAAAAATAGACAGAGAAATTGATTATAATCCATGTCTCAGTCCATATGATATCTAGAATAGAGGAATATATGATCCCTTATCTAATGGACATGTCATTGACTAGATCAGAGTTCGCCAACGACTTTTAAGAGCTATGATTGCTAGTCGAGTTGGAGTCATGATTGCAATAATAGTTATTAGACTTATCCAAGTGGCAGACTATTGGATTAGGTGTCTAAGCCCATAACTATTATTGGTATGTACTTGACCCAAGAGTAGCATGGTCCATTTGGGTTGCATGGCATTGGAACAATTTGGATAAACTTTTGTGAGAAGAGGATATTTAAGATTTATTAATATATTATAAGTTCTAATATATTAATATGAAATCATTTTTTTAATTAGTATTGATCAAGAATTAGTTTGGAATTAATTTCGTGATCAAAAAAGACTAATTAAATAAATAGGGATTGATTTTGTAAAGCATTCATTCTTATAAAGTGGGCTTATGATCCATAGTTTTTCATATTGGGCTAAACCCATGTGGTGACCGATGGATACTCCATGGAGGTTAAAGCCCATGGATCATGAGGAATATGGAAAGTCATGAGTTACATGGTGTAACCCTAAATGTTCACACTATATAAGAAGCCTCACAGCTCATGAAATGTGACCTAGAGTCTTGGCAAGGAGGGCTAGCCGATTTCATGAAGTGCAAGTGTTCTTCTCTCAAGTTATTCCAATTGTTGGTGGTCTTGTGTGATTCCATTTGAGGTGCAACACTTGGGGCACTAAGCTATTAACGCTCCAAACAAAAAGCTACAAGAAAAGGTATGCCTTCTAACTTGTTTTATTACCCAAGTATGAATGTTTTGTATGCTAGTTTAGGGTATTACCTTGGAATGTTCAAGCTTGCATGTATAATAGAGAAAACATATATCCAAGGTATTTAGGGATGCATATACACCTTAGGAGTGTTAGAATGCTTATAACCCAACATAAATCACTGTTGTAACCCATTAAGGAGAAAATCTCCATTAGAGCAGTGATGGAAATCGACTCTAGGTCCACGTGCCCAGTTGTGGTTTGAAGCCCCAAAATCTTATAGAAGCGTGACTTAGAAATAGAGGTTTTGTGAGAAGCTACCTCAAATTGAATAACCCCCTCCTATTGAATGTAAGTTGCAGACGAGTAGGCTCTAGAGATATGTACGAAAGGAAAATTGTCCGCCATTGTTAGGGCTTGAAACAAGGGACAATACCTTAGAAACTCGATCATGGGTTTGAGAACTTCATTGTACCATGAGGCGTCAAGATCGAGAATGAGATTCTGACTAACTTTGATGCTCAGCATAATCACTGAAGTAGATTGACCAACGAAGGAAGTGGTGTCTGTTGAAGTGGACATGGAAACTGATGAAGACGATGATGAACAGTTGAGAGAGAAAAGGTTTTGCTGTGAGTGAAACATTTGAATTCTTTGATAGTGGTGAGAGAAAGCAAACGGTCAAAAAATCCCTTTTATACGTCATGATAGGTGGGAGAAAATCTCGCTTGACATTTATGTATCTCGATAATGTAGCATTGATGGACATGACAGCTATAGGTGTTAGGCGGCGTTACAACTGACCACGCGTGATGTTAGGAATTCGAAAAGATAACGTGCCTTTTGAAATTCTATCCATATACAACCGCCTTTTCGGTTACTTTCTTCGAAATTAATCAACCTTCACTATAAACTATTCTCATAATAATCAACAATCATTCGGAAGTGTGAAACCAGGCTTTTGAAAAATCACGAGGATTTTCGTGCAAGAGTGTGCCAAAGATAATGAAATAAAGCAAATTCTATCTGGAAATTTGTGATGTCAATTAAAAATTAACGTAAAAAAACAGTTGGATCCCGGGCAACAATCTCTTCCTTCAGAATGAAGAGAGATTCAGAAGTGTCTGTTTGGTATCCCGTTGAATTACAATCTTCTATTTGTTAAGAAATAATGAAAGGCTTCTTTTCATTAGGCTTTAAAGGAGGATTTAGCTTCATCTAAATTCCGAAACTCAACATAAGTTCAAAAATCCAAATGAAGTACTTGTTTGACCGGTGTATCTATAATAACAAGTATGCTTTGGATATATTTAGGGCAAGAAGATAAATTTTAAAAATCTCAAAAAAAAAACTAGATCTTTTGGGAAGAAAGGTCTTAGGTCGAGAGCTTTTCATAAAGACCACGTAAAAAATGAGATTTTATTCCTTATTAGGTACCAACCAAAAGGATATTATCGTTAATTCCATGGTGAAAATCAAGAACAATTTAATTGCTCAATGTCAATTCAGAAACTTGTTTCGAATTTTAGGTTTCACTAAAATTGTGGTGATAACAATTTTAAGATCATAAACACAGAAGTTATGTAACCATAAACCTCAATGGTAATTTCTTAGAGTCTCGAGGGTTACAGTTGTGAAAGCGAATGTGATGAAGAAATAGTAATATGGTTCCGAAGAATGTGTGCCTCTGCTAGAAACGAATAACTAAGAAGTCAACTCTTAACTCATTGTGAGAAGATTAAGGTAGCTCAATGACGTATGAGAATTTATAGCCTATTTGGGAAGAAACAATTGATGTTATCGATTCATTAAGGCTTCAAACATAGAGTCTCAAAGGCTTGGGTCAACATGCAACATTATGATTCTAGGGACACTTAGCTAGTACAAAGATTCGAAATTTCGTACTTGCCCCATCGTTCTGAATTGCACCAATAAGAAATTGTACCTAAATTAGAAACTTCTTCCCAGGAAATACTTAAATAACTAAAGAAAAATATTTTTGAAGTTATGAAATTTTTCTGAAAGAAATAAAAACATAAATAAGGAAAAATATATTTGTGATTTTGTACTTTTCTGTAAAGAAAAATAAAACAGAAATTAAGAAAATATTTTTGTAGATTTTGGTTTTCTGAAAAAGAAAATAAAAAAAATAAAATAAATTATGAAACTCAAGTGAACAGTGGCTTCTGAAGCGTTCCGAAGGTCGGAACCAGTCATAAGACAGTTAATATACAATGTCTAGAAACGCCTTCCAAAACCATGATGAATAGTGAAATCTGAACCGTTCCAAAGCTCAGAGGGTGAACACTAACTTCCGATTACAAATTGGATTTCGGAACCGATTCAGCTTCTATCATTCTGATACCTTGCAAAATACGATTGAAAGTTGCTCCAGGTAAGGTCTTCGTGAAGATATCAACCAATTGATCTGAGGATCGAACGAAATGCACTTCAACATTTTCATTTTCAAAGTGATCCGTGATGAAGTGATATCTCGGTGCAATGTGTTTAGTTTTCGAGTGTTGCATTGGGTTATGCCCAATTTGAATTGCACTTTCGGAATCACAATATGAAGGAATCCTCTTCATATTTAAGCCATAATCTCGAAGCTGACTTTGAATCCAAATAATTTGTGAAGTGTAGGATGCAGTTTTTATATACTCAGCTTCGGCAGTAGATAAGGAGACGAATGTTTGTTTCTTGGATTGCCAACTGACTAGTTTGCCATGTAGAAACTGACATCCTCCAGTTGTACTTTTTCGATCAAGACCGCATCGGCCATGATCATCATCAGAGAACGCTTCCACAAAGAATCCTGAGTTGGAAGGGTACTAGATTCCGAGAGAGGATGTTCGTTTTAAATATTGGAAGATGTTCTTTAATGCAGTCATATATGATTCACGTGGATTCACCTAAAACCTGTCACAATAGCAAACATAAAACATTATATTTGGACGACTAGTTGTTAAGTACATTAAAGACCCTATCATTTGTCGATAAATAGCCATATCCATTGCTGGTTTGTCCAAAGATGGTGTAAGCTTCGTTTCGAACAACATAGGAACCTTGTTCTTTGAATCTCCCACCATTCCAAATTTTGCAAGCAAGGACTTCGTGTAGGCTTCCTGGTTGATGAATATGTCGTCTGAACTCTGTCTAATATTTAAACCAAGGAAAAAGTTAATTGGACCCCTTGAGCTCATCTCAAATTTAGTTTTCATCAATTTTCTGAATTCAGCTGTTAATTTAGGATTAATGGATCCGAAATTGATTTCATCAACATAGATTTGGAAAATCATCAGATGGTTTCCATCTTTCTTGTGAAATAAGCTTGGGTCGACTAAGCCTTGCTTAAACTTAAATTGCTTCAAGAAACGAGTAAGGGTTTCCTACCATGCACGTGGTGCTTGTTTTAAGCCATACACTGCCTTATCCAAGATGTAGTAATGATTTGGATATTTCTCATTCACAAAACCTGGTGGCTGTTCCACGTAGAGTTTCTCTTCTAATTCACCATTTACAAACACACATTTTACATCCATTTGATAGATTTAAAAGTCTTATACTTTGCATAGGCAAGGAATATCCGAACAAACTCCATCCTTGCAACCGTTGCGAATGTTTCTTCATAGTCTATACCTTTTTCTTGGCAATATCCTTTCACAACCAACCGCACTTTGTTCCAAATCAGATTTCCTTCCTTATCAAGCTTATTCCGAAAAACTCGTTTTAATCCGACCACAGATTCATCCTTCGGAGTTGGAATCAATCTCCATACCTTGTTGCGCTCAAACTCATTAAGCTCTTCATGCATTTCTTGCACCCAATTGGAATGATCAAGAGCAATATTTACAGTTTTTGGCTCAGTTTTGGAGATGAACGAATTAAACATGCAAAATTCCATTTTTGGAAAGAATGCAGTTTGATTCGCTTTTTGTTGAGCTCTTGTGAAAACTCCTGAAGTTGCTGCTCCGATAACTTAAGATTTAGGATGATCCTTAGTCCATTTCGCCAATGGAGGGTAGTTTGGATCATAGGTTGGATCTAATTATGCATTCACATCTTCAAATTTCGATTGAATGTCTGAGTCATTATTTTCATTCTTATTCTCCCCATGGAAATTTGCATGTGACCCTATGTTCGGAATCGAGTTTTCTTCCTAGATTGGACTGTTATTGGTGACTTTGGGATTTGAATTCCCCCCCCCCCTTGATAGGTGAATCGGATGTGAAGGTTGAAGAAGAACCCTCCCCCTAAATAGGTGCATTAGCAGCTTGTGGTGAAGGTAGAATTTTAGAGTTCTTCGGAATATCAGAACCCTTCAGAGTAGGTGGCTCATTTCCAAGATCTTTGGCAGCATCGTCGATGATTTTCTTCAATTCATCTTCATTATTATCTGGGGCATTTCATTACGAAGAAATGGGCTTTTCAAGCTTATCAAAAAAATTCATGAATTCCTCATAAAGATTTGGAAGAGGAATCATGATCGGATTTGTTGAAGGGTTGATTTCCTCAGCTTGACAATCAGTCTTCTAATACTTCTTGAGATAGTTATCATCAAACCTGACATAATAGGTTTCTTCTATCCTTTTGGATTTCTTGTTCAGAACCCTATATGCCTTAAAAGTAAGAGAGTACCCCAGAAAGATTCCATCGTCAACCATTACATCGAATTTGTTCTGTTAATCTTTTGAATTAAATATGAAGCATCTGGAACCAAAAACATGAAAGAACTTAAAGTTAGGTTTATGCTTATTTAGAATCTCAAAACGAGTGATAAGAAATCTTGTATTGATTAAAGAGCGATTATGAGTGAAACATGCGGTTCTGATAGCATCAGCCTAGAAATATAGTGGAAGGTACGCAAAAGATAGCATAGTTCTTGTAGCTTCACAGAGAGATTGGTTTTGTCTTTCAACGACACCATTAAGCTAAGGTGTGTAAGGAGCAGAGAAGTTGTGAGAGACTCCTATTTCAGTCAAGAACTCTTCAAACACTTGGTTTTTGAATTCCAAACTGTTATCACTTCATACGTTCCGAACAGGCTATCATAATTTTAGCTCGATCTGCTTGATGAAGTCCTTTTAGCTTCGAAGTTGCATCTGATTTCTGTCTAAGAAAATAAACCCAAGTAAATCTAGAAAAACCATCAATTATCACCAGAATACACTTATTACCGCCAATGCTGTCAATGGTAGATGGACCACAGAGATCAATGTGTAAAATTTCTAGTGGTTCGATTACTTTGGTGTTTACAATAGTCGAATGACTTTTAGAAGAGGAAGTCCTTGTACTAGATTGCTAAGTACAATTTTTTTGATATCCTTGAAATTCAGATGCGATAGCCTTCGATGCCATAGCCAACTGTCATCTGAAGATGCTTTCGTAAGTAGATAAATTGAAGGCTATCCGGTAATCAGTTTTATATTCAAAGGAAACATCTCTCCCTTTCTTTTGGATTTCAGAAACACTGCCCTTGTTTTCTTCTCTATGATCTCAGATCCCTCGTTGTTGAATTACACTTTCAGCCATGTACCTACAACCAATTGCGAAACGCTTTTTAGGTTATGTTGTAGGCCTTCCATAGAAGCGAGCTTCCAGATGGAAAATTTGCCATTTGTAGTCATGTCTTAGCCTTTAATCTCTCCTGTTGCATAACTTCCAAACTTCACTTTGCCACGGTCCATCAGCGATCAGAAATCCTTCATCTATTCTCTCCTTCGAGTCATGTGATGCAAACAACCATTGTCAATATATCATTCAGAGTTCTATTGTTCATCACACATTATCTTCAAAAATCATAGAGATTTAGGAACCTAAACTTTCTTGGGTCCTACTAAGGACTGAGGTTTTCTTATAAATTGGAAAAGTTTTGTTCATATCAACCCATTAGGTTCTTTTGAGGAAAATACTATTCTCCCCTATGAATATCTTAAAAACCTTCATTTTGTTATCGAAAAGATTAACCTCAACAAGAATTGTCTTTCTTTGAATAAAATTCTTGTGTTTTTCAGCCATCTTCTTTTCGAAATCTATTTTCTCCTTTTTCAAGTTCGCTTCGAATTCCTCGAGCGAAAACTCAGGTTCCGAAACTACTTTCTTTTTGCCCTTAACATCCTTTGATGTCTTGACAGATTTTGAAACATTTGTTTTTGGAGAAAATTTGGGTTTTGTCTTTTCCAAAGGTTTCGTTTGTTTTGAAAATGTTGGTTTAGGAAAGACTTTTGGTTTTGAAACTTGTGGAGTTGAAGACTGTGGCTATGAAAATGATTTAGTTTTCAGATTTGAAGAGGATTTTTCATTTTGATTTGTAGATCTTTCTGGGTTAACAGAATTAAAATTTTTAGATTTCCAAAAACGTTTTCTCTCTTTTAAGTTTTTTTGATATCTAGCATTTAGCTGCCTTTTCTTAGTAATATGTTCCTCAGCTGACTTATGAATGTTAGCTCTAGGTTTCTATTTTCTAAAGGGTGTGAATGTTTGTTCAGAAGAAGTTTCACTGGGATATCCTTAGTGCCACTAGGTCCTGCCTGATCATAACAAGAGTCAACATGATTCAAAGGTTCCGAAACATATTTTCCGTTCATTTTCCAAGAGGTCATTTCAGACACCTTTTGTTTCTTATGAATTGTTTATTGTTCCAGACCAAAAAAATTCATCACATCCACAAGCATTATAATCATTAACAGTGGAAGTTAGTTCTGAGTCTGTTTTTTTATGAAAACTTGATTAGGCACAGTTTGTACTTTTGGAACTATTGTGGCTTTTTCTTTTAAAACATCCGAACCCTTATTTTTAACGACACGAAGATATTCATCTGAGCATCAAAAGTGTTTTTCGAACTCAATTTTGTTCATAACGAGTCAAAATTTTGCACAATATCTGATTTAATATGTTCTTTGTCCTTATCATCCAACATTTTCTTTAACATATTCTAATGTTCCTTGGACTGAATATAAGCTTCAATTTTGTCAAGTCCAACTTTGTAAGATTCAGAAACATCATCCAAGGACACTATGGATTCGCACTTATAGCACTCTTCATCGATTTCATCCTCTTTCAATTCGAGAAAGGGAAAAATCATTTTGTGTACTTTTTTACTTATTTCACAATCAAGATGCAGTTGAGTGTTAATGAAATATAAACATTTTGCAATTAAACAGAAAATGTTTCTTTATTTAAAAAGTGCCAAATTTTCTTTCTTACAGTAAATGACATCATCTTTTGACCTAGTTATCTTTAACACCAACTTCTCTATCCATATCCTTCTTTCTTCACTTTTATTCTCTACCCTGCTAATTTGATCACTTATGTTAGAATTACTTAGACGGGTTCTCTTTAAACTATCGCTAAAATTAGTGAACGTATAATTTAAATCATCTAATTCAGATTCGTAACGGGTAACAGGAATATTGAGAGAGTGAAGTATGGAGTGTACCTTATTGATGTGCTTTTCGCATTAACTCACCTGTTTAGAAAAAGGCCTCACCAAAAAAACAATTATCAGAGGGCTTTGCGCCATCAGTTTTATTCCGAGACTCTGCTCTGAACCATTAGACATTTATCTTCATAGTTAGGCACTTGACACTTCGCTACAAAACATCCACCATGAATGGGCTTCCAAACCTCATCATCTTCGGAATCAATGGACCAAACCTCAACACTGCTAAATTCATCCCCACCTTCCTGCATACCAAACCTCAACTATCTTCCTAAGATAGTAGGTTTCATCTTTCTCATCCTCCTTCTTCTCATTTAACCTTCTTAACATAAAGTCTTTGTCAAAATGATTCTTGCCATTGCAGTAGTTGCAATCATAGACATAATCTCGCAATAGCTTCTTCTTTTGTTTTTCTTCATCCTTCTGAGAGTTTTTAAAGCTTTCATCATTTTTCTTGTCTAAGTTGTAGTTTCCCAGTCTGTTCCTATTCTTGAAACATCCAAAGTTCTTTTAAACAAACTTCTTGGGATTAGATACCAACAAAGCATATTCCTCTTTCGTAAGATCACAATCCGAGAGGTGCGACTCAGATTTTTCTTCACCAACTTGTTTACCCTTTGCAACTAGGGCTAACGATTGAAGGGTTTTGAGCGTTCTAACACTCATATGGTGTACATGCAACCTAAATGCCTTCGATCTATGTTTTCTCTATTATACATGAAAACTTGAACTTTCCAAGGTATTACCCTAACTAGCATACAATCATTGATACTTGGGTAACATAAACAAGTTAAAAGACATACCTTTTCATGTAGCTTGATTCCATGGAGCTTAATAGCCTAGTGCCTCAAATATGACACCCCAAATCGTTCACACAACATCACCAACATCTTGGAATAACTTGAGAGAAAAGGTTTTTATGCTCAAATTGGCTTGCCCTCATGTGTACACACACTAGTGCCAACTTCTTGAGCCATGGGGTCCTTATATATGGTGGCTATTAGGGTTACACCATGTAACTCATGTGTTTCCATATTCTTCATGCTCCATGGGTTAAAACCTCCACAGAGTATCCATGGGTTACTCTATGGGTTTAGCCCAACATGAAGAACTACGGATCATAAGCCCACATATATAAGAATGAACGATTTACACAATCAATCCCCATATATTTAATTAATCTCCTTTTGATCACAAAATTAATTCCAAATTAATTCTTGTTCAATACTAATTAAATAATATTATTTCATATTAATATATTAGAACTTATAATATATTAACAAATCATAATTATCCTTTTCACACAAAAGTCTATCCAAATTGTTTCGATGCCATGCAACCCAAATGGACCATGTCAATCGGTTCAAGTAAATACCAATTATAGTTATGGACTTAGATACTAATCCAACAGTTTCCATCTTGGATAAGTCTAAAACTATTATTGTGTATGACTTCAAAACCCGACTAGTAATCGTAGCACTTAAAAGCTGTTGTATAACTCTAAACAAATCAATGACGCGTCGATTAGATAAGGAATCATATATTCCACCATTCTAGATATCATATGGACTGAGACATGGATTATAATCATCCTCTCTATCTATTTGTTGTTTCCCGATTTCTGATTTATGACAACTGACTAATTGAACAAATCAAATCAGTATTGTCTTGGCCAAGCAGTTTTGGGTGTCATCACTAAATCATCGAGCGGCCCACAGATATCGCTTTTATCCCTTCAAGGGTAAAAGGAATGGATAAAGTTCGACTCATATGCTTGTTCTACTACTTGTTGAATCATACACAAAGGCGCATTTTATAATATCGAGTTACGAATGCGTTTTCATACAATCAATGTATAACCAACTCATAGGCAAAAACTCATATCTCTAGGTTGAAGAATATAAGATATTATCGTCTCATGATCACTCATGATAATATCCATGTAGTGAGTCAAATGAGTATGGGTTTAATCCAATACTCAGAATTTATGAGCACTCATGAATGTTGCAGCAACTCTTGCAATGTCAAATACCTTGGACATCTACAAACTAGCTGCATGACAGTCTTGATTCATATCTACTTCCAACATATGACCGACTGTGTATGATTGGAATAACTTAGTCATTCAGGAAGAACGACCTAGTTTTTCTGGAAGTCAAAACTTGCAAAGTGAAACACAAGAATAATCAAATACAATATGGTCTCAGAACTTATGAATATAAATAGAACACCTTTTATTTATCATCATATTGATTACACATTATTCATTGCTTACTATTTCAAACTATCAACTTTATACTTGAATTAAAAACAATAGTTGTCCTATGCTCCAAGCATGTACACTATGTTTTTCTAAATACTAGTTATGACATACACCAAGTATGCACATTATGTTTTTCCAAACATTAGTTATGCCATACACCAAGTATGCACATTAAGTTTGTCTATGATCTTTACTTTATGAAATAGATCGATTGAACATAATTCCAATGATTCTCATTTCACAATCCCAAATCCTTACTGCAAATGCAAGAATTCCAAATTCCTGCCATTTACCTAAATCTGTTAGATTCTAAACTTATATGCATTGATCCTCTTGTAATGATTATGAACAAAGCCACAAAGAATTGTCAACAGACATTACAGAGCATTCCATTGGAGATCATTCCATGGAAACGAAGTATCAAATTCAAAGTACATTTCTTTGAACATCCTTCTTGCATTAAGTTTCCTAATCTTACATAGATTTAATGAATAACTCCCACCTATGAGAATATTTCCATATTCTCATTTTGACTATGACTTTTGAACAAGAGTTGCCTCTTTTTAGAATATGTCAATATGGTCCTCTCCGAAAATTTACACCATACTTCCAACTGTCCCTGAGCAACCAATCTATGGTAAACCTTAGATTGTCCTCGACAATTGCTTAATCAAATTAGTCATATCCAATTCTACAATTTTTCCCCTCTTAATGCCCTGAGCATTTGGAAAATTTAGAAATGATGAATATTATAGCGCATGCAATCGATCCTATATCCGAAGCATATGGGACACGATTCATGATGTCTCACATAAAGAGATGATCCTAGACCAGTCCTTTTGATATAATATTTCTATTTCTATTTTCCAAGTTCTCATAATTCAGATTATGAAAAGGGATGCCGTAATCATAATCGAATTTTAGAACACAAATAATGGACCCATATATAGAATTTCCTTTTATTGAGCCATTCCAACAGAAAATTCATATATATATATATATATATATATATATATATATATATATATATATATATATATATATATATATCATTGACTAAAGATGATTAAAACCTCAATCTAAGCTTTTAGAATTGAAATGAAGTATAATTTCATCTCCCTTAGTTATAGCAAAATACCTTTTTCCCAATTGAAACTTATGTTTTCTATAATTAACATTGCTAACTTGCAACACTTATTATAATTATCATGCTCCCACTAACATGATGATTATTAGCATAACACTTATGCTCCCACTAACTTTAACATGTACTCAGAAATCAGCTGGAATTCTAGAAATCAATACTTTATTGACTTTCTTACCAAAGTTCAGACTTCTGATACGAGATGCTTTGATAAAATTTTATCAAAATCATACACCTTTCCTTAGATAGTACACATGTGTGTCTAAACAATTTCAGAACTATGAAAAAGGATGTCGTAATCATATTCTCAATTGTTTAGACCTTCGTCATTCCTCACAAGTCCATGTTAGTGTGTCGGTTAACCACACACGCTCCACTAATGACATTGAGAATGCAAATATCACAATTGCTATCTACTTAAAATCTATCTTAGTGAAAGTGTTTCCTCACCATCATTTTTATGAATCAGAGAGAAACCTTATGACACTTAGATTTTATGGTGTATGTGTTCTTATCCATGTGAATTTATCAAAACCATAATATCAAGACAAGGTTGGTGACAAATCCAAACTCATATGGATTGAACTTGTGCAGTTTAACTTCTTGCCACCTGGCAACACAAGGGCCTGCCATTGCTTCCAAGTTGTTATGCAACCAATTGAGAACTCTCAGAACTCATATGCAAAGCCAACTTAACTGGAATAGGCACAAAAATAGGAATATGACAACACGATAGGTTTTAAACCTCACGTCGCGTGTTAGTGATAAACTACAGGTTTTATTCTTGATTAGATCTTGAAATTCTTTCAGAATCTTTTAGACTCCCACTATCCTCTTTAGATATAAGACTCTCTTGCCAAATATTCAAGAGGTAGTGTTGATTCTTTATCAAGACAAACACTTCACACAATTAGCCTTAGTTGATCTTTGTTTTATCCAAAACATCACAACTTACCAATTTCAAATGTACAAGAGTAGGTCACATTTTACTCTTACATTTGACAAGTGTTATAAACCTTTCTTTAAGATATGTCACTCAAGTTACAATCTTGGACTATGACTCTAAGAATTTTTTTGGAACGAAGTATGACTCATCTTCTTGATTTAACCATTTCAACAATTCAGGATTCCTCTTCTTAGTCATAAGAATGCACTAAGATGTCCTTAGATGACTAATTATGATATGATTTCTAAATCGTTAAGATGATCACAACACATGATACTAAAGTACTCTCCCATCTTTTCATATTTGAGAAACTTTTATCTTTCTGCCTAGTTTGATTCTTCTCATCCATCCTGCCATACACTAAAATTTTTCCAATGCTTCAGAATTACACTTAAACTTGTAACTGTAACCATATTTACTAACTTTTAGTAAATCATGACGAATAGCCTTATCGATCTTTGTAGTAGACCTGACCAGCGCACAACCAAGTGTACCTGATCCCTTTGTCCTTCACTTGACACACATATACATGTAAACAAGGAATTAGTCTTAATTTTTTCCAAAGCTGAAAGTTCTCATTTATCATACTATACAACTTGCATGATTCCAAGTTTTGGTCAAATTGAAACTTGGGTGATGAGAATCTTTCCTTATTTGGTAAAATTTAGACACTACCACAAAAGAAAGAATCAAATTCATATTTCCATTATTGCTAGAAACCTAAAACATCAATTTTTCATCAATGCTATTGCAAGGAGATATAATAAAATAAAAAAAAATTTATTTATTATTAAATGCGGAAAAAAATTCTTCCTTACAATGCAACTTTAAATGAAAACTATGTTATTGCATATTTTCTAGCAATCGATCATAACTCCTAAGTAGTAGCTCAAGAATCTGATCTTTGAACCATGCGATTGAAATCCATCTTAACTATCAGATTCAACATACTCTTCTTTAAGTTTCCTTCCCTTTGCTTGATCCTGCAATACATCAAAATGTATTAAGAATCTCCAAAGGGAACTTAATTGAGCTAGATAGTGGACTTACCTACAGTAGAGTCAAGCTTTTTGACTAGACATTCTCTCAGATCTTTCAGGTAGTTAGGGCAGCTTCGCAACCAATGCCCCTTCCTTTGGCAATAGACCCATATAGACCCTTTGGGAATGTTACACTGGACTATCTTAAACTTGCCTTTCTCTTTACCATTTGGTCAACTGAGTTGACTATGGTCGACCCCTTTCCATTGAGAAAAAAAGTTTTTCTAAATATCTAATGTTACCATTGTCAAAGTCCATGGTAGTTTGGGAAGTTGATCTACTAATCAAATTTGCTTTACCAGAGCTCTAAATCATTATTTTTTCAGCAGCACCAAGCAAATAGATAAGATTATTAAGGGTCATGTTATAGTCTATTTCATAGTAGTCCTAAAGGAAACTCACTATGTGACTTAGAAAGTGATTGAACAACCAACTTTCTCAAGACTTTGACCCCCAACTCTCCCGACCCGTCAATATGTGACTTCATTTCCAAGATGTGAGAACAGATAGACCTTGCTTGCCAATAGGGCTTGAGTGACCTTGAGCTATTCAAGAACTTGTGGGTTAGGTAGAATAATTGGAGGAGGTGGAGGGAGTGAATAATGATTTTCGGGACATCATCTTCATTAGGAAATCTTGTTCCAAGAGTTTTGGGAAGATCACAATTGTCTAAACCATACATCTTTTAGGAGATATTCAAGATAGTTGATTTAAAGTCCTTAATATAACACCCAATATGAAATATTAAGGCTAGGACCCAACACAATATTTTATAACTAGGAAAAGTGATTCCGTAATCCAAGCTATAGAATATTTGAAGGTAGACGAATGACGATTCACCAATTTCCACCATGAAAAACAAAATAATTTAATAGGTTTTAATTGGATTTGAAACTCCTAGATCTTTTGAGATTCATTGAACTTTTCAATTGCATGTTTCAATCTTGATTGTGCCCTCTCAAGTTTTGTCACTGGGATGCCGAGGATCACAAATAAAGGTGTGAATAACCATGCAAATATACTTAGTAGCCTTAATATTTACCCCTCAATCGATGTGCCGGTTAACCACACGCGCTCCACCGATACTATGATAAACATTAAGTTACCCTTTGCATACCTTGTTAAATCAAGCTAGTGTGCCGGTTAACCACACGCGCTCCACTAACCGACTTAAGAAAAGTGCAATGTGTAATTTCATGGGTTATCACAAAATTCACATTTTCCTAAAGTAACTAAGATTAGGAATTTATAAAAGGTTTAGTTACTTCATATTTATCATTAATACTTTTAATGAAGGGATAATTCTAGTCCTTGTCCGATCCGTTCGGCTAACGACCCTCCACCAGTCAAGGAAGCGGTGGGTGAGAGTGGACACCCATTAAACTACCATTTTATAGGTAGTAACCTTATACCCCACTTATAGACCGGCTTCGTGAATGAGGCCTACTAACGGTAAGACTGACTTGATCTTATACATACATATATATATATATATAGATATATATATATATATATATATTATTAACTAATAATACTATAAAGTATAAGGGTTGAATTTTAACTTTTAAAATTCTAAGGGCTTAACTTGGAATTAAAATATTCATAAGGGGAAAGTTTCCAAATTCCGAAACTTGAGGGCAAGTTTTGAACTACAAAAAAACTTTTCAATTCCATAACTTATGTGTTTAATGTAGTTTTAATGGAAAAACTCTTCAAGTTCCATAACTTGAAGGCAAGTTATGGAAGACTTTAAAACATTCAAAAAAAAGACTCTCCATTTTTCATAACTTCTGGAAATCTTATGAGTTTTAATAATCATAAATGTGACTTTTCATATAACTTGAGGACATGTTACAAAAACACATATTATGAACAAATGTTAAATTAATTTGGATTGAAAACATATTATCACATAACTTTTCTATTAATCTAAATCAACTCATAAGAACAAGATAATTCAAATCAAACACTTTTCATGTAATTAGGCTAACCATTAAACTAATACAAAACATGAAACTATTGACAATTATCTATGAAATTGGATTAGCATGAATATTACCACATCAAAAAAAGGTTTACAAGATCAAAAACAGCTTAGGTTAATGTTCCTAGTCCAATTCCATCCTAAAACTCAAAAATATGTTGTCTGGGGGTCCAACCCGTCGAGTGCATGAACCAACTCGACAAGTTGGATGATTTTACACATGGACTCGTCGAGTCCCCTGTCCAAACAACAAAAATTTGATTTTTTTCAGCTTTTTCTTTTAGCAAATTGCATCAATTATAAAAGAAAACAAGCCTAGGCTCTGATACCACTGAAGGGTCTTGAGCATTCTAACACTCCTATGGTGTACATGCAACCCTAAATACCTTGGATCTATGTTTTCTCTATTATACATGAAAACTTGAAATTTCCAAGGTATTACCCTAACTAGCGTAATATAAACAAGTTAGAAGACATACCTTTTCATGTAGCTTGATTCCATGGAGCTTAACAGCCTACTACCTCAAATGTGACACCTCAAATTGTTCACACAACATCACCAACATCTTGGAATAACTTGAGAGAAAAGGTTTTTATGCTCAAATCGGCTAGCCCTCATGTGTACACACACTAGTGCCAACTTCTTGAGCCATGGGGTCCTTATATATGGTGGCTATTAGGGTTACACCATGTAACTCATGTGTTTCCGTATTCTTCATGCTCCATGGGTTAAAACCTCCATGGAGTATCCATGGGTTACTCTATGGGTTTACCCCAAGATGAAGAACTATGGATCATAAGCCCACATATATAAGAATGAACGATTTACACAATCAATCCCCATATATTTAATTAGTCTCCTTTTGATCGCAAAATTAATTCCAAATTAATTCTCGATCAACACTAATTAAATAATAATATTTCATATTAATATATTAGAACTTATAATATATTAACTGTCACACCCCAAAACCAAGAACGGCGGAAACGTTCTGGGGCGGAGGACGTCATGTAAGGTAATCACAACACAGTAAATGTAAATAAGCAAACAACATCATTCATTGCATTAAATATATAAATTTAATACATGCGTGTTCTGTACAGTTTTAGACACCAAAAATATAACGTAAATCAAAATAATAAAATGATGAGTCTTGAGTGCGCTCCATCATCTCAAAAGCTGGCATCGGTACCTGTCTACTGATGACCTGGGAATACAAGTTATTTTGAAAGAGTTTATCAGCATTAAGCTGGTGAATTCATAAGTATTTTAGTGTCAATGTTTGTAGTCAAAAACGTTTGAACCTGTCTCAATGTATAAGTTTATAAAAGTTTGAATCTCTCAGAAAATCCTATATTTTCTATAAAAGTAACCTTCTACCAAGGCTAAACTGTTTTGTAAACTCGTCTGTTGTAAAAGTGTGTAATTACCCAAGTATAACTATCATTTGTTAAAATATAGTTTGTACATTAATGCTTAAGTGAGGTTATCACTAAAATATGTAATGGGTAAATCATTGTAGCACTGTAGCTTGGTATAATAAGACTACTGCTATACTAAATACTACTACCTTAAACCGGATTTATATTAAGGTATAATGTGATAAATTGCACCATGCTATCGACTGGTAACAACGACATAAAGAACGATTATAATAACGGAATGACGTTTGGCACCCGCAGACCTGCAGGTCCGGCTGTAGCTAGCAGCAAGGTGTAGGATAGTCAATCCAGTATAGATCTATACGCAAACTCAACGCTCTCCCTCCAAGAGAATTCTGGCTACAACTCGGGCCATGACATTTAAGGCATGCTCCGATACAGTGGATCACATTTGTTATCGTATTCTTGCATATGTGATGAAATGCTTCTCGTTCTAGTATAGTTGTATATGTTCTCATAGTATAGTTGTATATATTCTCTTCCTAGTATAGACTCATGAATGAACTGACTCATTGATCTAGCAGTTGTAATAGTATGATTATGTGTTACCCCGATGGTAACTTGCTAACTGTGCGTCTAGTACGTATGATTATGGAAGTACTTTTATGTCTATATATGTATATTTGATATATAATTAATATGGAAACGACCTTCGGATGGTCACCCGAAATCCCACCAGACCACATCCAAATCGAGGAAAATGAAATAGGGTGGATGGCCTTCCTAAGCCCTTTAAACATTATTTATACATCTATACATATATGGGCATGCGATTTATAATATAAAAGCATAAATAAGTTTTTATAAGACATTTGAAACATAAGTATTATTTTTAAAGAAAGATCGACTTGATGTCAATCTATAGAACAAATTGAAGGCGTAGGGTTGGTTAAAACAGTTTAAGTATAAGGAACATTGGTTTAAATCACAATTGTAATATAACTTGAAAAGTAAATGGGTTTGTAAAACATTTTGAAGTAAAACGGTTTGACAGACAGTTTGAACAGTGATAAAATCACTGGTTTTCCCTAGTTATTAATCACACGTGATTAATGCAATCACATGTGATTGAAGCAATAACTATAAGTATTTAGCTTGTATCCCCCCCCCCTTGAAAGCATATAAAAGCATTTAGAATATTTAAAAAGGTTGATTAAGGGGTATGAAACTCACTTGATTGATTGAAGAAAGCGAGATGGAAAACCGGGCAAAGTTTCGTCTCGGAAAACGGATTTTTTTCGGGATTCTCGGGAATCTCGGGAGTAAAATCGACCCTCGGGACTTGAGCAAAAAGACCAGAGCTTCGGGTTTTAACGGGCACGGAAATCGAGGCAAGATCGTGAGAGAAAAGAGAGAAGTGAGCAAAATTTTTGGAAAGCCTCGCATTCTATTTATAGGAAGGCTGAACCGCCTCGGTACGCGGGGCGTACGCTCGTACGCAGCGCGTACGCGTACGTCATGCATGACCGAAGCCTCGACTGCCTCGGTTTCGGATGGGACGGGTTGCTGGGTACGCGGGTCGGATGGGACGGCGGGTCGAACGGGACAGCGGGTCGGACGGGTCGGATACTTCGGACGGGTCGGATGCCTCGGATAGGGCGACGTGGACGATCAGAGGCCAAGTCTCTCGGGTACGCAGGGCGTACAGGGGTACGCAGCGCGTACCCGGATGAGGACGCTGACTCCTCTTCGGATAAGGTCCGAAATTTTGAATTAAATAAATATATAATTTATTTAATAAACTTCAAAATTCATATCTTCTTCATACGAACTCCGTTTTTGATGGTCTTTATATCCACGCGTAGGTGAGACTACGCTCTACAACTTACGTTTAGACTCCGACGGCAAATTCCGAAATTAGTTTTTTTATTATTTATTTTAAACCCATCGTGTTTAAGGAATTTCTTTGAAAATTCATAACTTCTTTATCTGATGTCGGTTTTTGCCAGACTTTTTACCGCTGGAATACCATTGTCGAGACCTTCGATTCTCGTTTAGGTCATTCCGGCCAAAAGTCGCTCGATCTCCGATTCGAGTCTTTAGTTGTCTGTTGCTAAGCCGAACTTGGAAAAATCATAACTTCGCTATATGAAGTCGGATTTGGGCGTTCTTTTCACGTACGATCATGGTTCAAAGACATTTAAACATAGAAGGAAATTAAATAGAACTTTTTGTACATTTTATTATGAAAGTAAATTTTATTACTCAAAAGTGGTTACAAAACTTGACCCTTTTTGGTCATTACAAAGAGTTGAAATATCGGGTTGTCACATTAACAATCATAATTATCCTTTTCTCACAAAATTCCATCTAAATTGTTCCGATGCCATGCAACCCAAATGGACCATGCCAGTCGGGTCAAGTATATACCAATTATAGTTATGGACCTAGACACTAATCCAACAACGATAACATGCCATGTACAAGCTCTACATCCTTTGTTACTTCATCATCATGGGATCTTAGAATTCCCGCGAGCTTTGTTAATGTGTAGCTCTTGAACTGTTCATGAGCTTTTTACAGTGGATACAACTGATTTCCATTCAACTCTCAAACCATTCATAAAGGTGACCTTTTTCTCTATCGTTTCACACTTGATCTTGTGTTTGAACATCCTGCTTAATAGATGATTAAAATGATTAAATGTTTGATAAAGTTTCTCTTCTGGCTTTTGAAAAAAGGCACCAAACTCTGATAAAAGCAAATTTTGTATCGAATGGTCCATATCTGCATCACTTGAGTAGAGTTCCTTTTTCCTATCCCATATTTCCTTAGTCTGGAGGAAGACCGAATCTGATTATACTCATAGCCTTGACATTGCTTAAAATCTTGTCTTTTCCATCTTGAGGAGTATCTTTATGATCAACCAGTATTGAGTTGTTGTTGGCTTGAGTTTTGACGATCTTTCTTGTAGCCGTGTGAGAGAAAGTCTGTTGCATCAAAGCTTCCCATATGGCTGAGCCGTGTTCTTCAAGACCTAGAACATAGTCTTTAAAGTGTAAGGCCCAAACCTCATAATCTTGAGCGATTAGGATTGGAATCCTGGTAGTTAATCCGATGTTTCTATACAGATGGAAAGAAAGAGTATCAGGATCTTCAGGCTGCATGATGTTGATTCATAAGAACCTATATAGAATCAGATCTGTAAAACTATAATTGAGCTTAGGGCAAAACAAGGACCTAGATCTAACGTCTACAATCAATGAAAACAATGAAGATGACAAGAACAGATCCACCAAAAATGTAAAAGCCTAATAATAATCGACAGAAGATTAGCGTATGGGTTACACAATCTCTTTCTCTGATATCAATTGATGAAACAATAAAATAAACATAGGTAGATTCTGAAAATGATATTGAATCAAAGAGTAATATTAATGATGGAATGTGTGCCGAATAATTTATAGTTAATGCTTAAAAGAGTTCACTGAGAACTTTTATGTAAAGACAAAGTAAGGCAATGCAAAACGATTAACCTTAGAAGGATACATGCGTACGCTATATATAGTCTGACCCTAGCATCATAATGACATATGGATAGGCCCAATTCGTTAATAATAAAGACTAATTACATACACATTAAATTTGACACAACACTTTTTAATCCAACAGTGCTATGAATCTGACTAAGCTCCTCAGGTAGATCCAAGCGATAAGCAACCCGACATAACCGTGCCAAAACCATAAAAGGACCGATAAACCTAGGGCCCAACTTGCTACTCTTCTCGAATCGGATGGCACCATTCCAAGGTGACACCATCAGGAGTACCATGTCCCCAACCTGGAACTCTAGATGTGATCGGCGCTTCTCGACATAACTCTTCTGTCGAATCTGTGTTGTTTGAAGCCTACATCGAACCTGCTAAATCAACTTAGTAATCCTGAGTACCACCTCAGTACTCCTCATGATCCGCTGACCGACCTCACCCCAACATATCAAGGTCCTGCACTTCCTCTGATAAAACATCTCTAAAGGAAGTCGATCAATGTTGGCATGATAATTGTTGTTATACGAAAACTCCTCCATAGGGAGATACGTATCCCAAATCCCACCAAAATCCAATACACATGTTTAAAGCATATCCTCCAAGGTCTAGATAGTGCACACACTTTGTCTGTCAATCTACGGTTTGAAAGCCATGCTGAAATGCAGATGAGTACCCAGCTCCTCGTGAAACGTCTTCCAAAACCTCAAAGTAAACTGGACATCACTGTCCGGAACTACTGAAACGGAAACCTCATGCCATGCCATAACCTCCCTGATGTAGATGTCGTCCAACATCTCCGTAAAGATATTATCGTAAATCAGAATAAAGTGTGCGCTGTTGGTCAATTGATCCATAATGACACATATCGAATCCACTCCACGCGACGTTGGGGGCAATTTCGTGATGAAATCCATAATAATCTTTTCCTGTTTCCAAATAGGAATGTCTAATGGCTGCATCTTGCCGTGGGGTCGCTGATGCTTGACCTTGAATTTCCGGCAAGTCAAGCACCTCTCCATATACCACACCAGATCTTGCTTCATACATGACCACCAATAATCAACTCGGAGATCTCTATACATATTTGTCGCTCCCGGATGAATAAAGAACCTCGACTTATGCGCCTCCTCCATCAAAACCATGTGCGCACCACCCAAATACGAAACCCACATCCTCCTATGAAGGGTCAATAACCCTGGCTATCATAATCGAAGGAAGCCACATGACCCACTATGCGCTCCCTCTGGTTCTCTTCATTCATAGCCTCAACCTGAGCCTCTCGAATCTACTCCAAGAGTGGAGTAATCAGCATCATCCTCAAACACAAATCTTTTATCGGAACCGCGACTGCCTTGTGGCTGAGAGCATCGGCCACCACATTGGCCTTCCCCGGTTGGTAAACGATCTCCTAATCATAATTATTCACCACATCCAACCACCTATGCTCCCTCATGTTCATATTCGGCTGATCCAACAAATACCTCAATCTCTTGTGATTCGTGTAGGTAGTAGAATGGAAACCATAGAGCTAGTGTCAGCAAATCTTGAGGGCAAACACCACAGCCCCCAACTCTAAATCATGCATAGGATAATTCGCCTCATGAGGCTTCAACTACCTTGAAGCATAAGCAATACCATGATCCATCCGCATCAGAAATGCACCCAAACCCATGATCGATGCATCCCAATAAACGACAAAATCCTCAACACCCTCTGACGAGGTCAGAATCAACGCCTCACACAATCTCCGCCTCAAGATCTCAAAAGCTGCCTTCTGCTCAGCCCCTAACGAAATGTGACGGTCTTCTTCGTCAACCGAGTCAAAGGAACCGCTATCTTTGAGAAATCCTAAATGAATCTCCGATTGTATCCTTCCAAACCAAGGAAACTCCGAATCTTAGATGGAGACTTCAGAACTTCCCATCCCATCACTACCTCAACCTTGGCCGGATCAACCAAAATATTGTTTTGGTTGACATGGTTCCCTAGAAACTGCACCTCGCGCAACCAAAACTCACACTTTGAGAACTTCGCATATATTATCTCCCTCTTCAAGGTCTCCAATAGCTCCCTTAGACGCTCCTCATGCATCTCCTTGGTATTGGAATAGACCAAGATGTTATCAATAAATACAATCACAGACCGATCCAACATGGCTCTACATACGTAAATCATGAGATCCAGGAGTATGATTGGAGGATTGGTGATCTCGGAGGGAATCACGACGAAATCGTAATATCCATAATGAGTCTGAAAGGCCGTCTTTTGTGCATCCTCCTCTCTGGCCCTCATCTGATGATAACTCGAACGCCGTTCAATATAGGAAAACCAAGATGCACCTAAAGCTCGTCAAATAAATCGTCAATCATTGGGAGTGGATAACCGTTCTTTACTGTTAGCTTATTCAGCTCCAGGTAATCGATACACATCCGATGCGACCCATCCTTTTTCTTCACAAACAAGATCGGTGCTCCCCATAGCGAACTATTTGGCCAAATAAGTCCCTTTTCGAACAGCTCCTGCAGGTGTGTAGACAATTCCTGCATCTCTGGAGGTGCTAACTGGTAAGGTGCTTTAGCTATTAGAGCCGCACCAGGAACCAATTCAATATAAAACTCCACCTGCCTCTCCAGAGGCACTCCCATAAAATCCTCCGTGAACACATCCGGGTATTCGCGAACAACCGGTACGTCATCCACAGTTTCCTTATGCTTCTCCCGGGTATCCATCACATAGGCAACAAATGCAGAACAACCCTGATGAAGATAACACCTGCCCTAGCTACTAACATAAAATCGGACCGCGTTGAACACCCTCTCCTAAATCACCAACTCTCCCCCACTTGGGGTTCGGATATGCACCAACTACTGATCACAATCAATCATTTCCCCCATCGGGGCTCAACTAATCCATCCCCACAATGACTTTGCTCTCATATATGGTAATATGAGCCAAATCGATCAGATACCTCTCGCTGAACAACTCCAAGACACAACCCTAATGAATCGTAGACACTTGCACAGTACAATCATCATCAATCTCAACCTCTAATAGATAATCCAACTCCACTATAGCATCGGCAAACCTTTTGCTAAGGGCAAGAGATACAAAGGATAGGATAGCCCCCAAATCAAACATTACCAAAGCAGAGATACCGTTCACAAGGAACGATCCTATAACAGAACACACAAATATAGGCAGAAAATAAACATAAACAAATAGATAAGTAGAATATGCATACCCAACACCACACCTAGTGTTGAACGAGCCTCCTCGGCTGTTAGCTGGAAATCCATGTTCCTCGGGCACCTCTGCCATGCCCTGTCGGGCATCTGTAATTTGCAAGGTCGTCGGAGCGGGTACTACAACCGGTCCCCTTGTTGCTGAACTCGGAAAATTAGCCTTTTTATGGACCCTCTGATTGCAATGAAAGAAAATCAGATTAGATACTTGGGTGATGGTGTCGACAATGCAATCCCTACTGAAATGACATGTTTTGCCTCTCTTGAAGCATCCAAAACCACCCACCCTACACGCCCCATCATGCGTCTTGCCACACTTATATCAGTAGCCCCGACCCTACTGGCCCGTCGACCTTGAGTAAAAATCCTTGGGCCTCTTGCACGAACCCTCTAAACTCTAAACATGATCTGGATTCCTCTTCTTCTCCATTTCCAAATCAATCTCCCTCTTTGGCTCGCGTTATCATATCATACAGTGTCCTGCAACTAGATCCGTTAACAAACCATCAGATATCGCTCCTCAACATCTGGTGATGCCTCAAATTCTTTAACCCCTCGCCCACCACATACTGGTGAACCAATAACCCTCTCTCATGGAACATAGTAGTGATCCCTGCAACTGTTTCAATAATCTGGTGAAGGTCCTGAAACTGCCTCGCCAACTGTTGGACCTCAATCACAGGTACGAACTCAGCCCAAAATCGAGTCACAAAGTCCTCCCAAGTCATTCAATCAATCACCTCGCTTCCTAAGGTGTGTTCAACCTCATCCCACTAGTCTTGATCTATGTCCTTCAAAATACAAGTTGAAAGCCAGACTTCACCTCCTCAGGACAAATGCTAGATCCGAACGTGTTCCCGATGTCTGCTGACCATTTTCTGCTCACAAATAGGTCTTTCTTCCTGTAGAACATTGAGGCTCCATATTCCCGGAACTCTTGGAAAGTTAAAGTGCAAGCTCCCATCATCGTCACCATCTTAGAACGAAAAGAGCCCATGCGCTCATCCAAAATCTCCATGATACCCTCGTTGATCATACCAAAGATCACTACCAGATCCTCCTCGAGTGAACACCATATTTAAAATAGACCATTCAAACCATCAGAACACACACAACTATATATATATATATATATATATATATATATATATATATATATATATATACACATCAAGGTTTCCCATACTCTACAAACTTCCTGGTATCATCGAAGCTTTCCTTGACTCGAGTACAGATCCTCTACTTCCACTAGTATGGGCCTATACTACCTTCCACATCTATTTGTACTTCCCTTAAGGATCGCCCTGAGTCTTCCAGGTCACTTCCTTATCAAACCAACAATTCTCAACATGACAAGGCTTTCAACACTGAATCACCTCCTAGGTCTTCCTAGGGCAACCACCTCACCACTTTCCGCCATCAGCTGTATAAGGAACTCCCCGTTAGCATTCCCTAGCTACCTCACGAATACCACTACATATCACCGACACCAGATAATTATTCGAATGGAGGTCTCACACTACAACGGTTGGACTCAAATAAGAGCTGCATAACATAGTTAAAACCTAACCTTCTAAAATTATCTAGTCTCAATAATACGTAACTTAACATATTCGCTTAGTATTTAGCTGATGTTAAATGGAACTCCTAAAAGCACAAAGCAAGTAGCATTCAAGCACCAAGTAATCAAAATCAAGCATAACCTAATCAGCCCATCCTATCACTGTCTGATCTGTACTAGCATGCAAGTGTACAAGCTCATTCAATAGTCATACAAAGGAATATCTTCTAGCATTCTATTATTAAATCTTGAGTAGATGCTTAGCCCTAATCTAACATGCGATTCACAGATTCACAATTCAAAGCATAACATAAAACATGTATGGGTATTTTGGGATAGCTTACTTGAGCTTGGTCGATTGCATGCACCACACCGCTTTATTTTATTAGAAAACTCTTTTTGTAAAACATTTATTTTATGAAAAATCTACCAATTCATCAGTTTCAGTTCAGAAACACCCGAGAGTATGCCTGAATCCCTTAAACCATATCTTTGATACCAACTTGAAACGTCCCAAAATTTAATACCAAAAATTTCATTTTAATAATAATAAAACCATCATCCAAAACGTGTTCATAAAACCAAAAGAGAAAATCAGACTATGTCAATCAATCTTCTCAATACATTAGATTCAAATAAACAGAAGTTGTGGTGTGTGCGATGCGATCATCCTGAGCTCTTCCCCTTCGATTCAAAAGTACCTGAAACATAAACTAAAAACCTTAAGCATGAATCTTAAAATGAGTTCCCCAAAACACCCAATACCATAACTATCAACATACGATGGGCCATGCCCGACAAATATTAGGCCCCTGATGGGTTTTGAGCATTCTAACACTTCCTAAGTGTACATGCAACCCTAATAACCTTGGATCTATGTTTGTCTAATAATCAGGCAAAGTTGTTTTCCAAGGTTATGAACCTATCTAGCATACATGGGGAACAATTTTTCTTTGTATAAAAGATAGAATTACATACCTTGTTGATGACAGTGTTCCTTGAAACCTTGTGAGCCTAGCACCTCAAGTGTGATGCCTCAAATGCTTCACACAACACCAAATGCAAAGTATAAACATGAGAGAATACTTTAACACACTCAAAATTGGCCAAGCCCTCTTGTTTCTCTAGTGTCTCACTAGTGTAGCCGATTTTGGGGAGAGGCATGGTCCGTATATAGTGTGTTGCTTTAGGTAAAACCCTAATGTAACATGACTCTTCATTTCTCAATCCATGCGTTAACTCCATGGAGCATCCATGGAGCATCCTATGGGTGGAACCCAACTTGATAATCCATGGAGCCTTTTAGCCCACTATATATGATATGGAAGATTTACATAATCTACCCATATATTTAATTAGTTATTCTTTTGATCACTTAATTAATTCTAAATTAATTCTTGAATCAAAACTAATTAAATAATATTATTAATATATTAGAACTTATAATATATTAATAACCATATGTGTTATTTCTCTCATTAGTTTATCCAATTGCATGGTGCCATGCAACCCAAATGGACCATGCCGGGTCGGGTCAAGTATTTACCAGAAATAGTTATGGACTTAGACACCTTATCCAACAGTCTCCCACTTGGATAAGTCTAATAACTATAACTGTAATACTTCAGGAACTGATCGGCAATCGTAGCTCTTTCAAGGTCTCTCGGAACTGAGAAGATGTTGATATGCCATTTAAGATAAGTGATCATATAATCCTCTATTCTAGATATCAGCCGGATAATTACATGGAACAATGTCTTACTTATTGTCCAGCAGTTTGTTTCCCGATTTCCGATTTGTTTGACAAAGAACTTAATTGAACACATCAACTTAGTTCTGACCAGGCCCGGTACCTAGTTCAAAACAAAATCATCGAGGGGCCTAGATATCAGCTTCTAATCCAAGAAGGAATAGATAAACTTCGACACATATGTTTGTTCTACTACTCATTGAATTATACACAAAAGCACGTTTTATAACATCGAGTTACCAATGCATTTTCTTACAATCAATGTATAACCAACTAGTAAGTAACAAATCATATCTCTAGGTTTGAAGACTTATATGATATTACCGTCTCACGATCACTCGAGATAAAATTCCATGAAGTGATTCCAGTGAGCATGGGTTGATTCCAATACTCAAAACTTATGAGCACTCATGACTGTTGTAGCCATGTCCAACACCTTAGACCTCTGCAACCAATCATGACAGTCTTGATTCATACCTACTTCCGACATATGACCAATTATGGAGGTTTGAATAATATGTGAAACCACAACATACTATTCTGGAAGTCAAAACATGCAAAAGAAATTATAGTAAACGATTGACAAAAGATAGTAACACTTTACTCATAAATAAACACAACTTTTATTCATCATCAAATGTCAATTACACTTTACAAATTTGATAATTTATCTAACTACTAAAACTTATATCATCCTTCAGCCCTATGCTCCGAGCATGTTGGAGATGATTAACCCTACTCAGTCCCTTCGTGAGGGGATCTGCTGGGTTCTCATCCGATGATACCCTCTTTTCCAAGAGGATTCCTTCTTCTATGCGATGTCTGATAAAGTGATATTTTCTGTCGATTAGTCTGGATCTCCCGTGATCCCTTGGTTCCTTGACTAAGGCAACAACACTTTCACTATCACAGAAAATTTCCATAGGCTCCTTTATAGCTGGTACAACTCCAAGGTCTCCGACGAATTTCTTCATCCATATAGCCTCCTTTGCTGCCTCGTTTGCTGCTATATACTCTGATTCACAAGTAGAATCAGCCACTGTCTCCTGCTTGGAACTCTTCCAAGTGATTGCTCCTCCATTTAGGGTAAAGACCCAGCCCGACAAAGAGCGGAAATTATCCCTATCAGTCTGGAAGCTAGCATCACTATACCCTACAACTCTCAAGTCATCACTCCGACCGAGGGTAAGGACCCAGTCCTTAGTCCTCCGTAGGTACTTGAGGATATTATTTACCGCAGTCCAGTGAGCCTTGCCAGGGTTCCCCTGATACCTGCTAACCATGCTCAAAGCAAAGGCTACATCAGGTCGAGTACAATTCATAGCATACATGATCAAGCCTACTGCCGAAGCATAAGGCACTCGACTCATTTCTGCTATCTCAACCTCAGTACTTGGGCTTTGTGTCTTACTCAGTCTGGCGTTACTCTGGATAGGTAATTCTCCTTTCTTGGAGTTCTACATGCTGAATCTCTTCAGCACCTTGTCCAAGTACGTACTTTGACTAAGTCTAATTAGTCTTTTACTCCGGTCTCTCATAATCCTTATCCCTAGAATATAGGCAGCTTCTCCTAGGTCCTTCATAGAGAAACACTTCCCAAGCCAGGACTTAACTTCCTGCAGAGTTGGGATGTCATTTCCTATGAGTAGTATGTCATCCACATACAATACCAAAAAGCTAACTATACTCCCACTAGCCTTGACATACACACAAGATTCATCTTCACTCCTAGAAAAGCCAAATTCCTTGACCTTGTCATCATAGCAAAGTTTCCATCTACGAGGTGCTTGCTTTAATCCATAAATGGATTTCTCAAGCTTACACACTCTATTAGGGTACTTGTTGCTAACAAAACCTTTTGGATGATTCATGTAAACATCTTCAGTCAACTTTCCATTAAGGAAAGCGGTTTTGACATCCATTTGCCAAATTTCATAGTCATGAAATGCAGCTATGGCTAACATAACTCTAATAGACTTAATCTTGGCTACTGGAGAAAAGGTCTCATCATAATCCACTCCAAGAGTTTGAGAGAAACCCTTTGCAACCAGTCGAGCCTTATAAGTGTGTACATTACCATCCATGTCGGTCTTCTTCTTGAAGATCCATTTGCACCCTACAGTCTTACGACCTGGTACATTCTCAACCAAGTTCCAAACTTGATTGTCATACATGGATTGTATCTCGCTATCCATAGCCTCTATCCATTTCGCAGACTCGGGGCCTGCCATGGCTTCCGCGTAGCTGTTAGGTTCATCCAGACCTACTAGTGTCTCATCACTAATAAGTGTCTCACCTTCCGCAGTAATATGGAAACCATAGTAATGCTCAGGTGCATTCCTAACTCTCGTGGAACGCCTCAGAGGTACAGACTTGTCAATTGGCTCAACAGGAGTTTCCTCCTCAAGTTGAGGGCTAGGGTTTGAAGTTCCTTCACCACTTGACTCTTGAAGTTCTTCAGGGTCAATTTGCCTCCCACTGTCTCCTTGGCTTATAAATTCTCTCTCACGAAAGACTCCTCTTCTTGCTACAAAGACCACATTGTCACTAGGTCTGCAAAAGAGGTAACCAAAGCATCTTTGTGGGTTGCCGATGAAAATACACCTCTCGCTTCGGGGTTCTAGCTTATCATGAGACTCGCGCCTCACAAAAGCCTCACAACCCCAAATATTGATGTGGTCTAGTTTGGGTACTTTACCAGTCCACATCTCGTGAGGAGTTTTGGCAACTTTCTTTGTAGGGACTAGATTAAGGATATGGACGGCAGTCTCTAAGGCATACCCCCAAAATGAGATTAGTAGCGAAGCTCGACTCATCATGGAACGAACCATATCCATCAAGGTTCGATTATGCCTCTCAGCCACACCATTCAACTGCGGTGTCATGGGAGGTGTCAATGGTGAGACAATCCCATATTCCCTACGATAGTCGAGGAACTCTGAACTAAGGTACTCACCACCTCAGTTGGATCGAAGCATCTTAATATTCCTACCCAATTGATTCTCAACTTCCTGTTTAAATTCCTTAAACCTTTCGAAAGTCTCTGACTTATGCTTGATTAAGTAGACATATCCATATCTACTATAATCATCAGTAAAATTCAAATAATAATGATTAGCATCCCTTGTGGCATGTTTGAATGGTCCACACACATCCGTGTGTACAAGGTCCAACAAACCTTCACCCCTCTCACAAGAACCTGTGAAGGGTGACTTTTTCATTTTTCCAAGTAAGCATGATTCGCAACTCTCATCCGACTGTAGGTCAAATGACTCCAAGACTCCATCCTTTTGGAGTTGGCCCATGCGTTTCTTGCTTATATGTCCAAGACGACAATGCCATAATGATGCTTTATCCAAGTTGTTATTATTAATAGAATCAATACACATCACATTATTTCCTAAGTTATCTACAACAGACACAGCTTCATACACACCATCAGAAGGTAATGCTTTAAAATAAAGAACATTATTAAAGAAAGCGTCAATAGAACCAACTTCATTATTAAATGAGAAGGTAAAACCTTGTTTATACAATGCATGAAAGGAAATAATATTTCTTGCCATTTCTGGCGAGTAACAACACTTATTCAAATCTAAATTAAACCCACTACTTAGCGATAAAGTATAAACTCCAATCTTGGTGACAGGTGTAACTTTCCTATTCCCCATGATTAAGTTTATTCTTCCATGCTCCACATTCTCACTTCTTCTTAGTCCCTGCAAGTCACAACAAATATGAATACCACAACCGGTGTCAAGGACCCATGAGTTAGAATGGGGTGAGTTATTAGATAAGATAGTGTAAGTACATGCATGGTTGGGTTTAACTTTCCCATCCTTCACATCTTGCTGGTACTTTGGGCAGTTCCGCTTCCAATGTGCCTTTTCATGACAATAGAAGCATTCAGCCTCTTTTGGGTCAGAAGAAGGAGTGACAAAACCTTTCTTGGTTCCACTTGAAGAAGAGCTATCAAGGGTACTAACCTTGGTACCCTTCGAAGAACTCTTTCTCTTCTTCCCTCGTCCTTTCCCGATTGCCAAGATAGGGGCGGAGTTAGTAAGAGTAGGAGTAACAATCGCCTTACCCTTAAGACCACTTTCCGCGGTCTTCAAGAGTCCTTGAAGTTTGTTGAGTGTGACCTCTTCCTTGTTCATGTGGTATGTCATGCGGAATTGATCATAACATGAAGGTAAGGAGTGCAAAATGATATCTATTGCAAGCTCCTCGGGGAAGTTCACATTAAGCTTCAGCAAACGGTCCACAAATCTTTGCATTTTCTGCATGTGGCCCGTGATGGGTTCACCATCCTTCATGGGAGTTGTTATCATGGAGGAGATGATTTCATACCTCTCTTGACGAGCACTTTGATGGTATCTTTCCATCAAGTCTTGGTGCATCTCATAGGGGTAGAAATCTTCATAGTATTTTTCGAGATCCGCGGTCATAGTGGCCATCATGATGCGTGCCACCTTGGTGGCATCCCTTTCATGTGCCCTAAACTCAACGATCTCTTGAGGAGTAGCAACTATCTCATCAATCTCCTTAAGCTCCTTATCGAGGACATATTCTTTGTCCTCGTAGCGGGTAATCATTCGGATGTTTCTGATCCACTCATTAAAGTTGGATCCATCAAAAGTGACTTTCCCACACAAGTTCATAAGAGAAAAGGAGCCACTAGGATTAGAGCCAGAAGCAGAGTTGTTTGCTGACATCTGAAGAGAAGAAAAGTTTAGTTTAGAAATAGAGATAGTCCTTAATAAAACACCCAAATGTAGTATTAAGGCTAGGACCCAATCACAATATATTATACTTAGAAGAGGTATGCCGTAATCTAAGTAATAACATATTTGAAAGGTAGGTGAATGACGTTTCACCAACTTCCACCAAAGACGAAATATTAAAAATATTTAATTTGGTTCTTAGAAACTCCTAGATTCTTTTGAGATTCAATGAACTTTTGAAAGGCATGTCTCAATCTCGAGTGTGCCCTCCAAGTTTTGTGACTGGGATGCCAAGGATCACAAAACGAGGTGTGAAGTAACTATGCAAATCACTTGGTACCCTTAATGTTTACCCCTCAATCGATGTGCCGGTTAACCACACACGCTCCATCGATACTATGATAAATATTAAGTCACCCTTTACCTACCTTGTTAAGTCCAAGTTAGTGTGCCGGTTAACCACACACGCTCCACCAATGATTTAGACAAAGTGTAAAGTGTAATTTCATGGATTAGCACCTTATTCACATTTTTCATAAAGTAACTAAGATTGGGAATTTAATAAAACATTTAGTTACTTTATAATATTCATCATACTTTTAATGAGAATTTATAAGTCCTTGTCTTACCCGTTCGGCTAACGACCCTCCACCAGTCAAGCAAGCGGTGGGTGAGAGTGGACACCCATTAAGTTGTCATTTTATAGGCAACAACCTTATACCCAACTTATAGACCGGCTTTGTGAATGAGGCGTACTAGCGGTAAGACGACTTTTAAACTTATACACACACACACACACACACACACACACATATATATATATATATATATATATATATATATATATATATATATATATATATATATATATATATTATTGTTAACTTATAATATTATAAGTATAAGGGTTGAATTTTAAATTTAAAATTCTAAGGGTTGGCACTAAAGTTTTAATCAAGACTTTACATGTTCCAAAACTTAAGGGCAAGTTTTGTAAGCTTTCAAAGCTTTTCATTTCTTGTAACTTATGAGTTAATTAGAGTATTAAAAATGAAGACTCTTCATTTTTATAACCCATGTGTTCTTTTAATGGTTTTTAAACAAAAAGACTTTTGGTTTTTCCATAACTTGAGGACAAGTTATGGACTCCATTAAAACACATAAAGATCATGAATTAATCTACCACATAGGTTACAAATAATTCCTATGATCATCTAAACATCATAAGATCAAGAACATGAATATGAACACTTTCATGAATCAAAAATTACACTTAAAACTTGTAATTTTGATAATTTGTCATTGTAAATGGATTAGCATGAACATTACACCAACTAAAACAAGTTTTAAAACACCAAAACAGTTTAGGGTAATGTTCCTAGTCCATTTCCAGCAACAAAGATCGAAATTCTGAAAACTGCACCCTCTACTCGTCGAGTGCATGAACTGACTCGACGAGTAGCTTGCATTTGGTCATGGACTCGTCAAGTCCCCCCATGGACTCGGCAAGTTCATACGGGTAGAAAGCAGAAAACTCGACTTTTCAAGCAGTTTGCACAAAAATCAAACAAGCAAGCCTAGGCTCTTATACCACCGATGGGTTTTGAGCATTCTAACACTTCCTAAGTCTGCAAACCTAATTACCTTGGATCTATGTTTGTCTAATAATCATGCAAAGTTGTTTTCCAAGGTTATGAACCTATCTAGCATACATGGGGAACAAGTTTTCTTTGTATAAAAGATAGAATTACATACCTTGTTGATGATAGTGTTCCTTGAAACCTTGTGAGCCTAGCACCTCAAGTGTGATGCCTCAAATGCTTCACACAACACCAAATGCAAAGTATAAACTTCAGAGAATACTTTAACACACTCAAAATCGGCCAAGCCCTCTTCTTTCTCTAGTGTCTCACTAGTGTAGTCGATTTTGGGTAGAGGCGTGGTCCTTATATAGTGTGTTGCATTAGGTAAAACCCTAATGTAACATGACTCTTCATTTCTCAATCCATGCGTTAACTCCATGGAGCATCCTATGGGTGGAACCCAACTTGATAATCCATGGAGCCTTTTAGCCTACTATATAAGATATGGAAGATTTACATAATCTACCTATATATTTAATTAGTTATTCTTTTGATCACTTAATTAATTCTAAAATAATTCTTGATCAAAACTAATTAAATAATATTATTAATATATTAGAAATTATAATATATTAATAACCATATGTGTTATTTCTCTCATTAGTTTATCCAATTGCATGGTGCCATGCAACCCAAATGGACCATGTCGGGTCGGGTCAAGTATTTACCAAAAATAGTTATGGACTTAGACACCTTATCCAACAGCCCCGTTCTTCGTCGAGACCCGCTCGGAAATGTTCTGTTAGAACATGAGATCTTCCTTGTCCCATCATATTCACCAGGCCCCACCTAGAATCGAGCCCCGCCCTACATTCATATAGACACAAACAAAAGCAAAAAATCACTAAGATAACTAGCATACAATACACCATTCTAGTCACGCATGGCATCAGACCCCGCCCGGTATACATATCACATACTACACATGAAAGCATAAAAAAAACAACTAGCATCCTAATCATAATAAATAATGGGTCGTCATTGGTGCCTTCGACCCTCCAAGCAGAGTGTGGAGACTCACCTCAAACTGCTGAAAATCAGATAATTGCTTAGACTACTGATCTGGAAAGTCTTTGTGTTCATTAAGTAAATAAAATCCCAATTAATAATTGGTCCATAAACCATAAATATAAATCTTTATCATTTATCCAACTGCTAGGGTGAAAGACCGTTTTACCCTTTCCTCACTTGGCCCAATAACTGAGGCCCAACCCAATGGTTCTAAAAGCCTAATATTGCCCAAATTCCTAAATGACACCCAAAGATCACCATGGGCCCAATTCCAAGAAGGCCCAAGGCTTAACAATGGCCTGAATTTAGAAGCACGAGTGCCCCAACAAGGCCCAAAACCCTGATAGTCCAATTATGGCCCAAACCTCAAAATCCCAAAGACCAGGCCTGGTACGCTACACATATCAAACGTACGATTGGCATGCTAGGCTGTGTGCTGGATAAGGGACTCACCAGCATACGTGCAACATATGCTTACGTAAGCCCAGCGTATGCACCATTAAGCACTTTTTCCATTATGTGCTTAGTACTTGCAACCAAACATCCAAAATCCAGATATACGCCTTGTGGAACGTCTGAACACATAAACTCATGATCTTGGAGCCTTGCATGGCTCAAAAGAAAAAAAAAACTTACTTTTAGCATTCTACTTTCACCAAGTCGAACTAAACACATGCATGGTTGATCCACAACTATCAAGATGCTAACTTTATGGACTAGAGACCTCAGAAACATCAAGATAAGCAACTCCTAGCATATGGAGTGGATGAAACCCACTAGGTCTCATCATAGGGCTCAAAAAGGGACCAAAATTTCATAAAGAGTAGATCTAAACATACAAGTAGCAAGTTCCAAGCCTTAGACCTCAATGAAGCTGGAAATGATGTGTGAAATGTGGACCTAGAAGTTCTCCTTTGATCAAGGCTCCTTCTTCCAAGCTCTTCTTCCTCAAATCTCACCAATACACACTACAAACAGACACAATAGGGTCAAATCTCTTCAAGAGGGGCTATGGCTTTGAAATGGTGCTCAAAGGGCAATGGAGGTTGAGGAATGAGAGTATCATGGGGCAATGTGCTATTTAAATAGGGTCCAAACCCTAAAATTTAGGGTTTTCCCCTGAGTGCATACGCCCACCGTACTCCAAATTTTCCAAAAATGGCTAAATTGCTCCCTTGGGACCAAATATGCAAAACATTAACACACCAATGGTTAAAAATGAAAAGTACCCTAAAACGGGTGTTCCGATAAACCAATTTTTTTGGATACTCAAAAAAATCAAAAGCTTAGCGAGTTCCGAATCGTCGAACTCTTGTTCTTGAAGAAAGCTTTGAGGTCACCTTTGATGACAACTATGTTCGAAATTCTAGCCCAATCCATGTCACAACCCACATCATGGAGTCTGATGCTCCATCGCCAGGATGTCCGAATCCTCAAATAATTCTTTAAATCGATTTTGAAACCCTGTTCGTGCCGTCTGAAACAGCTCTTGAATCGGAATCTCGATCAAGCTAATCATCATCAACTGTAGCTCTAATGTGACAAAATGTTTCAGGTCTGAAACATACATTTCCTCCATTTGATTCTGAACCGATTCAATCTTCTCAACTTGAGGGGGAGAATAATGATTTTCCCTCTCTTGAATTAAATATTTAAGGATTCCAAGATGCAGCGGATCACTTTGCTTAATTTGATGCCGTTCTAGAAAACAACAATGGCAATAACAACTTCTTTGACTTTCCAGAAGAAAATGACGTTGATATCTCCGGTTCAGAAATTCAGGGGAAGCAAAACAACCCCAATGTTGATGTCAGATCATCCACTGTAGAAGAGCTTCCAAGACTACACATCTGGACCGAGGGTCATCCTCCAAACCAAGTTATTGGAAATCTAAACTCCCGTACTCAAACTCGTTCTGCCACTAACCTCCAAAATGATTATCATTTCTCGGAATTTATCTTAATGGTTGAACCAAAATCCATCAAGGAAGCACTTGAACATGCTTTGGGGATTATAGTCATGCAAGAAGAATTGGCAGAATTTGACCGAAATGATGTGTGGACTCTCGTTCCTACTCCTCAGGATCACCCCATTGTAGGTACAAGATCGGTGTTCTGAAACAAGTTAGAAGAGACTGTAGTTATCATTCGAAACAAAGCAAGATTGGTGGCCAAAGGATTCACAAAGATTGAAGGACTTGAATATGATGAGACCTTTACTCCTATTTCCCGTCTTGAAGCCATAAGAACCTTTCTTGCTTATGCAGCTCACAAAGGCTTTAAAGTTCACCAAAATGATGTCAAAAGTGCTTTTCTTAATGGTGAACTAGATACTGAATTGTATCTTCAACAGCCTCCCAAGTTTGTCAATCCTTCTTATTCAAATTATTGCTACAACCTCCGAAAATTTGTTTATGGCCTCAAGCAAGCTCCTCGCACGTGGTACGAGACTCTCATTGACTTTCTCAAGCGTTCTGGTTTTCAAAGAGGAATTCTCGATCCTACCCTGTTCCAAAGATAAAATGGAAAGCATCTTATGCTGGTTCGAATCTATGTGGACGATATTATTTTTGGATCCACCGATCCATCAATGGTTGCTGATTTTGCCAAGATAATGGTTAGTCGATTCCAAATGAGTATGAATTGTGAATTAAGTTTCTTCCTCGGTCTCCAAGTAAAACAAACCAAAAGAGGAATCTTTATTCATCAAGAAAAATACATTTCTAAGCTCCTCATGAAATACTCAATGGACACCTATGCCTCTACAAAGGTACCTATAGGTTTCAGACATAAGATATTTTCGGATCCATCGGGTGTTGGTGTTGATGAAAAGAACTATAGGGGAATGATTAGATCGCTACTTTACCTAACAGCAAGTCGTCTGGACATCATGTTTTCTACATGTTTATGTACCATATTTCAGGTCAATCCAAAGATGTCTCATCTTTTGGCGGTCAAGCAAATATTCCGATACCTCAAAGGTACTAAGAGTCTCGGAATTTGGTACCCAACAAATAAGAGTTTCATCCTTCAAGCATATTCCAATACGAACTATGGCAGTCTTCAATTGGACAGAAAAAGCACCTCTGGTGGCTATCAATTTTTGGGTGGAAGATTGGTTAGCTGGTCATCTAAGTAAGAAAATTGCACTATCAATAGCCAAAGCTGAATGCATTGTTGCTGCTAGTTGCACCTCTCAAGTTCTTTGGATGGAATCACAGCTCTTGGATTATGTTTACCGGTTCCAAAAAATTCCAAACTATTATGATTCTCAAAGTGCCATTATGATTTCACACAATCCAATTTAGCAGACCATGACGAAGCACATTGATATGTGGTACCATTTCATTAAAGATCATGTCTTAAAAGGATACATTGAACTTATTTTTGTTCTATCTGACGATGAAATTGATGATGTCTTTACAAAGGCATTAGACGAATCCAAATTCAATGGTTTTCTGAACAAAATGGGTATGATGTTGCCTGATCCTCAATTCTTTCAAGAGACTTGCACTCTCTGATATTATCATCAGGAAGTGAAACAATTCCAAAGTCAAAATTGTTTTTCGTCTCGAAATCGTTCCTCTCGAAATAAATAGGATTGTTTTACTTGTCTTTTTATCTAACTTCTTCTTCTAGTTTAAGTTGTACAGTTTACTCCATCTCTTGAAGTTCATGACCAATATAGATACATTGGTATTTTGTTTGATATCATCTCGACTATATCTCAAATAGTATGTTATGAGACTCATCTCAGAATTCAAGTCCGAAATGGTAATGTGTGTTCTCCTTTTACCTTTGTCCGAAATTTGTTCCTTCATGTCTTAGAATCTCAAAATCTGTTTAAATATGTCCTCTAAGATCTTCTCTCCTTTTACCTCTAATATTCAGTCAGAGTTTGTGCAATATCGAACTCTATATCGTGTACAAGTATTTTCATTCTCATCTCGGAAGTAACTTATAACAATCCATCTCGGAACTTTCATGCTCCGAGATCACTTTGGTAAATCATCTCGGAACTTCCTTGCGCCGAGATCACTTTCTTTAGAAGAAGGTCAAAAGGTTTTTTCATTGCTATTTCTGAAACGTTTTTCTTAATAACTAAGACAGTTATTTTTTAATGATGATTATCCTTTAATCCTTAAAAATCGCACCTTTTTCACACGTCCCAATAAAGTAAACATCCTTTCAATCAAATGACGGTTTCCATTTTGTACGTCTTGTCATACTATTATTTCCTCCTTGCAGGTCAATTCATACCAAATGTGGCAACACATTAAATGCGCTCCATATCTATATCCGGGTTTCATCATTACACCTTTTTAACCTGAACCACTTTCATTCAACCTTTAAAAGGCTCACCAAAACCCATTTGATACTTTTTGCACTCATCACTTTCTCTTTGCAAATTTTTCTTCAAGCTTTCAAAACGTGCAACAATGGGTTCTTCTCAAACAACCTCCAAAATCACCAAAACTGCTCCCAAAGAAGAAATCTTCCAAGGGTTCTGCCTCGTCGTCTTCGACTGAACCATTCCTTCGAGACACCAATCAACTGTTCTCCTAGGATCCCATGGACTATGATGAGTCCATCATGGTTATGATTGAGTTCATATTGTGTCATCCCATCTTTATTGCTCTCACAAAAATTCCCTATCCACCCGTTCCACTTCGTCTCCTTTACACCGCCTTCAACAGAATCAAGATCGAAGATGGAGACCTAGAGATTAGGATTACAGGAGATTGAATTGTACCAGTCTCCAAGAAAAAATTCTTTAGGGCTATTGGGATTCTAGAAAACCCTAAGGGTTTTACAGTTCAAGAACCATCGTCTGAATAGTTTCAGACGTTTCTAAACCACATTGGGTATGCTGAAGAGTTCAAAGCGAAAAGGTTCAAGAAATCTACAGTTCCTAGACTATGGACAGTTCACATGCACCTCATCGTTCGAGGTCTCTTTGGGAAACATGGAGGAAGGGACACTATGAGAAAAGATTGGCTCTATATCGTCTAGAGTATCTACTCCGGAAAGACGAACATTGTCGACTTAACCGAAGTCTTGTGGCAAGACTTTTGGAAATTTGTTGTAGCAAGAAAGCCTACGGAAATATCGAGTCTGAGATTATGGGATCTTACAATTCAACAGCTCTATTGAGAGAGGCGTGAACCAATTCCAGTTGACACCATTCCAAAAGAGGTATTTCTGACCTTCAAAGCTATTAAGACTTATCGCCTTCCGAACTGGGCATCTTTCAGACCCATTCGTAGACTGCCTGAACACATGTTGGCCACTCTACAATCTTAGTCCCTTCATTTGAAATATCATTTAGAGACTTACATTATGTACCGCCCTACACAGTCTACCCCTATCTCTATTAAGCCCACCTCAGATGCGGCCAAGCCAGTCTCAACTGGCAGAAAGAAAAAGAAGGCTGCCAAAAGAAAGACCTCTCCCACTAAACCAAAATCCAAAAAGAAATCCAAATTCAATACTTCATCTTAAAAGGAAACTATCAAAGACATTCTAACTGACTATGTTCATCCTCTCACCCTATCTGCCCACTCTTCTGATGTACCTTCGGAGTTTCAAAATCACATATACACACTTATGAGGAGTCTCCACATAATCCACCCTCAGCTTCCTAAAAAAGGTGATGTAGGTGTTAAACAAGGTTCCTTGCACCCTCTGGAACATACCTACGATTCATCTCGGATATTGCTCCTTCTTCTACACATGCACAATTCGAGAACCATGTCTCGGATCGTAAGCTTTCCGGAGCTGGGGTAGTCCCTCCAACCTTGGAAGCCTCAAATGGTCTGATACATGGCTCAGGTAGAGCACAACCAGGTACTGACGATCCTGATTGGCTAGACTTTGTTAGCAGGGCTCACACCAGGCATATGGAGATCACTCGATCTCAAGTGGAATCAACTCTCTTCTTTATGACAAATCAAGCAATCCAAAGCAATACTCCTTTTGTTACTCCATCATATGACGTCACTGATCAAGAGTTTTCATCAGGAGAGACCCATCAAGACAACATTTCGAAGTCCTCCCACCATGATGCATTACATCTAAATATTGATGAGGAACATTCATCAGAATTTATGTTCGATGATGATTCTATCTCTATTGTTGATCCTCCAGTCATCTCAACTTTTCACATTTCTCAGAAGCCATCTTCATCAAATCTTATTTATGTCTTCGGCCTTCCATCGTCTTCATTAGAGCCTGTTGATGAAGAAATCCAAGTTGATGACCACGATCAACACAATCTCGGAGGTAAAACAGAAGCCAGTCCTCCCAAGGATAATCAAAAAAAAAAATTTCCAACAATCCTAGCCCTTCCAAACCTCCAGTCAATCAAGAGAGTGATAAATCCAAGTATGAGGTTCCACCTCAGACACGGGATCATCAACTTAAAATTATGCTGATCCATTTGCCTTGTTGGATCTCTGAGACAATGTGTCTGCTACAGCCTCCAAGTTTGAATCTTTAGAAATTTCGGTTGCCCAACTTGACACAAAATTTGATGCAAAAGTGTTTGGTCTCGACACTAACCTGGATGTAATTCTCCTCTCCCTCTCGAAAGTCAAGAAACCAGTACCCTCAAATGAAGAAAGAGAACAACAGCTAGATCAACTCATCTCCTTCCGACTCAAGCACACCATTAAGGAGGTTGTGAAAAAGTACAACTCGAGTCTTGATCACTACCTCGACACCATCACTACCATGCCGAAATTTCACAATGACTTGATCAGTTCCACCAACGATTTGATCAAACAAACACATGTCAAGCATGAAAAGTAGATTCAAAGGATGGAGAAGGAGATCAAGAAGAAAAATGAGATGAATCTCATAATGCAACAAGCCCTCAACAAACTCCTCCGAGCCTGCTAGAATATAGTGGATGTTCCGAAAAATAAGTTCGATGAAATGCTTTCGATCCTTGCCACTTTATTCGACCACCTCAAAGCTCAGGCTCCGGTTGCTGAAGCCTATGATGCCCTCACCTTGCAGATGAACACCAACTTTTAGAAGGTGTTTGATCGACTCTCTTAATTTAATATCTTAGTTCTACTATCCTCGGTTGTTGGTGCGTCTGATGCAAGAGGGGGAGAAGGCCTAAGCAAAATAGATCAATCTATCTCTTGGAAGCCTACCTCGGAGTTCAAACTCCGAGATGAATCTGATGAAGACCCAATTCAAATTACTCCCACAGGCACTCCATTTGATGATGATGATCAAGATGTTGAGTACATCTCAAATTTTGTGTTAGGTATTCAAGCTCCAAAGAATTTTCCGGCGAAAGTTCTTTCCAAGGAAGAGCAAAGGATATGGTATCTCATGGCCATCATCCTTAGTTGATGTTCTACAAAGAAGTTGTGAAATGGCTAAAGCAAAGACAAAGCTTGCAATTGAAGCTTTCCGAGCTACTCAGTCGATGTTGCCTCCAATTCCCTCACCAAGAATAGCTCCAATCGAAGTAGTTTCTCCACTTCAGAAACCTAAAAATATTTTGGAAGAGCCTCTAACTCCTCCACCTCCAGATTTTACCATTAATGAGAACATGCAGCATGTGATTTCTGTTCTCAACAAACAAAAGGCAAAGGAAAAAAACCTATCTCAGAATTTCACAGCTACGAAAAGACCACCAAAAAGTTTGAAGGTTGTCCCAAGCTCAAATATATCAAGCTCTTGAAGAAAGCATTCGGATCCAAATCCTCAAGGATAACCCCAATCCAATGCTATGGCTTTCCCCACTCTACCATGAAGAAATAATCCATGACTTGGACATACTGCCATTCATGAATTATAATCTACCAACCTAGGACTCGGACTAGCTCGATATCCTCATCTCTCTATATGGAAAGTTCTACATCAAATTTTCACATCTCCATCCAGAAGACGATCCTCAAATGATCATCAGAACCAAAATAGAACGATTGAATACTTTCTACTCGAAGTCCCCAAAAAGAAGTGGTCTCGGAAGAGAATCACCAAGATATCAGGGTTCGGAAGGAAGGTTTTAACAAACTTTGACTTAGACTGGTTGTTGCATCACTACTACGTCTATCAGAAAAAGTCAAGACAACTCACCATCACGGACGCTGACTTCCCCTCCATTAATCATAATGACATCCTGATTATTACAGCTTATTTATGAACTCATCAAGACAATCATATAAGCATTGCTGCCTACAGTGTTGCAATGAACTTTCTCAAGGATTATGTCGTAGAGTTTTGCAGATGTGACTTTGAATTGGCTCACTGGTTTGGAACTAAAAGTTCTTGGCAAAGATAGACTACAAACTTCCTGGAGTTGAAATCATGGCAGAAGGGCCAATTGATAAAGCGGTGTTGGGATACGTTTACTTGCAAAAGAAGAAAAATAAATAGGACTTTTTACGAGTCCTAGAGAAGCATCCCATACCCTCCAAAGTTCTTCAAAAGTTTATCTCTAATGCAGAAAAGTCATAAGCTCCAGAGCATGTAAAGACAAAGTTCATCAATCAACTTCAATGGTATCTTGAAGCCAACTAGGCTGACCATATTGCTAAATTCACTTAGGGGGGATTGTTGAAACATGAAAAGTGAACCTCTAGCAATCACAAGTAAAAAGATCTGAAATCAGCAGTTTCCGAGATTGATGAAGTCCGAAATAAAGATGGAGTCCGAGATGGAGATCGGTCCGAGATCCGATTTTCTATTTGAACATTTATTGCTTCTTGTCTTATTCATGATGTAACGTTTCATAGGACTTATCTTTTTGTATCCTTTACATAATCAGTTGTTAATAGCTGATTATTAACCTGTCCAAGGAATATTTTCTAGTTTGTATGATTTACTTCCTTTGTCTATTTAAGGAGTGTTTTGAATGACAAGAAAATATATGCATTTTACCCAGAAGATATCAAGAATTTCTCTTTAACTAACTTTCACGTTTCTCTCAAGTCAATATCTTACACAACATTCTTCTTGTTCATTTAATGTCTTTGCATTGATTATAATCATAGTTTACTTCATTTAATATTGTGTATTTTATTGAATATTTCATTCATGTCTTGACTGGTATTACCAGACTCGACCAGAACCTCTAATTAAGAGCAAGCATTGATCTTAAAGATTAACTCAAGGTCTGATTTTTCAAACCTTGTCCTTGCAAATTGAATCTAGTACTCACAATATTTGAAGAAAATCAATTTTAATCCATACCTGCATCAAAGGATATGGAGCCTAATTCCAGTGGAATTACCAAGGAAGCTGTATAAGATTCAATTGAAGCACTTAAGCTTAGAAGAAGCAACATACAAAGAAAAACTAAATCATTTGGTAATGATTTTCAACTTTTGGAAATCTCAAACATATGGTGATGCATTGAAATCTCAAGATATTACTTTTGGAAAGAAGCAATAAATTATGAGATGGATTCTATTATGATAAATAATACTTTTGTATTGTATGACCTTCCTCCTGGATGCAATACTTTGTGTTGTAAGTAGATAATCAAAAGGAATATGAAAGTTGATGGATCAATTGACAAGTTTAAAGCTTGCTTGGTTATTCAAGGCTTAGACAAAAATTAGCATTGACTACTTTGATACATATGCTCCATTTACTCTTATATCTACCATTAGATTGTTGATTGCCTTAGCATCAATTCATAATTTGGTTATTCACCAAATGGATGTTAAAATATCATTCCTAAATGGTGATTTGGAGGAAGAGGTATATATGAAATAACCTGAGTGATTTATTATGCTTGGAAATGAGCATAAGGTGTACAAGTTGGTTAAATCGTTTTGTAGGCTGAAACAATCCCCTAAATAGTGGCATCAAAAGTTTTATGATGTTGCATTTGATGGGTTATGAGCACTACATCAATCCTATGGTGTACATGAAAACCCTAAATCTTCGGATCTAGTTTGTTAATGAACACGCAATAATCATCCAAAGCTCATAAACCCTAGATCTAGCATATAATAATCGATATTATCATAATAAAAGGGAATATATATTACCTCATTGTTATGTAGTAATAACAATCTCAATTCCTCTTGATCTTGACCTTTGAAAGCTTAGTGCCTCAAATATTGCACCTCTAATGGAATCACAAACACCATGAGCAACAAGATGACTTAGGAGAATGAGGAGGAGCACCAAAAACGTCTAAGAGTCCTTGGGGGTTACTTCCACACGTTTTTGGGGCCTTAGGGGTGCCTTATATAGTTAGGCTATTAGAGATATCAAACAAGGAAACCTTAATTTGACTGCTTAGACCCTAAGCAGCCCATGGACTCCCTCCTTAGAGGCCTTGTATGAATTCTAATGGGTTTCCCCATAGATTTCGTCCACTCCAACTTCTATGGAGTCCATTAGCTCATTTATGCAACTATCTTATAATTACAATATCAGCCCCCTTTATTTAATTAATCTCTTTTAGCCACAAAATTAATTCTTATTCATTCTTGACTAAAATTAATTAAACAATATGATTTCTCTTTTATATATTATTCATATAATATATTAATAAATCATAATTAATCTTCTTTCTCCTTAATTCATCCTATCAGTTGCTATAGTGAAGGCAACCCAAAAGGACCATGCTCACAATTAGGTCAAGTACACACCAAAATAGTTATGGGCTTACACACCTAATCCAAAGTCTCCCATTTGGATAAGTCTAATAACTATATTGCGTATGACTTCGGAACATGATCAGAAGCGTGTCCTTTAGATAAGAGATCATATATTCCTCCATTCTAGATATCGTATGAACTGAGACATGAATTTTAATCATAATCTATGCTCACGTGTCGTTTCCCGATTTCCAATTTATGACGACTGACAACAGACTACAATTAAGCACATCAACTTAGTCCCGGCTTGGCCAAGCGCTTAGGGTGTCATCACTAAATCAACGAGTGGCCCACAAATATCACTATTATCCCACTTTGGGTAAATAGAACGGATAAACTTTGACTCAATGCTCACTTGTACCTACTCATCAAATCACACACAACAATATATTTTATAACACCAAGTTACTGGTGCGTTTATATATTATCAATGTCCAACCAACTTGCAGAATACAACTCACATGTCTCGGTTTCAAGAATATAAGATATTATCGCCTCACCAATCACTCGTGATAATATCCATGAAGCGATCCAAGTGAGCGTGGGTTTAATCCAATGCTCAAATCATATTCATAAGCTCTCATAAACGTTGCAGCAAACCATTGCTATGTCTAATACACTTTAGACAATCTACAAACCACTTCATGACAGTCTTCTTTCATACCTACTTTTAAAACATGAGCGACTGTAGATGGTTTGATAAATCTTATTATTCGGGAAGTCAAAACATGCAAAGTGAAACACAATAATAATCGAATCCAATATGGCCCCAAACTTTTGAGTATAAATAAAACTCCTTTTATTTAGTCACCATATTAATTACACATTATTCATTGTATAATGTTTCGGATAATCAACTTATTACTTGAATTATAACAGCAGTTATCCCATGCACCAAGCATACACACTCTGTTTACCTATGGCCCATACTTTATGAAATAGATCAATTGAAAACATTTCCAATGATGCTTGTTCCACAATTCCTAATCCTTATTGTTATTGTAAGAACACAAAATTCTCGTCGCTATTAGAATATGTCAGATTCTAACATTTTATGCAGCGATCCTTTTGTAATCTTATTGCACAAAAGTTACCAAGACTTTGCCAGTGAAATTACAAAGTTCTCTATTAGGAATTGTTCCAAGACAATTCCATAGATGTGAAGTCTTACATTCAAAGTACATTCTTTTGAACATCCTTTTTGCATGAAAGTTTCTAATCTAGACATAAATTCTTAACGTACAACTCCCAGTGTGGAAACATTTCCATATTTTCCATATGACAACTCATTATTAATAGAATCATATCTAATCATAATAATGTCATTATGGTCCATTAATTACTACACTTCCAACGGCTCACAATCGACCAATCCTTAACGAACCTTAGATTGTCATTGACAGTTGTTCAATTATTTTAGTCAATCTGGTTCTAGTCTCCTTTCCCTCTTAACGCCCTAGGCATTTGGAAAATTTTAGAACTGTCGAATATTACAACATATGCAATCGATCCTATACCCGAAGCGTATGGGACACGATTCATAATGAAAAAACATGATAGTTTACCAGTTTCTTGCTATGATATTGCCATATATAGAATCCTTTTAAGTTGAATCTTTTCAACATAACATCCATATATGTCCTTTGACTAAATTTGATTAAAATTTCTCCATCCAAGTTTTTAGATTTCGAAACGAAGTATAATCTTCTCTCCCATAATTATAGCAAAAAAAAATTTCAACCCATGGAACTATGCAAAGTGAAACTTTTGTTTTCTATAATTAATATTGCTACATGCAATGCTTAAAATAATAATCATGCTCCCACTAACATGATAATCATATCCATACCAGCATAACATTTATGCTCCCACTAGCTATGACACGTATCCAGAAAACATTTGGACTTCTAGAAAGCAATACTTATTGACTTCCAAATTTCATACTTCTAATACGATATGCTTCGATAAGCCTTTATCTAAGCTTCTCAACCTCATACACCTTTCCATAGATAGCTTATATGTGTGTCTAAACAATTTCAACACTTATAACAATAAGTCTTAAATGTTTAAATTAATTTCCAAATCTCACAATTCGAACTATGAAGAGGGATGCCGTAATCATAATCGAATTTAAGAATGCAATTTACACAATAGCAAACTCCATAAAATCTTCCTAGTGAAAGCGTTTCCTCACAATCATTTTCATGAAGGAGAGAAACCTTATGACACTTAGATTTAATGGTATATGTATTCCTATCCATGTGAATTTGTCATAACCATAATCATAAGATAATGTTTATGACAAATCCAAAGGATAGAACTTATTCATTCTTGTTTTCTTTCCATCAAGGTTCCCACCATTGCTTCCAAGTTATTTAGCAGCTCACCCCTACCTATCAATGTACTTTCCATTTATCATGGTGCCTTGCCCCTATGCAAGCCGTTGAGAACACATAAAACTCACATGCATAGTTGACCAAACTGGAATGGCACAGAAACAAGAATATGTCAACACAATAGGTTACAAACCTCAAGTCGTGTGCTAGTGTTTAACTAGGTTTATTCTTGATTTGTTCTTGAAACCTTTTCAAGATCATATAGACTCCCACTAACCTCTTGACATATAAGATTCTCTTGTCAAGAAACATTTCTTAACAAACAAATATTTAGAAGTTAGTGCAGATTATTATCAAGACAAACCACTACACACAATTGGTCTTAGTTGGTCTTTGTCTTCTCCAAGACATCACAAGTTACCAATTTCAAACGTGGAAGAGTAAGAAAAACAATTTTTACTCTACATTTGATGAGTGTGTTAAAACTTCTTAAGATGTGTCACTCAAGTCAAAATCTTGGAGTATGGCTCTCAGACTTTATTTTGGAACGAAGTATGACTCATCCTTTTTTGATTTAACCATTTCAACAATTTCTGATTCCTCTTCTTAGCGATACTAGTGCACTAAGGAGTCTTTGGAGGATCAATTGTGATATGGTTTCATAATAAACAAGACGATCATAAAACATGATACTAAAGTACGCTCCCATCTTTTCAGACTGGAGAAACTTTTATCTTTCTTCCTATTTGATTCTTCTTATTCGTTCTGTCATTCATTGAAACTTTTCAATGATTCATAATTATACTTAATCTTGTAAGCATAACCATATTTACTAGACTTTTAGTAAATAATGACGAATAATCTTATTGTTCTTTGTGTTGGACTTGACTAGTGCACAACATTGTGTACCAGTTCTCCTAGTCCTTCACTTGACTCTTTGTCAAGCAATAAGTCTTAATTTTCCAAATATGAAGGTTCTCATTCATCATACAATACAAGTTTTATGATTCCAAGTTTCTGTCCAATTGAAACTCGGGCAACAAGATTCTTTCCTTATTTGGTAAATTCTCGACATTACCACAAATAACATAACTAAGAATCACATCCATTTCAACATTGCTAAAATAGAAATAAACATCAATTTTCATACATGCCATTGCAAAGAAATATAAATAAGACAAAAAACCAAAATTTATTTTATTAATAAAAGGTGCGGAAAAATTTGTCCTTACAATGCAATTCAAATGAAAACTATGCTATTACATATTCCTAAGCAATCTATCATAACTCTAAGCAGCAGTTCAAAAATCCGATCATCAAATCATGCGATCGAAATCCATATCTTCATGATCAGACTCAGCACGCTTCTTCCTTTAAGCTTCCTTTCTTTTCTTCAATCCTACAAAACACCAAATATAATCTTATCACGTCATCTATTTAGAATCTCCAAATAAGAACTTAATAGAGTCAGATAGTGGATTTTACCTGAAGTAGAGTCATACATCTTGACTCTCCCATATCTTAAATCTCTCAGGTAGTCAGGGCAGCTTCATAACCATTGCCCCTTCTTTTGGCAGTAGAAACATATGGATTCTTCAGGAATGGTACACGAGACTATATCAGACTCAGCCTTTCTCTTGCGTAGAGAGAACTTTTCTGGACTTTCAAGGTTTCCATTGCCCATAGAAGCTTGGGATATTGATTTACCAAACAAATTTGTTCGACTAGTGCGCCAAATCATTTCTGATTCAGCAGCAATAAGCAAATAAGTCAAATCAATGAGGGTCACGTCGTGTTCCATCATATAGTACTCTCTAACGAACTTACCATATGAATCGGGAAGTGTGTGAAGAACCAAGTCAACACCCAACTTCTCCGAGACATCGACCCCCAACATTCCCAATCTATCAATATGCAACTTCATATCCAAGACTGAGCGCATACCGACTTTCCATCTTCGTGTCTTTTTGCCAATAGGGCTTGAGTGACCTTGAACTTTTCAAGTCTTCGAACATGTGGGTCATGAAGAATTATTGGAGGAGGTGAAGGAAGTGAAGAGTGATTTCCATTTCTGCAATCCAATCGTGGAACACCATCTTCATGTGGAAAACTTTTTCCAATGGATTTAGGAAGACCATAGTTGATAGAATTTGACATCTACAAATCGGGAGAAAATTCAAGCTAGTTGATCGGAATCCTTGATATAACACCCAAATGAAATATCAAGGCTAGGACCCAACACAATATCCTACAATATGGAAGAAGGTTGTCGTAATCCAAAATGCATAACATTTGAAGGTAGGTAAATGACGATTTACCAATTTCCACAATGAAAAACGAAAATTGACAATTAAGTTTTAAATGAACTGAAACTCCTAGATCTTTTGAGATTCATTGAACTTTTCAATGGCATGTTTAAATCTCGAGTGTGTCCTTTGTTTGTGACTGGGATGTTGAGGATCACAAACAAGTTGTGGATAACCATGCATATATACATGGTGCCCCCAATGTTACAGTCACCTAATCGACGTACCGGTTAACCACACATGCTCCATCGATCTATGACAAACATCGAGTCAACTTGTATCAGCTTTGCATAGAGGCCAATTAGTGTGTCGGTTAACCACACGTGCTCCACTAACATCTTAGCAAGGGTACAAAGTGTAATTTCATGGAATAACACCAACTCCACATTTTTCCTAAAGTTACTAAGATTTAGGAATTTATAAAAGTGTTTAGTTACATTGTATTCATTATACTTATAATGGAAGGTTGTGTCCTATCCTACCCGTCCGGCAAACGACCATCCACTAGTCAAGAGTGCGGTGGGTAAGAGTGGATACCCAATGACGATCATTTTACAGGCCACTTCCTTAAACACCCCTTATAGACCAGCTTCGTGAATGAGGCATACTAACGGTAAGACTGACTCTTTACTCATACATATATAATATTAGAGTTTTAATTTTATATAGTATAAGGATGTATTTTACACTTTTAAAATACTAGGTGGTTTAATTTAATAAATTATAACTTTTAATTTAATTAAATATAAACCATATCATTATGGATTTATTAACTCTCTTTTAATTATACATTTAATTAACTTAATAAAACCATAAGGGTGAAATTTGAACTTTTCAAAAAACTAGGGTTTTAGAATTTAACATTTAGAAATTAGAACTTTTAATCAAAAATTTAAATTCCAAAACTTGAGGACAACTTCTGAAACTTTTCCAAAATATTAGGGTTTAGAATTTAAATATTTCAACATTAAACCTTTTAATCAAAAATTTAAATTCGAAAACTTGAGGGCAAGTTTTGAAACTTTTCAAAACCATAAAGATCAAATTACAAATACCATTAATTAATCAATTAATTAGTGATTATCCAAATTTAACCTAATTCTATCTTAAGGCAAGATAATGCACATCAAATAATACAAATAATTAAAGTTTATTATATAAGACAATAAATATCTTATTAAATGACAATTATCTTCTATTTGGGTTAGGATAATCAATACCAAACATAAAAAAATCGAATTTTAAGTGTTAAAAACGTTATTGGTAACTTTCCCAAGCCAAATCAGCAAAAAAATCCCGAAGTTTCCTCTGTCTGACCCTTGGACTCGCCGAGTCAGCCTGACTCGCCAAGTTCATCAACTAACTCACTGAGTCATTCAGGCAGTGGACCAAAAACTTCGACTTTCAGGCAATGAATGATTAAACAAGCATCAAAAATATCAAATAAACAGTCTAGGCTTTGATACCACCGATGGGTTATGAGCACTGCATCAATCCTATGGTGTACATGCAAACCCTAAAGCTTTGGATCTAGTTTGTCTAATGAACATGCAATAATCATCCAAAGCTCATAAACCTTAGATCTAGCATATAATAGTCGATATTATCATAATAAAAGGGTTTAGATATTAATTTGATTGTTATGTAGTAATAACAATCTCAATTCCTCTTGATCTTGACCTTTGAAAGCTTAGTGGCTCAAATGTTGCACCTCTAATGGAATCACAAACACCATAAGCAACAAGATGACTTAGGAGAACGAGGAAGAGCACCAAAAACGTCTAAGAATCCTTGGGGATTACTTCTACATGTTTTTGGGGCCTTAGGGGTTCCTTATATAGTTAGGCTATTAGGGTTATCAAACAAGGAAACTCTAATCTGACTGCTTAGGCCCTAAGCAGCCCATGGACTCCCTCTTTAGAGGCCTTGGACGAATTCTAATGGGTTTCTCCATAAATTTCGTCCACTCTAACTTCTATGGAGTCTGTTAGCCCATTTATGCAACTATCTTATAATTATAATATCAGTCCCCTTTATTTAATTAATCTCTTTTAGCCACATAATTAATTCTTATTAACTCTTGACTAATATTAATTAAACAATATGATTTCTATTCTAATATATTATTCATATAATATATTAATAAATCATAATTAATCTTCTTTCTCCTTAATTCATCCTATCAGTTGCTATGGTGAGGGAAACCCAAAAGGACCATGCTCACAATCGGGTCAAGTACATACCAAAATAGTTATGGGCGTAGACACCTAATCCAACAGTCTTGTCACATGGTTTCAAGTTGAATCAATCAAACAAGTGTGTATATAGTAATTTTTATGAGTCTGGTAAAGGAGTGATCATATCCTTATAGGTAGATGATATGTTGATCTTTGGTAATGATCAAAGGCAAGTTGACATGACTAAAGAGTTTTTATCATCTCGATTCTCCATGAAAGATATGGGGGAGGCATACGTGATTATTGGAATAAGAATCAAGCGTGAAGATTAAGGAATCTCAATTTCACAGTCTTATTACATTGGAAAGTACTTAATAAGTTCAACTGTTCAGATTGTTCTCCTATGAGTACTCCTTGTGATCCAAGTTTGAAACTTATGCCAAATACTAGTGAGCCATTTACACAACTTGAGTATTCAAAGGTTATTGGGTGTTTAACGTAGGTTATGACCACCACAAGGCCTGATATTGCATTTGTTATTGGAAAGCTAAGTACGTTTACTAGGAATCCAAGTACTCATCATTGACAAGAATTAAGGAGGGTGCTGAAGTATGTTAAGAAGACCATGGACTTTGGTTTGAATTATGTAGGGTTTCCTTTAGTCCTTGAAGGATATTCAAATGCTATTTGGATTACAAATATTGAGGATCACTCTTCTATAAGTGGTTGAGTGTTTCTTCTTGGTGGAGGTGTCATTTCATGAGCTTCTAAGAAACAAATATGTGTCACAAATTCAACTATGTAATCTGAATTTGTAGCCCTAGCAGCTACTGGAAAAGAAGCAGAATGGTTAAGGAATTTAATCTTTGAAATCCCTTGTGGCCAAAGCCTATATCACTTATCTTAACAGAATGTGATAGTGTTGCCACATTGACAAAAGCATACAATCAAGTTTATACTGGAAAGCCATGACATTTGTGTATTAGGCACAGTATGGTACTTAAGCTCATTACTCGTAGTATCATTTTTATAGAGTTTGTTCGATCTCAACAAAATTTAGTTTATCATTTAACGAAGGGGTTGGCTATATAGTCGGTAAGGAAGTTTGTTATAGGGATGGGTTTAAGGCCCACTTAATATCTATATGGGTGAGATACCCAATACCATTTTAATATAATGTTAGAAGTTCAATTCAATGTGGAAAGATTAGTTATGAAGATTGAAGCACATATTGGTCACTACATCCCATGGTATGTGCTTATAACATCTAGAGTTAAAGTAGGTTATTTAAGTTCTTAATAGTTCTTTTGAAAAAATGCATTAATAGACGCATAATATTGAAGGACTAACTATATGAGTGTGTGTCGCCGCTTCTGAAAGTTTGGGCTAGGATTTTATGAACTCATGAATGTATAAGGACACATAATTATAATAGTGTCAAGTATGAAACATTATATATTGTGTTTAACTTATGTGTATAGGACCTTCAGTTACTCAAATGGATTGAAGGATTCAATCCTTAGGACACCCTGATTCTTGAGTATTTAACATGTATATTATACTAATGTGAAAATTTAATCTCCAATATATTTTCATTAATACATGAGTTTGGTTTTGTGTTTGCTTTTCGTTAATTACAGATTACACTAAAATGGGAAGGAATGCTATGTACCACAATCGACAAATACTTAGAAATAAATTTTGTCTAAGCTCCCAGTTATCTCATCATTTAACCAAAAAAATTCCATTTTTATTAGTCTCCAAACTAAATGATCGAGCCTCGTCCTCGAGGATGGGGTCCAATTTAAAGGCGGCGAATGAGTGGATGGGGTCCAATTTAAAGGCCGATGAACGAGTTTAAACGAGTCTTGTCATGTACTTGACCGCCTTCGTTGCAATATCTATCGAAGATACCATGCAGTATGTAACGACGTCAAAATTTAAAAAAAAAATTATTTTTCAAACATAACATATCTCATATAATCATCTCAAAACTCAAGTGTATCAAATGTTATCATGGTAAAACATATCACAGAATCTCAAATACAAAATCTTCTGTCAGTGTGTACAAATCATGTCGGCGTCTTCCCGCAATCCTTGCTAGTACTTGAAACACATATCACATAACACGGTAGGCATAAATGCATAGTGAGTTCCCCAAAATACCACGTACATACAACTAACCACTCGAGGCTATAGCTCTACGAGACCTTCCGGTTAATGTATCTCAGGGGCCTTCCAATCCCACAATCTAAGTAGACCTTCCGGTCCTACTCTATCAACCTTCCGGCCCATACACTGCTGACCTTCCGGTCCATACACTGTTGACCTTCCGGTCCATATCATACTACTCATAACATATATAACACATAGAAACATATATCACATACTCGTCATAGCACGTAAGACCTTCCGGTTACACATAATTACCACTCTAGGTAAGGTATAGTGAGAAGACTCACCTCATATGATGTCTAGTAACTCCCGTGCTCGATATCCCCGAACTCGAAACAATCACTTAGCCCCCGCCTAATCACATAAAGTAATTATCTCAAATCAATAACGGCTTTCAAGGCTAGACTAATCCCTTCCTATGTTCTTTCGGAAGGCTAAAAGACCATTTTACCTCTCTAATGGTCCAAAAGTCCACATGTTGACCAAACCATACAAGTCAACAAAAGTCAATTGTAGGGAGGTACGCTGCGCGTACCAGCTCTGTACGTGAGGCGTACTTCGTGGTCATCCAGAATCGGGGAACTCGACCCCCTACACAACGCGTACTGGGATTACGCCCAGCGTAAGTCCCAGTTTCATATTTTAATGATTTTTGGTCTGAAAAGATTAAGACATAAGCTTATATCTCAGATCCAGGCACTCTACTGTCTCTTAAGCCATAAAGTCGAAACCTTTAAGCCTTTGCATGGCTATAAAGGTCACCAATCACTTCAAACACATATCCTCTTTCCCCATTAAGCCCTTAATCTTAACATCCAAGATTGGATTTTTATGGATTTATAACACAAGATACATTGAAATGGGGTAGATCAAGGTCCATGGAGTTCCTTTGCTCAAAATGTCTCCACCTTTGGGACTTAAACCCTAAAAATGATCCTATATGATGTTCATAACAAAAGAGTGGTAAAGTTTGAAGCTTTTTACCTTTCTAAGGAAGATCCCCACTCAGTTTAGCTCAGATCTAGAAGCTTGGACTCCAATCTTTCCTCTTTAAGGTGTTCTCTTCTTCTTCACAAGCACGCAATGACACTTTCAAGCTCAAATACACACACAAGTTTAGAATGAAGGTTTAGCTTTTTTAGGGTTTCACTCTCAGGAAATGGTGGCTGGGATGGAGGCCATAGCATTCATTTTATAGTGCTCATGTCTCATATAGGATTTTGAGTCTGGGTCCATTACGCCCAGCGTACCGTGTAGGATCCGCGTCAAAGGCACGTCCATGCGCGTACCCACTTGTCACCATTTTCTATTTTGGGCTAATTTTGACAACTTGGAAAAGAATAAGGATTAAAGAGATATACCTAAGTTTCAGGATGTTACATGGACAAACATTTTGCAATATTGTTTGTGATGGTTATTAGATCATTTGTCGCCTTTGCATGTATTTTAACATCCTGATATCCTTTAATACCATTGCATCTTTTCTTTAGTTACGATCATGGCTAAATGATAGCATCACAAGTTACTTATTTTCAATATTTCGTCTACTATTTAAATTTTATGTAATTAGGGAATGAGAATTTTTTGGTAAAAGCATCTCTATCTTTTTTTTTTTTTTTTTTGAGGTTGGCCACGAATAAATCAATACCATTGTGTATAAGGTCACATGCTTGTTAGAAGAAAGAAGATATTAAAAGCAAAAAAAAAAAAAATGAGAAAGAGCGATATATAAAGGACCAATGCTTAACGGCTTAAGAACCAAAATTGATATCGAAGATATAATAATCAACATATACTCGGAGCATGACTTCCTCAGCCGCCGGAAACTTTTCTGGTGTGATTGGAAATTCAAGATGGTCACTAGCCGGAATGACTGCTTTGGTCACCGGTGGTACACGTGGAATCGGCTACGCTGTGGTGGAGGAACTGGCGGCGTTAGGGGCAGAAGTGCACACCTGCTCACGTAACGAGTCTGAACTTAACCAACGCTTACAAGAATGGTCCGACAAGGGTTTTAAGGTCACTGGATCCGTCTGCGACTTATCTTCTCGTCCCCAACGGGAACAGTTTATCGAAAAAGTTTCCTCACTTTTTGGTGGCAAACTCAACATCCTTGTAAGCTCTTCCATTTCTTACCCTAAAAAGTACTCTTGTCTTCTTCTTCTTTCAGAATTTTACGAACTTGCACATTTGTCAGATTATTCACTTCCATCGAGCTTTTTTCCTTGTAGATAAACAATGTTGGGACGAATATCGTGAAACCCACTTTAGATTACACAGCAGAAGAGTATTCCTTTCTCATGTCTACCAATTTGGAATCTTGTTACCATATGTCGCAACTTGCTCACCCTCTTCTAAAGGCTTCTGGAGTTGGAAATATTGTATTCATTTCATCTGTTGCAGGGTTGGTTCACGCCTCCGTTGGGTCTATTTACAGTGCCACCAAAGGTATGGTTGTTTTGGCGCGAATCTGAGGAAAAAAAGGGTGAGATTTAATGTGTGTTTTACATCAGGTGCAATAAATCAGCTTACAAAGAATTTAGCATGTGAATGGGCAACAGACAAGATTCGGACAAATTGTGTAGCACCATGGTTCACTAAAACCTCCCTTGTTGAACAGGTAATATAGTGATAAGTATTATAATTAACTTCTTCATCTTCGGTTCTTTTTTTCTTTGGTGACTAATAATATCCCGTTGTTGCTTTGTTTAGTATATGCAGCTTGTTGGTCCTAAGGAGTTTGAGGATGCTGTGGCATCTAGAACTCCTCTGAAACGCCTTGCGGAAGCCAATGAAGTTTCCTCTCTCGTGGCCTTCCTTTGCCTGCCTGGTGCTTCTTACATCACTGGTCAAACCATAGCTATTGATGGGGGATTTTCGGTCAATGCTTTCGCATGAATGCAAATTGTTTGTCACGATTGAAATGTGTATTATCGTTTTTTATATATGATGTTCTCTATCAAGTAAAAGTTGAAATAGTATATCTGTGTTTCACTTTATAGTATGTTCTTGTTTAAGATCTTTATATATGTCATTGTTTTCATGATTTCATGTTTTTTCTTGTTCTCACAATCGTTATACAGGTATGCCCTTGTGTGTTATAATTCGGTTTCCTAGCTCGGTTTTAGAGGTTTAACGAGTTTGAATTTCGGCTTTTCAATTTCCCTTTTAAGCTTTGTGGTTATAGGGGGAAGTTGAAAATTTCTCAACTATGCAGCACTATCAATAATGCAATATATATTAAGCACTAGATTAAACAACTACTTACTTCACTAGGCTTTGCCTCTTATAAAAATGCTGTACTTAATATATATATATATATATATATATATATATATATATATATATATATATATATATATATATATATGTGTGTGTGTGTGTGTGTGTTTCTTAGAAAATAAAACATTTACTCCGATGTATCTAGTGTTTGTAAACTAGTAGAGCTGGTTTAAACCCTAAACAACTCTGTGTATCAGATTATTTAAATTTTTAGGGCACGCGCACTGACTTCAACTTGTTTTTAGCCTTATTTTATTACTTAAGTTAAAGCTCTGCTCGTGAAAGATCTAACAGACTTGGGTTTAGCTCGTATGCCTAAAAGAGGCCACTCTGGTATTCTTAAAGTGCGAGGTCGTTTGTTGTTTGTTAAGATTGTTTATTTCAATCCCCAATGAAAAGCATAATTGTAACTAAGGAGTATAACTAGTTAAACAGTATAAATGGGTTTATAAAATCAAGTAAACTGTATTACTTGTTTTTTAAGGGCAATATAATGACGAGACTACACAACTTTTGCCAAAACCCTTGATATGGAAAAGTCTAAAAGAGAGCAAATATATAAAAAGGCGTATGGTAGTGATTGTAAAACGGAAAGAAAGGAAACAGATACTATTTAGTATTTAGTTAAAGTTACATTTGACAAAAGTTAAAAAATGATCTATGGTTTTTATTTTTTCCTTCAAAAAATCCTTATGAAACTTTATTTTGCGCAAATGGTCTTTTTGTCTGAAACTTTGCATTCAAATTGTCCTTATCGTGGATGTATGTTTATAAGTGTCGTTAACATGCCCTATGTGCATTGCATACGAGGGAATGTTCGTTAGTTTTTCCATTTATAATTTTCACCTCCTCCATGTACTCTTATAAAAGGTCAAAAGCCATGACACCTTCTTCTTTTCTTCTTTATCGGAAACCCCTCAACACCACAGTCCTTTCGTCGCCACCACTATATCTTGGATGATGGTCACCAGCAAACCCATCCCAACCCGATCTTTTCGTTGTTCTGCTCTAACATCGATGTTTCATCGCATCGCATCATTCTCACCTGTGTGCCTCTAATGAAAATCATCACCCCACCTTACCAATAAAGCAGATAGGAAGGAGTTAGGTTTAGTCTCACACCAGCCATTTGAAACCCATAACACAAATCCAAAAAAGTTTGTCAACCCCTAAACGATTCATTTGTTTCCTTGCTTATGATGATTCGAAGCCCAAAATGCACTTGGAGATTTGTCATAATTGATTGTCTCAGAAAAAGATTATTCAGTCAAGGGTCGAGCATGATGTTCAATGAAATCGATTTTTGAAGTAATTAAACCCATCTGAAATCAAACCCATATAAACTACCACCTACTATGTGAATCTTTAACAGATTGCAACCCAGTTGAGGGGTGTTTTTTTAGCATATCTCTCGTTAGAAAAATGTCGTAGGTGGTGGTACATGATAGAATAGATCTCCATATGAGGGCACGATTTATGGGTTTAATTTCTAGATTGGAGGTGGTGTTTGTGTTGGTGTTCAATGGCAGTGATGGTGGCGATGGTATTATATATCGGAGGTGCGGTTGGGGTTGATGTCGGAAGTTGTGGTGGTGGTGTTTGATGAGGAGTGGTGGTGTTGTTGGCGTGTAACATCCAAAAATTTCAAGATAATTTGAACTTTTCAAAACATTTAAAACCCACAATTATTACAAACTAGTTTTCAAAATAGTCCGTATCAGAGTTTTTCCCAGAAACATAAATAAAACATGAGGAGCTGTACGATCATGCATTCGCCTTGCCGCGATCCCCCGATGTATCTAAAACAATAAACTAAAACTGTAAGCCCTAAAGCTTAATGAGTTCCCCCAAAATACCGATACACTGCACATAACACATGTCACACCCCCGAACCAGGCGGCGGAAACGTTCGGGGGCTGTCGTGACTCAATTGAATATCTTAACATTGAATATATATGAAACGTAACAACATTCGTCACCATGCATTAATATAGTACAACCAGTAGAGTTTACATGATGTACATTGTTTAAACATTACATTCCCAAAAATAAATTGTTCGATTCGTACATAAATAAACTGCAAGCCATCACTGAATATGATTTCCTTTGATTCACTAGTTCCCTGAGAATACAAGTATTTTGAAAACGTCAACATGTGAAATGTTGGTGAGTTCATAAGCGGTATTTGAAGAAAAACAATGTTTCGTATCGTTTGAAGACCACCAGAAAATCCGATATTTTCTGAAAAGAAATGCTTTTGAAAACGTTTGTGAAGATCCATAGGTATGCTTGTTTGTTTCTATACTTGTAAAAATTGTTCTTTGAAGTTATATGCATTTCAAATCTGTATGTATTGAAACCCCTAGGAAAACCCGATGTTTTCCTAATTCCTTGAATTCCATGAAGTCACATTGAAACCATTGCATAGCGTGTAGTGTCAGTCCCAGGCGACTTTGGATTATTTTTTAGCATGATTAATTGCTACAAACACGCATTACACAAACGACCAGTTTATAGCTATACTAACGATCCCGTAGGCGTCGTCCGTACTAATCACGTTATCCAACCGCCCTGACTATGTGTAGTCCCACATCCGAAGAGAAAGAGGCCACGAAGACCTCGATGACTCCATTAACCGGTTAGGGATAAAAAAATGTACCAGGGGTCCCAGACCCGCCTCGCATGAAATGTAGACTTTACTAGCAATACCAAAGGACCCTTGGGGACCAGTATTATACAAGCCATTGAAAGTCCTTTTACGTTGTGTTAGATCGGTAAAACCCAACACTTCGTAAGATAGAGGTCTTCGGGCCTTAAGATCAGGTCATTGGGCTAGCTAGGCCCAACAAACAAGATTTTACACTTTTGGGGCCCAAAGATGGTGCGTAGACGTCTGTGCACACTTGAATGTATATTGAATTCCCAAACGTTACTTGTATGAATCGTAGTGTCGTAGTGTCGTCGTGTTAGTAGTTTCAGATTTTATTTGTTCGAGACCGAACCAATTCGTTTAACAACGACTTCTGGTATTGTAGTGTATTGTATTTCGTCGATAGTCGCGGTGCAATTATTTGATCAAATTGCGTGTATTGAATTAGCCTTGAAAGTTTTCTATTTTCAACCCCTCATTGTTTGTAATATTTACTTTTTCAACCCTTTAATTAAATTCTTTCCGGTTTGGTCCTTAAATCAATTTTTCATGACATTTTAACACTAAAAATTATTGAAATTAATATTTTCCAGCATATTTTTCATAGAAAACAGTCTAAGTCCCTGAAAATGCAGTTTTCTCGGTTAAAACCCTTCTTTTTCGCAACTTTGACAATTTTGGCCCAAATTGAAAAATTTTTGCAACTTTGGTCCTTTTTAAATTTAAAAAGCATTTTAAACCTTTGGAAAGGACTTGGAACACTTATAGTCCACTTTTTTACAGAAAAACACAGTTTTGGCCCTCCGAAACAGAAAATCTCGCATAATGGGCCTCATTGGGCCGAAAATGTCATTTTTAGCCCATTAAACTTGAAGTTTATGTTTTTAATCCTCCAAAAGAGTATATTTCCAGAAATTGTTTTATTGAAACTGTTTTAACACACCTCATCCATCAGAATTCGTGATATGACAATTTGGGCCCTTAACTTTGTATTTTTCACATTTTAGGTCCAAAAATTGTGTTTTTAGCCCAAAGAGATTGTTACTAAGCCATTTAGCTATTTTTCTAGAAGCACTTTGTATGTAGAAATATATTTGATGCTAAAATCATTCAACATAAAGTATATCTCGGTTTTGAGGGGTTTTATGGCTAGATCCAACATTATAACACACAAAAGCACACATATAAGCATGGAAATCATACAAAGCATACAAAACACATATAGATCTACACTTTCACTTGTATTCCCCCCCCCCCCCCACAAAACTCATAAAAACAGAAAATAGGGGGTATGAAGCTCACCTTGGGTGTGGTTTCGGTTTTGAAGAGAAGATGGAAGAAAAATGAGGTGATTTTCGGCCCTAGCTCCCCTTGATGAAGATCTCGAGTTTATGGAGTTTTCTAGGAGTATGATCACCAAATAAACTTGTTTAGAATAAGTGATCTTATATGAGAGGGGAGTTTTGTAACTTAGACATGGAAAACTTACCAAAGGATGATGATGATCTTGTGAAATCTTCTTGAAACACAAGCAAATTTCGAGATCCTTGGGTGAGGAAGAAGAGAGAAGTCTTGAGTGATTTAGAGAGATTTTTGTGAGGTGTGTGTGTGTGTTACCCACGGCCGAAACAAGAAGAGAGAGGGAGAGAGAGAGAGTTGCATGGAGAAATAAGATTAGCATAGATATTTGAGGAGTATTAGCTTGGATAACCACCATGTAATAATGAGGTGGCATGCATTAAGTCAACTTCTCCATTTCCTCTTGGGCTTGGGCCTTGGGCCGAGAATGTGAAAGGAAAAAGGAAAAATTTGGGCCTTTTCCCCTAAGCCCAATATTAGAGTTAATTTGGGTATGTTTTAAGCCTAAAAGAATGTGGTAGGATTTTTATATTTTTATTGGACTAGTTTAGGTTATTCATGTATCAAGGCTTTTAATTCATTTCATTCTAGGCCCAACATGGCCCAAAATGTTGAAATAAATTAGTGTGGGTCCAATTAGAGCCCAATTAGGGTTCTAAGCCCATGATAGTCTAATTGGAAGCTTATTGGTCCATTTGGATCCAATAAGGAAGTCCTAGTCCAAAGTGGACTTAAACAAGGACTTCTAGGGTCTCCAATTGTTTGTTGACTATTTGTAGTACTTGTATGATGTATTTGATTGAAGTTTTGATGTCATAATAGTAGGTGTCAACCATGTTCTTGAGTTTTTGATTCACATTAGCTTGAATGTATAGAATACATGACACAAAATTTCCAGTTGTGACAACACATATACAAATAACATGATATACTGGGTCCACAGTTTTACAGACTCGGTTACCCCCTGGGCCCACAGAGTGAGTCTAGATTGCCTTATGGGCCTGCAACTCACATATGGATTGCCACCGAGCCCATAGTACGAGTCTCCCTCAGCTCGTATCTGGAATGCTCCCGGGTTTGCTGGTTACCGCATGGAGCAGTATCTCCTCAACCCATCTCACATAATATGTTGACATATACCATAACTAATGCACATACAAATAATCATACATAATCAAAGGTAGTTCTATAGATCTACCAGACTAGCATACCATTGGCATACATTACTAGCTCAAACTCAACATATCAATAACTACTAGAATATCAAATCCAATGGGTCGGCCGTGGTACCTTAGACCTGTTAGTATAGTGAGGATAACTCACCTCGCAAGTAGCTCGGAAGATAATGTCAAACTCTTCCAAATATAACTCCAACTCCAACACCTATATTCGCCAATGTCCTTTGCTATAATATCCAATTTACCAAAAATACCCTCAGAAGTTAACTGGTCAACCCTTGGTCAAAGTCAAAGTCAACTGCCAAGGTCAACATTCCATGTTAACCTCAACTCGTTGAGTACCCTCAGCTACTCGTCGAGTTCCTTGCATAACTTGCCAACTCGCCGAGTCACTCGTATGACACGTCGAGCCCAAGGAAATCTTCATCGGACTCGCTGAGTCATTCTACTGACTCGTTGGGTCTACGACAATCTTCATCGGACTCGTCGATTCGACCATGCCACTCACCGAGTCCCTTCGGTCCTTCATCCATACAGACGCTTTTTAAGCCATGCCAAGGCTCCATACTGCAAATCCAAGCTCCTAGGGCATGTTTATCATGTAAAGTTGCAAAGTTTACGTCCATGCAAGGTGCTAATGACTTAAAGCAAGCTAAAGAAGATGTTTTAGGAAAAAGAGCTTCACCCACATGCTAAAGACTAAGACTTTATGATGATAAGAGCCAAGATGAGCCTAGATTTGAAGTTGCAACTTTAGATCTTGGTTCATCACTCGAAATGCAACACCAAATGCCCCAAAATGGACCCAAAACTCAATTATAAAAGGGATCTAGCTAGAAGAAGCTCAAGGTGATGACTTGATACCTTCAAATGATGATAAACTGAGGTAGACTTCAGATCCCCAACTGTTCCTTGCTCAAAGCTTCTTGATCTTCAAGCCTTTCCTTACCAAGATCCACCTTTCAAGCTTAAGCACACAAGTATGGAGAGAAAATGGAGATTTAAGGTTTCTGGACTCACAGAGGCTATAAGGGACTAAGGGAGGCTAATGATTCCTTAAATAGGGTGCAAAACCCCAGAAATTAGGGTTTCACCCTCTAGCTCCAACTCGTCGAGTCACTCTTCCGACTCGGCGAGTTGGTCACTTAACACGTGGCCCCAAACCCGCTGCTACTCGACGAGTCAGGGCATCCAACTCGTCGAGTAGACCTTGAAACTTAAAAATTAAATCCATAATAATAATACCTGAGAATCGGGGCGTTACATGGCGAGAAGGAGAAAAAATGGATAATGGGACGGTGGTGGTGGCAGTAAGTGGTGGGTGATTGTAGCACTAGGTGGTAGGTGGTGATCTTTTTGAATGTTGAGAGATGGAGAGGGGGAGAGGTATATGAGAAACGGGTATTTTAGATATTTCATATTTTGTTTTCTATATAAAAAATAATAAAATAACAATGATGTGTATTTTTAATGCACTACTTTTTTATTTATAATTCCTAGTTTATTGCATCTAAACCGCACCATACAGGCAGTGAACCCGATCGAGTATAGTATAGTTTTGATAAGCAAGGGTGTCGAACACAAGGGGAACGATAGTGAATTAATTTAGAATGTTTGATTATAGGTTACATAAAACACACCAAAGCAGTAAAGAAATATTTATGGAATCACATCTCAAACAATTGATTAAACAATAAATCTCGATAAACTGACCGAAGACAAATCTCTTTAGGTACTTTGGTTTAGAAAAATTACATCTTAAAATCATAGATAATTGCACACAAAAATTTATTTATTCATGCTCACCGATTTCTAAAATGATTAAGTTCAAGTTCACTATTACTAATACTTTAGCAAACAAATCAATTCAAACAGTGCTCAGTTGATTAAACTAACAGGTTTTCTAGTGTTCAGTTCGTATCCATATCAAATTTGTTAATCAAATTTGTTAATTTAATTAACTCATGTGTGATTGGTCATCACACATGCTCACGCATTAACTTAATTATTTTCTAGTTAACCCTAGGTTCATGTTCACTAATACTAGCCATACATTCTTGTTTTCACAAAACTATATGATTCAAACAATTAAGAAGATATTCATATAAAAATTAAGAAGATATTCATACAAATCAATAAACTTGATTATTAACCTCATAATAATTATCATTAACACATAAAGATCTTCTAACAAGCTTACAAGATAAATTAAACATGAATAAAACAATCCATAAAGCAATTAATCCATAAATCAAGGTTTTATCTAATCATAAACACAAAGCAATGGGTTTTAACACCCAAATCAGAAAGTAATTGCATATAGAATCATAATGGAATGATAAACATGTTCACTTTAAAAAAATTATATGATTGCCAACATGAATCTGCTCTCCAATCCTTCAGATCGTTGCTCCATATCAGCTTAAAGGCCTTTCAGCCGCCTTCTAGACCCTCAGAACGGCTTCTTGGGGGATTATAATCGCATGAATCAATCTAGGTTGTAAGATCTCTCATTATGGCTAATTTTCTGCTCTATTTATAGGTTTCAGCGTCAACTCGACGAGTTCTTCATTAAAATCCAGTATTCCCAAAGTCAACGTCAAGAATCGTGAAGCTTTTGATCAACTCGTCGAGTTGGAGGACCTAACTCGACGAGTTCCTTTGGAATCAACATTTTTCTCAAAACACGAGAGTCGTCCGAAATTGTATCTAGTTTTCAGAACATTTTGAATCTTATCAATCAGAGTTACGAGTCATGAGATATGGGCAAAACACTGACAAGGGGTCAAGCTGTCCAACACCACCCTTTTTGCTTCTTTTTAGCTCCTTTCTCCTCCTTTTGCATTTCAACTCCCATTTTAACTGTAGTTTAATATTTCAAAGCATATTAAGTATATTTTAGTTCTAAATAGCATAAAAACATAGTATAAAATAATAAGAAAACGTCATAAATATATGCATAAAATAGACATAATCAAACTACCCCGCACCAGCCTTTTGTTTGACCCCAAGCAAAACTGATTTTATTATTATCATATCAAGACTGTAGCTACCAACATCACATAATACAATCCATTTTGAGTCTCTCCATTACTCCAAGACTGCAATGCATGTATTTGTGTCTAAATTTTTCCTAAAAACCTCCCCAATCCTAAATACTCACAATCTTCATAAACATTTGCCCACTTCTTTTGAACAACGCTCATTTTATGCATCCCTCCGAATCCATCCCTAGAAAAAATTCTTAACCTCAAGGTATTTTTGGTTAAACCCCCAAGCATACATATGGAAAAATAACCTATAAAAAAACAATAAATAACTTGAAAAATTTCTCCTTTGAATCTTTAATGATGATATTTCTTCGTCTTCATAGCTTTGTAGATTCTTCAAACTTGGCAACTCTTTTTTTTCAACTTTTTTTTCTTTTTCTCACAACTTTTTTTTTACTTTTTTTTCACTTTTTTCATAACTCACTTTTTTTCACTCAAAACTAAAAACCTTAGAAAACATATGCTTAAGTAAGGGGATTTAACTTCAACCTTTATTAGTTAAGGTATTAGTTTAAGTATAATGACCACATAAGCTCTCCTGGTTAGATTTCTAGTTTAGGCTGCAAAATGTATTATGTCATATAAAAACTAACAGATTACCTTTCATATCTCATGACTTTTCACTAGAAAATGGGAAGCCACAAATACACTATAACATGTGTAGGCTCAGGTAAACATTTAGGTTCTCATCGGATCATCCCATACAATATTAGCAAAATTTTAAATTATCACTAGATTTTTCTAAATTAAACTATTATTTTAAGTTTATAAATTTTTAAATTTTCCTAATCCAGAAATTTCTGATTTTCCAATTTAAATTCCTTTTTCGACCCCCATACCCCACACTTATTTGATGCAATGTCCTCATTACATGATAAAACAATTAAAGAACATAAATTAAAGAAAGAGAATTGGAACAAACTCTCCTGGGGTAGTAGTGGTGAGATCGAATGGAGCTCCTAAAAGTTATTTCATAAATTGTTGGCAGACTAGAAACTAGAGCAGTTGCTTCTGAATGTGAAGAAAAATAAAATCAAGATCATCGACTTCTAAAATGTGGTGCAAAAGATTGCAAACTAATGCAATGTATAGTGACCACGACGTGGGAAGTGTCGACCAGGTTGTTTTGTCGAGTGAGGAAAAATTTGTATCGCAAATAACTGCATGGCCACTACGTGGTAAGTGTCGACCACATCGTGGTATCTAGAATGGTAGCTTCTTTCTTGCGATGAAAAATTCCCTCACAACATAGGCAAGTGTCAACCTACTTCGCGTCGAAATAAAACTCCATGGCATGGGAACAGCCTTCCATGTCATAGGAATCAATGTATAGTTAGAAACACCACTCTTAGAAATAATAATCTCTAACGAAATTGACACGCACCCCACACTTATTAAAAGTCGTGTCTCCCGATCATCAACTTCAAATTCTCATACGGCTTTTTTTCACGTGACAAATCAGCATTAGACCTCAATTGTTGAAATTTCTGAAAGCCTCCGAAGAGCAAGAATTCAGCAAAGATTTGAAACATCAAGGGTATCAACATGGAAAACAAAACTTTAAACAAACTAAAAATTAAAATAAAATAACTAAAAAAAATAGAAAACCAAAATAACCAAAAAGGATATCACGATCACTCGTCTTCGTCGAAATCAAGGTACAATTAATGGTTAAATTCAGTGCATGCAAGAAGTGGTTTGTGAAAACAAAAACTTTCAGGACTTGTTATACTATTTCCTTTGTTTTCTTAGTTTGATTAACTAACAAGTAGAACAAGATTTGACCCAACTAGTCAAGAGTAGCAAGAGTTCGGTCTTCCACTTAACCATTACGATACGCCTCGCTATACTACGCCTCGTGGATTGAGTTTGACAAATCACCAAAGTAGTAGACTAAACAAGTCAGGAATTCCCTAATCGCTTGCAATCTCGAAACCCATGCAAAAAGTAAAACCAAGCAATGCGTATGATCACAAATTCCTGCACATAACAACAAAAACCTTCCCGACAAGTGACATGATATCAACGAAAATAAAATAAAAATAAAACGAAAAACGAAAAAATAATGAATAATCAAATAAACCAAATTAATTGAAAACCGTTCCCCAGCAGCGGTGCCAAAAACTTGATGTATATTTTTAATGCACTAGTTTTTTATTTATAATTCCTAGTTTATCGCATCTAAACCACAACTTATAGGCAGTGAACCTGACCGAGTAGTATAGCTTTGATAAGCCAGGGTGTCGAACATACGGGGAACGGTAGTGAATTAATTTACAATGTTTGATTATAGGCTAATTTTCAACTCTTGGGGCTTTATAATCGTAGGAATCAATCTAGGGTGTAAGATCTCTCATTATGGCTAATTTTCGACTCTATTTATAGGTTTCTACATCAACTCGACGAGTTTGGACACCAACTCGACGAGTTCTTCATTAAAATCTCGTATTCCCCAAGTCAACGTCAAGAATCGCGAAGCTTTTGATCAACCCGTCGAGTTGGAGGACCCAACTCGACGAGTTCGTATGGAATCAACATTTTTCTCAAAACACGAAAGTCGTCTGAAATTGTGTCTTGTTTTCATAACATCTTGAATCTCGTCAATCGGAGTTACGAGTCATGTGATATGGTCAAAACATTGACAAGGGGTCAAGTTGTCCAGCAACACCTTTTTTTCTTCTTTTTAGCTCCTTTCTCCTCATTTTGCATTCCAACTCTCATTTTAACTATAATTTAACATTTCAAAGCATATTAAGTATATTTTAGTTCTAAATAGCATAAAAACATCGTATAACATAATTAGAAAACATCATAAATATATGCATAAAATAGACGTTATCAAATAAAAACAAAGAGTATTTTTTTTCATTTCACACACTTAACTGAATCTATTAACATTGTCACAAAGACCATTTATTTATGTGCTATTTTTTGCAGAAAAGGACCATTAATGTGTTAAGTTTTATTGAAAGGAACTATTCATATAGAAAAATGTTTCACAAGGATTGTTTTAGGGACAAAACTAAAACTATAAGAAGCATTTGTGAAATTTTGTCTATATTTTTATACTTTTTCTTAGTAATTTAGTATATATAAAGCAAACTATAAATAATTTTAGTATATAATTTACAATCTTATCATGAATTTAACCGTGTTTATTTAGAAATGAGCTCCTTTAACAAAGGAGCTCAATATCATTTAATATGATCTTGAGTTGAACCTTAATTAGCAAGTCGAATTGGAGTAAATCACGACAAGCATAGCTCACTTATGCAAGTACATACATTCAGTGGCGGATTTAGTTCAAGTGGAGTGGGGTGCATGACCTCCACTTAAAAATGGGTCTTACCAGGAATATATATAAAAAAAATTAAAAAAATAAAAGCTTAATTTTAACCATTGGTCCCCATTGAAAAAATTGGTCATCCACTTACAACATCTCCCTTCTCTCTTCTGATTCCTCTCTCCCATTTTTTTCTTTTTAAATTTTGACCTATCATACCAATTAACAAGAACTAGAAGCAGCTGGAACAGCTTTTGGTAAGGATATCAGCTAATTGATCCTCAGATTTTACATAGGGAAGATCCACAATACCATCTTCAATTTTTCCCTTTATGAAATTTCGGTCAACCTCCACATGTTTTGTCCTGTCGTGTTGAATAGGATTTTCTGAAATTCTTATGCCAACCTTATTATCACAGAACATCCGAGTTGGTAGTCTTATAGGAAAACCAATTTCCTTCATTAGTTTTTTAAGCCATAGAATCTCTGTAACCCCTTTTGCAATTCCCCTGAATTCTGATTCTACACTTGACAATGAGACCACCTTTTGTTTTTTACTCCTCCAAGTGTCTAGATTGCCTCCTAACAAGGTATAAAATCTTGAGGTTTACCACCTCCCGTTTGGATTACTTGCCCAATCAACATCCGTAAAAACCACCAGATTTAGATGTTCATTTCTTTTTTATGTAATGCCCCTTCCAGGAGTACCCTTGAGATATTAGATTATTCTCATGACCGCTTCCATATGCTCCTTTTGCAGTTGATCCATAAATTGACTTACTACTCCAACCACGTAGGCAATGTTTGGTCTGGTATGAGCCAAGTAAACTAATTTCCCTGCCAATCTCTGATACCTTTCTTTATTTGTTGGCTTAGCCCCTTCATTAATCTTAAGATTATGTTTGACTATTATAGGGGTATCAACAGACTTGGAATCTACCATTCTAGTTTCAACAAGCAAATCGAGTATATATTTCTTTTGAGAAATAAAAGTTCTTTCTTTTGATCCAAGAACTTCAATTCCTAAGAAATATTTCAGCCCTCCAAATTCAATTCAAATTCTTTAAAAAGGTTTTCTCGAAGCTAAGTAATTTCTTTTTTATCACTTCCTGTAATCATCATGTCGTCGACATATATAATCAGATAAGTGACTATTCTCCTCTCTTTATGAAAAACAAAGTATGGCCAGCATTGCTTTGTTTATATCCATATTTTTTCATAGCCATTGTAAACTTCCCGAACCATGCATGTGGAGACTGTTTCAAACCATGCAAGGCTTTCTTAAGCCTGCAAACGTCGTTCTTATTGAATTCTTCTGAGAAACCGGGTGGATCCTCCATATACACCTCTTCCTTTAAATCTCCATGGAGAAACGCATTTTTCACATCAAATTGAAGAAGTGGCCAGTCTTTGTTTGCTTCTATCGACAATAACACCCTGATTGTATCAATTTTAGCAATAGGGAAAAAAGTTTCGGAGTAATCGATACCGTGGGTTTGAGTATATCTTTTCGCTACTAGTCTTGCTTTTATATCGTTCAATTGTTCCATCGACTTTGTATTTGATGGTAAAAACCCACCTGCACCCAATCGGTTTCTTACCTTCAGGTAACACAAATTTTTCCCATGTGTTGTTTTCCTTAAGAACTTTCATCTTTGTACTCATAGCCTCTCACCATTCAAGTGTCTCACTTGCTTCTTGAGCCGTTCTAAGAATATTTTCTGAAAGAAGAGTGACAAAGAAGGCTTTTACGGCTTCACCAACTCTTCCCCTATCTCCACCAATTGGATATTTAGATTCGTGTTTCTTGTGTTCCGGAGAGAATCGATTTGGTGGGACTCCTCTATTTTTTCTTGGAGGTAAAACATGAACCTCTGGTTCTTCTGGCTTTGTTTCTAGAACTAAATTATCATCATTAATAGTATGTAAAGTACTATCACAAGGAGATTCACTAACCTCTTATTCCTCTTGTTGGACATCTTCTGAGATCGATTCACTGGTCGTGTAAACTGGTTCGTCAGCCCCTCCTAAGTTGGTTGTGAGAGACTCGATGGCTTCATCTACCTGCTCTGTTAGAACAGCCTCAGAACAACGCAACCAATCTACAGATTCCCCGATTCTCTCCCCTGAATTCTAGGTTAGTTGTTGAAAAAGAATTCTAACTCTAAGAAGTCACAATCCATGGTGACATGGATGCGACGGGACACTGGATTATAACATTGATATCCCATCTGATGTTGACCATATCCTACAAAGACACATTTTTCTACACATGGACCCAAATTGTCTATATAAATTTTTGGAATGTGAATAAATATAGAGCACCCCAAAGATACATGGTGGCAAGGTTAAGACAGAAGGGATAGTAACTAGGCTTTCTAGTGTCTTTAAAGGAGTTTTATGTCCTAGAATTTGAGTAGGGAGACAATTAAGGAGATATACAGATGTGGCAATGGCTTCGGGCCTAAAAAACTAAGGAACTTGGGATTCAATCATCATAGCATGAGTTTTTTCTAATAAAATTTGGTTTCTTCATTCCACAACACCATTTTGTTGAGGTGTGTTAGAACATGAAGTTTAATGAATGAGCCCATTTTACTGGATAAAGCTTTGCATGGTCTGATTAACAAATTCTCCACCATTGTATGAGCGAAGAATCTATATTTTTTTGTTGAATTGAGTTTGAATCATCTTATAAAATATAAAGAATTTCTCTGGCACTTCTGATTTATGTTTTATAAAATATACCCAAGTCATACGAGATAAATCATCAACAAATAATACAAAATATTTAAACCGATTCATCTTGGAATTTGGGGAAAGACCCTAAGCGTCTGAATGAACTAATGAAAAAGTTGAATTAACCCTCATGTTACTAGGATTAAAAGATACTTTATGGTTTTTAGCAAGGACACACATTTCATACTTCATACAAGTGGATTTATTCAAAAAAAACTCGTAAATAACATCTTAAGATAACCAAACGAAGGATGACCTAGACGACGGTGCCATAACCAAAGTTGTCTGTCAACCATTCCATGAGCAAGCATGGCATGTCCCTGGTGAGTCACCTCATCAACATAGTAAAGGCCTCCTCGTTCAGTACCACACTCAATTATCTCCCTCGTAAGAATGTGCTGTAAAATGCAAAAAGTTGGATACATTAGAACCACACAATTTAGTTCCTTTGTAACTTGTCTAATAGACAATAGTTTTGAGGATAGGGTTGGAATATAAAGGCAATTTTTTAGCTTCATATTCCTTGAGAATTCAATGGCACCTCCTCTTTTAACCTCAACATGTTCTCCACTAGCAGTTTCAATATAAGTTTTTGATGACGATCCCAAATTTAAAAAATCATTCGAATCATAAGTCATTGTATCAATGGCTCCACAATCAAAAATCCAGTCTGTCATTTTTCTGAGATTAGGAATAGGGGATCGAGCCTAATAACCATTGAGTGTTTCATTCATGGTGGTGACATTTTTTTTAATATCAAAACAACAGGGTTTAAAATATTTTAGGATTAATAATTGCAGGGTTTGGAATGTAACTTGGGTTTGGAAGGTAACTTCCAAACCCTTTACCTGTTTCCTCGACATATTCTTTCCCAACAGCTACACCTACAAATCCAGCAGACGACATCATCGGTTTATCACCGGCATCCAATCCTCCAATGGCAGCCAATGCTTTGCCCCGTAGTCCCGGTTTCTCCCACCAATCTGGATAACCCATCGATCTAAAACACGTGTATTTGGTGTGTTTCTTCATATTGCAATTGGTGCAATATAGTCTCGATTTATCCTCCTCCCTTTTTTGTGATTCTGATCAGAATTTATTTCTTCTTGTCGGCTCGCAAACAACCAGCCCTAACCCAATTTCAGATGATTCAGAAGAGGAAGGTATCTGCAAGATATTGAGTCTTGCAATTTACCTACGTATAGTGGCATACACGGTTTCAACTGAAGGAAGAGGGTCTCGCTTCAATATATCTCGCTTGATTGGTTACAGCTTATCATCTATGGCTATTAGTAACCGGTATAATCTCTGTTCCTGAATTTTCTTATTGTGAATATGTATATCTCTGGTCTCCTTCATTGGGTTTGGATCTTTTCGGTCAATCGTCATCCAAATGTTTTGCAGTTTGTTCCAACATTCTTCTAACGTGTCTTTTCCTTGTCTTAATGAATTGAGCTTCTTGTGGTCAAAGATCTGCAGAGAGTCGGTTCTAGACCTGTAACTTACTGTTAGCCCATCCCAAAGAGCTTTAGTAATGGGATAGTGCAAAACATTGTTAACGAGGCTTGATTCAATGTTACGAATAAACCATGTGAACACACACTGCTCGTCCTGCTCCCTTCGCACATAGGCATGATCTGTTTTTGATGGAGGTGATGGTTCTCCTGTAAGATGAGAACCTCTCCCCCTGCCGTCGATCACTTTCTTCGTGAGAGTAGCCCATAAAGAATAGTTGTCTCCACACAGTTTTATCCCAATATATAAGTTTTCAGAATTCGTCTTTGTAGGTTGGGTTCCAAGGCCGTTTTGCAGCAAGGCTGCAATCTTCAACGTTAAATCATCAAATATTACAAGACTTTTATCTGTATCGCCCATTTTTTTATCAATTTTAAAAGAAGATCGAAATTTTGAAGAACACAAATTGATTTCCCAGAATGATGAACCATGCTTTGATACCATGTTTTCCATGGTAAAAGAAGATGATTGATAATTCTCATTTTTATTCATTCTTAATCAAGTTGATTACATCAAGAAGATATTTATAAGGATACAAAGATAAAAAAAAAATACAAAAAAAAGGATTAAAAAAAAAAAGGAAAAGAAATCCCCCAAGATAAACACCCTAAAAAGAAACCCAAAATCTCTATATTGATCATCTTATTTTTGGATATGATTATTTGACTTATTCCAACACTTAGCACAACTGCACAACGCTGCTGCAGCACTGCCAGAGGCTTGACAGTCCTGATGTTGCTCAAGCTCACCACCGGCTGACCAACGCCATCTGCCGCCGCACACGACCCACCATCGTCTCCGGAAAGTTTGTAAGTCTATTCCCCTGATTTTGTGTTCAATTTTCATAAATGGGTTTGATATTTTGAAATCTGATGTTGAGTTCCATTTATAAACCGAAAAGGGTTTATTATACTTTTGATATTCTGATTTATGAACTAGTTTTTGCTTTGTGAAGTGATTTCTCTTTGATTTTTGATACTCTCGACTGATTCGTTTTTTTAGATGGATTTGAAATGATAAATGTAGGATATGGGTTTTGATCAAGGTTCTAAATAACGTAAGGCGTGACTTGGCGGCAATGTCAAGCCGCAAGCTTTTCCGAGCCTTGACGAGTCACGACGTTTGTAAGGCGTGACTTAAGGCGACAATTTTCTATATAATTAATATTTTTATATGTATTTCCAACTATTATTCATTTTTATACACATATATAAGTTAAGGCGTCGTTTTGGCAAAGCTTGGCGGCAAGTCCAAGCCTTGGAGTCGTGGCGCGCCATGCCGAAGCCATGGCGAGCTTTTTAGAACCTTGGTTTTGATTGTCTCTCCTCCAATTCTAGAAAATACGTTTTGTTTATTAAAAGTATTTGTTTTTTAATTATCATAATCATATCGTAGGATTCAATGGTCAACCAACCCGTCAATGGTCAACAAACCGGTCAATGGTCAACCAACCCGTCAATGGTCAACTGTGCCCCACTCTGCCCCACTTGACTTTGGGGCAATATACCCATTTCTCGGCTGATAAACATTGACACGCTATTTGAATGTGTTAGTTGGAGATAATTTCACAAACAAAAATGCTGGTTTGCTGCGATCGATTGGGTGAATGTGATTATCATTGACGTCGAAAGAAAATAACCAACACACTCGAAGCATGACCTCGATACCAGCAAGCTTCTCCGGTCAGGTCGGAAATTCCCGATGGTCGCTAGCCGGAATGAGTGCTCTGGTCACCGGTGGCACACGTGGAATCGGCTATGCTGTGGTGGAGGAACTCGCTGAGTTAGGGGCAAGAGTACACACATGCTCACGTAACGAGTCTGAACTCAATCAACGCTTACAAGAATGGTCGAGGAAGGGCTTCATCGTCACTGGATCTATCTGCGACTTATCTTCTCGTCCCCAACGACAACACCTCGTTGAAAAAGTTTCCTCGCTTTTCAATGGCAAGCTCAACATCCTCGTAAGTTCTTGACTTCTTCCATTGTTGCCCAATACTCAAGCTTTTGAGCAGTTATCAGAAGAGTTACTTCCATAGTATTAATGTTTCCTGTAGATAAACAACGTTGGGATGAGTATAGTGAAACCTACTATAGAGTATACAGCAGAAGAATACTCAACGCTCATGGGAACCAATTTCGAATCTTGTTACCATATGTCTCAACTTGCACATCCTCTTTTAAAGGCTTCTGGAGTTGGAAACATTGTGTTCATTTCATCTGTTGCAGGTCTGGTTCATGCTTCTGTTGGGTCTGTTTACAGTGCTACTAAAGGTATGGTTAATTTGTCCCAACGTGCAACTCTATATGTGTATTGATGTCTGATTTACATGTACAGGTGCAATGAATCAGCTTACAAAGAATTTAGCCTGTGAATGGGCTGAAGATAACATTCGGAGTAATAGTGTAGCACCATGGTTCACTAAAACCTCCCTTATTGAAAATGTAATTGATCTTGTTCATCGTCCTTTTTTTTGTGTACTGATTGATAATGGTGGATTCGTATACGTATCTTTGTTTAGTATTTGCAGGGTGCTGATAGTAAGGAGTTTGTGGATGCTGTGGTGTCAAGAACTCCTATGAAACGCTTTGCGGAAGCCAATGAAGTTTCATCTCTGGTTGCCTTCCTTTGCTTACCTGCTGCTTCTTACATCACTGGGCAAACCATTGCTGTTGATGGAGGATCTTCAGTCAACGGTTATCCGTAAGTGCAATGTTAGGGTCTTTTAGTGAATGCTTGTGAACTTCGTTTTTTTTCAATTAATATTACTTGCTATTTTGTTTGGAAACAAACACCATGCTTGTATAAATACAAAAACACAAGAATGTAGTTTTGAATTGAAGTTTGATGGTTGAGAAAATTTAAGCATCATAGTAATGTTCATTGTATTCTATTTGAGGGTTGTAGTAGGGTTGTCACTACAAGGATCGAGCCGTGTGCACGCGACAATTATTGACTCTAAAGCTTATACCGACGACATGTGGTCTGGAAAAAGTCGTCGGTATAGGCCCGTCGGTAAAAGTAGAAAATGTCGTCGGGACAGGAGTCGTCGGTATAGCATAGTCAGTCCAAACGACATGTCGTCTGCAAAGGATCGTCGGGATTGATTTTGGAGGAAATAAGAAAAATATTTATGCGGACCCTATACCGACGACTTGTGGTCGGAACAAGTGTGACCCTATAGAGACGACTTGTCGTTTGGAAAAATTGAACAATACGGACGATATGTGTCTGGAATGGGAAAATAGTTTTTTACAGTTATAAAGCTATATCGACGACATGTCGTCGCTATAGCCTTTGTTTTTTTTTAAAAAAAAAAAATCACAGGTATTGTTATATATACCATTTAAAACAAATCCAAAAGAGATATTTGCATAATAATATAAATATAACATAATATACCATTAAAATCCAAAAACATTTAGTAAACATAACATATCATTCAAATTCTACGACATAACAAAATAACAAAATAACAAAAAAAAAAAAAAAAAAAAAAAAAACAAGTTTTCAACAAACATTGTTGTCATTATCATTCTAGTTCTCATCTTCCTCCTCATCACCACCATCATCAACATCATCATCATCGTTATCATCCTCCGCAAGTTCATTGGATGTTTCGGGGTTATTTTGTGAAAACATATTAGGATTAAACTGGAATTGTGGCATTGGTTGTGGTTGGAAGTTTGGAATGATAGACGCGAAAGTGTTATTAAACATTTGGTTCATTTGTAGCATTTGATGTTGCATGATTTGAATTTGTTTGGATAATGCAGCAACTTGGGGATTATCTGAAGATTAGGATGTGGAAGCTTTGGAACGTTTGGTATGTTAATTTGGAAATAAATTATTGTTGATGCTTGGTTTCCTTCCGATTCCGCGAATATGCCCACGTCTCTCACTGTGGGCACGAGCGAGGTATTGCTCTTCATTTAACTTTTCGTTCTCCTCGATTTGTGATTGCATTCAGATCTTCTCTCGTTGAATGTTTTCCTAAAATAAAGAAAACAATAAAAATACATTAATTAAAAAAATAACTAAATTTATACACTAAAATAATAATAATATACCTTAAACTAACTATAATAATAATAATAATAACATATTTATCAAACAACTTATTAACTTTTTTTATTACTTACCCAAACTTCTTCTGCTTGCGGTGTACTCCTTCTGCTTGCTGTGTACACCAACCCCGACTTTCTTTAAATCGCATCTGTCTCCAACCGTCGATATGTTGTGGGTCTTGTCCATTTTCTCTCTATAATAAGCCAAAAACAATTAATATATTTATATAAATGTTAATAAAAATTTTATAAAATACAAATAAATTTAATTACCTCCTCACGTCGTCTGTCTGCATATGTTCTACTTCCATGAGAACTCGTAAATTGAAGTTTGGACCTGCTTTCTTTACCTTTGTTGCACTGCTTCCTATAACCCTCATCCAAAAAAAAAAAGATCGATCATCTTATCCCAAGCTTCGTCGTCCATATCATCCGGTGGACATTGTCTTGCACCTTCCACATCATTATATCCACCAACCCCATAAAAATACTTTTTCATGTCATATTTGTGTTGCTTATAAGTGATGGGTTTTAGCCATAAGAACTTTCCTATGTGCGCATGCAAAACCCTAATGCTTGGATCTAGGCTTTCTAATAAACATGCTTTGAATCCAAGTCTTCTAATGACTAATTAGGTTAAATAACAATATTGAAACAGATCTAGAATCATACCTTTGAGTTCCTTGTTGATCTTGAGGTCTTGGAGTTTCTAGAGTCACAAATGTCACTCCTCTAATGGCTTACAAACACCAAAGCAAGGAGGATGATTTGGGACAGAGGAGAGGGGAGGAATTTCGACCAGAGGTTCCTTACTTTTGGTCAGGTGTCGAATTCCCCATGCCATAGGGTCTATTTATACTTGTAGACTCCTTAAGGGTTACAACCTAAACCCTAATTGGATAATCTTCTCTTAAGGCTATCCAAATCCATTCCTTAGATATCTATATGGACGGTTTTAGCTATCCTAAAACCCTTAGAATTCGTCCAAAGCATATCCCAATGGATTTACAGTCTAAAGTTTAACTATCAAACAATTGACAGTTTATACCCCTTTATTTAATTAATCTCTTTAAGTCACCAAATTAATTCTAATTAATTCTATGACTTATATTAATCAAATAACAAATATATTATTCACTATATTATTCCCATAATATATTAATAATATTTACTCTCTCTTATTAAATCATCCTATCAAGTTGCTATGGTGAAGGCAACCCAAAAAGACCATGCACAACCGGGTCAAGTACTTGCCCAATATAGTTGCAGCCTTAGACACTATTCCAACAGTCTCCCACTTGGATAAGTCTAGTAACTATACAAGTACAATTCGGTTTGCAATCGTAGCTCTCAAAGACGCTGTCAACTCTGATCTAATCAATCTTGTCCTTTAGATAAGGGAACGTACAGTCCTCTGTTAGATATCATGCTGACAATCCTATGGAATGGTTAGTCAAGCATTTAGGTTTCTCGATCTCTAATTTATTTTGACATAGAACTTAATCGAACACATCAATTTAGTTCTGACCGGGAACGGCACATAAGTCAAATCAAATCATCGAGCGGCCGAGATATCGCTTTTACCTTCTTAGATAAAAGTTACAGATAAACTTCGACTTATATGCATTTACTTATTCATTAACCGACTATACACAACAATGCGTTTTATAACACCGAGTTACTGATGCGTTTTTGCATTATCAATGTACAACCAATTAACAAATAACAAACCATATATCTAGGTTTTAAGACTATATGATATTATCGTCTTGCGATCACCTTTTTATATCTTATTCCATAAGGTGATTCCAGTAAGCGCGGGTTTATTCCAATGCTCAAAACTAGTTCATAAGCACTCATGAACGTTGCAGCAACCCTTTGCTATGTCTAACACCATTTAGACAATCTACACACCAATTCATGACAATCTTCATTCATATCTACTTCCAACATATGAACGATTGTGGACAATTTGAACAATTCTATTATTCCTAATAATTTCAATTATTTTGGAAGTCAAAACATGCAAAGTGAAACAATAGCTAAACAATTAACATAAGATAGTAACATTACTCATAAATAAAACTCCTTTATTTAATCATCAAATGTCAATTACATTTATCTATTACACGTTTCTAATACTATCTAATCTATGCTAATATCATCCTTCAGCCCAATACTCCTAGCATGCTGCAAGTGCTTAACCCTACTCAGTCCCTTCGTAAGCGGATCTGCTAGGTTATCTTCTGATGATATCCTCTTCACTACGAGTTGTCCTTCTTCTACACGATGTCTAATGAAGTGATACTTTCTGTCGATATGTCTTGATCTACCATGATCCCTCGGTTCCTTGGTCAAGGCAACCGCGCCTTCGTTATCACAGAAAATCTCCATTGGCTCATTTATGGCAAGTACAACTCCAAGATCACCGATGAAGTTCTTTAGCCATATCGCCTCCTTCGACACTTCGCTCGCTGCAATGTACTCTGATTCGCACGTTGAATCAGCTACGGTTTCCTGCTTGGAACTCTTCCTTGTCACTGCTCCTCCATTTAGGGTAAAGACCCAACCCGACTGCGAACGGTAGTTGTCCCTGTCGGTCTGAAAACTGGCGTCACTATACCCTCGCACCTTCAAGTCATCACTCCCTCCGAGGACTAAGAACCATTCCTTCGTCCTCCGAAGGTACTTAAGGATATTCTTCACCGCAATCCAATGTGCTTTGCCAGGATTCCCTTGATATCTGCTAACCATGCTCAAAGAGAAGGCTACATTAGGGCGAGTACAAGTCATAGCGTACATGATTGAGCCAACTGCGGAAGCGTATGGTACTCGGCTCATTTCTGCTATCTCAGCTTCGGTACTCGGACTTTGAGTCTTACTCAATTTGGCATTACTTTGTATCGGTAATTCTCCCTTCTTTGAGTTTTCCATACTAAAACGTTTTAGTACCTTCTCTAAGTAAGTGTTCTGACTAAGTCCAATTAGTCTCTTACTTCTTTCTCTCACTATCCTTATTCCCAAAATGTAAGAAGCTTCTCCGAGGTCCTTCACAGCGAAGCACTTCCCGAGCCAGGACTTAACTTCCTGTAGAATCGGGATGTCGTTTCCTATGAGTAATATGTCATCGACATATAGAACGAGGAAGCTTACTATACTCCCACTGGCTTTGACATATACACAAGATTCGTCTTCGCTTCGTACAAATCCAAACTCTTTGACTTTCTCATCGAAGCAAAGATTCCATCTGCGAGACGCTTGCTTAAGTCCATAAATGGACTTCTCAAGCTTACACACTCTATTCGGATGCTTCGGATCCACAAACCCCTCGGGCTGAGCCATGTAAACATCCTCAGCCAACTTTCCGTTAAGGAAAGCGGTCTTGACATCCATTTGCCAAATCTCATAATCATGAAATGCGGCAATTGCTAGCATCACTCTAATAGATTTAATCTTCGCAACTGGTGAGAAGGTCTCATCATAGTCAACTCCGGGAGTTTGAGTAAAGCCCTTCGCGACCAATCGCGCTTTATATGTGTGTACGTTCCCATCCACGTCGGTCTTCTTCTTGAAGATCCATTTGCACCCAACGGTCTTACGTCCGGGCACGTAATCAACCAAATTCCAAACTTGGTTATCATACATGGATTGGATCTCGCTATCTATTGCCTCTTTCCACTTTACAGACTCCGGGCCTGCCATGACTTCCTTATAGCTATTAGGTTCATCAAGGTTTACTAGTGTACCAATATACGTGTCCCCTTCGGTAGTAATATGAAAGCCATAAAACTGGGGATGAACTCTAACTCTATCAGAACGTCTAAGAGGTAAGGATTCGTCAATCGGTTCAACCGGAGTTTCCTCCTCGGGTTGAGTGCCAACGGTAGAGGTTCCTTCATCTATCGACTCTTGAATCTCTTCAAGTTCGATTTGCCTCCCACTGTCTCCTTGGCTTATGAGTTCTCGCTCTCGGAAAACTCCTCTCCTCGCAACGAAGACAACATTGTCCTTCGGTCTATAGAAGAGATATCCAAAGGATGTCGGCGGGTAGCCGATGAAAATACATCGCTCACTTCGAGGTTCAAGCTTGTCGTGAGTATCTCGTCTTACGAAAGCCTCGCAACCCCAAACCTTGATATGTGTCAACGAGGGAGCTTTCCCTGTCCACATCTCGTGAGGTGTTTTGGCAACCTTCTTAGTAGGGACTCGGTTAAGGATATGGGCGGCAGTCTCTAAGGCATACCCCCAAAAAGAGATTGGTAGTGAAGCACGACTCATCATAGAGCGAACCATATCCAATAAGGTTCGATTACGCCTTTCTGCCACACCATTCAACTGCGGTGTCCTAGGAGGCGTCAATTGTGAAACTATTCCACACTCCTTGAGATAATCGTGGAATTCAAGACTTAGGTACTCTCCTCCTCGATCAGATCGAAGCATCTTGATTTTCCTGCCCAATTGATTCTCTACTTCATTCTTGAACTCTTTGAACTTTTCAAAGGTGTCTGACTTTTGCTTGATTAAGTAGATATACCCATATCTACTATAGTCATCGGTAAAAGTCACATAGAAGCGGTTCCCATCCTTCGTGGTTGATCTAAACGGTCCACATACATCGGTATGTATTAGGTCCAATAGACCCTCGCCCCTTTCACATGTACTCGTGAAGGGTGACTTAGTCATTTTTCCAAGTAAACAAGACTCGCATGTGTCATCTTCCCTAAGGTCGAATGACTCCAACACTCCATCCTTTTGGAGTTGGGCTATGTGTTTCTTGTTGACATGTCCAAGACGACAATGCCACAAGGATGCTATATCCATACTAGTGGAAGAATCAATATTCAAAACATCATTTCCTAAGTTATCAACAATCATAACGGTTTCATATATTCCATTACATGGTATAGCTTCAAAGTAAAAGACACCATTTAGATAAGCCAAAATAGAACCATTCTCATTATTAAAAGAAAATCTAAATCCTTGTCTATATAAACCATGAAATGAAATGATGTTTCTTGCCATTTCTGGCGAATAGCAACAATTGTTCAAATCTAAAACTAAACTATTCCTAAGCACTAAAGAATACACTCCAATCTTGGTTACAGGCGACGATCTTCTGTTCCCCATGATTAGATTGATCCTTCCTTGCTCCACATCCCTACTTCTTCTTAGTCCCTGCACATTAGAACAAATGTGATAACCACAACCGGTATCAAGAACCCAAGAAATAGCATGATTAGAATCGTTAGATTTGATTGTGTATATACCTGCGAAAGATGGCTTGATCTTTCCCTCTTTGATTGCTTGCAGGTAATCTGGGCAGCTTCTCTTCCAATGTCCTATCTTGTGGCAGTGGTGGCACTCTGCCTCCTTCGGGTTAGAGCAGGGCTTAGTGGGATCAACTTTGGTCCCACTAGAAGAGGCACCATCTCGGGCTTTCACCTTGCGATAGTTCTTCGATGAAGCTTTCCTCTTCTTTCCCTTTCCTTGACCAATAGCCAAGACAGGAGCAGCGGACGGATTGGGAGTAGGTGCAACAGACTTGTCCTTGAAGTTGCTCTCAGCAACCCTCAAGAGACCTTGGAGCTTGCTTAGGGTGACCTCTTCTTTGTTCATGTGGTAGGTCATCCTAAATTGGTTGTACATCGGAGGCAAAGAGTGAAGCACCATGTCGATCGCTAAGTCTTCACCGAAGTCAACATTTAACTTGCGAAGGCGGTCGACATACCTTTGCATCTTTTGCAAGTGCACGGTAAGAGATTCTCCATGACCCATCTTCGCGGAAATCATGTTAGTGAAAATCTCATACCGCTCTTGTCTCGCGTTTTGGTGGTACCTCTCCAATAAGTCTTGGTGCATCTCGTACGGGTACATGTCCTCGTAGGACTTTTGGAATTCGGAGTTCATGGTAGCAATCATGATGCAATGTACCTTCGTTGCATCTCGCTCATGAGTTTCAAAAGGGGTGATTTCGGCTGGAGTAGCGATTTCGGTGTTGATTTTCTCGAGCTTCTCATCAAGGACATACTCCTTGTCCTCATAGCGAGCAATGGTGCGAATGTATCTTATCCATTCGCTAAAGTTCGTTCCATCGAAGGTGACCTTTTGGCAAAGGCTCATCAACGTGAAAGAACTAGCAGCAGTGTTGTTAGCGTTCGACATCTACGATTAGAAAAAAAAGGACAAAGATAGATTAGAATAAGAATCCCTAATTATCACCCAATAAGAAAATTAGGGCTAGGATCCAACAATAACATTTACATACTAGAAAAGGGATGCCGTAATCTAACATGCAAATAAATTGAAGGTAAGTGAATGACGATTCACTAATTCTCCATCACAAAACTTAAACTATTAGTCCTAAGTGTTTTTGAGAATTCCTAGGTTCGGATGAGATTCATTGAAACTATCCAATGGCATGTTTAAATCCCGATATGCCTCTCTTGTTTGTGACTGGGATGCCGAGGATCACAAAGCGGGTGTGAATTACCATGCAAATTCACATGGTGCCTTCATTGTAACGATCACCTATTCGATGTGCCGGTAAACCACACACGCTCCATCGAACTATGATATACAATGAATCACCCTTTGCCACCTTCGCTTAGAACCAATTAGTGTGCCGGTAAACCACACACGCTCCACTAACTTCTTAGCAAGGTGCAAAGTGTAATTTCATGGGATTGCATCAATTCACTTTTCCTAAAGTAACTAAGATTGGGAAATTTTTAAAATATGTGTAGTTACTTTATATTTCTTATTATACTTTTAATGAGAGGATGAGGTTGCCCTATCCTACCCGTTCGGCTAACGACCCTCCACCAATCAAGCAAGCGGTGGGTGTGAGTGTACACCCATTAAGCGCCATTTTATAGGCCGCAACCTTATACCCACCTTATAGATCGGCTTCGTGAATGAGGCCTACTAACGGTAAGACTAGCATTTAGTTATACATATATATATTATACTAGTAATATCATATTAGTATAGGGTTGTATTTTAAACCTTTTAAAATCTAGGGTTTTGAAATTTAAGTTGTCTAAATTAAAGCTTTTAATCACAAATATAAATTTCAAAACTTGAGGGCAAGTTTTAAACATTTAAAACATGGAGGATCAAATAACAAATAATTCCAATTAACAATTAATATCCTAATTATCTATATTTGATTTTATTCAAGATAATTACCAAAATAATTAAAATAATTAATTAATTATCATATAAGGAAATCAAATATTTTATTAGTTGATAAATACCTTTAACTAGATCAAGATAATAGTCATATATATCAAAAAATCGGATTTAGATTGATCTATTATGATTAAGGTAAGTTTCCATAAGATAATTATGAAAAAATCCCGAATCTGGCCATTCCTGACGCCTGGACTCGCCGAGTGCACAAGGGGACTCGCCGAGTCAGGCCTACTCGCCGAGTCCACCTTGGGACTCGCCGAGTCAGTGACTCAGAAACCAAAAAAACGAATTTTGCAGGTTTGTTTCAGTTAATCAAGCAACAATTTAAAGAAAACCAAGCTAGGCTCTGATACCACTGATGGGTTTTAGCCATAAGAACTTTCCTATGTGCGCATGCAAAACCCTAATGCTTGGATCTAGGCTTTCTAATAAACATGCTTTGAATCCAAGTCTTCTAATGACTAATTAGGTTAAATAACAATATTGAAACAGATCTAGAATCATACCTTTGAGTTCCTTGTTGATCTTGAGGTCTTGGAGTTTCTAGAGTCACAAATGTCACTCCTCTAATGGCTTACAAACACCAAAGCAAGGAGGATGATTTGGGACAGAGGAGAGGGGAGGAATTTCGACCAGAGGTTCCTTACTTTTGGTCAGGTGTCGAATTCCCCATGCCATAGGGTCTATTTATACTTGTAGACTCCTTAAGGGTTACAACCTAAACCCTAATTGGATAATCTTCTCTTAAGGCTATCCAAATCTATTCCTTAGATATCTATATGGACGGTTTTAGCTATCCTAAAACCCTTAGAATTCGTCCAAAGCATATCCCAATGGATTTACAGTCTAAAGTTTAACTATCAAACAATTGACAGTTTATACCCCTTTATTTAATTAATCTCTTTAAGTCACCAAATTAATTCTAATTAATTCTATGACTTATATTAATCAAATAACAAATATATTATTCACTATATTATTCCCATAATATATTAATAATATTTACTCTCTCTTATTAAATCATCCTATCAAGTTGCTATGGTGAAGGCAACCCAAAAGGACCATGCACAACCGGGTCAAGTACTTGCCCAATATAGTTGCAGCCTTAGACACTATTCCAATAATAAGCTCTTTGGCAGTCGCTCTGTACAGTCACTCGAACGGCTTCCCATAGATCTGTACCCTGATACATATCAAGATTAAAATATGTCTGCAATAAAAAAAACAAATTTAATTAGTAAAAAAATATTTAAAAAGTATAAAAATTTTCACATATAAAAAGTATTTTTGTACTTACTTCAATCTCAGGATACATAGCTTCATAGTAATGGAAAGGAACACGTCTCCAAGTCCTATAATGGAGTGGTACATGATCTGCCACAAAGTGTCACACCCCCAAACCAAGGATGACGGGAACGTCCGGGGGAGGGAATGACTTCATGTATAGTATCATAACAACGAGTATAATAGTGACCAAAGCAAACACAACCATACTTAATATAATTGAAAAAGTTACATCATTGTATGAATTACATGTTTCAAAATCAATTACATTATGATGTCAAAATGTATTAATTGACGTCTTTGCGTCTCGTCCTCAAAAGCAATTGGTTACCTGTTTCACTGGTTTCCTGAGAATACAAGTAGTTTTGAAAGAGTGTCAACAATTAAGTTGGTGAGTTCATAAGCTTTTGGATGTAGTGTTTGAAAATCTTTGTTTGTAAATGTAACATATACTCAAGAAAAATCCGATATTTTCTTTAGAAAATGTTATGTAGTCCTAAATCCCAAGACCGAATGTATGAGTGTGTTTCATAATTGTAATGAAATATGTAGTTTACTATAGATAAAATCCCTTTTTGAAATAGAATCTTCCGTAAACTTTAAGTGTTGTTAACTCCCTATGTGAGTCGCTATAACCATACTACAACTGGATGACCTGATACAACGTTTTTCAGACGTTAGAAATGTTATGACATTTGTCACCCGTAGACCTACAGGTCCCAATGTAGCTAGCAGCAAGGTGTGGGGTGTCAATCTCAATATAGATCTATATACAATTATCACGCTCTCCCTATAAAAGACTCCGGTTATAACTTATAGGAATTTTTAACCCGTACTCTAAGAGTACAATTGAAGAATTGTCTCACAACTTACGTTAACAAGTTTACATGTGGTTTGAGTGTAAAGCCTTTTCTGTGGTGGGAGTAAATCCCCTTTTTATGTAGTATGTTTGTAATGTAGAATCCATAAATTATACCTATTTTAGTTTATTGCACGTGTTCGTATTGAATTAAAAACCTTTGTCATGAATGACTAATTTTTGTTTATGATGTTAAACTAACAAGAAATACATTCAACATTTAGAAACTTATGGTATGCACCTTGCTCAACATTTTACAAGGTGAAGTTTAATATTGTAAGTTGTTCAATTAACTTTTAACTTTTCTACGCTGTTTTAGTAAATTCACAGAAAAATCATATGAAGTCGAAAACTGAATCCGTAAACTCTGAGAGTTTATAAAATGTATCTATTTCGTTCATAATTTTTATTATCATTTTTAGAAGTCTCTAACTTGTATGCAAATGCTCATATTCACAGACCGGTCCGAATTTGTTTCTGAAATGATAGGCAGTTTTGTAAAAATCTCCATAAACTATAGAAAAATCGTATGGACATGTACAAGTGGTCATTACAAAGGTATAAACCTGAAATACTTGCATGTTAAACAGTTTTGAAAGATATTAAGTTTAAGATGGTCAAAACAGTCCGTGAATAGGACTCAACTTTTCTGTGAAAAGATGAAGTAGGAGTTTGAGTGATGTTAAGGTGATTTAACTTGTATCCCCCCCCCCCCCTAATACTTAAAGAAAACATGAAAATATAGGGGTATGAACTCACCTTGAGTGATTTTATGGGATGAGTTTGGAAGAAGAGAGGTTTCCAAGTCAAGAACACTTGGGAGGTGCTTGAAGATTTGAAGATCCTAGGCACAAATATGACGATATTTGTGTAAGAGATTCGTGATTTGAGTGAAGGAGTGTAGAGTATTCAAGAGAAGGATGAAAATAATTACCAAGAATGGAGGAGAATGCTCAAGAATAGCCTTGAAATCTCAATTTTAGAGAGAGAAAGTGAGAGGGAAATGGGTTTTGTTTTTGGTGAGAAGTGTGAAGTATTAGAGGAGGTAGTGTTTGTTTATGATTTTGTTAGAGAATCATATGGAGTGTTGGAAGCTGTATGAAAGGAAAGGGATTTGATATGGTAAGTGTGAATAGTGACTGGAGGTTGTCATAGAAAGGGACATGGGAGGTGGCTTGTTGTCATAGTTTTATGGGAAAAGTCAAAGTACCTTCTTCTACTTTGCACTTTTATCCAAATAAATTTTATGGATTATATCCTAGAATTCTCTAGGATATGGATATTTTGTGATCTTAGAGGGTTGAACTTTATAAAATATGGATTTATATGAAAATCCCGCGTTGAAATTACCAAAAACATGCTTAAAACGTGAAAAGGGTCGAAAACCGGGAAAATGAGGCGAACTACCGAAGTCTGAGGTGAGGGTTCGGTCCTTGGAGCTTAGAACCGAAGGTAGGTTCGGTCCGAGAGGTCTCGCGTACGAAATTGTTCGAGTGGGAACCAAAGGTGGATGGTAAGCGAAATGGACCGAAGGCGAAATGGACCGAACTGCTTGAAGCCGGACCGAACTGCAAGGAGGCGAAACTGAAGGTGGCTTCAGTCTTAGGAGTAGGTTCGGTTCTAATGGAGGGGTTTCGGTCCTTTAAGGTTGTTTTTCCATTAATATTCCTGTTTTGAGTTGTTTTCGACTAAATTAAGGGTCGGGGTGCCCCGAGTGATTATAAAAAGTTGAAAGAGATTTTGAGAGAGATTTAGGAGAGATTTGGGAGAAAGAGAGAAAGAGAGAGAGAGAGAGAGAGAGAGCGAGTGAAAGAGATTTAGAGAGACTTTGTTTGTGACCTTTGTGAGTGTTTAGCCTCAAAATGCAAGGTTCGTAAGCCCGGTTAAACCTTGTTTTGAGTGTTATACGCCCCCGGAGGGTATGTAAAAATGTTTTATCGAGTAGTTCCATCACTTACCATGATTAGGGTTTAAATTTTCTGAACACGTGAAAACTCAAAGTGACACTTTGCATTAAGATAGTAAGTTGTACAATAGTAAGCATACTGTAAACCCTAATATACAAGGGTTAGATGAGTTGACCGGTTTGACTTGTTGACTTTATTTGACTTTAAATTGACCAGAAATTGACGGTGGTCACGCAAAGTTTGAAATAAACCTTGTCAACATTTTGCCATTTGTAGTTATGAATCTATAGGTCCCCCCGATGCTATCAATTTCCACAGGTAAAGGTTGACCATTGTGATTGAACTTTTTTCGCATATTTAAGCATCTTCCTTTTCCATGTCGATGTATCGGGTTTGCTACATTGACACATAGAACTAAAAATTTAGAAAATTAAAACTTTAAAAATATATCCAATATATTTAAGAATTTCATGTAACTTACATGATTAACAACCCGCCGATATCTTGTCTGCACGCTCATGTGGAGGTCGTTCCCCACCATCTCCTCCATGCCCCCTCGCAACATGTGTAGCCATCTGTTTAAAAAATATTAGAAAATATACTAAACATACTTTTAAAAAATAATAAACAATTTTAAGCAATCAAAATGTATAACAACTGTAACATACCATCAATCAGAATCATCACTCGAATAATATACATGTACAACATCATCATTGATAAATTCGTCATCGTTTATGAAATCATCATCATTATCTGAAGAGTACTTATCACCACCATCATTGTCATCATTAAAGAAACTATCATCATTTATAGTAGGAGCCACACTTGATTCACCATCGTCATCGTTATCTAAAAAGAACATATCATCACCGTCAACGGAGTATGTATCATCATCATCATTATCATCACCTAAATCGACAACCAAGGGAAAATCATTTGATCGAGTATCATTCACCACATCTATCTCATTAACACCGATACTTAGATGATCCCAAAGTTTTCGATGATGAACATCTTCCACAACTCTCCAGTTATTGTTTCGAGTAGGATCTTGGAGATAAAACACTTGTTTAGCTTAAGTGGCTAAGATGTATTATTGATCGTCATACCATGTTTTACTGACATACCATTCATGAATGGTATCGATAACAACCATATTCATTTTACTAATTAAACGTCCATTACCTAATGATGCATTGAACCATTTACCATGAAAGAGTACAACTGAATAGCCATGTAAATATTGCAACTCTATGATGTCCTCCAGTTTACCGTAGAATGGTGTACCGTCTACTCCTAATGTAAGGATGACACTATTTTGAGTAGTACGTTAGAGATCATGGCTAAGCACAACAAATCAAACACCATTTACTATGCAGGCAGTGTAAGAAGTTGCATCTAACGGACCATGTGCCAACGTCTTTAATTCGTTAGTACAGTCCGAAGGTGATTCTCTTTCGAGGCGATAAATCTATAAGGAAATATAATATTGTACATTTAAGTAATAATATAAATTAGTTTTATATTATAAATTAGAATATAAGGTATTTACCTTTCTTTTGAACCATGGAGGAAATTCTGTTTTCAAATCACTTTCAGATGATTCTAATTTGAATTCGCTAGATGTGAGACAAAACAATTAGAATAATTTGAAGATATGATAGCACTATCGAAAAAGTAGTTAATAGATCACAAAATTTACTGTGATGAGAACACAGTAAATTGCCTTTTGGAAGGCCATGATCCTCATTTCTATCAACACGACTGAATTTGGTTTGCATACCCTCAAGATACATAGAGCATAATGTCAAAGCTTCGTCTGCAACATAACCCTCTGCTATTGAGCCTTCTGGCTTGGCTTTGTTTCTGACATAATTTTTAAGTTTTTTCATGTATCTTTCAAAAGGATACATCCATCTCATGTGTGCAGGCCCTCTAAGAATGGCTTCTTCAGGTAAATGAAGAATAAGATGAATCATGATATCAAAAAATGTTGGAGGATATATCAACTCAAGATTGTATAAAATCTTCACCACCTCTTTTCTGGCATTTCTCATGTCGTTAATATCTAATTACCATGCATAAATTTTTTTGAAGAATGTACACAAGTCAATGATTGTTGTTGAAACATTTTCTGGGAGAAATGCTTGAACCCCTATAGGCAGCAATCGTTGCATGATGATGTGATGATCGTGAGACTTTAGCCCAACCAAATTTGATGCGGTATCATTCACCTTCTTATTAAAGTTCGATCCAAAACCATCAGGTAGCCTCACTCCTTTAATAAATCGACAAAATCGTTGTCGATCAATTGGTTTAAAAGAGTAATCAGCATGTGGTAGTATTATTTTCTTCTTGTTGTCTTCCTACTTATTATTGACTTTCTTCCTCTTATTGACTTTCTCTTTTGGCCATTGATCTGGCCGAATGCACATATTTTTCAAGTCTTCTCTTGCTTCTTTTTTGTCTTTGGTTTTTTCATTCGTTAATGCAGTATTTACAAAACTCTCATCCACATTTTTCTCCACATGCATAAAATCTATATTGTGTTTTAGCTCGAGGGAAGACCAATACTCAACCTCAAAAAAGATACTACATTTCGTTCAATTCAACTCTTTTTTTCTTGTTTCATCATTGCGCTTTCTTGTTGCACCCTCATGCTCAGGATGTTTCCCTGGAATACGATGAAGGAGACAAGCCAATTGCTTTAATATAGTTGTATTGTTGAATCATCTTCGATGTGGCCTTCTCTCAGGTTGACCATTAAACAATAAACTTTGCCTCCACTTATGGTTCATATGCAAGAATAGTCTATGACCAACATAAGACATCTTGTTGGTGACATGAATGGAAGATGTGTCTACGTTACAAGTAGGGCATGCTAAATAACCTTGACCGCTCCATCCAAACAAACTTCCACGTGCTGGAAAATCATTGATAGTCCATAACAACATCGCATGCATGTTGAATACGGTGTTGGTTGATGCATCTCTCATTTGGACTCCTTCGGCCCACAATATTTTCAACTCATCCACCAAAGGCCTCAAGAAAACATCAAAGTCCTTTGAGGGTGATTTAGGGCCAGGAATCAGCAAAGTTAGCATGAAAGAAGACTCTTTCATACATATCCATGGTGGTGTATTGTAGGTAGTTAATATAACTGTCAAAGTACTATAAGTACTATTAAAGTTGCTGAATGGATTGAAGCCATCAGCAGCCAAACCTAGACGAACATTTCTAGGTTCTTTAGCAAACTCTAGATATCGTTGATCAAAATCTTGCCATGACTTCCCATTAACCGGATGATACATCATACCATCTATTGAGCGTCCAGTATTACGCCAACTCATATCTTTAGCTGTGAATCTGGAGCTATACATTCTTCGAAGTCTTGGAGTCAAATGAAAGTACCGCAACACTTTTTGTGGTACTTTCTTCCCCTTTATAGTTGTGTCCACCCATCTACTCTCCTTACAAATCAGGCAATTCTGCATGGAACCGTTCTCCTTCCAAAACAAAGCACAATCATTTTTTCAAGGGTGGATCGATTGATATCCTAACCCTATCTTTCTCAACTTCTTTTTACCTTCATAGTGTGAAGCTGGAATCTTGCTCTTCGGGAAAGCAGCTCTTAGTAACTCTACAAGTTGGTCAAACGAACTTCTGTTTATCTATTGATCACTTTAATATGCAACAACTTTGCCAAAAAGTTTAAGGCAAACATATCGCTACAATAAGGGTATAACTTGGTATTAAACTCCTCAAAAAAATCATCAAATTACGGGTCTATACCTCGTCCCTCCTCGTCTATATCATCATTTGTATTTTATTGTGCCATAACATCATCAACTACATCAAACATCTCATTACTTGTGGGCGTGTTTGTTCTTGGAGTCAAATTGTAGCTTAAATCAGAAGAACCGACATGTTTCTCACCGTGATGAATCCACGTAGTATATGTTTTTAGAAACCCAATGTCATGTAAGTGGGCATAAACCGTAGGTAAAACATGTCAATACGAATTCACACACGTTTTACACAGGCAACGCACTTTGCCTTTAGAGTTGACATGTTTCTCAGCAATCTTCATAAAGTTTTTAAGACCTTCCAAGTATTTTGAAGACTTTCGGTTCTCTCAAAAGTTAGATTGTATTTGGGCTAGATAAATAAATATATACCCGAGAACGGATAGAGTATTCACAAGTATATAAAAAATATATACTCGAGAAGTAAAAATCAGACAGATTGGATAAAGTTGTAATGACCAACATTAAGTCACTAATTTGATTTTAAAACTAATTTAATTGGATTTTATAATTAATTTTATTTTATTTTAAAATTAATATTAATTTGATTTTACAATTAATTTAATATTTTTTATTGACTTTCTTAAAATTAATTAACCATTATTTTATAATTAATTTTAAATTACTAAAAGTACGTTGTTATTAATAACCTAATTAAGCTAAAGTTGTAATAACCAACATTAAGTCACTAACAAAATTAAGCACTTTGAAACCATATTAAGCACTTTCATACCTCAAAATGCACTTTCTTATATACACTCAAACTAATAAACCTAAATATCACATAATCATACATGTACACAATAGATTCAATTCCAATTTTCATTTCATTTTAGACATACAATACAAATGTATAAATCAAACATCATACAAAATCAAAATCAAACATACAATTTCAATTTTCATCCAATTCCATACAATCAAACATACAATTCCAATTTTATCCAATTTCAAAATCAAACATACAATTACAATTTTCATCCAATTTCAAACATACATTCAATTTCATACATACAATTCCAATTTTCATCCAATTTCAAACATACATTAAATTTCATACAATCATACCACAATGAGCATAAACAAATCATGCCTATATAACTTCATTTTCATGCCAAAACACACTTTCATTCCCTAATGCATATATATATATATATATATATATATATATATATATATATATATATATATATGTATATGTATATATATAAGCAATTAGCCAAAAAAAACCTAAGAAAGTATATATATATCATGGTGTATTAAAGGAACAAGAAAAAAAAGAACTGCATTCATGTTTCGTTAAGCAGGGGAAAAAATAAAAAAAAACCAACCTTAAAATCGGTGGTGAAGAAAGGTATATCACCGGAAATCGTTTTCTATGGCGGTGGTCACCGTTCTTGTTCAGTCGGCGATAGTGTTTTAGGGTTCCAAAACCGAAAACAAATCCCCCAAAATTGGAGTAAAAACTCAAGCTCTTACTAATTAAGAAGAAATCAAGGACCAAGACCTTACCTTTTAGCTAGTCGATGAAGTGGAATGTCGAAAACTGCCTGGGATCACTGAAGCTTGAGAGGAAAATGGAAGGGGCAGCCGACTGAAAAATGAAGATTGAAAGCGTTTTTGTTACAGCGAAACCCTATAGAGACGACATGTTGTCTCTATAGGTAAACAAAAAACGGCATCTTTCCACTTCACGTCATGAAAAAATCAAATAAAATAAAAAAGTGTTTTCACGCGGATCGGTCCCACCTTTTCCAGACGACATGTCGTCTGGATAGCGTGACCAAAACAACATCGTATTCCATTTCTGCAAGACGGATAAAAAATCAATTGAAATTAATTTTTAAGCACCCTCATGTCGTCTGCATAGGCTGACCAAAACAGCATCATATTGCTTTTCTGCGACAAAGAATTAAAATAAATCGAAAATATTTTTTTAATTCCTCCTCCCGACGACAGGTCGTCGGTATAGAAATTTGATATATCACCAATATTTTGCTCCTTCCCGCCGAGCCTATACAGACGACTTGTCGTCTGTGTAGCTTTTCTGGTCAAATACATATGATCAATGTTTGAAAACGCTGTCCAGATGACATGTCGTCTCTATAGATCGACTTTTGCTAACGACATACGTCGTCTGGATAGGTGTCGTCTGCAAAGGGTTAGATTCTTGTAGAGTATTTAGGCACTAAAATGATTAAAAAGCGAGTTGATGTCAACTTTTTAACATAAATCACAAAATAATAATCAATTTAATAAGAGAGTAAATTATGTGAATGGTCTCTATGACCCTATGGTTTGGGATAATTTGTGTGTTTGGTTCCTAACTTATTTTTATTAACCTAGACCGTCCATATTATATGGTTTTGTTGCGCGGTTGGTCCCTAACAAAGATAAAAAGACTGTTATATCTTTTATATTTAAGTTAATGCTTCTTTTTATTGTTTTCTAATTTAATAATGTGCTTAATTCAATGGGACTCGTCGACCTACGTACCACCACTTCTCCTACTAGAATGCCTGCAAACTGTAACGTCCCAAATTTTAAGACCAAAAATTTTATTTTTATAATAATAAAATCATCATCCAAAACATGTTCATAAAATGATAAAATAAAATCAGAGTATGTTAATAATCACCCAAGTACATCAAGTCAACAAAATGCGAAATAACGTAGTGTGTGCGGTGCGATCATCTCGAGCCATTCCCTTCGATCCGGAAGCACCTGAAACATAAAGTAAAAACCGTAAGCACAAAGCTTAGTGACTTCCTCAAAATACCTCATACCATACATATCAAACATATAATGGGTCATGCCCAACAACCATTGGGCCCTGCTCGGCATCGAGCCCCGCTCAGAACAGATTTGTCAATAACATGAGATGGGCCCGCCTCATCATATTCATCATGCCCCACCTGGCATCAGGCCCCACCCGACATTCATACAAACACATAAAACTCATGCAAGAATCACTAAGATAAATAGCATACAATACACTCATCAGGCCCCGCTTAGCATCAGACCCCGCCCGATATACATATCACATACTACATATTCAAGAGTCACACGCATAACTAGCATCCTAATCATAATAAATCATGGGCCGACATTGGTGCCTTCGACCCGCCAGGCACAGTGAGGAGACTCACCTCAGACTGATGAATATAAGATAAATGTCTGGATTGCTGATCTGGAAAAATCCCCACGTTAATCAATCAAACAATACCCTAATTAATTATTAGGTAAAAATTCATAAACGGGGTCCCCAACCCAACACCCTCAGCCTCTAGAGTAAAAGACTATTCTACCTTTTCCCTTATTAGGCCCAACTAGCTTGGCCCAATAAACCTATAGTGGCCCAATAATGGCCCAACCCATAAACCTACGATCCAAATATGACCCAAAAAATACAAGTCCCAAAATCCAAGTAAGGCCCAAAGTTCAAAGGGAGTCAAAGTCCAAAAGAAGGACCAAAAACAAAAGAAGCCCAATCACAACATATCCCTTGCGTACTCGTCATATGCACCACGTACGCGTGTTGACCCAAACAAACGGCCTGCTGACCCAATACGCGCAGCATACTATGGAGTACGCCTGACGTACTGGGCAAAGTCATAAAATCCAACTTAGGGTCTTATTCCCTTAAAACCTTTTCATCCAACTTCAGATCTAAGTCTTGTGGAACGTCTTAATCCATAAAGTTATCAACTTGGAGCCTTTGCATGGCTTAAAAGAACCCAAAATATACTTTAGCATTCTACTTTCACCAAATGGACCTAAACACATGTATGGTTAATCCACAACCATCAAGATGCTAACTTTATGGACTAGGAACCTCAGAAACATCAAGAGAAGCAACTCCTAACTTCAAGAGTGGAAGAAATACACTAGATCTCATCATAGGACTAAAAAGGGACCAAAACTTAATAAAGACTAGATCTAAGCATACAAGGAGCAAGTTCCAAGCTTTATAGCTCAATGGAGTTGGAAATGATATGCGAAATCTAGATCTACAAGTTCTCCTTTGATCAAGGCACCTTCTTCCAAGCTCTTCTTCCTCAAATCTCACCAACACACACTAAAAACACACAGAAGATGGTCAAATCTCTTCAAGAGGGGCTAGGGTTTCGAAATGGGACTCAAAGGGCAATGGAGGCTGAGAAATGAGAAGAACATGGGTCATAATGTTGTTTAAATAGGGTCCAAACCCTAAAATTTAGGGTTTATCCCCTCGGTGTGTATGCCCCGCACACTCTAGGATTTCCGAAAAGTGGCAAAACTGCTCGCAGGGATAAATTCTGCAAAAATATTTACATACCATAGGTCAAAATGAAAAGTACCTTGAATCGGGTGTTACAATTTCCCCCACTTGGATCATACTTCGTCCTCGAAGTCCGCTGCCGCAAATAACTCTGGTTAATGCTCCACCATCTCGTCCTCAGGCTCCCACGTCCATTCAGACCTCTTTCGGTGCTACCACTACACCTTCACCAAGTCCATGACCTTGTTCCTCAAGGTTTCCTTCTTCTTGTCAAGGATGGAAATAGGTCTCTCAATATAATTAAGGAGATCATCCACCTGAATATCCTCCAATAGAACCACATCGGAATCATCAACCAAACATTTCCGCAGTTGAGAGACATGAAACGTGCTATGGATCTGACTAAGCTCCTCGGGAAGATCCAAACGATATGAAACCCGGCCCACCCAGGCCAAAACCCTGAAATGATCGATGTATCTGGGGCCCAACTTGACCCTCTTCATGAATCAGATGACACTTTTCCAAGGTGACCCCTTCAGGAGAACCATATCCCCATCTTGGAACTCTAAATCTGATTGGTGCTTGTCGGCATAGCTCTTCTTCCAAATTTGTGCCATTTGAAGCCTACCCCGAACCTACCGAATCAACTCGGTAGTCTTGAGTACCACTTTAGTATTCCCCATGACTTGCTGATCGACCTCACCCCAACATATCGGGGTCCTGCACTTCCTCCCATAGAGCATCTCAAATGGAGGTTGGTCAATGTTGGTGTGACAACTATTGTTATACGAATGCTCCACCAAAGGGAGATACGTATCCCAACTCCCACCGAAATCCAATACACATGCCTGAAGCATATCCTCCAAGGTCTGGATAGTCTGCTTACTCTAGCCATCAGTCTGCGGGTGGAAAGCCGTTCTGAAATACAGTCAAGTACTTGTTGAGTTTTGAGCACTATAACACTCCTATGGTGCACATGCAACCCTAAATGCTTTAGATCTATGTTTTCTCTATCTTACATGCATATTTTCAATTTTTCCAAAGCATTTTCCTAACCGGCATACAAATTGCTAATTGAATAAGACATCTAGTTAGATGACATACTTTTTGAAGGACTTGTAGTTCTTGACCCTTGAAAGCTTGAGCACCTCAAATGTGATGCCTCTAATGGTTCACAAACACCAATATGCAAGACGATGATTTAAGAGAATAATCTATTTATCTCAAAGAGAATAGGCAACCAATTTTGGTCTATGGAGGGTTTCATTTATAGTGTTGGACATGCTAGGGTTACACTTGGTAAACCCTAATAACCCATGACTTTCCACATTCTCATGCTCCATGGGTTTAACCTCCATGGATTAGTTTAGCCCATAACTATGGATTATTAGCCCACACTACAAGAATAATTGATTTACATAATCAATCCCCACATATTTAATTAGTCTCTTTTGATCACAAAATTAATAAATTAATTCTTGATCAATACTAATTAAATAATTCCATATTAATATATTATACTTGTAATATATTAATAAATCATAAATAACCTTATTCTCAAAATTCATCCTATCAAATTGCACTGGTGAAGGCAACCCAAAAGGACCATGCTACAATTGGGTCAAGTACATACCAGTTATAGTTATAGGCTTAGACACAAAATCCAACAGTCTCCTACTTGGATAAGTTTAATAACTCTTACTGCTTATGCACTTCAGGATCTGACTTAGCAATCGTAAGCTTTCAAAAGTCGTTGTTGAACTCTGACCTAGTCAGTGACACGTCCTTCAAATAAGGGATCATATAATCCTATGTTCTCAACATATCAGCTGGACAAATTCATTGAACAATGTCATACTTATTGTCCAGCAGTTTGTTTCCCGATTTCCGATTCGTCTGACATAGAACATAACTGAACACATTAATTTAGTTCTGACCGGGCCCGACACATAAGTCAAAATAGAATCATCGAGGGTCCCAAGATATCACTTTTAATCCTCTTAGGATAAAAGGAACATATAAACTTCGACATTATATGGTTGTACTAACTACTCATCAAATCATGCACAACGATACGTTTTATAACATCAAGTTACTGATGCGTTTTCGTATCATCAATGCACAACCAACTTGTAGTCAACGACTCATATATCTAGGTTTGAAGACTTATATGATATTATCGTCTCACGATCACTCGTGATAAATTCCATGAAGTGATGCAAGTGAGTGCGGGTTGATACAATACTCAAATCTTATTTCAGAAGTACTCATGAATGGTGTAGAAAACATGTTGCTTTGTCTAACTCCTTAGAGAAATCTACAAGCCAACTCATGAAAGTCTTATTTCATACTTACTTCCAATGTATGATTGACTGTGGATGGTTTGAATAATAATAATAATAATAATAATCATAATTTTATTATTCTGGAAGTCACAACATGCAAAGTGAAACAATAGTAAATAAGTAGCACAAGACAGTAGCTTTACTTATAAATAAAAACCCCTTTTATTCACCATCAAATTTCAATTACAATTTAGCTATTAAAAGTTTCGATTTATCTAATTACTAAGACTAATATCGTCCTTTAGCCCAATGCTCCTCGCATGCTGCAAGTGCTTAACCCTAGTTAGTCCTTTTGTAAGAGGATCTGTTGGGTTGTCCTCTGAAGATATCCCCTTTACCACGAGGGGCCCTTCTTCTACCTGATGTCTTATGAAGTGGTATTTTCTGTCGATATGCATGGATCTACCATGATCTCTCGGTTCCTTGGTTAAGACAACCGCACCTTCATTATCACAAATAATCTCCATTGCCTCATTTATGGATGGAATGACTCCATGGTCTCCGATGAAGTTTTTCAACCATATTGCCTCATTCGATGCTTTGCTTGCTTCCATGTACTCTGATTCACACGTTGAATCAGCTACAGTTTCCTGCTTGGAACTTTTCCATGTCACTGCTCCTCCATTCAGGGTAAACACCCAACCCAACTGAGACCGGAAATTATCTTTGTCGGTTTGGAAGTTGGTGTCGCTATACCCTATCACTCTCAAGTCATCACTCCCACCGAGGGTAAGGATCCAATCCTTAGTCCTCCGCAAGTACTTACGAATGTTGTTAACTTCAATCCAATGAGCTTTACCAGGATTCCCTTGATATCTGTTGACCATCCTCAAAGCAAAGGCCACATCAGGGTGAGTACTAGTTATAGCATACATTATCGAACCAACTGCGGAAGCATGTGTTATATGACTCAATTATGCTATTTCAACCTCTGTACTCGGACTCTGAGTCTTACTCAGTTTAGCATTGCCTTGGATAGGTAAGTCACCTTTCTTGGAGTTCTACATGCTATAACGTTTCAACACCTTGTCTAAGTAGGTACTTTGACTAAGTCTTATTAGCCTTTTACTTCTGTCTCTCAATATCCTTATCCCTAGGATATAATCTATAGTGGTGTTGATTATGATGGCATGTGCGGAATTAGAAAGATCTAGTGATTCATCATACAAATTCAAGAACACTAGGAGTAAATAAATCTTTGTAAGCTCTTACTAGATCTAGAAAGATTATATAAATGGGTTTGTATACAATTTCTCTCTCTAGTCTAACACTCCAAAATGGACTCACTTACATAATGGAAGTCACTCACTTCCTATCTATAGGAAAGACTCAACCCATTTACACATACAAAGAGGAAAGCCTAAACACTACATCCAAGCATGACTTTGCACCCTAACATTCTCCCCCTTAAAGTTAGGATTGGATGTCCGGCTTTAATCTCCAACGAGCTAGCGCGAACAAGACCAAACTCCCCCTCGAAGTAACACCGGTCTTCAAATTCGCAAACGAATATTCGACAAACCCGAGAAGCTTCGAATACTCATCATTCTCCCCCTTTTATAATCAAAAAAATGATTATAAAACCCACTAAGGATGAGAAGCGCCCGAGGAATAGTCTTCACGATACTCCCCCTTGATGTGTACCAAAAATGAATCACCAAAAATCTTGCACGGAAAAACAATCACGAAAAAGCCACAAAAATTTTCAATTTATGAAAAATTTTGACTTTTTGGGTGAAAGTTGCAAGATTTTTCAAAAATCGGGTAGGTATTGTCACTTTCTGAAACTTGCAGGGACCCGTTGCGCCAAAAACAGTCAAATATGCGAAACTCTAGCCCATTTGCGAAACCGGGCATAAAGCGTAAATTCGCACAAACTGCAAGGACCAAAACTGAAAATTCTGCAATTTCTCAACTTTTATTATCCATTTTGCGAAGTTGGATATAAACTGTCATTTCGTGAAAAGATCAGGGTTGCAAACTGAAACTTTTTGTGTTCTTCGCCAAATCACCATATGCAGTGAAAACTTCGCATGCTCCTTACAAATGCTTCGCATCTTTAACCCAATTAACCAAACATGCGAAATTGATTGAGACCCAAATGTGAACTCATGTTTGAAACCCAAATGCGAACTCAAAATTGATTATCACACATACGAACTCAATCCATAGATGCGAACACTCGATTGTTATATTTTCGCAAAATCAACGTCAACAACTCCAAAATCTTTCTAATTCATTCCAAAATTCTCACAATCAAACTTGCGAAAGTTAAGTACTCAAGCAATATCGACTCCCAGTAAATCAAACTCGAGACTGTGAAACGTTCGACCTCCAGTCTAACTTCACAAAATCGACTATCCAAACCCATATCAAAACTTGAAATCGTCGTTTGTCTTCTTCCCATTCTCCATCAATAAACATCCAATCAAACACGAACCCAATTATCGAATTCCCAGTACCTATTCGTAGATTGATTCTAGGTGCATCGACATCAAACTATCGCTTTTAACAAATTGATATCAAACCCAAAATCGAATTCGTTATCTAACATATATCCTTCGCAAACTAATTCTCAACATCACAAACAAATCTTTGATCCTGCTTTCCTTCCATCGACTCCCAATCATCATCGATCGAACTCGCAGAAATTTGAACTTGCGATCAACATCACGCAATCTCAAAGCAATTCGATTATTACTCCTTTGAAATCGACTCCAACTCAAATTGATTTAGCTTTCTCCTTCCAACCATAAACAACGAAATCAATGATTCTTTGAACTATTTCAGATCAAAACACCGATTTTCAACCAAAAATTTCTACTGTTCTTCAAGTGTTCTTCATCGAAATTCATCAATCAACAAACATAAATCCATGAATCTATCATCGATTTTCATGTAAAACAGATAATAATTGATTCTTCTAACTCAGAAGTTGATCAATTTCATCTAAATCAAAGAATGGATTGACGATTAATTGATCATTATCGACTTATCATACACAGCCGATTCACAATTCTAACTCAAGAATCAAAGTTAATCAAATGTTAGAGATGAAGAAACAAAATCAAATCTATGAGATCAAGTTGAACAAAACGTGAATCAAGAACAAGATGTACAACTGATAAAGCGAGTATGAGAATGAAGAGTGATGAACTGCGACTGCGAATTAGAGTCAAAAGAATTTGTTTGGATTTTGAGCTTAAACATCTTAATGAACAGTATTCGAAAATATTATGGGCTCAGTGAACAAATTTCATGTTTGGGCTTCTAACTTGAATCGAATCAACGAATGGAGAATTTGATTGGACTAAAGTTGGATAAGATGAACAGTAAAAAAAAATTGATTTTGATTTTGATAATTTGATGTTACAAAAATTATTGGATCAACAATGGGGTTTAAAACAGATTAGATCAAATGAGGCAAATCGATCAAAAATGAACATGCGAGATGTACAACTCGTTTTGGGCCTTATTAAGACATGCAAAACCATAAAGTTGGAAACTTTATGGTTTGAAACACCTTTTTAGACCTGGATCTGAAAGTTGGACATCAGACTGAATGAGATAAGCTCTTAATCAAAGTCTTGCATGGCCACCACGTACGTTGGGCGTAGGTGGTCAGAGGCGCGATTCCGGGTCAATGCAGAGTATGATGGGCATACAACTGGGTACGCCCCGTATACTCAGTCTCATGTTATGTATGTTATTGTATTGTTATGATCTGTTAGATCAGTATCTTGGTAGATAGGATGTTTTTATGCTGTTATGATATGTTAGATCGGTATCTTGGTAGATAGGATATTGCTATGCTTAGTGATTTGTAAATCTGTTTGGATGGCTGTAGACTGTTATATGATTATTTGTTATATGTATACATGTTTGGTTGGTGGATGAGGCTTCTCTGCTTTGTGTGTAAGCCAACAGGCTGGGGCATTCCAACCCGATGGTTGATTGGGCCCGAGGGTATTCCATCTCGAGGATGATTGGACCCATAGTATGTTGGCATTCCAACCCAGTGGTTGAGGGGCCTGGGGTATTCCAACTCGATGGTTGATTGGACTCATAGTATGTTGGCATTCTAATCTAGGGTATTCCATCCCGAGGTTGACCGGACTCTATGATTGACTGGGCCAGGGGTATTCCAACCCGATGGTTGATTGGGACCATAGTATGATGTTTCTATATGTGTTATTGTTTGTATGCCGGGACTTTGGGGGAGTTCACTAAGCTTTGGGATTATAGTTTTGGATTATGTTTCAGGTACCTCAGGGGATCGCGGGAAGGCGAAGGCGTGATTGTGCACCTTCTCATATTGTTTTTGTGATTTTGGGCAAACTCTGATATTAGACATGTTTTGGAAACTATTTTGTAAACAATGATGATTTCTGGGTTGTATAAAAAGTTTAAATTTTTCATGAATTTTACGGTTGTTACAAGGTGGGGGTGGTTTTGTGGTGTTAGATCGAGACAAGAAGGAAGGAAATCGTCCGATCATGGCAGATCTGTCAAGGAAGTTGAAGCTATTGCGACTGGTGATCCTCTGGTCTCATTGCCCTTTTCGCCGAAAGCAAATCGAGGATTGTAGGAGGAAGCAGAGGCGGCAATTGGTGGCTATTGTCGACAACAGGGGTGACAAGGGGGTTGCTCCAACAGCTCCTCTTGCTTTTTCTTTCCCGATAAAACGCGAAGGAAATGGGTGTTTGGGTGTAGCTTCTCCGTGTGCTCCAGTCAACAGGAAGAAGAGGGCAAGAGCTTGTTGCCTCTTTGATCTCGCCGGAAAAAGAAAACAACCACCACCGGTGGTGTGTTTCTTGATAGAAAGGAGGAAGAAAAAGAAAAACAAAGAGAAATAAAGGATTGTATAGAGCATTATTATTATTATTATTATTATTATTATTATTATTATTATTATTATTATTATTATTATCTATCACTAGAAGGTAAAATGGTCATTTTACATCAGTCAGCCTATTAAGTCAGATGTACAATCAAACAATATGGTTTCTTATTCGGTTAGAATTTATTACTCAAATCTTTCCAATAAATACTTTCTCAATCAGTAACTATCAAACATGACCTAAGTTAATTCATGAATTTTCTGTTACTCAACATTCAAGACCTTGTTAAAATATGAGATATCATATCAGTTTTTGTAACAAGAAACTCCTTCACCAATCATTTATTTAAAAAGCACCATGACGATTTCTACATCATCTATTTTCCTACTCATTTCTCGTTTTATAAACAAGAAAATATCATCTTTGTGCCTTTCTACAAGTAATTTTACACGCCAACATTTTCTATTAATTTTGGAAGTCACGGGAAACCATTAACAGAAAATCCTCCATCAACGAGAATTGTCTGACCAGTGATGTAAGAAGCAGCAGGCATACAAAGGAACGCCACCATTGATGACACTTCATTCGCTTCAGCAATGCGTTTCAAAGGTGTTTTTGACACCAATGTATTTATAAACTCGTCATGATTATTAAACAACTACACAACACAAAATAAATTCTTACGATAGGATCAAAAAATGTCAACAAATATAACAATTAAAAAGAAGGCTAGGATTGAGTTATATTACACGTTCCACAAGTGGGGTTCTAGTGCACCCTGGAGCTACACTATTACTCCGAATGTTATCTTTAGCCCATTCACAAGCTAAATTCTTTGCAAGTTGATTCATAGCAGCTATCAACAGAAAATGGAAGCTTAAAATTTCTTGTAACACCAAATACAATCAGTAAAAAGAAAACCGTATTACCTTTAGTGGGTCCGTAGATAGATGTGTAATTAACATGAACAGAACCTGCAACAGAGGAAATGAACACAATGCTTCCAAATCCAGAAGCTTTTAAAAGAGGATGTGAAAGTTGAGAGATATGGTAACAAGATTCCAAATTGGTAGCCATGATCAGGGAATACTCTTCTGCAGTATACTCCAAACTAGGCTTCACTATGTTGGTCCCAACGTTGTTTATCTACAGTTTTGGAAGTATGTATAATCATTTGTACGAATACAATTAGTAACACAAGAATAAACGTGTTTGTTTCAATATGATGAAACTTGGATGTATGGAAGAATTCCCCAATTTATCGGTGAAATAAAATCAAAACAACTTACTAGAATGTTGAGCTTTCCATTGAAGATAGAGGAGACTTTTTCTAGAAGCTGTTCGCGTTGAGGACGAGAAGCTGCATCGCAGACGGATCCGGTGACTATGAAGCCCTTGGAAGACCATTCCTGTAAACGGTGGTTGAGCTCAGCCTCGTTGCGAGAGCAGGTGTGAACCGCTGCCCCTAACTCCGCCAGTTCCTCCACCACAGCGTAGCCGATCCCATGTGTGCCACCGGTAACGAGAGCCGTCATTCCGGCGAGAGACCATCTGGAATTTCTAGTTTCTGAACTGCTCTCCGCCGCTGCCGCCGTCGTCATTTTATCAGATTGTTTTGAAATATTGCAGTGGAATATCGATATGTTCGACAAGATGACAAATTTCACTCCTTCCGATTTGTTACAAGCAGATCAGGGGAGTTGCTGTATGGTCCAGATTTTTCCCACTCAATCGACGCCTTTTTTTTCCGCGCGTATCACTTATCTTTTACGTATTTTATTTGAACCTTTTGCATTGCTGTCGTAGGGACCTAAGTAGGGCTCGTTTTTTGGGTAGGACCATAGAATGATAGAATGGGTTGGTTTTAGGGACGAGCATTGGAACCGGAACCGCTTCGGAACTGCCGGTTCCGGTTTCGGTTCCTAAACTTATGGAACCGCCTTAAACGGTTCTGGTTCCGGTTCTTGTATTTTCGGAACCGCCACCCGCTGGGTATCCGCCGAAACCGGTTTATATATATATATATATATATATATATATATGTGTGTGTGTGTGTGTGTGTGTGTGTGTGTGTGTTACTTAGACCGGTTTAGAATATATTGGTCCGATTTTGTCCGTCTTATTTGGATCGAACTAAATTGCGATTTTGTCGAAAAAAGTTAACAAAGTTAATGCGACCGGGTTATCCGCTCCTGGAACCGGAATCGCCGGTTCCAGGACTGGTTCCAAACATTTAAGAACCGCCTAGAGCGGTTCCGGTTCTGGTTCCAGTTCTCGCCAAATGAGGCAGGTACCCGCATATGCTCATCCCTAGTTGGTTCGATCTTATCCTACCTTTCATTGATTTTTTATTTAATTATATATTTATTTTTGTAAATGAAACTTTTTTTACCACTTTATATCTTTACGTTTTTTTAAATTACTGTTTATCATTTTGTATTGTAACTTATGTTTAATATTTTGAAGTTTTTATATCGTTTGAACAAAAAATTGAATGTTTGAATTTTTTTTTCATGTTTTAAAATTATAAATTAAAATTATGTTCTATTTTGTGGGATCTTGGGATCTCGATTCCGACTTTACAATTCTGATATTACAAACCCAAAAACGATCATACGTAGGATCCCGATCTTGACAACCTTGCAAATTGTCTATTTGTTTTATTAAAAAATATTCCATTAAACTCTTTTTTTATATATAATTAACCATAATCTTATTTTTATACATATGGACTACTGAATTCTTTTATTCTAATTTTATTAAAAAAAATGACCATGCTTGGTATCAAAACTTGAAACCTCAACCAAGGGAAGTGCCAATTGTACCAATAAGCCAATATGCCCACCAGGCCAATATGCGTTTTCAATTTTTAATCTTCTTTAATATAATATTTCACTCGTACCAAAATTATTATCCACACACGAAAAACATAACGAAAACATTAATTACCACTAATTTTATTAAATAAAATAACAATTGTACAATTTTCTTTAATTTAATTACATCGTTTTGTTACATTTAATTTAATGATAAGTTAACCAATAATTGAGGGTATTTTAGTAAATGTGATATGTGTTTTTAAAAATATACTATTATTTTGGAATAAACTAAAAAGGAAACATGAACTATTAATATGAGACGGAAGAAATATATTGTTAGTAGATCTGTTAAACGTTATAGGAAAAATAATAATAACGGAGACAAGAATCGAACGTGGGTCTCTTCATAATTAGGACCGGTCCAAGCCGATTTGAAACTCTGGACAAATAAAAAAGATATGGCTTTTACGTTAAAAAAAGTAGCGAAGGAAAGTGCATGTTTTTTTTTTTGTTTTTCTTGAATGGGGCCTTCTGATAAATTTATCCTTAAATCGTTTTTGTAATTTTAGTTGTTTGGTTTTTTTTGTTTTTGATTTTTCCTTTTTCTAGTACCAGATATATGTTTATTAAGCAAAATGTTATTATTTTAAACTTATAAAACAATTAGAAAAAAATAAGTAAAGGAAATGAAAATCACCTGGTTTTTAACCGTTGTCTAGGACCCAACAACAATGATTTCAAAACTTGTGATGTTGAAGTTTCAAGTTTCAACAAGAATTTCAAAAAGAAAATGCTTAAATTAGTTTTTTCTTTTATCAAAAAACTAACATGAAAGAATTAAAGAACAATAACGAAATCTTACAATTTACACGAATCATAAATTTGAATCAACGATTCTGCTTGAAATCATATTAACACGAATACAAGATTGATAGGATGTGTGAATTAAGATTATCATAATCGGTGTATTGAGAAATATTGAAATCGGAAATCAGACTAACACGAATACAAGATTGATAGGATGCGTGAATTAAGATTATCATAATCGATGTATTGAGAAATATTGAAATTAGAAATCAGAACATCAAAATTTAAATCGAAAATAAAAAATCAGAAGGATGTGTGAAAACCCGTAATCGATTTATTGTGATTTGTGAATCGATTTTTTGTTAAGGGTTTAAAAAAACCATAATTAATCCATATAGTCGTTCTATCGATGGTAGTGAAAGGCCAAATGATATTATTATTTTAGAAGAATCGTATGTCTCTTAGTCTTTCATACTAATTTTTGTTTTGGCTCTATGTTTTTTCCTTCCTCCGCTTAGCCGCTATACACAATATTTTAAAGTTTTTTTTTCCATTACTAACATAATAAGATATATAAAAATGAGAACCTACAAATGTTTCTATAATTCGAAGTATAAATATATTACTCTTTAGCCCAAGAAAAATAGAAAAAATAAATTGAATTATCTGTAAATCGTAAAAATGAGTACGCCAAAACACACACACACACACATATATATATATATATATATATATATATATATATATATATATATATATATATATATATAGTACAAGTCATCCCGATCCCAAAAATATAACTTTCATAGAAATTTTACTCTGTATGAATTAGATATGATTTTTATAAGATATAAAAGTAAGTTGCGTACAAGGAATGTGTGACATAAGAAGCTACAAAGAAAATGGTTGACCTTTAGCTAAAGTGACCAAAAGGAAAATCATAGTACTCTTTAAGATAATAATTTTGAGAAAAAAAGAATGTCAATAACAAAGTTCGTACGAGAGAGTTATGATTTTAGCAAAATGATTTAATTCTATAAAAATATGGATGAAAAAATAAAGTAAGAATTAGTTGTTAGGGTCTAAAAGAAATTTTTAGATCTCGTCGAGAGTTTTTTGGGGATATAAAGAACGTCAAAAACGGAGTTCGTATGAAGAAGTTACAGAATTTACAAAATCTGTGTTTTGTTAATTATTCTGTTAGGTGTGGAAATTGAATCGGAGTATATATATGACTTCTTCCTCTTGAAGGCTCTTCAAGACTCGACCGATGCCTGATCCATCCTTACTTGATGCTCTATCTGTGTGTAGCATCTAGGTTTCCTCAAGCCTTGTCTTATCTTGCAAGCTGGTGGGAGTTTAGCTTTAAGGTGGATGTTGTACGTCTTTTGGTATTTATGTCAAGAAGTTGTTGTTGGTTCAAGGAAAATATTCAATATCATGTTGCCCCACCTTAATTACTTATTTAGCTAGCCTTCCCGGTTTAGGCTTAAGGAGTATTTTCTTAATGGGTTGATTCTTCAGTACCTCGAGATTCTTTGTGATTGTTTCCTCGCGACTTGAATTTGCATTTCCAAGACAAAAGAATACACAAGCAGAAAGTTAGAGTTTTCCATAATTTCTTGGTATGTCAACTTTTACCATTTTTTCTACAAATCAGTTTAGTTTTTTTTTTTTTTTTTTTTTTTTTTTTTTTTTTTTTTTTTAAATTGATCTTCTTTCTTCCATGCATAAATTTTGTCTTTTGTTACTAAAGAAACCAGGTAGAAAGTGCAAAATTTGGCAACGGGTTGATGAAGAGCATGCTAGACTGAACCATGTATGACAATCATTAATGAAGTGTTCTCATATCTAGCTGGTATAAGAACACTTCATCAATAATTGTCCCACATAGGATGTCGTAAGCAAAATCTGAAGAAACCAGCAATAAGGACTGAATGTATATAAAAAAAAACAACAATGACTTATCTTGAAACAACAAAACATTACGGATTAAATGTGTACAAACTGAGATCTATATTACCTCCTTAAATTATTTTTTCCGATTTAACCCGTACTAATCGGTTACAAAAACTGAATATGTACAAAAAACAAATTAAATGATCAAATTTGAACAAAAAGAAAAAAACATCAATGACTACATTTTTATGAAATGAAAACTATATTATCATACTAAGTCAATTACCTATTTTACATTTGTCAAAAGAACAAAGCCATACTCAAAAGACGAAATTCGGGCAAAAGATTATTTTCTATTAAAATCTCTACTTTTCGACAAAATATTATTCTGTACTGAAAATACTAGTATTTTTTTTACAAACTATAAAGATTATTTATGTAATTATAATAGTAATAATAATAATAATACTTCTTACTATTATTATTATTATTACTATTATTATTGTAATTTTAACTTTTAATGTTATTGTTAGTATTATTATTAAAATTTTAAAATGGGAATATAATTATTATTTTCAAAATTATAAAGAGGTACTTTAACAAACCGATCTATAGATCTCTTTTTGGACCTACACACCAAATGACTAATTAACCAAAGGCACTATTTTCGCAGTTCATTTCGGTAGACACATGATAATTTATAATTTATGCTTTAAAATGTTGCATACACTGTTGTATATACCAAAAAATGGGTGTATGGTGTTTGGAGATTAACTGCCGTTGTAATTTAATTCTAATTGATACTCAACATTCGATAACTTGTTAAAATCTGACAGAAGATAATGAGTTTTAAAATAAAAAATTCCTTCATTAATTATCAACTTAATAAACAAGCATCATGACGATTTCTACACCATCCATTTCTCAATCATCACCAATCAAAAGCCAAATCCTTGAACATTTTGGAAGTCATGGGAAACCATTAACAGAAAATCCTCCATCAACAGCAATTGTTTGGCCAGTGATGTAAGAGGCAGCAGGTAAACAAAGGAACGCCACCATTGATGACACATCAATCGCTTCAGCAATGCGTTTCAAAGGTGTTTCCGATACCATTGCACCCAAAAACTCCTCATTACTTAGCAACTACACAAAATTTGTTTATTGGTTTATTAAAATCTATACATTCAATAGGATAAATAGAACAAACACAAAGAAAGGTAGAATTGAAGTATATTACAGCCTTACAGGTTCAACAAGTGGGGTTCTAGTGCACCCTGGAGCTACACTATTACTCCGAATATTATCTTTAGCCCATTCACAAGCTAAATTCTTTGCAAGTTGATTCATAGCAGCTATGGACAGAAAATGGAAGCTTAAAATTTCTTGTAACACCAAATCCAATTAGTAAAAAGAAAACCATATTACCTTTAGTGGGTCCATAGATAGATGTGTAATTAAAATGAACAGAACCTGCAATGGAGGAAATGAACACAATGCTTCCGAATCCAGAAGCTTTTAATAGAGGATGTGAAAGTTGAGAGATATGGTAACAAGATTCCAGATTTGTAGCCATGATCAGGGAATAATCTTCTGCAGTATACTCTAGAGTAGCTTTCATTATGTTAGTCCCAACATTGTTTATCTACAGTTTTGGAAGTTTGTATAATCAATTGTGGGTATTCAATTAGTAACACAAGAATGAATGTGTTCGTTCCAAAACATTAGGAATTCCTGCAAAATAAGATGAAACTTGATGTATGGAAGAATTCCTCAATTTATCGGTGAAATGAAATCAGAAGAACTTACTAGGATGTTGAGCTTTCCATTGAAGATAGAGGAGACTTTTTCTAGAAGCTGTTCGCGTTGAGGACGAGAAGTTGCGTCGCAGACGGATCCGGTGACGGTGAAGCCCTTGGAAGACCATTCTTGTAAGCGGTGGTTGAGCTCAGCCTCGTTGCGAGAGCAGGTGTGTACTGCCGCCCCTAACTCCGCCAGTTCCTCCACCACAGCGTAGCCGATCCCACGTGTGCCGCCGGTGACGAGAGCAGTCATGCCGGCGAGAGACCATCTGGAATTTCTAGTTTTAGAACTGCTCTCCGCCGCTGCCGCCGTCGTCATGTTATCCGATTGGTTTTGCAATATTGCAGTCGATATCTTCGACGGAGATGACTAATTTCACTCCTTTGGTCCTTCCAATTTGTTACAAGCATATCACCGGAGTTGCTGAATATGGACCATATTTGTTTTACTCTACCCACTCCACAGTAAAATTATGATAATTGTCCTATTTAGTCATCAAAGTCTTTTTTTTTTAAATCATTAAAATTACATTTTACCTATTAATTAAGGATATATTTGAAATTTACCCTGGTTAAACTTGATTATGTGGCATTTTTTTGTTTTAAATTAAAATCAGATACTTGATCTATGTGGCATTTTTCCCGAATGAAGTTCAGGAACATGATCTACGAGTTAATTTTTCTTTCTCTCCTCTAATACCATCTTGTCACCATCGGTGAGCCCTCCGGTGAAATGATCGCCTCCCATGAATCTGCCAAAAGAATGGTGATACTTCTTCTTCCCCATAGATTTCATCTTTTCCCCTCCCTTTTCATCAATTGGACGCGTATAACATTATAAAAATCTCAATAAATTTTAACTTTTCAAAAACAACCAAAAACTATAAATGTTTACAAAACCATTGTTTCAAAACTTAATTTCAGTAATCAGAGTATCCTAAAATTCAAATAAAATAAAACCGAAGCATGTGCACGATCAAGTCTTCGTCTTGCCACGACCATCTGAAGTCCGTGAAACAATAAACTGAAATTGTAAGACAAAACTTAGTGAGTTCTCCCAAAGTACCAACACACACAACATATATCAGGTCCACAACTAACATACTGGATTATCCCTGAGCACACAGTATGAGTCTAACTTGCCTTTCAGGCCCATAACTCATTTCTGGCTTGCTCCGGAGCCCACAACATAAGTCTGGCTTGCCCTTTAGGCCTACAGCTTATGCCTGGCGTGCTCCCGAGTTTGTTGGTTACCACACAAAGTAGTACTACCTCAACCCAACCATACTATGTCGACATATATATAACATCTAACATATATCCAACAACATATAAATATATAACCGGTCATCAGACAAACATGAAGATCTAAAGATCACTACTGCATACTCATATCAATATAACATATCAACATCCTCTCAGATCTAGATCTATAATACCACTTACCACATAAAGTTGGCAACTTTACACACATGCATGGCTTAATGGGGACCAAGAGCTTACTAAGAGCTTAATGAAGATATTAACACATGTATAATTCAAGATACACCATAAAGCTTTAATTTTTATGAACAAAGGGACCAAAAGAAGCCTAGATCTAACACCAATACTTCTGGAGTAAGTTAAAATGCTCATCAATCACTCCAAGGACTTAAAAAGCATAAAATAACAACATAACTAGATCTAGCATCATGTATCATCAAGATGTGAGCTTTTTACCTCAAAAGCTTGCAAATAATGGGTTTACCTAGGATCTTCAAGCTCAAGACACTTCTCCAAATGCTCCTCTTCTTCTTCTCCTTCACAAACCACCAAAAACACTCTTTAAGGCTCAAAACTCACAAAAACACACTAGGGTTTCAATTTCTGGACAAAGGAAGGTGGAGGCTGGCTAAACATGACCAAATGAGGCTATCATAAGGTTTAAATAGGGTGAAAACCATAAAAATTAGGTTTTCACTCTTACTTACGTACGCCATGCGTACTCCACGTATGCCCAACGTACGTAGATTAGATCTACAATCACAACATCAGGCTAGTACGCTAAGCGTACCACCTAGTACGCCCTGCATACTAGCTTAAGGACCACAATGCAAAGTTTTTAGATAAAAGGGTTAAATATGAAACTTACCAACTCGGGTGTTATAATTCTCCCCCACTTGAATCAAACTTCATCCTCGAAGTCCGCTACTCCAAATAACTCTGGGTAGTGCTCCTTCATCGCAGCCTCTGGCTCCTATGTCCATTCAAAACCCTAGCGATGTTGCTATTGGACTTTCACCAACTCAACAACCTTGTTCTTCAAGGTTTTCATCTTCCGGTCAAGAATCGCCATTGGTCTTTCAATATAATTCAGGCGGTCATCCAACTGAATATCCTCGAATAGAACCAGTACAGAATCATCCACTAAACACTTCCGCAGCTGAGAGACATGGAACGTGCTATGGATCTGACTGAGCTCATCTGGAAGATCTAAGAGATAGATAACCCGGCCCACCTGGGCTAAACCCCTGAAAGGATCGATGTACCTGGGGCCCAGCTTTCCCCTCTTCCTGAATCGGATGACTCATTTCCAAGGCTATACCTTCAGGAGAACCATGTCCCCCACCTTGAACTCTAGATCTGATTGGTGTCAGTCGGCATAGCTCCTCTGCCGACTCTGAGTTGTCCAGAGTCTACTCCAAACTTGTTGTATCAACTCCGTGTGCTTTCCGAGGAAACTTTGTGATGAAATCCATGGTAATCTACTCCTATTTCCATACGAGAATCTCCAACGGATGCATCTTGTCGTGAGGTCGCTGATACCCGACCTTGATTTTCCTGCAGCTCAAGCACCTCTCTGTTGGATTAATGTCTAAGTCCATAACTATAATTGGTAAGACTTGACCCGACCCGGCATGGTCCATTTGGGTTGCATGGCATCATGCACTTGGATAGACTAAATGAGAGAAATAAGACACTTATGGTTATTAATATATTATAAGTTCTAGTATATTAATAATAAGAATAATGAGATTATTTAATTAGTATTGATCAAGAATTAATCTAGGATTAATTAAGTGATCAAAAGAAGACTAATTAAATATATGGGTTGATTGTGTAAATCATCCATACTTGTATAGTGGGCTAATGCTCCATGGATAATCAAGTTGGGCTAAAACCCATAGGATGGTTCATGGATGCTCCATGGTGTATTTGAACCCATGGATCCAAGGAAATGGAAAGCCATGACAATTAAGAGTTTACCCTAATTGTAACACTATATAAAGATCACATTCTTGGGAAAAATCAGCCACTAGAGAGAGTAAGAAAGGGCTAGCCGATTTTCATGAAGTGTAGAATTCTCTCAAGTTAATCCATGTGTATTTGGTGTTGTGTGAACCATTTGAGGTGTCACACTTGGGGCACTTGGCACTCAAGCTTCATGAAGACTTTCTACACCAAAGAGGTATGTATTCTATCTTGCTATAGTTATTATTTTGTATGCTAGATTAGGATAATACCTTGGAAGTTCTTACTTGCATGTATAATAGAGAAAACATAGATCCAACGTATTTAGGGTTGCATGTACACTTAGGAGTGTTAGAATGCTCAAAACCCAATAGTGGTATCAGAGCCTGGTTTTTTTTTCTTGTTATACCTGCAATAGAAGCTGAAAAAACGAATTTGTTGCTGTCTGATCATCAGACTCGGCAAGTCCATCAGGAGACTCGGCGAGTCCATGACTAAAATGTGGTCAATTCGATCCAACTCGCCGAGTTGGTTCATGCACTCGACGAGTTGGACCCCCAGACATCATATTTTCGAGTTTTTTGGCTAGAAATGGACTAGGAACATTACCCTAAGTTGTTTTGAACTTATAAACTAGTTTTTTGATGTGGTAATGTTCATGCTAATCCATTTTCAAAGATAATTGTTAATAGATTCATGTTTTGTATTAGTTTAAGGTTTAGACTAATTACATGAAAAAGTTTGATTTGAATTATCTTGTACTTATGAGTTGCTTAGATTAATAGAAAAGTTAATTGAAATAGTTGTTTTCAATCCATTTTAATCTAAGAGTTGAGTATAAAATGTGTTTGTGTAACTTGTCCTCAAGTTACATGAAGAGTCACATTAAAGACTCATAAAATTCATAAAAGTTGGCAATGGTTACAAAATGAAGAGTCTTGTGTCATTGAATAATTTTTTATGACTCCATAACTTGTCCTCAAGTTATGGAAGTTCAAGAGTCACTTCATTAAAAGAAAAATATGTAACCATAATTAAATCCATAAGTTATAAAATAAAGAAAAAGTTAGTTCTTTTATTAGTTTAAAGTCTTCCATAACTTGTCCTCAAGTTATGGAACTTGAAGAGTTTTTGGATTAAAACTACTTTAAACACATAAGTTATGGAATTAATTAGTTTTGAATAGTTTCAAAACTTGCCCTCAAGTTTTGGAATTTGAAAAGTTTTCCTTATGAATACTTTAATTCCAAGTTAGCCCTTAGAATTTTAAAAGTTAAAATTCAACCCTTATACTTTATAATATTATAAGTTAATAATATATATATGTATAAGAGTAAAGTCAGTCTTACCGCTAGTACGCCTCATTCACGAAGCCAGTCTATAAGGTGGGTATAAGTTTGTTGCCTATAAAATGGCAACTTAATGGGTGTCCACTCTCACCCACCGCTTGCTTGACTGGTGGAGGGTCGTTAGCCGAACGGGTTTGACAGGACTAGAATTCTCCCTTCATTAAAAGTATTAATGATAATACTAAGTAACTAAACTCTTAATAATACCCAATCTTAGTTACTTAGGAAAATGTGAATAAGGTGCTAATCCATGAAATTACACTTTGCACTTTGTTTAAGTCGGTTAGTGGAGCGTGTGTGGTTAACCGGCACACTAACTCGTATTTAACAAGGTAGGCAAAGGGTAACTTAATGTTTATCATAGTATCGGTGGAGCGTGTGTGGTTAACCGGCACATCGATTAAGGGGTAAACACTTAAGGGTACCAAGTAATTTGCATGGTTACTTCACACCTTGTTTTGTGATCCTCGGCATCCCAGTCACAAAACTTGAAGGGCACACTCGAGATTGAAACATGCCTTTGAACAGTTCAATGAATCTCAAAGATCTAGGAGTTTCAAAACCAATTAAAACCTAATAATACATTTCGTTTATCTTGGTGGAAATTGGTGAATCGTCATTCACCTACCTTCAAATATTTTATAGCTTGGATTACGGCATACCTCTTCTAAGTTATAAAATAGTTTGTTGGGTCCTAGCCTTAATATTTCATATTGGGTGTCATATTAAGGACTTAAAATCAACTATCTTGAATATCTCCCAAAAGATGTCTGGTTTAGACACCTATGATCTTCCCAAATCTCTTGAAACAAGGTTTCCTAAATGAAGATGATGTTCCTTGGAAATCATACTTCTTTCACCTCCTCCAACTATTCTCCCTAACCCACATGTTCTTAAAAAAAAGTTTAAGGTCACTCAAGCCCTATTGGCAAGGCAAGGTCTAGGTGTGGACACATCTTGGAGATGTACTCACATATTGACAAGCCAGGAGAGTTGGGTGTCAAAGTCTTGAGAAAGTTGGTGGTTCAATCACTTTCTAAGTCACATAGTGAGTTCCTTTGGGACACCTATGAAACAGACTATGACAAGACCCTTAATGATCTTATCTATTTGCTAAGATCAACTTCCTAAATCTTTATGGACATTGACAATGATGACATTGGATATCTAGTAAAGCTCTCTCTTCCTAGTGAAAAGGGATCGGCTATAGTCAACTCGGTTGACCAAATGGTAAAGAGAAAAAGCTAAGTCCGTGATAGTCCCGTGTACCATTATCAAAGGGTCCATATGTTTGTATTGCCAAAGAAAGGGGCATTGGTTGCGAAGCTGCCAAAATTTACCTAAGGATGTTAAAGTCAATAAGTTTGACTCTACTTCAGGTAAAGTCCACTGTCTAACTCTGTTAAGTTTCTATTCTGAGATTCTTGATGCATGATGTGACTGGGTCACGTGGTGATGTTTTAAGAATCAAAGAAAAGTAAAAGAAACTTAAAGAAAGAATATGCTAAATCTGATCGCGTAGATGGATTTCTATCGCGTAGTTTGAAGATCGGATTCTTGAAGCTACTTCTTAGGAGTTATGAGATATTGCTTAGGAATAGATAACAACAAGTTTTCATATGGATTGTAAGGATAAGTTTTTCCGCAAAGTTTTAAAATAAAAGAAAATTTTTGATTTTATTTATTTTAAAAATATCCTTACAATGGCATTTGAGGAAAAATTGTTGCTTATATGATTCCATTAAGAGCAAGAGTGGAAATATGAAATTGATTCTTTCATTTGTGGTAATGTCTAGATTTACCAAATAAGGAAAGATTCTCATCACCCAAGTTTCAATTGGACCGGAACTTGGAATCATGCAAGTTGTATAGCATGATGAATGAGAACTTTCAAGTATTGGAAAATTAAGACTAATTACTTATTCACATGGAAGTGTGAGTCAAGTAATGGACTAAGGGATCGAGTACATAGTCTTGTGCGCTGATTAAGTCCACCACAAAAGATTGATAAGACTATTCGTCATAGTTTACTAAAGCTCAGTAAATATGATTATACTTACATGCTTAAGTGTAACTCTGAGACATTGGAAAAGGTTCCAATGTATGGCAGGGCGAATAAGAAGAATCAAATTAGGCAGAAGGATAAAAGTTTCTCAAATCTGAAAAGATGGGAGAGTACTTTAGTATCAGTTTTGTGATCATCTTAATGATTAAGAAACCATATCAAAATTAGTTCTCTAAGGAAATCAAGTAGATGAGTCATACTTCGTGCCAATACAAGTCTTAGAGTCATACTCCAAGATTGTAACTTGAGTGACATGTCTTAAAGAAGGTTTAAAACACTTGTCAAATGTAAGAGTAAAAGTTTTCTACTCTTGTACATTTGAAATTGGTAAGTTGTGATGTTTTGGATAAAACAAAGACCAACTTAGGCCAATTGGGTAAAGTGTTTTTCTTGATTAGAATCCACACTATCTCTTGGATATTTGACAAGGGAGTCTTATAGGTCAAGAGGACAGTGGGAGTCTTAAAGGTCTTGAAAGTCTCAAGAACTAATCAAGAATAAAAACCTGAAGTTCCTTACTAGCACACGACTTGAGGTTTATAACCTATCATGTTGACATATTCTGTGCCCATTCCAGTAAAGTTGGCTTTGCATATGAGTTCTTAGAGTTCTCAATTTGTTGCACAACAACTTGGAAACAATGGTAGGCCCTTGAGCTGCCAGGTGGCAAGAAATTAAGATTGAGTTAAGTCCATATGAGTTTGGATTTGTCATTATCCTTGTCTTGTGACTATGGTTTTGACAATTCACATGGATAAGAACACATACACCATTAAATCTAAGTGTCATAAGGTTTCTCTCCGATTCATGAAAATGATGGTGAGGAAACACTTTCACTAAGTAGATTTTAGCTAGATAGCAATTGTGATATTTGCATTCTCAAAGTCGTTAGTGGAGCGTGTGTGGTTTACCGGCACACTAACCTGGACTTGTGAGAAGTGGCAAAAAGGTCTAACCATTATGATTACGGCATCCCTCTTCATAATTGCTTAGACACACAATTGTGCTATCTAAGGGAAGGTGTATGATTTTGATAAAGTCTTATCAAAACAATCTAGTATCAGAAATCTGAACTTTGGTAAGAAAGTCAATAAAGTATTGATTTCTAGAAGTCCAGGTGATTTCTGAGAACATGTCAAAGCTAGTGGGAGCATAAGTGTTATGCTAATAATCATCATGTTAGTGGGAGCATGATAATTATGATAAGTATTGCAAGTTAGCAATGTTAATTATAGAAAACAAAAGTTTCAATTGGGAAAAAGTTGTTTTGCTATAATTAAGGGAGAGGAAATTATGCTTCATCTCAAATCTATAAGCTTAGATCGTAAGGTTTTAATCATTTAGTCAAGGATATATATATGAATTTCATGTTGGAATGGCTCAACATAAGGAAATTCTGTATATGGGTCCATTATTTGCGTTCTAAAATTCGATTATGATTACGGCATCCCTTTTCATAATCTGAATTATGAGAACTTGGCAAATTGAAATGGAAATGTTATAGCAAAAGACTAGTTTAGTCTTTATGTGAGACATCATGAATCGTGTCCCATATGCTTCGGATATAGGATCGATTACATGTGCTATATTCATCCTTTCTAAAATTTTCCAAATGCCTGGGGCATTAAGAAGGGAAAAGGTTTAGAACTGGATATGACTAAAAGGATTAAACAATTGTCGAGAACAATCTAAGGTTTACCAAAGATTGGTTGCTCAAGGATAGTTGGAAGTGTAGTGATAATTCTGGAAGGACCATATTGACATAGTCTGTAAGGAGGCAACTCTTGGTCAGAAGTGATAGTTAAAAATGGAATCTGGAAATGTTTCAAAGTTAGAATTTTCAATCTGTGTAAGATTAAGGAAACTTAATGCAAGAAGGATGTTTCCAAGGAGTTGATCTCCTTTGGAATGCTCTGTAATGATTGTTGTCAAGTCTTTCTGATTTTGTACATAATCATTATAAGAAGATCAATGCATATAAGTTTAGAATCTAACAGATTTCAGTAAACGGCATGAATTTGGAATTCTTGCATTTGCAGTAAGGATTTGGGACTATGAAAAGAGAATCATTGAAGTTATGTTCAATTGATCTAGTTCACAAAGTAAAGATCATAGACAAACATAGTATGCATACTTGGTGTATGGCATGACTAGTGTTTAGAAAAACATAGTGTACATGCTTGGAGCATGGGACAACTATTGTTTTAAATTCAAGAATAAAGTTGATAGTTGAAACAGTATACAATGAATAATGTGTAATCATATGGTGATAAATAAAAGGTGTTTTATTTATGTTCAAAGAGTTGATACCATATTGGATTCAATTATTATTGTGTTTCACTTTGCATGTTTTGACTTCCCGAATAAACTAGGTTATTCTTCCGGAATGACTAAGTTATTCAAATCATTCACAGTCGGTCATATGTTGGAAGTAGATATGAATTAAGACTGTCATGGGTTGGCTTGTAGAGGTCTAAGGTGTTGGACAAAGGGCTACAACACTCATGAGTGCTCATAAGTTCTGAGTATTGGATTCAACCCGCGCTCATTGGAATCACTTCATGGATTTTATCACGAGTGATCATGAGACGATAATATCTTATATTCTTCAAACCTAGAGATATGAGTTCTTACTATGTGTTGATAGTACATTGATTGCACGAAAACGTATTTGGTAACTCGGTGCTATAAAACGTGCCTTTGTGTATGATTCAACAAGTAGTAGAACAAGCCATATGAGTCGAAGTTTATCCATTCCTTTTACCTTCGGGATAAAATCGATATCTGTGGGCCCCTCGATGATTTGATGATGACAAATGGAAGTGCTCGTCCGGGCCAGGACTGATTCGATTTGTTCAATTAGTCAGTCGTCATAAGTCGAAAATCGGGAAACAACAAATGGACAGAGAGAATGATTATAATACATGTCTCAGTCCATATGATATCTAGAATGGAGGAATATATGATCCCTTATCTAATGGACAAGTCATTGACATAGGTCAGATTTCATCGACAAGGTCAGAGTTTGACATAAGCTTTTGAGAGCTACGATTGCCAGTTGGTTCCTGAAGTCATACGCAATAATAGTTTTAGACTTATCCAAGTGGGAGACTGTTGGATTAATGTCTAAGTCCATAACTATAATTGGTAAGACTTGACCCGACCCGGCATGGTCCATTTGGGTTGCATGGCATCATGCACTTGGATAGACTAAATGAGAGAAATAAGACACTTATGGTTATTAATATATTATAAGTTCTAGTATATTAATAATAGGAATAATGAGATTATTTAATTAGTATTGATCAAGAATTAATCTAGGATTAATTAAGTGATCAAAAGAAGACTAATTAAATATATGGGTTGATTGTGTAAATCATCCATACTTGTATAGTGGGCTAATGCTCCATGGATAATCAAGTTGGGCTAAAACCCATAGGATGGTTCATGGATGCTCCATGGTGTATTTGAACCCATGGATCCAAGGAAATGGAAAGCCATGACAATTAAGAGTTTACCCTAATTGTAACACTATATAAAGATCACATTCTTGGGAAAAATCAGCCACTAGAGAGAGTAAGAAAGGGCTAGCCGATTTTCATGAAGTGTAGAATTCTCTCAAGTTAATCCATGTGTATTTGGTGTTGTGTGAACCATTTGAGGTGTCACACTTGGGGCACTTGGCACTCAAGCTTCATGAAGACTTTCTACACTAAAGAGGTATGTATTCTATCTTGCTATAGTTATTGTTTTGTATGCTAGATTAGGATAATACCTTGGAAGTTCTTATTTGCATGTATAATAGAGAAAACATAGATCCAAGGTATTTAGGGTTGCATGTACACTTAGGAGTGTTAGAATGCTCAAAACCCAACACTCTCCACATACCAAGCCATATCCCGCTTCGTGCAGGGCCACCAATAATTAGGACAAAGATCTCTATATATCTTCATCGCCTTAGGAGGAATGTGATGGGTTTTGGTCATAAGACATCCTATGTGCGTATACAAACCCTAATGCTTGGATCTAGGTTTCTATATTGTACATGCTTTGAATCCAAGACTATAAACCCTAATTCTAGCAAATGGAAATCGATATTAACATATAATTAGGTTTAAGATATTACCTTATTTGTTATGTAGCAATAACAATCCCAATTCCTCCTTGAATTGACTTTGGAAGGCTTAGAGTCACAAGTGTCACTCCTCTAATGGCTTACAAACACCAAGAGCAAATGGAGAAGGTATAAGGAGAGAGGAGAGGTATAAGAATTCAACTCTAGGACCTCTTGGGAAGGCATGGACGAATTCATGAGCCTTGGGGTCTTTATATAAGTGTAGAGATTAGGGTTTTAGTCCTTATCCTTATCTAGTTGCTTGCCCACCAAGTAACCATAAGATAAGCCTTGAAAACCCTTATCCTAGTCGAATTCTAAGGCCTTATCGCCTTAAATTCATCCAACCTATTAATAAGATAATCCTTACCTTATTTTGTAACTATCACATAATTACAATTCAGCCCCTCTAGTTTAATTAATTACACTTGATCACAAAATTAATTCTTAATTAATTATTGACCAATATTAATTAAACAAATATGATTTCTCCTTTAATATATTATTCTTATAACATATTAATAAATCATAATAACCTCTCTCTCTAGTTATTTCTCCAATCAAGTTGCTTTGGTGAAGGCAACCCAAAAGGACCATGCACCATCAGGTCAAGTACATACCAAAATAGTTATGGACTTAGACACTAATCCAACAGTCTCCCACTTGGATAAGTCTAACAACTATTCTGCGTATGACTTCAGATCCTGATCTGCAATCGTAGCTTTCCAAAGCCGCTATCAACTCTGATCCTATCAGATACGCGCGTCCTTAGATAAGGGATCATATATTCCTCCATTCTAGATATCATATGAGATATGATTTCAAATCATTCTCTTTGTACTATATCTCGATTCCGATTTATGACGACTGACTAATTGAACAAATCAAATTAGCCCTAGCCCGGTCGAGCATTTACGTTTGTCATCACTAAACCATCGAGGGGCCCAAAGATATCGCTTCTATCCTACTTTGGATAAAAGGAACAGATAAACTTTGATACAATGCTTACTTGCACTCACTAACCAAATCACACACAACAATATGTTTTATAACACCAAGTTACTGGTGCGTTTACATATTATCAATGTGCAACCGATTTGCAAGATACAACTCACACATCTCGGTTTCAAGAATATAAGATGTTATCGTCTCACCAATCACTCGTGATACAATTCATGGAGTGATCCAAGTGAGCATGGGTTTAGTCCAATGCTCAAATCATATTCTTAAGCACTCATAAACGTTGTAGCAAACATTTTCTTATGTCTAATACTCTTCTAGACAATCCACACACCAATTCACGACAGTCTTCATTCATATCTACTTCCAACATATGAACGACTGTGGCCCGTTTGAATAATTCGATTATTCTTGATAAACTCAATTATTCTGGAAGTCAAAACATGCAAATGTGAAACACAAGAATAATACTAATCCCATATGGCCTCAAACCTTTGAGTATAAACAAAACACCTTTTATTTATCACCATATTGATTACTCATTATTTGTTGTTTCGGGTAATCAACTTCTTACTTGAATTATAACACTTGTCCCATGCTCCTAGCATGCACACAATGTTTACCTATGGTTCTTACTTTGTGAAATAGATCAAATTGAACATATTTCCAATCATTCTCATTTCACAACTCCAAATCCTTTTTCATAAGTGTGAGAATATCAAATTCTTGTTACTTATAAAATATGCTAGATTCTAACATTCTATGCAATGATCCTTTCGTAATGTCACTGCACCAAAGTCACAAAGACTATTGCCAATGATATTACAAAGTCCTCTATCGGACATTGTTACAAGACAATTCCTTAGATATGATGTCTCTCACTCAAAGTACATTCCTTTGAACATCCTTTTGCATAAAAGTTTCTAATCTAGACATAGATTTTCAATATTCAATTCCCAATATGGACACGCTTCCATATTTTCCATATGACAACTCATTCTTAATAGAATCTTATCTATTCATAATAATGTCGATATGGTCCATCCAATATGGAAAAATTTCCATATTTTTTCAATACTATACTTCCAACTACTCACAAGCGACCAATCCTCGTCGAACTTTGGATTGTCCTCTGATAGTTGTTTAATTATTTTAGTCAAAACTGATTCTAGTCCTTTTTCCCTCTAAATGCGCTAGACATTTGGAAAATTTTAGAATGGTCAAACATTAAAACATTTGCAATCGATCCTATACCCGAAGCGTATGGGACACGACGCATAATGTTTTATTTGCTATGCTCTCAAAATTCGAATTGTGAAGAGGAATGCCGTAATCATAATTGAAATTTTAGAACACACTATGTACCCTTGACTAAATTTATTAACATTTCTCAACCTAATCCTTTAGATTTGAAATGAAGCATAATATTCTCTCCCTTAATTATAGCAAAACAACTTTACAACCCTTACGACTTTGCAAGGTATAACTCTTGTTTTTTTATAATTAATATTGCCAACTTGCAATATGTGCCTTAATAATCATACAATCATAACATTTATGCTCCCACTATCATGATGATTATTATAAAACATAACACTTATGCTCCCACTAGCTTTGACATGTATTCATAAACATCTTAACTTTCAGAAAAACAATGTTTATTGAATTTCTTAAGTTCATGTTTCTCATACTTAGTGTTTTGATAATCTTTTATCAAGGCTTCTTGAACTTATACACCTTTGCCTTCGATAGTTCATATGTGTGTCTAAACACTTAAGACTAATTTCCAAACCTAACAATTCAAATTATGGAAAGGGATACCGTAACCATAATCGAATTCGAGAATGCAATTTTTACAATCACTATTTTCTTAAAATCTCTCTTAGTGAAAGCATTTCCTCACAATCATTTTCATGAAGGAGGAAATCTTATGACACTTAGTATTTAAACGGTGTATGTGTTCCTATCCATTTGAATTTTTTAAAACTAAAGTTTACGACAAATTCAAACTCATATGGACCGAACTTTCTAAATCTTGATTTCTTGCCTTATGGTAGCACAGCTGCCCACCATATCTTTCAAGTAGTTAAGCAGCTCACCCTTTCCTATCAATGTACCTTTCATTGATTAAGGTGCTTTGCCTTTTATGCGTTCAAAATGAGAACTCATAGAACTCACATGCATAATTAACTCGATTGGATTGGCACAGAAACAAAATAATGTCAACACGATAGGTTGTAAACCTCAACTTGTGCTAGTGATGATGGATAAGGTTTATTTGATTTGTTCTTGAAAACCTTTCAAGACCATTAAGACTCTCACTTACTCCTTGACATATAAGATTCTCTTGTCAATAACCATTTCTTGACAAACAAATATCCAAGAGTTAGTGTAGCTCATATCAAAATACTTCATAAATTGGTCCTAGTTGGTCTTTGTCTTATCCAAGACATCACAACTTTCCACATTTGATGAATGTTATAAACCTTACCTTTTTTTTACTCGATGTCACAATCTTAACTTTAAGACTTGTTATTGGAACGAAGTATGATTGACTTATTGATTTAACCATTTCTTCAATTCTTGATTCCTCTTCTTAACCATACAATTATACTAAGACTCATTTAGAGGATCAATTAAGATATGGTTCTTAATCATTAAGACCTATCATAAAGCATAAAATGTACTCTCCCATCTTCTTAGAATGGAGAAACTTTTATCTTTCTGCCTACTTGATTCTTCTTATTCGTTCTGCTATTGATCTAAACCCTTTAATCAATTCAGAATTACACTTAATCTTGTAATTATAATCATATTTACTAAACCTTTAGTAAATCATGACGAATATCTTTGTTACTCTTATGGTGGACTTGATCAACACGCAACTTTGTGTATTCGATCTCCAAGTCCTTCACTTGACACTTTGTCAATGAATTAGTCTAATTTCCAAATATGAAATTTATCATTCATCGTGCAACCAAGTTGCATGATTCCAAATTTCTGTCCAATTGAAACTTGGGCGATGAGAAACTCTCCCTATTTGGTAAATTCTCGACTTTTCCATAAACACCATAAATAAGAATCATATCCATTTGTTGTAGAAATATGCAAACACCAATTTTCATAACGATTTCATTGCAAGGAAATAAACAAATAAATAAATAAGTCAAACGAAAATTTATTTTATTTATAAAAGCAGCGGAAAACATTTGTCCTTACAATGCAAAATCCATTGAAAACTATGTATTTCAAAAGAAAATTTTCTAAGAACTCTATCATAACTATCTAAGATCAAAATCTAATCTTCAAGTCCATGCGATCAAGATCCATTCCTTGTGATTAGATTCATCTTGCTCTTTCACCAAGCTTCCTTTCTTTTCACCGATCCTGTAAAACATTCAAATGCAATCTTATTACATTATGTATTAAGAATTAATGAATAGGAACTTAATGGAGTTAGATAGTGGATTTTACCTGAAGCGCAACCATACTCTTTGACTCTCCCATCTTCTGGACTCTTCAGGCTCTTTGGGCAGACTTGTATCCAACGCCCTTTCTTTTGGCAGTAAACATAGGTCGGTTCTCCTAGAACGTCCTCGGAAGCATGGTCGGTTGACTTTTCCAACAAATACGCTCCATTGCTTCGCCAAATCATTTCTGATTCAGCAGCAATGAGCATGTAAGTTAGGTCAATGAGGTTGTCATCATGATCCATCATATAATACTTTCTTTTGAACTCATTATATGATTTAGGAAGTAACTGCAAAACCCAATTTACAGCCAACTCATCTGGGAATGACACACCCAACATTATCAACCTATCAATGTGTGATTTCATTCCTAGAACGTGGGCACACACGGGTTTACCATCTTCATGTTTCATTTCCAATAGGGCCTTAGTGATATTGAACCTTTCAATTCTTCGATCTTGTGGGTTGGGGAAAACAATAGGAAGAGGAGGAGGAAGTGAAACATGATTTCTCGTTCCTCGATTGAATCGTGGAATACCATCTTCATGTGGAATGCTTGTTCCATGGGATTTGGGAAGACCATAGTTGTCGAACTTTGACATCTACAAAACGGGAGAAAAACAAATTCAAGTTAGTTGATTGATTGAGTCCTTAGTAAATCACCCAAATGAGATACTAAGGCTAGGACCCAACACAATATTCTACAACTCGGGAGAGAAATGCCGTAACCCTAATTGCAGAATATTTGAAGGTAAGTGAATGACGATTCACTAATTTCCACCACGAAAAACAAAAAAGAAGTTTAAGTTTTAAATCTATGAAAACTCCTAGATCCTTTGAGATTCATTGAACTTTCAATGGCATGTTTAAATCTCGATATGCCCCTCTTGTTTGTGATTGGGATGCCGAGGATCACAAAGCGGGTGTGAATAACCATGCAAACTACATGGTGCCCTCACATGTTACAGTCACCTATTCGATGTGCCGGTAAACCACACACGCTCCACCGAACTATGACAAACATTGAGTCACCCTGTGCTACCTTTGCTTAGAACCATTTAGTGTGCCGGTAAACCACACACGCTCCACTAATGTCTTCGCAAGGGCACAAAGTGTAATTTCATGGAATTGCTTCAGTTCACTTTTGCCTAAGTAACTAAGATTGAGAATTTTATGAAAACATTTAGTTACTTTTATACTTCATTATACTTATAATGGAAGGATTTGTCCTATCCTACCCGTTCGGCTAACGACCCCCCACTAGTCAAGAGTGCGGTGGGTAAGAGTGGATACCCATTCAATCGCCATTTTATAGGCAATTTCCTTAAACACCCCTTATAGACCAGCTTCGTGAATGAGCCTACTAACGGTAAGACTGACTTTTACTCATACATATATATAATGTTAGACTTTTAATGTTATATATAGTATAGGGTGTATTTTATACTTTCAAAATACTAGGTGGTCTAATTTAACAATTATACTTTTAATTCAATTAAATTGTAAACTTAAACTTTTATGGATTTATTAAACCTCTTTTAATTATACACCTTAATTAATTAATAAAACCATAAGGGTGTGATTTGAACTTTTTCAAAACTATACTAGAGTTTTAGAATTTAACATTCCTAATTAAACTTTTAATCAACTTTTAAATTCCAAAACTTGAGGGCAAGTTTTGAAACATTTCAACACATTAGGGTTTAGAATTTAAATATACATCAAAATTAAACTATTAATCAAAATTTAAATTCCAAAACTTGAGGGCCAGTTTTGAAACCTTTTTCAAAACATTAGGGTTTCAACTATTTAAATTTCAAAACAACAAAACCTTTGGGTTCAAATTTAAACTATAAAACCTAAAGGGGAAAATATGAGACTTTTCAAAGCACAAGGATCAAATAACAAATAATCTAAATTAACATTTAATTACATAATTATCCATATTTGATGATTTCTTGCAAAACGATTTACCAATTAAGTCAAAATAATTAATTAATTATCACATAAGGAAACAATTATCTTATTAATTGATAAATATCTTCAATTAGATCAAGAATATAGTCAAATATATCATAAAATCGGATTAATATTGATCTAATATGATAAGGTAACTTTCCATAATCAAAAACAGCAAGAAATCCCGGAGATACCTCTGTCTGACGAGTTGACTCGTCGAGTCTGCATGGACTCGGCGAGTCCAGCCTCCAGAACATCAAAAATAGAATTTTTGAACATGTAATGCATCAATATAATTGAAACCAGTCTAGGCTCTGATACCACTGATGAGTTTTGGTCATAAGACATCCTATGTGCTCATACAAACCCTAATGCTTGGATCTAGGTTTCTCTATTGTACATGCTTTGAATCCAAGACTATAAACCCTAATTCTAGCATATGGAAATCAATATTAACATATAATTAGGTTTAAGATATTACCTTGATTGTTTTGTAGCAATAACAATCCCAATTCCTCCTTGAATTGACTTTGGAAGGCTTAGAGTCACAAGTGTCACTCCTCTAATGGCTTACAAACACCAAGAGAAAATGGAGAAGGTATAAGGAGAGAAGAGAGGTATAAGAATTCGTCTCTAGGACCTCTTGGGAAGGCATGGACGAATTCATGAGCCTTGGGGTCTTTATATAGGTGTAGAGATTAGGGTTTTAGTCCTTATCCTTATCTAGTTGCTTGCCCACCAAGTAACCATAAGATAAGCCTTGAAAACCCTTATCCTAGTCGAATTCTAAGGCCTTATCACCTTAAATTCGTCCAACCTATTAATAAGATAATCCTTACCTTATTTTGTAACTATCACATAATTACAATTCAGCCCCTCTAGTTTAATTAATTACACTTGATCACAAAATTAATTCTTAATTAATTATTGACCAATATTAATTAAACAAATATGATTTCTCCTTTAATATATTATTCTTATAACATATTAATAAATCATAATAACCTCTCTCTCTAGTTATTTCTCCAATCAAGTTGCTTTGGTGAAGGCAACCCAAAAGGACCATGCACCATCGGGTCAAGTACATACCAAAATAGTTATGGACTTAGACACTAATCTAACAGAATGGAGAACATATACTTGTGCGCCTCCTCCATTAGAACCTGATGCACATCGCCCCATTACGGAACCCATACCATCCGATGAAGAGTCAACAACCTACAGCTAACATAATGAAAGGAAGCCACCTGACCCACAATACACTCACTCTTTCGGTGGTCTTCCTTCATAGTCTCGATCCGAGCCTCATGAATTCTATCTAATTGCGGAGTAATCATGGTCATCCTAAAACATATATCTCTAATCGGAGCCGCGACCGCCTTTCGGCTGAGAGCATCACCACTATATTAGCATTCGCTTGATGGTAAAGGATCTCACAATCATACTCCTTCACCACATCCAACCACCAACACTGCCTCATATTCAGATTTGGCTGATCCATCAGATACCTCAAACTCTTATGATCAATGTAAATAGTACAGCGGATCCCATTGAGGTAATGTCGTCAAATCTTGAGGACAAAAACCACAGCCCCCAGCTCCAAATCATGCGTCGAATAGTTCGCCTCATGAGGCTTCAGTTTCCTCGAAGCGTAAGTGTTCACACGACCCCTCTCCATTAAAACTGACCCCAAACCCGTTATTGATGCATCACAATAAACCACAAAATCCTCAACACCCTCCGACAGGGTCAAAATTGGCGCGTCGCATAATCTCTTCCTCATGGTCTCAAAATTTGCATGCTGCTTAGGCCCCCAATAAAATGTGACCATCTTCTTTGTCAACCGAATCAAAGGAACAACTATCTTGGAGAAATCCTGGATGAATCTCCGATAGTAACCTGCTAAACCAAGGAAACTCTAAATCTCAAACGGAGACCTTGAAACCTCCCACCGCATCATGGCCTCGACCTTGGCCTGATCAACCAAAATACCATTTTGGTTGACAAGGTTCCCTAGAAACTACACCCACGCAACCAGAACTCAGACTTGGAGAACTTTGTGAAAAGTCTCTCCCTCCTCAAAGTCTCCAACACCTCCCTTAAGTGCTCCTCATGCTGCTCACGGGTCTTGGAATAGACCTAGACTTCATCAATGAATTCAATCACAGACTGATCCAGCATCGACCTGCATACACGGTTCATGAGATCCATGAACGCGGTTGGAGCATTGGTAAGCTCGGAGGGTATCACCACAAACTTGTAATGACCATAATGAGTCTGGAAGGCCGTCTTCTACACATCCTCATCTCTAAACCTCATTTGATGATAAACAGAACACAAATCAATCTTCGAAAACCAAGATTCAGCCTGAAGTTGGTCGAACAGAGCATCAATCCTTGGGAGTGGATAACAGTTCTTCACCATTACCTTATTCAGCTCCTGGTAGTCAATGCACATAGAATAAGACCCGTCCTTCTTCTTCACAAACAAGATCAGGGATCCCTATAGAGAACTGCTCGGTCGAATGAATCCTTTGTCTATTAGATCTAGCAGTTGTGTAGACAAATCCTGCATCTCGGGAGGAGCCAACCGATATGATGCTTAGGCTATCGAAGCCACACCTGGAACCAGATCAATCCTCAACTTAACCTGCCTCTCCGGAGGCACCCCAGGAAAATAATCTGCAACTCAACCGATATGATGCTTAGGCTATCGAAGCCACACTTGGAACCAGATCAATCCTCAACTCAACCTGCCTCTCCGGAGGCACCCCAGGCAAATAATCTGCAAAAACATCCGGATACTCCCGCACAATAGGCACAAAATCCACAATCTCCTTACCTTTATCCCGAGTATACATAACATAGGCGACAAATCCGGAACAACCCTGCTGAATATAGCGTCTGGCCCTCGCTGCTGAACACAAAATCGGCCCATGCTGAGCTCTCTCCCTGAACCACTAACCCTCCCCCACTTAGGGTTCAAATCTGAACTAACTGCTGCTCACAATCGATCACCACCCCATTAGGACTCAACCAATCCATGCCCACGATAACCATGTTCCTACACAAAGGAATGGGAACCAAATCAATCAGATGTTGCTCGCTGAACATCTGAAGAATGCAACCCCGATGAACCCTCGCTACCTAGACAGATCAATCATCTGTAATCTTGACATGTAAAAGACAATCTAGCTCCCTCAGAGCTCCAACAAACCTCTTGCAAAGAACAAGCGATACAAAGGATTAGGTAGCCTCCGAATCAAACAATACCAAAGCAGAAATATCGTTCACGAGGAACGATCCTAAAATAAAACATATGAATATAATCAAGAAATTTAATATAAATAAAGAGATAAGGAGAAGATGCATACCCATCACCACATCAAGTGTCGCACGAGCCTCAGCCGTCAACTGAAAAGCTTTGCTCTTCACCACAGGTGCATCCGCCTTGCCATGGCAGCCGTCAGTGATCCATAGAGTCATAGGATCGGGTGCTAAAACCGGACCTGATGTAGTCAAACTTAGACAATGAGCCATTTTGTGGCCCCTCTGATTGCTATGAAAGCATCAGATCAGTTGCTGGGTTGGTGGTGGTAGCAATAGAATCCCTGCTAAAATGACCCGTCCGACCGCACTTGAAGCAACCCAAACCACCCACCCTGCACGGTCCATCGTGCATCTTGCCGCACTTCCGACAATGGCTTTGTCCATGCTGGCCTCTGGATCTCGAATCGTGAACCTTGGGCCTCTTGCCCGACCCCCTGAAACCTGATCCGGATCTGGCTTCCTCTTCCTCTCCATCTCGATATCAATCTCTCTCTCTGGCTCTCGCTACTGTCAGATATCACTCCTCAACATCTGATGGTACCTTGCCTTCATCATCTCCTTGTCCGCCACATATTACGAAACCAAAAGTGCCCTCTCGCAAAACATCACGATGATCTTAACGACCGTCTTAGTAGTCTGACAGAGATCCTAAAACTCTCATGCCAACTACTGCACCTCAATCACTGGTGCAAACTCAACCCTGAACCTAGTCACAAATACTTCCATGACATGGAATCGATCCCCTCACCTCCCAAGTATGTCCTCCCACTAATCCCAAGCTCTCTCTTTCAGAAGACAAGAAGCAAGTATGACCTTTTCCCCATCGGGACAGCTGCTGGTGCGGAATGCATTAACAACATCTACTAACCATCGCCTACTTGCTATCAGGTCCTTCTCTTCATAGTATTCTGGAGCGCCACATGCTCGGAACTCCCTAAAGGTCAATGAACATGACCCTATCAAGGCCACCATCTTAGAACGGAAAGAGCCCAAATGTTCCTCCAACAGCTCCACAACTCCCTCCTTTATCGTACCAAAGATCACAGGATTCTGCTCGAGTATACAACGCGTAATCTTAGATGAAATGAACTCCTGCGTCTGATCATCAAGTTTCCCAGCTCCAGAACCTGAGCCCGAGCGCTCACCAGCACCAATACTACCAACCGGTCTGCCTCGAAGAGTCACCATACTGAAAATAGACCATATAAACCATCAAATATATATCGAGGGATCTCATACTCTATAAGCTTCCTGGCTTCATCGTAACTTTGCTTGACTTGAGTATGGATCCTCTGCTTCTAGTAGCATGAGCCCATACTACCTTCCACATCTATCTGTATGTTCCTCAAGGATTGCCTTGAATCCGCCAAGTCACTCTTTATCCATACAATTATCCCTCATCAAGATAAGGCTCTCAGTACTAAATCTATTCCTAGGTTTAACTTGGGCAACCACCGTACCACTCTCTGCCATCAGCTACAAAAGGAACTCATACTGACACCCTCTAACTAGCTCACGAATACAATTGCATATCACTGACACCAGATAATTCTTCAAATCACACTACAATGGTTGGACTCAAACAAGATCTGCACAATAGAGTCATTGAGACTTCAAGCCAAACTCTCGGCTATGAAGGAAGAGCACCGAAAGTGTGAGTGCATTGTGGTTCAGGTGGCTTCCTTCGATTATGATGGCTGGGGGTTATTAACCGTTCACCGGAGGGTGAGGGTTCCGTACTAGGGTGTTGCACGACTGGTTTTGATGGAAAAGGCACACAAGTTGAGATTCTCTATTCATCACAGAGTGACAAAGAAGTATAGAGATCTCTGTCTTGATTATTGGTGGCCATGTATGAAGCAGGATGTGACATGGTATGTGGAGAGGTACTTGACTTGTAGGAAAGTCAAGGCCGAACATCAGCGACCTCACGACAAGATGCATCCGTTAGACATTCCCGTTTGGAAATGGGAACATATTACTATGGATTTCATCGTGAAGTTGCCTCGGATAACATCCAAAGTCGATTCGATATGGGTCATAGTGGATCGATTGAACAAGAGCTCACATTTCATTTCGATCTAGAAGAGTATCTCTGTAGAGAAGTTGGCTCATCAGGGAGGGTGTGGCATGACATGGGGTGTCGGTTTCAATGGTTTCAGACAAGGATACCCGGCTTACTTCCATGTTTTGGAAGAGGTTTCACGAGGAGCTGGGTACTGTTGGATTTGGTGTCTAAGCTCATATCTATAACTGGTATGTACTTGGCCCGATTGTAGCCTGGTCCTTTTGGGTTGCCTTCACCAGTGCAATTTTATAGGATGAATTTTCAGAATAAGGTTATTTATGGTTTATTAATATATTACAAGTATAATATATTAATATGGAATTATTTAATTAGTATTGATCAAGAATTAATTTATTAATTTTGAGATCAAAGGAGACTAATTAAATATATGGTGATTGATTATGTAAATCAAACATTATTGTAGTGTGGGCTAATGATCCATGATTATGGGCTAAACTAATCTATGGATAGTCCATGGAGGTTAAACCCATGGAGCATGAGAAAGTCATGGGTTATTAGGGTTTACCAAGTGTAACCATAGCATGTCCAACACTATAAGTATAACCCTCCATAGACCAAAATCAGTTGCCTATTCTCTTTGAGATAAATAGATTATTCTCTTAAATCATCCTCTTGCATATTGGTGTTTGTGAACCATTAGAGGCATCACACTTGAGGTGCTCAAGCTGTCAAGGGTCAAGAACTACAAGTCCTTTAAAAGGTATGTCATCTAACTAGATGTCTTATTCAATTAACAAGTTTTATGCTAGTTAGGACAATGCTTTGGAAAAATTGAAAATATGCATGTATGATAGAGAAAACATAGATCCAAATCATTTAGGGTTGCATGTGCACCATAGGAGTGTTATAGTGCTTAAAACCCGACAGTGATATCAAAGCCTAGGATTGTTTTCAATTGTATTTGATGCTTACTAGTTTTTTAAAGCTGAAAAAGTCGAAATTTTTGCCTTTGACTGGTGAACTCGCTGAGTACATGAACAGAATCGACGGGTTTACTCAGTAACAGAACTCGTTGAGTCCAGTTCATGTACTCGACGAGTTGGAGGCTCTGTGTGCAAAATTTCGAGATCTTTGCCTGGTTTGGATTTGGAACACTAACACAAACTGTTTTGGATCATTAGAAATGTTTTTTTTATGATATGGTAGTGCTTGTACTCATGCAACCACAAGATAATTGTCAAAGTTTTAAAATAATTGTTGTTTTTATATGATAAACAAAATTGCTTTCAAATTGTTGAATAGAAATTATCTTGATTATGATTTTAGTTAGATCATAGATTGTGTGATAATTTTAGTTGTTAGAATAATGATCTAAATGCATTTTAATGACCTCCATAACTTGTTCTCAAGTTATGGAAAATGAAAGGTCTCTTCATTAAAATCAAATAAACTTATAGGTTATGAATGTGAAGAGTTTTGACAAGTTTCAAAACTTGCCCTCAAGTTTTGGAATTTGCAAAGTCGCATTAAATGAAACTTTAATTCCAAACCCTAGAGCTTTAAAAGTTAAAATTCAACCCTTATACTTTATAATATTACAAGTTTATATATATATATATATATATATATATATATATATATATATATATATATATATATATATATAAGACAAAGTCAGTCTTACCGTTAGTAGGCCTCATTCACGAAGCCGGTCTATAAGGGGGGTATAAGGTTAATGCCTATAAAATGGTAGTTTAATGGGTGTCCATTCTCACCCACCGCTTCCTTGACTGGTGGAGGGTCGTTAGCCGAACGGTTAGGATAGGACATTAATTCTCCCTCATCAAAAGTATAATGATAAACAATATAAAGTAACTAAACTTTTATTAAATTCCCAATCTTAGTTACTTTGGGAAAAATGAGAAATGGTGCTAATCCATGAAATTACACTTTGCACCTTGTTAAGTCGTTAGTGGAGCGTGTGCGGTTAACCGGCACACTAATCTGGGACTGACAATGTGTGGCAAAGGGTAACTTGGTGTTAATCATAGATCAATGGAACTTGTGTTGTTAACCGACAAATTGATTATGTGATTTGTAACATTGGGTGTACCAAGATAATTTGTATGGTTATTCACTCCTTGTTTGTGATCCTCGACATCACAATCACAAACTTGATGGGCACAATCGAGATTTAAACATATCATTAAAAAGTTCAATGAATTTCAAAGATCTATGAATTTCAAATCCAATTAAAACTTAATAATCTATTTTGTTTTTCATTGTGAAAATTGGTAAATCGTCATTTACCTACCTTCAAATATTTTACAATTCGATTACGACATCCCTCTTCGCAATTGTAGAATATTGTGTTGGATCCTAGCCTTAATATTTTATATTGGGTGTAATATTAAGGATTATCATCTAAACTAAACTTTATTCTTCTTCTTTTACAGATATCTATCCCAAACAATGCTTCCAACACAATCCCTTCAGGCTCTTTCTCCCTTAAGAACCTATGTGGGAGGGTCATTTTCGATGGCTCGAACTTCAATGATTGGATTTAAAACATCAGGATGGCTTTTCGATATGAGGACAAAGAATATGTCCTTGATAAAGAGGTAAAGGAGATTGATGTAACCACTGCTACTCTTGAGAAAATCATTGAACACACTACTCATGAGAGGGATGCGACAAAAGCGTCATGTCTAATCATTGCAACCATGACTGCTGAGTTGCAGAAGTCCTATGGGGACTACTACCCTTATGAAATGTATCATGATTTGATGGAAAGATACCATCAAAGTGCTCAGCATGAGAGGTATGAGATCATTGCCTCCATGATCACAACCAAAATGAAGGATGGTGAACCCATCAAGGCCCACTTGAAAAAGATGCAGAGATTCGTGGACCGCTTGCTAAAATTGAATGTCAATTTTGATGAAGAATTGGCCGCAGATATAATTCTACACTCTTTACCTCCTTGTTATGATCGGTTTTGTATGAATTATCATATGAACAAGGAGGATGCCACTCTTAGTAAGCTTCAAGGCCTTCTTAGGACTGTAGAAAGCAACCTGAAAGGAAATTCGGTTGTGTCTACTCCTACTATTACTTCTGCCCCTGTTCTGGCAATCGGACATGGAAAAGGAAAGAAGAGGAAGGATCCTTACAAGAGCCGCAATGGAAAGTCTCTTAATGGATCCTCTTTAAGTGGGACCAAAGTTGGTTCTGCTAATCCCTCTTCCAATCCGAATGAAGCATAGTGCTTCCACTGTCATGAAAAAGGGCACTGGAAATGAAGCTACCCCAAGTACTTGTAAGACATAAAGGATGGAAAGATCAAGCACTCCTTTGCAGGTATTTAGACTATTCAATCTAATAACTCATTACATGCTAATTCTTGGGTCCTTGATATAGGTTGTGGTATTCACATTTATTCTGACTTGGAGGGACTAAAAAGAAGTAGGGATGTGGAGCACGGGAAGATAAACTTAATCATGGGAAATAGGAAAGTGTCACATGTGACCAAGATTGGAGTTTATTCTTTATTGCTTAGTAACGGTTTAAATTTAGATTTGAATAGTTGTTGTTACTCGGCCGATATGGTTAGAAATGTTATTTCCTTTCACATTTTGTATAAAAAAGGTTTTACCTTTTCCTTTAATAATGAAAATGGCGGTATTTATGCTTATTGTAATGATGTATTTTATTTTGAAGCATTACCTTGCACTGGTATATATGAAACTGTGATGATTGTATATAACTTAGGAAATAATGTGTTCGATATTGATTCTTCCAATGAATTGGATAAAGCATGCTCGTGGCAATGTCGTCTTGGACATGTCAACAAGGAGCGCATAGCCCAACTCCAAAAGATGGAGTTTTGGAGTTATTCGACTTAAAATTGGATGACATTTGCGAATCTTGTTTACTTCGAAAGATGACAAAGTTACCCTTCACTGGTACTTGTGAAAGGGGCAAAGGTCTATTGGATCTCATACACACTGATGTGTGTGGACAATTCAGAACCGCCACAAGGCATGCTAACTGCTTCTATGTGACTTTTACTGATGATTATAGTAGATATGGGTATATTTAATTAATCAAGCATAAGTCAGAAACCTTTGAAAAGTTCAAAGAGTTTAAGCAAGAAGTGGAGAATCAATTAGGCAGGAAGATAAAGATGCTACGATCTGATCGGGGAGGAGAGTATCTTAGTATCGAGTTCCTTGACTATCTTAAGGAATGTGGAATTGTTTCACAATTGATGCCACCTAGGACACCATAGCTTAATGGTGTGGCTAAGAGGCGCAACAGAACCTTGCTAGACATGGTTCATTCCATGATGAGTCGAGCTTCGTTACCTATCTCATTCTGGGGTTATGCCTTAGAGACTGCCGCCCATATCCTTAATCTAGTCCCTACCAAAAAGTTTTCCAAAACACCTCACAAGATGTGGAATGGGAAAGTTCACACATTAGATAACATCAAAGTTTGGGGTTGCGAGGCTTTTGTGATAAAAGAAACTCATGACAAGCTTGAACCTCGGAGTGAGCGATGTATTTTCATCGGCTACCCACAGAAATCCTTTGGATATCTCTTTTATAGACCGAGTGACAATGTTGTCTTCGTTGCGAGGAGAGGACTCTTTCGTGAGAAAGAACTCATAGGCCAAGGCAACAGTGGGAGGTAGATTGACCTTGAAGAGCTTTAAGAGTCAAGAGGTGAAGGAACCTCAAACACTAGCAATCAACCCGAGAAGGAAACTCCAGTTGATCCAATTGACGAGTCCTTACCTCTGAGGCATTCAAGTAGAGCTATAAATACACCTGAGTTTTATGGTTTCCATATTACTATTAAAAGTGATACATTTATCAATGATAGAACACTGGTAAATTTGGATGAACCTAACAACTACAAGGAAGCCATGGAGGCCACGAGTCTACAAAATGGAAAGAGGCTACGGACAACGACATTCAGTCCATGTATGACAATCAAGTTTGGAACTTGGTTGACAATGTACCGGGTCGTAAGACAGTCGGGTGCAAATGGATCTTCAAGAAGAAGACCGACATGGATGGGAATGTACACACATATAAAGCGCGACTAGTTGCGAAGGGCTTTACTCAAAATATGGGAGTTGACTATGATGAGACCTTCTCACCAGTAGCAAAGATTAAATCTATAAGGGTTATGTTGGCCATTGTTGCATTTCATGACTATGAAATATGGAAAATGGACGTCAAAGCTGCTTTCCTTAATGGAAAGTTGGCTGAAGATGTTTACATGAGTTAGCCAGAGGGTTTTTTCAATGCAAAGTACCCTAATAGATTGTGTAAGCTTGATAAATCCATTTATGGATTGAAATAAGCATCTCGCAAATGGAATCTTTGTTTTGATGAGAAAGTCAAAGAGTTTGGATTTTCAAGAAGCGAGGATGAGTCCTATGTATATGTCAAATATAGTGGGAGTATAGTGAGCTTTCTGGTATTGTATGTAGATGACATACTGCTCATAGGAAATGACATCCCAACCTTGAAGGAGGTTAGGTCCTGGCTTGGGAAGTGTTTCACTATGAAGGACCTCGGAGAAACTGATTATGTTAGGGTGCAAAGTCATGCTTGGATGTAGTGTTTAGGCTTTCCTCTTTGTATGTGTAAATGGGTTGAGTCTTTCCTATAAATAGGAAGTGAGTGACTCCCATTATGTAAGTGAGTCCATTTTGGAGTGTTAGACTAGAGAGAGAAATTGTATACAAACCCATTTGTATAATCTTTCTAGATCTAATAAGAGCTTACAAAGATTTATTTACTCCTAGTGTTCTTGAATTTGTATGACGAATCACTAGATCTTTCTAATTCCGCACATGTCATCATAATCAACACCACTACAATTGGTATCGGAGCGGGTGTTCTTGATTTCATCAAGAATTGATCCTTGATGGCGATTTTGATTTAGTGATTCATTTTTTGTTCATAGATCTTCATGATTTAGAGAGTTTTTGGATTCTAGAAATCGAATTCATCTTTGATTCTATTCATAATTCGATTTTTTTCACTAGAATTCAAGTGATTTTTACTTTCTCTCTCTAGAAAACTCATTCAAAATCACTATCTCTCTCTAGAAATCTTCAAGTTTTTGTGATCATGGTGCGTTTGGAGTATGATTCTTGGATTGTAATCATTGAAGGTGTGAAATATGATGTCAACGAATTTCAATTCTATGGATTATTGTTGAAAGGAGGTTTGATTTCATGGGATTCTTTGGTTTCTTATGGAGGTTTGAAAGATGATCATGGAAGATTGATATTTCAACAACTTTCGAAGATTGAATGTTTGTATGATCTTTCCATGTTCATGATAGCTCGTAGCAAGAATCGAGAGGAAGGAGAAGAAAGAGACTTGTTTAATAAGAGTTACATTTCTCTTGTTGAAAACTCAAGTGATCTTCAAGCTCTTATGTTTGTTAAAGATGTTCTTGATGTTCTTGATGTTCAAGAAAAAGGAGTTCAAGTTGATTCTCATGATGAAAAAGTTTTTTGCTCAATTGGAGTTCAAACCGATGCACTCCCCGTCCCGTCCGTTTACCCCTGTTAACATCCATATAGGATCCCATCTATTTACTATTTTATTAGATAGTGAGTGGGATTATCATGTCTATTATAATAATAATTTATTTATGTAATTATCATTTACTATATATTGGGATTATCATTAGTTATGTTAGTCAACTTTTGTTACATACAATTAGTTGTTGTTACTCTCTCAAATTAATATAGTAAAATTTTTACCTTATCGTTACTCTACACCAAATAATATATTAAATATTATACTCTGTCGTTATTCTATCAAAATAATATAATAAATATTATACCATATCGTTATTTTGCCCAAATAATTTAGTAGATATTATACTCTGTTGTTACTCTGCCCAAATAATATAGTATATATTATATTATGTCGTTACTCTGCCCAAATAACATAATAAATATTATACCGTATCGTTACCCTGACCAAATAATATAACAAATATTATTCCATGTCTTTACTTTGCCCAAATAATATACTAGATATTGTTATCTGTCGTTACTCTGCCTATTTATTATAATAACATACATAGTCCACACTCTAATATGGAAAATATTACACTTTGTTATTTCTCTAATCTTTAAAAAGATAATTAATCATCATAAAGTTAACCTTACCAAATAAAGTTGGTCTAATAAAACATTGGGAATTATAACTCTTAAGGGATATTCATGAAATTGTGAAATGAGATTTATTCACTCATCTTAGTTAATTATTTAACTAAGACTCCGTCCTATAATCGTTAAATCGTAAGTGAATGAGAGAGTTATGTATAGACGAGTCATGCTAGTGATAACTGTCTAATCTTTACAACGTTCGATGAAACATCATGTGGGGCAAATCTCTAGTTAGAAACTCAATTATGGTAACTCATTGTAACTTTGCTTCATCAAACGCCGAAAAAGATAATAATATATAAGTTAAAATGTACTTATATATTGTAAAACATTAAATAAGGTTGATAAACAAAAGGAAATAACACTTAGATTATAGTAGAATACTACTTTTAAAATAAAGGTACCCTAACATCATAATTAAAAATACTTATATACAACTAAGTATAGTTAGAATAAAAAGGTATTTTCGAGTTATAACATTTCAAATTTGTGAACTCACAAACATTATGTTGACGTTTTCAACATCTCATGTATTCTCAGGAAAGTAAAAGTCAAAAATATCATTAGGGGAAACATATACGGGATCACTAGAAGCGTTGTTGTTGTTGTTGTTGTTGTTATTATTATTATTGTCGTTTATTGTTATGCCTAATTGTCAATGCACTATTTGTATTTAAATTCCTAGTATTATAAAAACATACTTCCATGTAATATTTATTCCATAATAGAAGTGATATTCATGTTATATACTTTTGTGTATTGTTTAATGAAATCAATATTTGTGAGTCACGACATAAGCGCACAACTCGGTGTGTCTGTCGTCAGGCGGGGCTGTGACAGCAATCATCATTCACTTAAAACCCAAGTAGCAGACCTTTGTCATTTACAAATAATTGTAAAAAACATAAATCAACTCAGAAAGTTATATTACACAATCAGAAAGAAACTGTAACACCCAGAATCTGAAAGACCAAGAAAAGAGAGGAAAAGCTCTAAGTCATAAGTCTACTCATCGAGTCCAGGGAGGAACTCGACGAGTTGGAGCGGGATCCGGGGTATTGAGTAAGTGACCGGCTCGGCGAGTCGGCTAGTGGACTCGACGAGTCTAGTTTAGACGAGAAAAACCCTAATTCCGAGGGTTGTGCCTTATTTAAAGAACATTACACCCTTCCCCCAGCCTCTTTACTCCCATTTTCAGACCCAGAAACCCTAAATCGTGAGTGAGAGCCCTTGGAAGCAATTTGGAGCTTGGATAAGGGGTTTTGGTGAAGAGATATTGAAGATCAAGAAGCTTGGAGCAAGGGGTTTTGTAGAGAGTTGGATTATTCTTCAGTGGGAGGTCATCCTTGAGGTAATAAGCTGTTGCTTTGGCTTTTTTTTCAATTAGATATATCTTATGTGTGAGATTTTGGGGCTATTTTAGTAGGATTGAGATCTATTTTGGGTTTGGGACTTAGATCTGAGGTTGCTACTTTAGATCTAGGGTTGTGATGGTCCAGAAGGTCATACAATTTATGTCAATAAGTTGTTGGTGAAGTCCCTTTGTCATAAACCCTAGACCTAGAGTGTTTTAGGCCTTTGGCTCCTTGGTTTCACGTAAAGTTTGGAACTTTACGTGGGGCATAGATTGTAGAAGAATGGATCTATGGATTGGAGCCCCTGCATGGCTCGAAAAGCCACTGTATGGATTGAGATCTGAAGAGACTCGACGAGTCACATGGGTGTACTCGGCGAGTTTTATGAACATGAGCATGGGCCCGGCAAGTTGGAAGAACTCGGCGAGTTTGTTGAAGATGGCCATGGACTCGACGAGTCTATTCTTGGACTCGGCGAGTCTGGTCGCATAACCTCAATCTTTTCTGGTTAAGACGCAGATCAGTGAGTTGAGTGGTGACTCAGTGAGTTGGACAGAATGGTACTCAGAGATTGTTGAACTCGACGAGACTTGGGGTGACTCGGCGAGTTGAGTTGTATTTGGAGAGTTTCTGAGTTTAGGGACTCGGCGAGTCTATGAGTTGACTCGGCGAGTCAAGTCAACTGGAAGGTTAACTTTGACCAGGACTTTGACTTTGACCAGGGTTGACTTAGTTTGACTTCTAGAGTACAGTTTAGAACTAAGTGTTATATTGATAATAGTAGCTCGGGGAGCTAGTGGAGCAGCAGTCCAGAAAGTTGTCGGGCAGCAGCCAGAGGGTTATCAGCAACGTTCAGCAGTGCATGTGAGTTCCCTTTGTGTGAATGGGTCTACGGCCACAATGCCGGCCCATGTAGTTTTGAGTAGGAAGACCCGGGGGTTAGCCCTAGGCACGGTATGCTAGTATAGCATTCAGGTCCAAGGTCAAATGGTAGCGGGCGGGTGCCCAAGGAATGGTTTATATGATAGTTTATACTTGTTGTCTGTGTGATACATGTATGTGCCTGGTAGGGAGGTGAGTGTGGGAGAGGTCCCGTGTCTCACCAATAGCAGAGTATGGACGGTGTTCCATATCTCATTATCAGCAGAGCAGGGGCAAGGCCCAAGTCAGGAAAGGTGTGAGTGTAGGCTGGGCCCGTATCTCACTATCAGAAGGAGTGTGGACAGGATTCCACGACTCATCAGTAGCAGGACAAGGGCGAGGCCTTAGAACAAGTTTTAGTAGTATATGTTCGGTTATGTGTTGTGGTATGTTTATGTGTTAGTATATGTTAGTGGGCGGGGCCCAGAGACTGGCGGGGCCTAAGAGAAACAGATATGTATCCGAGCGGGGCTCGAAGCCAGGCGGGGCCTGGAGCGGCGGGGCCATTGTAGCGGGCGAGGCCCGAGGTAGTGGGCGAGGCTCGAAGTAGCGGGTGTGGCCTAGTATTCGCAAAATGTGGTTATGTGCTCAGTATTATGTATGGCATGTATGGATCAGTAGATATGTTTGGTATGCGGTAGGTTGGGGAACTCACTAAGATTCATGCTTACGGTTTTCAGTTTTGGTTTCAGGTATTCAGTTTTCAGAAGAGGAGCTCGGGAGGGTTGCAGTGCACACACCATAGCAAGTTAGCCTGGGATATTTACTCTGATAATTAAACAAGTGTTTTGGAAATGAAACTATGATTTGTCATATAAACCCTTTTTGTATGTTTGAATAACTTAACGTTATGAATTAGTAATGTTTTTAAAGAAATGACTCGAAATTTGGGGCGTTACAAGTTGGTATCAAAGCCTTGGTTTGAGGGATTCCGGAACACTCCCGGGTGTGCCTGAACTCAAACTGAGGAAGTGGTATAAAATTTTCCAAAAGAAAAACCATATTTATAAAAGGATTTTTTGGAAAGAAAAGGGTTTTAGAAAAAGCAAAAAGAACTTTGAAAAGAGAAAAAGGTGCGGTGCATGCAATCATCTGAGCTCAAGTAAGTTCTCCAAAACTACCCATACAAGTTTATGTTATGATATGATTATGTGATCAGCATGCTAGATTAGGGATAAGGATCTAAGAGGATGCCTTATGTGTCTGTTATATGCGCTTATTGAGCTACATGCTAGCATTGGTTAGACAGTGGTAAGATAGCCTGTTTAGGTTATACCTTATTATGTGAGCTTATATTGCATGCTAGTACAGATTCCTGTGTAGAGTATAGAACAACTTGATTGAATTATGTTATGGTTAGATTTTCCTTTGTCTAAATGTTGCTTGCTCTGTGCGTTGTAGGATTCTGAGTGATGGGTGTTAGGCATTAGATGAATACGTTAAGTCACATGTGATTAGGGTTGAATAATCTCAGAGTTTTGGATTTGACCCTATTGTGCAGCTCTCGTTTCAGTCTAACCGTTGTAGGGACGAGTCCTTTACTTGAAAGATTATCTGAGCCTCGTCACATGTGATGGTATTCAGGTAATGGCTGATTGGCATTATGAGGAAACCTTCAGTAGCTGAGGACTGGTTTGGGTCAGAGATTTCCCTAGGGTAGGCCTAAGATGAGTTTAGTGCTGGGAGCAATGGTGGTCGTGCAAGGGACTTGGTGGAGTTGAGGCAATTCTTGAGGAAAGTACGGATAGATGTGGAAGGTAGTATGGCCCCATACTAATGAAAGCAGAGGATCCGTACTCGATTCAAGAGGATCCGAGACGAAACCAGGGAACATGCAGTGCATGTGAGGTCCCTCAGTAGTGATGTGTATTTTGATGATTGTTATGGTATGCTTTCAGAATGACGACATCGCAAGATGGACCAGCGGATGGATCAGGTGTCAGAGAGGGGTCAGGCTCGGGTTCAGGGATCGAGCAGCTCAAGGAGAGGATGAGAGAGTTTGTGTTAGCTGAGATTATGCGTTGTATTCTTGACCAGACTCATGTGATCTTTGGCACGATCAAGGAGGGCATCCTGGAGATTTTGGATGAGAAGCTTGGAGCCTTTCGCACAGAGCTGATGGCTATGTTGGGAGCACGTACTTTTAATTTCCAGGAGTTCAAGGTCTGTGGAGCTCCAGATTATCATCGGGCTAGGGACCCCATTGTTAGTGGCAGATGGTTAACTGATGTCGCCAATGCTTTTCGTTCTATCCGGTGTCCTGAGGGGGACAAGGTTCGACTCGCCTCCTGTCTTCTGAAAGACAGAGTACGGGATTGGTGGGAGGAGGTTGGTCATGCTATCGGGGATGATGTCGCGTTGGACGCGATGTCATGGAGTGATTTCTCGGACAGGTTCAAGGCCGAGTTTGCACCGATTACTAAGGTGCAATAGTTAGCCCGGGAGTTCCTGGTTCTACAGCAAACAACCGAAACGGTGGCAGAGATCACCACCAAGTTCAGGGAGAGGGCTCTTCTTTTTTTGCAGTATGTCGCAGATGAGGATATGAAGAAGGCCCGGTATCACGATATGCTGAGAGACGACATCGAAGAGTTTGTGAGTCGGTCTAGGTGCAAGACGCTGGAGGATATGATTGCTCGGGCCAGGGAAAGGGAGATCGATCTAGAGCACCTCGGGAAGAGGAAGCCGGAGTAGGTTCAGGTATCTATGGGATCGGGCAAGAGGCCCAAGACATCAGACTCTAGATCAAGAGGTCCTCAGGACCGGGGCCGCTGTGGCAAATGTGTGACATCCCCAAAATCACGGCCAGAAAAGACCGATTTCATTTATGCTTTTTAAAATAATTTTAGAGTAAATCCTTTTGATTTAAAAGTGTTGCGGAATTTGTTCCCAAAACAAAACATGATAAAATAATATTTATCAAAGCATTTCATCAAGAGATGCATTATCATTATATAATCAAAACTCGGGATGTCATGTTCCGATACAGACCATAAAGCATAAACGATAACATTACAAGTCATTCAACAAATATATACATATACAGACTTGTAAACAAAACAACACGATGATTCATCTATCTTACGCCCTTGCGCCACTTCCTGTAATACAAATAAAACTGAGTGGGTCAGGCTTGGGAGCCTGGTGAGCATATAGGGTTTTCAACCCACAATAAATAAATTATATTTAATTTCACCAACCAATCACTATCCCGATTACCCATTCCCGTTATCCCCACTTTACGTCCCTAAAACAACATCTATCTGAAGGGACCTAATCTAGGATTTTCATCGGGACGGACATTACTGCTAAGGTGTTTCCTCAACAATAGATATCCTAAAGGCAACTATGAGGGGGATAGAGTACACCGGTGAACACATCGTTCACAACACCTACAAGTTATGAACCTGCTAGCATTCCACAAGACTGTCTGGAAGGAGTCTGTGGTCGTTATCCATACTCCGCTGAATAACTAGATCAACACCAACAACATCGAGGCCTCTCATCTGTTTATTACACACCAACTATCTACCCATGTTCTACCCAACATATTAGTAGATAAAAATATATATTTTCATACATAGTTTAAAACCTGTATAGCATTTTTATTCAATACATATTCCACATAACAGATGAGGCACACCCACATAACACGTATTTCTTAGAAAATAAATCAGATCTATGAGATAGAAGAGAATGAATATACATTCACACATATAACAACAAAATTATACACATAACACGTATTTCGTATAAAATACTTCATAATTATGCGTTTGAAGAAAGTAACTACAGACTCACTTGATCAGAAGATGATCGGACACCACTACGACTTGTAGAAGTAGTATTCTACGGCAGATCTGGAAGATCTTCACAAAAACCGGACTCCTCACGGGCAGAGCTTCGGCTCGGGAATCTTACTTCTCGGGATCTTCGGGACCTCGGGACTTGCTTCGGGGCTCGGGAATGATACCGGGACTTCGGGATAATTTTTGCATGAAAAACGATGCAAAAACACGAGAAAAAGGGAAGAAACGAGCAATGAACTCAGTTGCCCTCGACCTCCTTTTATAGGGGCTAGAAGGTCGAATTACGCTGGGCGTAACTTGAGATTACGCTGCGCGTAATGACGATAAGATCGATGACTTCCCCCCTTCGGATAATATCGGAATATATATATATATATATATATATATATATATATATATATATATATATATATATATATATATAATATATATATATATATATATATATATATATAATATCGAAAATATTTAATAAACTTCAAAAATTCATATCTTCCTCATACGAACTCCGTTTTCGACGTTCTTTATATCCACGCGTAGGTGAGACTACGATCTACAACTTTTGTTTAGACTCCGTCGGCTAATTTTGAATTTATTTTTATTATTTATTTTTAGTAGGTCGGGACAGGAAAATTCCGTTATAAATTCATAACTTCTTCATCCGACGTCCGTTTTCGCCTATCTTTTTATCGTTTTACTCCTATTAACGAGACCTTCGATTCTCACTTAGATTGTTTCGGCTAAAAACCGCTCGATCTCAAATCGAGTATTCGGGCTGCATACTGCTAAGTCGAAACTTCGAAAAATCATAACTTCCTCATACGAAGTCAGATTTGGGCGTTCTTTTTATGCACGCTCTAGGTTTAACGAACTGTACGACTTTCGTTTAGATCACTAAGGCTAAATATTTCTCTAACGTAAATTTCACTTTTTATGTCATTCAACGTTGTCGGTTCTGTCGCGAAACTTCGGCAAGTCATAACTTCTTCGTTATAACTCGGATTTCGGCATTATTTATATCTTCGGAATCCTTGTTTCGACCACTATATCTTTATGCAAAGATATTGGGATTATCCCACACTTCAAATTTGACGCTTATTTTATTCTTAATTCATTTAATTATAATAATTAAGAAAATAAACACATAATTCACATAATACTCAAATATCTCATCATTAATACTTCAAAAAGAGTTACAAGGGTTAACCTAGACTATTACATCAATGATAATGCCTAGCCTGGAAATGCGGGCGTTAAAATTCTCTCCACCTTAGAATGATTCCGTCCCCGGAATCACACATCAACAAACAAATGCGGATAGCGACCCATCATGTCACTCTCCGTCTCCCAGGTGAGATTCGGCCCATTCGTGTGTTTCCATCGGACAAGCACTAACTCGACCATCTTGCGTCGCAACTTCTTAGTCTTTCGGTCAACAATTGCCTCTGGTTCTTCAATCAACCTTTTGTTCTCATCGATTCTCAACTCCGAAAGTGGAATCATGTCGGGAACTTCCCCCGTGAACTTCCTCAAATAACACACATGAAAAGTGTTATGAATTCCATTCAGTTCTTCTGGTAGTTCGAGCTTGTAAGCTTGGTTCCCAATCCTCTGAAGAACTTTAAACGGCCCAATAAACCTTGGACTTAATTTTCCCCTTTTACCAAATCTTATAAGTCCCTTCCACGGCGAGACTTTAAGCAAAACCGAATCCCTAACTTCAAAAGTCATCGGTCTTCGCTTTTTGTCAGCATAGCTCTTTTGACGATCCTGAGCTGCTAACATTCTTTCCCTAATTATTTTCAACTTTTCAGCAGTTTGATGAACCATCTCCGGTCCCATAAACTGCTTTTCCCCAGACTCAAGCCAACAAGACGGCGTATGACACTTCTGTCCATACAAAGCTTGGTAAGGTGTCATCTTAATGCTCGAGTGGAAACTATTATTGTAGGAAAATTCTACCAAAGGTAAATGTTCATCCCAGTTACCTAGGAATTCCAGAGTACATGCTCTCAGCATATCTTCAAGCGTTTGTATCGTTCGTTCGCTCTGACCATCAGTGTGCGGATGGTAAGTTGTACTTAAACACAACTTGGTACCCAATTCCTCTTGTAGACTTTTCCAAAACCTCGAGGTGAAACGGCTATCACGATCCGACACAATCGTTAACGGAACACCGTGAAGCCTTACAATTTCCTTCACGTAAGAATTCGCAAGCTTTTCCATAGACCATTTCTCGTTGGCTGCTATGAAATGCGCACTCTTAGTGAATCGATCAACGACCACCCAAATCATGTCGTGACCATTCTTTGTTCTGGGCAGTTTAGTGACAAAATCCATAGCAATGTCTTCCCACTTACCCATAGGCACAGGCAATGGTTCTAAACTCCCGTACAGTTTCTGATGTTGTGTCTTTACTCTCGCACAAGTCACACACTCAGCCACATACTTTGCAACATCAAGCTTCATCGCCGGCCACCAGTAGTAGGGTTTTAGGTCCCTATACATTTTAGTGCTACTGGGATGAATCGAGTACATGGTTTTGTGAGCTTCTTCCATCAGAAGATCTCTGACTCCTCCTGTCTTAGGTATCCAAATCCGATCTTGGAACACCTTCAGTCCATGACTGTTTACACCGAACACCAACGTTTTGCCCAAACGTTCCTCCTTTCGGTCATTCTTTTCAAAAGCTTCCTCTTGAGCTTTCTTTATACTTTCCACAATGGTCGAGAAAACTTCAATTCTCAACGCTCTTGGCCTTTTCCTTTCAAGATTGACTTTCCGACTGAGAGCATCAGCAACAACATTAACCTTCCTGGGGTGGTAAAGTATCTCGCAGTCGTAGTCTTTAAGTAATTATAGCCAGCGTCGTTGCCTCATATTCAATTCCTTCTGACCAAAGAGATATTGGAGACTCTTATGATCAGTGAAAAGTTTGCACTTTGTGCCATAGAGGCAATGCCTCCATATCTTCAGAGCGAAAACTACCGCTGCCAACTCCAAATCATGAGTCGGGTAGTTCTTTTCATGCTCTTTCAGCTGTCAAGACACATATGCTATCACCTTTTCTCTTTGGGTCAAAACACAACCCAATCCAACCCCAGACGCATCGCTATAAACAGCGAAGTCTTCAACTCCATCGGGTAGAGAAAGTATCGGTGCCTCGCATAGTTTCTTCTTTAGCTTCTCGAATGCTTCTTTATGCTTATCATTCCAAGCATAAGTAGATCCTTTGTAGGTCAAAGCTGTCAATGGACTAGCAATCGAAGAAAATCCTTGCATAAAACTTCGGTAATATCCGGCTAATCCCAAAAAGCTTCGAATCTCCGTGGGACTTTTCGGTTGTTCCCACTTCATCACAGCTTCGATCTACGCTGGATCAACCATTATCCCTTCTTGGTTGACCACGTGACCCAAGAATTGGACTTCACGAATCTAAAAATCACATTTGGAGAACATAGCATACAACTTCTCCTTCTTCAAGACTTTTAAGTGTTTGCCATGCTCCTCTTGGCTTTTCGAATAAATCAGAATGTCATCTATGAAAACTATCACAGATTTATCTAGGAACGGATTACAAACTCTGTTCATTAAGTCCATGAATGCTGCTGGAGCATTGGTTAGTCCAAACGACATAACCAAAAAGTCGTAGTGTCCATATCGGGTTATGAATGTAGTCTTCTCTATATCCTGCCCTCTTACTTTCAGCTGATGATATCCTGACCTTAGGTCGATCTTTGAAAAATAACTTGAACCTTGTAGTTGATCGAACAGGTCATCAATCCTCGGCAACGGATATCTATTCTTTATTTTTGCCTTATTCAGCTCTCGGTAATCAATGCACATTCTCATACTTCCATCTTTCTTCTTCACAAATAACACCGGAGCTCCCCAGGGTGATGAACTAGGTCTAATGAAACCTTTGTCCAATAACTCCCGAAGTTGCATCATCAACTCCTTCATCTCCGTCGGTGCTAATCGATAAGGTGCTTTTGCTATTGGCGTCGTCCCTGGTAACAAGTCTATTCTAAACTCCACTTGTCTATCAGGCGGTAATCCAGGAAGATCTTTGGGAAATACTTCCAGATAATCACACACAACAGGAATATTTTGCATCACCTTCTTTTCCTTCTTAGCATCGATCACGAATGCTAAGTATGATGTACACCCCTTGGTCAAACATTTTCTGGCTTTCATTATAGAAATGATTCCAGAATTTACTCTGCGTTTATCTCCATACACCATAAACGATTCCTTCCCAGGCGGGTTCACTTTCACTATTTTCTTCTTGCATAAAATTTCGGCATCATTGGCGCTAAGCCAATCCATTCCCAGCACGATGTCGAAACCATTAAGTTCGATAGGCAATAATTCCTCATGGAACTTATTCCCATTCAGATCAATTAAGATGTTTTTCATACGATGGCTAACAGGTACAAACTTGCCACTAGCAACTTCGACTAATAAGGCATTATCTAGTATATCAACAGGCAAAGCTAGTTTTCTACCAATTTCATGCGATATAAAGGAGTAGTTGACTCCAGAATCAAATAAAATTTGGGCAGGCAATGTGTTTACGAGAAAGGTACCTGAAGCGACATCAGCTTCAACTTTAGCAGCTTCCAGTGTCATCTGGAATGCTCTCGCCTTTGGCTTGGGCGGAATGTTGGGTCTAGCTGCCTCCTTCTTCTTTGGGCAGTCCCTTGATAGGTGTCCCTCCTCACCACAACCATAGCAAACCTTCTTAGAAAAAGTGCATTCATTGGCATAGTGCCCTGGCTTTCCACATTTGTAGCATGTGGCCGCTACCTCACATTTTCCATGATGCTTCTTCTTACATTTGTCGCACCATTTCACTTCGCCTCCACTTCCCCTCAAACCAGACTTCGAGAACTTGTTTTTCTTATTGGACCCTGAAGTTCCATCGAACTTCCTCTTTTCACCAACTTCTATCCTTTCCAGACCCTTTTCCTTCTGCTGGGCCTCCACATTCTTAGCTGCACGAACAGCCGTTTTCAGAGTAGTTGCCATCTTGACTGTCGGACCAAAGTCGGAAGGCAGTCCATTAGCAAACCTCTCAATCTTGGAGAGTTCCATTGGCACTAGGTACGGAAATAACTTCATTTTCTCAGTGAATGCAGTAGCATAGTCATCTATGCTCATCCTCCCCTTCTTCAAGTTTTGGAACTCATTGTTCAGATCAATCAGATCTATCTCTGAACAATACTGCACTCTTAGTTGTTCCAAGAACTCCTCCCATGACATTTTTAGGGCTTCTCCTCGTGGCATAGTATCTGCCAACAACTTCCACCAACTCAAGACTCCAGTCTTCAGTTGTCTAACTGCAAAGACGGTCTTCTGTTTGTTGCTACAGTCAAAACTTTCAAATACCATCTCCATTTCGGAGATCCAATCCATTATTTCAACAGGCTTTGGGCTCCCAGAAAGACTTGGCGGCTTGGCGCCCAAGAAGTTCTTGTACATTCGCCCATCCTTCTTGTTTCTCCTTTCCGGATTGTTCCTTCGTTCTCCTTGAGTCCCAACTTGACTCATAATGCGACTATTGTTCCCTTCCTCCGATTGCTCGGGAATCAATTCGGGTTCCTCAATAGGTATGATAGGTTCGTCCCTATTATCATGCAACATATGTCGCATCTCATCCCTTTGTTCGGCTAACATAGCCCGAATCATGGCTTGCACCCCAGCCATTGTTATTGGTTCTGGTGCTGCTGCTACAACAGGTATTTGCTCAATCACTGGCGGTTGATTCCTGTTTTCATCCGCGTTTCCAACGCCACTCCATGTTCTCACCATTTTTGATCTACACACCGAATAAGGTGAAATTTAGATCTTCATTCACGATAGATTTCAAATCATCCTTATCACTCCGAAACGATTACATGCTAGTTCTAATATCGTATACATACGCTTAGAATCCTAAACACATAAACCTTCAGATCCGGTTGGCAACAAACCGTAGATCCGAACAAATAATATCATATATGGCAACATATAACATTTAGCACATAAAAGCATTTTAGGCAACTTTCCTAAAAATAAACTAGTGCTCGTGTCTAAAATCCAACAGACACACATCTCAAAATTCCACTTAGCATTCTAAGTTTAAGTCTAGAAATCCTACAAATTCCTAGTTCGGTTAAACTAATGCTCTGATACCAACTGTGACATCCCCAAAATCACGGCCAGAAAAGACCGATTTCATTTATGTTTTTTAAAATAATTTCAGAGTAACTCTTTTTGATTTAAAAGTGTTGCAGAATTTGTTCCCAAAACAATATATGATAAAATAATATTTATCAAAGCATTTCATCAAGAGATGCATTTTCATTATATAATCAAAACTCGGGATGTCATGTTCCGATACAAACCATAAAGCATAAACAATAACATTACAAGTCATTCAACAAATATATACATATACAGACTTGTAAACAAAACAACTCGATGATTCATCCATCTTAAGCCCTTGCGCCACTTCCTGTAATACAAATAAAACTGAGTGGGTCAGGCTTGGGAGCCTGGTGAGCATATAGGGCTTTCAACCCACAATAAATAAATTATATTTAATTTCACCAACCAATCACTATCCCGATTACCCATTCCCGTTATCCCCACTTTACGTCCCTAAAACAACATCTATCTGAAGGGACCTAATCTAGGATTTTCATCGGGACGGACATTACTGCTAAGGTGTTTCCTCAACAATAGATATCCTAAAGGCAACCATGAGGGGGATAGAGTACACCGGTGAACATATCGTTCACAACACCTACAAGTTATGAACCTGCTAGCATTCCACAAGACTGTCTAGAAGGAGTCTGTGGTCGTTGTCCATACTCCGCTGAATAACTAGATCAACACCAACAACATCGAGGCCTCTCATCTGTTTATTACACACCAACTATCTACCCATGTTTTACCCAACATATTAGTAGATAAAAATATATATTTTCATACATAGTTTAAAACCTGTATAGCATTTTTATTCAATACATATTCCACATAACATATGAGGCACACCCACATAACATGTATTTCTTAGAAAATAAATCAGATCTATGAGATAGAAGAGAATGGATATACATTCACACATATAACAACAAAATTATACACATAACACGTATTTCGTATAAAATACTTCATAATTATGCGTTAGAAGAAAGTAACTACACACTCACTTGATCAGAAGATGATCGGACAACACTACGACTTGTAGAAGTAGTATTCTTCAGCAGATCTGGAAGATCTTCACAAAAACCGGACTCCTCGCGGGCAGAGCTTCGGCTCGGGAATCTTACTTCTCGGGATCTTCGGGACCTCGGGACTTGCTTCGGGGCTCGGGAATGATACCGGGACTTTGGGATAATTCTTGCACGAAAAACGATGCAAAAACGCGAGAAAAAGGGAAGAAATGAGCAATGAACTCGGTTGCCCTCGACCTCCTTGTATAGGGGCTGGAAGGTCGAATTACGTTGGGCGTAACTTGAGATTACGCTGGGCGTAATGACGATAAGATCGAAAATATTTAATAAACTTCAAAAATTCAAATCTTCCTCATACGAACTCCGTTTTCGACGTTCTTTATATCCACGCGTAAGTGAGACTACGATCTACAACTTTTGTTTAGACTCCGTCGGCTAATTTTGACTTTATTTTTATTATTTATTTTTAGTAGGCCGTGACAGGAAAATTCTGTTATAAATTCATAACTTCTTCATCCGACGTCCGTTTTCGCCTATCTTTTTATGGTTTTACTCCTATTAACGAGACCTTCAATTCTCATTTAGATTGTTTCGGCTAAAAACCGTTCGATCTCAAATCGAGTATTCGGGCTGCATATTGCTAAGTCGAAACTTCGAAAAATCATAACTTCCTCATACGAAGTCAGATTTGGGCGTTTTTTTTGATGCACGCTCTCAGTTTAACGAACTCTACGACTTTCGTTTAGATCACTAAGGCTAAATATTACTCTAACGTAAATTTCACTTTTTACGTCATTCAGCGTTGTCGGTTCTGTCGCGAAACTTCGACAGGTCATAACTTCTTCGTTATAACTCGGATTTCGGCATTCTTTATATCTTCGGAATCCTTGTTTCGACCACTATATCTTTATGCAAAGATATTGGGATTATCCCACACTTCAGATTTGACGCTTATTTTATTCTTAATTCATTAAATTATAATAATTAAGAAAATAAACACATAATTCACATAATACTCAAATATTTCATCATTAATACTTCAAAAAGACTTACAAGGGTTAACCTAGACTATTACATCAATGATAAAGGCTAGCCTGGAAACACGGGCGTTATAAAATGCGGCAGGAAGCACGAGGGTGCGTGTAGGAGTGGCAGCGGTGGTGATTCTGGTTGTTTCAAGTGCGGCCGGATTGGTCATTTCAACAGAGATTGTACTGCTACCACCACCCTGGGATCTGACCTGTTCTGTTTCCATTGCAGTCAGAAGGGCCGCAAGAAGGCCCAGTGTCCGAGTTTGCATTCAGCAGGACAGGTGATAGCACCTGCCCCTGCAGCGATGAGGATCACCGACGGCCGTCAGGGCCAGGTAGAGACGCCTGCAGCAAGGAGCAGGGTGTATCATTTGGTTTTAGATGAGGTGTAAGCAGCCCGATGTGTCAGGTACATATCTTCTTTCATTTCTCTAACAGCTTAAGATATGGTCTTACTTTTTTATGGTTCTGCATCGGTATTGATAATGATACTTCGGAATTTTGCGGCCTGCTGGTGATTGATTTATATGCCATCTGCATACCTTGAATGTTAGAATGATAGTTGGATGTCATCTCCTTTAGAGTGGGTTACTTAGGATGCATTATCTGCAGCATGCTTGTGAGGGGCTTGGTAGTGCCTCGCTAGTTCGGGAAGGTATCGATTGGAAATGGATCGGTTAGATCCCCAGCTGTGGTAGGTCGGGTTTTCAGCGAAGTGAACAGGGGATGGTAGGAAGATTTGGAAATTCTTCCGAGCTGTGAGCTGTGAGGAGCTAGTCAAGTCGAAGTGGGGGGAGAACCATCCGTGTGGCCAAGGATAGAAGTAAGTACAAGACAGGGGTGGTCTCGCAGTCCTTGTAAGGAAGGAAGCAGCTCAAGTGGCTGTTTGGATGGAGGATCAGGTTAGTTGGGAGTTGGAGAAACTTTCCAACCTTGAGTTTGTGTATTCATGTCTAGCGGGTGACTGGTTCGGGAAAACCAGGTCGCAGAGCCTTCGCCAGGTGCGAGTTTAGGCGGGATGTAAGACTCTGGGGTAGCCGCAACATTCCCCAGCAATAAGTCATGAGGGTAGTGATGTAAGACTGCGGGTAGGCCGTAACATTCATTAGCAGATTAGTTCGCGGAGTGTGGGCAGAGGCCCGTATCTCCTAGTTCGTGGAGTGTGGGCGGAGGCCCGTATCTCCTAGTCAGCGATGGGGATCAGGATAGGCTAAGTCTTTGAGGTTTAGTAAGGAGTTGGCCTGCATAGCCCTTGTTAGGTGAGGCCACTCCAATATGCAGTTGGGTGAGACCCGTGGGCGAGGCCCGTATGTTAGCAACAGTATAGGTGAGCCCTGGGAGCAGGATTGCTCAGTAGTATGGTTTGGGTGAGACCCATGGGCGAGGCCCGTGCGACAGTAGTTAGGCAGGTGAGACTAGAAGGGAGGACCACTCTAGGATATAGTCAGGTGAGACCCATGGGCGAGGCCTGTGAGATTATAGCAGCAGGTGGGGCCTGGTAGGGATCTTAGGATCAAGATAGGGGATCGAGGATCCCAAGACTTGTATCGCCAGAGTGGCAGAATAGATAGAAAAGTGTAGATAGCCGAAGTTTCTTCGGAAGTCGCTGTGAGCGACTAAGAGATTGTACTAGTTGTAGTGACTGGTGAATATCGGGTAACTCGGTTATCAGCAGGATCTGTAGAGGAACCAAGGTGGTCTCGTTCCATTCGGAAGGCGAATGAGAAAAGGGCAAGACTATAAGGCAGGAAAGTGATGACAGAGATGTATGGCGCGAGTCAGTTAGTTGATCGAGGAGTGCTATGCCTCTCGCGGAAGGGATGGATAATCCCAGAGGGAAGGGTTCGACCCTGTTGCGCAGCTCTCGTTGGAGTCTAATCGTTACAGGGATGAATCTTTTACTCGCAGGATTATCTGGTCCATACGTTGGGCTAGGTGCTCAGCGCCAAGTTATAGTAGCATGAAGTGTTCGGTGGGTATCGACAGTAGTGACCTACACTGGGAGTGGCTGGAGTAATGGATACCATGAAGGTTATGTCTTTCACAGTGGTAGAGGAGGTGGTTTGTGGTGGAACGTTGCCTTGGGAAGTCTAGAAAACGCGCAAGGACAAAGGGGTGAACCCCTAGAATTTTCAGCATAAGTACTTGGGGAGTACTGGAAGGATTGTTAGTTGAGTGAGTGTGTGCTCAGGATTGGCAGGATTTGAGTACACTTGAGGATTGATATCTAAGAGGACTAGTTTTATTCTAGGTAACCGGGCGGAAGGTCCATGGAAGTGGTCGGCCGGAGTTATATTCATCAGGCAAGGGTGAAGTGAGCGGATTGCAGGACAGTTGGCCATAGCGGACCTCGAGGACTAAGTCTAGTTTAAGTGGGGGAGAGTTGTAACACCCATAATCTGAAAGACCAAGAAAAGAGAGGAAAAGCTCTAAGTCATAAGTCTACTCGTCGAGTCCAAGGAGGAACTCGACGAGTTGGAGCGGGATCCGGGGTATTGAGTAAGTGACCGGCTCGGCGAGTCGGCTAGTAGACTCGGCGAGTCTCGTCTGGACGAGAAAAACCCTAATTCCGAGGGTTGTGCCCTATTTATAGAACATTACACCATTCCCCTAACCTCTTTACTCCCTTTTTCAGACCCAAAAACCCTAAATCGTGAGTGAGAGCCCTTGGAAGCAAATTGGAGCTTGGATAAGGGGGTTTTGTGAAGAGATATTGAAGATCAAGAAGCTTGGAGCAAGGGGCTTTGTAGAGAGTTGGATTATTCTTCAGTAGGAGGTCATCCTTGAGGTAATAAGCTGTTTCTTTGGCTTTATTTCAATTAGATCTATCTTATGTGTAAGATTTTGGGGCTATTTTAGTAGGATTGAGATCTATTTTGGGTTTGGGACTTAGATCTGAGGTTGCTACTTCAGATCTAGGGTTGTGATGGTCCAGAAGGTCATAAAATTTATGTCAATAAGTTGTTGGTGAAGTCCCTTTGTCATAAACCCTAGCCCTAGAGTGTTTTGGGCCTTTGGCTCCTTGGTTTCACGTAAAGTTTGCAACTTTACGTGGGGGATAGACTATAAAAGAATGGATCTATGGATTGGAGCCCCTGCATGGCTCGAAAATCCACTGTATGGATTGAGATCTGAAGAGACTCGGCGAGTCACATGGGTGTACTCGGTGAGTTTTATGAACATGAGCATGGGCTCAGCGAGTTGGAAGAACAAATTGGCGAGTTTGTTGAAGATGGCCTTGGAATCGGCGAGTCTGGTCGCAGAACCTCAATCTTTTCTGGTTAAGACGAAGATCAGCGAGTTGAGTGGTGACTCAGCGATTTGGACAGAATGGTACTCAGAGATCGTTGAACTCGACGAGTCTTGGGGTGACTCGGCGAGTTGAGTCGTATTTGGAGAGTTTCTGAGTTTAGGGACTTAGTGAGTCTATGAGTTGAATCGGCGAGTCGAGTCAACTGGAAGGTTAACTTTGACCAGGACTTTGACTTTAACCAGGGTTGACTTAGTTTGACTTCTAGAGTTCAGTTTGGAACTAAGTGTTATATTGATAATAGTAGCTCGGGGAGCTAGTGGAGCAGCGGTCCAGAAAGTTGTCGGGCAGCAGCCATAGGGTTATCAGCAACGTTCATCAGTGCATGTGAGTTCCCTTGTGTGGATGGGTCTACGGCCATAATGTCGACCCATGTAGTTATGAGTAGGAAGACCCGGGGGTTAGCCCTAGGCATAGTATGCTAGTATAGCATTCAGGACCAAGGTTAAATGGTAGCGGGCGGGTGCCCAAGGAATGGTTTATATGATAGTTTATACTTGTTGTCTGTGTGATACATGTATGTGCCTGGTAGGAAGGTGATTGTGGGCGAGGTCCCGTATCTCACCAATAGCAGAGTATGAACGGTGTTCCATATCTCATTAGCAGTAGAGCAGGGGGCAAGGCCCAAGTTAGGAAAGGTGTGAGTGTGGGCTGGGCCCGTATCTCACTATCAGAAGGAGTGTGGACGGGGTTCCACGACTCATCACTAGCAGGACAAGAGCGAGGCCCAAGATAGGCGAGGCCTTAGAACAGGATTCAACAGTATATATTCGGTTATGTGTTGTGGTATGTTTATGTGTTAGTATATATTAGCAGGCGGGGCCTAAGAGAAACATATATGTATCCGAGCGGGGCTCGAAGCCAGGCGGGGCCTGGAGCGGCGAGGCCGTTGTAGCGGGCGAGGCCCAAGGTGGTGGGTGGGGCCCGAAATAGCGGGCGTGGCCCAGTATTCACAAAATGTGGTTATGTGCTCAGTATTATGTATGGCAAGTATGGATCATAGATATGTTTGGTAAGCGGTAGGTTGGGGAACTTACTAAGATTCGTGCTTACGGTTTTCAGTTTTGGATTCAGGTATTCAATTTTCAGAAGAGGAGCTCGGGAGGTTTGCAGTGCACACACCACAGCAAGTTAGCCTGGGATATTTACTCTGATAATTAAACAAGTGTTTTGGAAATGAAACTATGATTTGTCATATAAACCCTTTTTGTATGTTTGAATAACTTAACGTTATGAATTAGTAATGTTTTTAAAGAAATTTTTTGACTCTAAATTTGGGGCGTTACAGAAACTTTGATTTGCTTCTAATTAAAAAAATCAGAAATCAATAAGTTACCTTCTAAATTTGGACACTTCAAAAAATCTGAAATCAGATACCTTTAAACTTCCAACATAGATTGAAAGTCAATAGATCGTTGCTTCAATGCTTATGAATTTTAGAAAATAGGGATCATAAATAATGCAAAAAAATAACTTATTTTCTACTAAACAATATCACAAATGTACAAATGGATAAAAAAATGTATAATAACATCTGATTTTGATGCTTGAAGAAAATTTGAAATCAGAAACATGTAAGTCGCAAAGCTATATTGAAGGTGGACATATTGTTGCTTTAATCTTCTGAATTCGAGGAAAAAGGAATTAGAAAAAAAACCAATCTACTTCTAAAGAATATCATAAATGAGTTAGACAGATAAAAAATGAACAATACATTTTGATTTTTGTCCCTAGACCCAGTCTCCAATTCTGATTTTCGAAACTTCACTCCCGATTTCACTAATTTTTGAAGCCTCGCTCTCAATTTAGATTCTCTGATTTTTTTTAAGATCTATGATAAAAGAGTCAAGAAGAAAGAATTATGAACTAAATGCTTCAGATTGACTGATTTAAGATCATTGCAATTTCTATTTTGTATTTAACATATTTAGTTAATAACAATGTATATATGTGGTTTTTTTTAATTTAAAAAGCCAAAACTCTTATTTCAACATTTTTTCCTGATCGGTCCTATCTTTGAAAGGTCATATCTTGGTCATGGAAAACCCTACGACTTAATTTGAATAAATGAAATAGTTGTCATTATTAAATACTAAAATTAAATCCATATAACACTTAACTTTCCATAAATTATGCTCTATGATTTTATTTGAATAAATGAAATAGTTATAAATATTTAATGGAATGAAAAAACAATATATTGGTTGTTAATATTGGTTTCAATTAAATAACTTTATTATGGAAGAAACGTTTAATTAGAATGTTTATGCTTATATAACAATATAATTAAGTAATATTTTTAAATAATTGAAAAATATAGAATAATAAAAAGTGAAAAATAAATAATTCATACCAAAAATTGTCATGCGTCGAAATGAACGAGAAAATGACATGTGACAAAATGATTCTTATTTATTATGATATATTTTTTTTATATTGCTTTAACTTATTTTTTTTATTGTTTCGGTTTTTTATAACTTTATATGTATTTTTTTTTTTTATATTTTACACTGCATTTAAAAATTTATATTTTGACGACTTATGCGTTTTCTCTATCAAATTCAAATTTTCCAAAATCAGATTACAATCATAACCTACCAATTTAATCATCATTAATTTCATCAATAATTTCACCCAATTTAAATTTGTATTTTCCTTATATAATTTTTTTAATGGTTCCGATTTTTTTCTCCAAAGATATTTCAAACATTTATTTCTTAGATAATGTTACCCATTATAATTATTACTTTACTCATATAAAATATTAAAACCCACCAATATATATATATATATATATATATATATATATATATATATATATATATATATATATATATAAGAAACATTAACATTAAAACAAAGTGATGGATTCAAGTGACGATTCATCTTCTTCAAGAAAAAATAAGCTAAAAGTCTTGTCCCTAATATATATATATATATATATATATATATATATATATATATATATAAGAAACATTAACATTAAAACAAAGTGATGGATTCAAGTGACGATTCATCTTCTTCAAAAGAAAATAAGCTAAAAGTCTTGTCCCTAATATTTTATACATCAATATTTTATCAAATTACACTAATGTAATTATATCCGATTTTTAAGGTACTCATATATGATGAAAAATGTCGTTCAACTAATAAGATAAAACATGTAGTCTACAAAGAGGTTCAACGATTATTGATATTTATTGATTTCAATGTATCTTCTATACATTTTAATAATACCAATAACCATAATTTTTTTAATAATTGTTATACAATATCTACAAACATTTGTATGTTTTTATGCGTTTCCCAGCGTTTAACGCGAATTATAATCTAGGTCAGTTTATAGTTTAATCCAAACATTTTTTTTGAACATAAAAATCTTGATTATCTAATTTTATACAATACTTTGTCATACGAAAAAAAATAAAAATTGTTTCATTAATTTAGACAAAATATAAAATAATTAGGGATTTTTTTGTTAAAAAAATAAAAATTAAGATTAAACCATAAATTTATAAAATATTTAGAATTTACTGCAAATTTCCTTAAAATATAAATGAAAGTTTAATGGAATATTTTTATTAAAATAAAAAGACAATTTAGTAATTAATGTAAAAAAAATTCAAATAAAATATGTAAAAAATTCACAATCAAAATATGTACCTCAAGTAGTTTTTCCTTTTGGCGGAAATCAATTACGCACAAAGAAGCGTGATACGAACCAAAAAAAAAAAAAAAAAAAAGGTCATGCGTTGATTGAGTGAGAAATTATGGACCATATTCAGCAACTACATCATCTGCTTGTTATAAACCGGAAGGTCTAAACTAGTCATCTTCTCGAAGATATCGACTGCAAAAGCAATCGGATAACATGACGACGGCGGCAGCGGCGGAGAGCAGTTCTAAAACTAGAAATTCCAGATGGTCTCTCGCCGGCATGACTGCTCTCGTCACCGGCGGCACACGTGGGATCGGCTGCGCTGTGGTGGAGGAATAGGCAGAGTTAGGGGCGGCAGTACACACCTGCTCTCGCAACGAGGCTGAGCTCAACCACCGCTTACAAGAATGGTCTTCCAAGGGCTTCACCGTCACTGGATCCGTCTGCGACGCAACTTCTCGACCTCAACGCCAACAGCTTCTAGAAAAAGTCTCCTCTATCTTCAATGGAAAGCTCAACATTCTAGTAAGTTCTTTTGATTTTATTTCACCGATAAATTAGGGAATTCTTCGATACATCAAGTTTCATCTTATTTTGCAGGAATTCCTAATCTTCTGAAACGAACACATTCATTATTCATTCTTGTGTTACTAATTGTATTCTTACAAATAATTATACAAACTTCGAAACTGTAGATAAACAATGTTGGGACGAACATAGTGAGACCCAGTTTGGAGTATACTGCAGAAGAGTATTCCCTGGTCATGGCTACAAATTTGGAATCGTGTTACCATATCTCTCAACTTTCACATCCTCTTTTAAAAGCTTCTGGATTTGGAAGCATTGTCTTCATTTCCTCTGTTGCAGGTTCTGTATGTTCATGTTAATTATACATCTATCTACGGACCCACTAAAGGTAATACTTTGATTTTCCTGATCATTGTAATTGGTGTTACAAGAAATTTTAAGCTTCCATTTTCTGTTCGTAGCTGCTATGAATCAACTTGCAAAGAATTTAGCTTGTGAATGGGCTAAAGATAACATTCGGAGTAATGGTGTAGCTCCAGGGTGCACTAGGACCCCGCTTGTGGAAAGTGTAATATACCTCAATTTTAGCCTTCTTTCTATTTGTATTATTTTGATCGTATTGTAAGAATTTATTTTGTGTTGTGTAGTTGCTTAATAGTGAGGAGTTTTTAAATACAATGGTATCAAGAATACCTTTGAAACGCGTGGCTGAAGCGAATGAAGTGTCATCAGTGGTCGCGTTTCTTTGTATGCCTGCTGCTTCTTATATCACTGGCCAAACGATTCTTGTTGATAGAGGATTTTCCATTAATGGTTTCCCGTGAGTCGACTTCCAAAATGGTTCATTCGTTCGGACTTTGGATTGATTAAATTAACAGAAATTTGTTGGTACGTAAAGTTTTTTTTTGAAAGAGACTAAAGTCTCGGCAAATGTTGGTATGTAAAATTACTTGAAGATAAAGATGATCTATTTGTTAAAGCAAGTAATAGATAATTATATATTTATTATATAATAATAAGTAAAATGAGAAAAAAAAAAGACCAAAATTGTAATTTTCTAAATTAAAAACTAAAGAGTATAAATTCTTAAATTTGAAAAATTATAGTGACCAAAACTATAACTATTCTGTTTTCTTATAGATTAAAAAAAAACTATACGAACTAAAAATGTTATTTTATAAGTTAAAAACTATAAGGACGAAACATGAATTTCAGTCATTTTCTACATTATAAACTAAAGAACTAAGAAGAGAAAATAATATAAGAGTCATTAAGTTTACACTTAAATTTTAATTTGAGGTTGTGTTTATATATTATTATATTTTAGTCTCAAATTTGAGAACGTGTTATTAATTTTATTTTAAATGTAACCATTGTACATGTTGTCTTAAGGTCAAACAGTTTGCACTTTAATGACTAGGTCATTAGCTTATGTGGCATCCATCTAATATCTTAGATGGCAGTAACAACTTTATAAATGAATATTAACCTCCTTCACTCTTATTTCCCTTGATCCATCGTTACTTTTCTTCTCAGTTATTCAAGAGCACTATGCAATGGTCTCTCTCTCTCTCTCTCTCTCTATATATATATATATATATATATATATATATATATATATATATATATATATATATATATATCCCACAATGGGGTAATTAAATCAACCAGTGGTCCCTCTAGGACGTGCTACTATGGACCAGAAGTTCCTTTAGCTGCAAGTACCGACCTGATGAAGATGAAGAATGTGGTTAATCTGGTGAAGTAAGTTCATGGTACAAGGAACTTATGTGTGAAGTTATGTCAAAAAGAAAAAAAAACCATTGGAAAAGGAAAAGAGAACCCTTATCATGGTGAAATAACTATGCTAGCTCTTCCTAGGGTTGTGATTGCCTTGCTTGTCTTTTTAATAATCATGGTAGGGATTTGGATATGGATGGCATATAATGGGCAAGTAGTATATTGTGGTAGGTTGTTAAGTTTGAAGTAGTGTCTGGTAATGTCCAATGTTAACCATTTTTGTGTGTGTGTAGATAGATGTACAAAATTGTAGTTTGTATAGTCCAGATCGATTTTGATATATATATATATATATATATATATATATATATTACTACTGGATTTTTATGAGAATGATAGGGAAGTTTATATGTTTATGACAATGATATATGATGCAAGTGGACCAAACTACCCTTACCTTATGTACCAAACCATTGACCAAAATAGAAAGGACCAAACTACCCTCATGTAAAAAGTATGATGCTATATGATGCAAGTATGCCAAACTATCCTTACCTTATGTACCAACAAAAAAGACCAAACTACCCTTATGTAAAAAGTTTGATCTATATGATGCAAGTGGACCAAGCTACCATTACCTTATATACCAAATCAGTGACCAAAATAGAAAGGACCAAACTACCCTTACCAATGTAACCAAAATACACATACATGTTGAAACCAATGTGAACAAAACCATATACACATACCAAATAACAAAAACCATATACACTATAATGACCATAACACAAATAACCAAAAAAATATTGAAAAATGATGATCAAAATGAAAATAATTAAAATAACAACTAGATCGCCATAATGACCATAATCATCATAACAAGGTAACATAAATTGTTACCAACAAAATCCATATATGTTGACCATATTAACCAATACCATTTACAAAAGGGGTAGTAATGTTTGGGTATAGCATATATGTTGACCAGATTGACCCATACCATTTACATACTCTCATATTGAGTATACATGTTAATTATCAAATGGGTTAAGATCACAGAATATCAACTTACTTACTAGAGAACCACAATAGTAGCTTTTTAAAAGCTTTTGCAAACCAAAAAGCTTTTAAGAAATGAAAAAGCTATTGGATGAGCTTTTTCAAAGAACTTGTTAATTAACAAGCTCTTGCAATGAGCTTTTTTAATTGTTGTGTAGTTCCCAAATTGTGGATGCTAGTCATTACACTTACATGCCACATAGACACCATGTCAGTAAAGCTTAGTTGTATACCTGTTAACTAGTGACCTACTTGGAACATTCTTGTAATTAGAATGATAACTTAACTGTTATTAAATTGTTTTTTCGCGATTTTATTCTTACATTTGGCAATCCATCTAACAACTTGCAAATTTTTTGAAAGACAAAGGTGTTAAAAATGGGAAACTGCCAATCACAATGACGGCTTGTGCTCACATTGGTGTTGTCCACTCGGTAAAAGCCATTCAAATTACATAGTGTTTACTATTATAATTTTATTTAACATTGAATTTCATTTTGATTTTCAGGTTGTTTTTGTTGGATACTCTGTAGAATCACTTCTTCAAAGAATTATGGATTGCAAACCAAAGATTGTAGTAGCTTGCAATGTGGTTAAAAGAGGGAAAAAAGTACTCAATCTCAAGGATATTGTTGATGTTGCACTCTCAGAATCATCTAAAAATGGAATATCAAGGAAATGTTATCAGAAAGCATATTTATATTTATTTACCTCTTCATGAAATTGATTTCTATGTTGCAAAATGGATTCATTTTAGACGTATGAAAATGAATCAGCCATGAAGAAGGAAGATACTAATTGGCAAAAAGGAAGAGATATTTGGTGGCATGTAGTACTACTAATACTATTTAATTTCACAGATATTATTATATGATCATGTTGATTAAACTTTAGGCCTTTTGGTCTTTTTTTCCATTATACTTTTTTTTTGCAGGATGTTGTTCCTAAATACTCTACTATGTGTGATGTGGTGTGGATAGATGCAGAGGATCCACTTTTTCTTCTTTGTACAAGTGGAAGAACCGAAAAGCCGAAGGTATTTAAGTTTGTTATAATTTTGAACTACTTTTATTTTCTCATATTTTTTAATGAATCATGTCGGTGCACGTGATAGGGTGTTCTGCATAACACACAGGAGAATACATGATCAAATATGCATTTGATTACAAAGAATCTGATATGGCATTGCACTTTCCGAGGCAATTGGAATTGACTATACTGACACTGAAGAGGTCAGTAGAAAAAAGAAACCATAATACAAATTTCAATTTAAAAAAAATGAAAGTAGGAGTCTAACTCAATCTTTTGCAGCTGGAGTTGTTGGTTACAACGCTAACTGATCTTAATACAATGGATGGTAAATGGAATGTGTCTTTATTGACAGAGTGTTCAAGTTCTCTTGATGTCAATACAAGGTACATCTTTTCGTACAAAATGACTAAAACATGCTTCTTCAATGAGGGGGTATTTAGGTCATTTGGACAATCTGTTGTGTCATGTCTTGACAGATTGGAACATTATTGCGGAAAAGCATTGGCTAATGCTTTGTCAGCTGCACCATCGATGTGGACCCTTGGCAATGCAAGCATGAGAGCGTTATAGGTAACTGATTTTATTTTCATGAGGATTGTGTTTTTATAAAATATTGGAGTTTAGGATAGTGATAGCTTTGATGTTGGGTACTTTTTAAGTTTTTTAAAATAATATTTCATGATATAAACTTTAAATAATATGTGCATATTTTTTTTTTCATATTTGTCAGCATTTGATTTCCAGAGCTCTTGGGTGGTACCAACAACTTTATTGATAAGGTTGGTTGCGATCAAAAAAGGGCCAATGGCACCAGAGACCATGAAGGTTAGTTCTGTAATTTTCATCCAAATTAAAAAATTATGCATCCATTTTTATAAATGCTTAATGTGCTATTAGTTTTGGTATGTGGTAGATGGTCCATAATGGTCAATACAAATGTTCAAAGATCAAATCCTAAAAGAGAAATTTTTGAAGACCAATATGCAAACACATTATTTTCTTTCAACAACATGTTTTTATATATATTTTTTGGTCGGAATCGGAATTCAATTCCATTCTAGTCCTGCATTTAGTTTAGCTTCAAATGAGTAGACAATAATGTCCATTGCAGAAAAGCATGCTTCCAACAAATACCATGTCTCCTTCCATTGCAGGAAAAAGTAACTAGAACTTGGTTCGCCTAATTCCATGGGATTTAACAGGAATCGGAATCCAATTTCATTATGGTCATTCTTTCGGATGCTATGCAAGATATGAAGCAATAGAGAATATGTATGTGGAAATGCAAAATATGAGACAAAATTGAGATTATGGTACATTATACTTAGAAATAAATATCAATCAATATTAAACTTTGATATTTGATGATTTTGATCGTTTTGGTAAACATTGATATTTGACGTTTGGTTAAACTTTGATATTTGATTTTGGTATTTTAATATTAGAGTTTTGTTTTGGATTGTATAATTATTTTGATTCCTTTGGTATTAATTTGTTATTGATTGTATAATTATTTGATGTTTTTAGTATTTTTTTTATTTGTAATAAAAAATAATTACTACTATATATTTGCGAGGGATTAACGACGGAAACAAAAAAAAATCACATATAAAATTTCCTAGTGATCAGCGACGGAATATAAAAAGACAGATATAGAGGTTTGCAAGGGATTAACGACGAAAATTTTTTGTTGCTGATGTCCTAAATAAAGGTATTAAGGGACGAATTTGCGATGGATATTCCGTTGCTAAAGTCGTCGCAAGGAAAAACAAGTCCGTTGCTAAATCTCTAGCTAAGTCATTAGCCACATTTTATTTGGCTATGGAGTAAGTCTGTCACAGATCTGTCACAAGAGACCTTTAGTGACGGAATTGCAACGGATTCATACTTTGCAAAAACCCATGTTTCTAGTAGTTATATGTTTTATTACATATTCATATATAATTTTTTGTATTTATTTTCTAGTTACAAAATATATATTATCTATTCTTATACAATGCTCCGTTATTTATTTCATCAAAAGTTCAAGAAAACGCATGTGATTCTAGTGGTGATCATTCAGTTAGAGTTACAGAGAAAAATGATATAGGTATGTGTTTGATTAATATATTATTAGTCATTTAGTTGTATTTCATTTTGTAGTTTTTGTTAGCATAATTATATTAAGCTTGATTATTAATTGTGTTTATTATATTTTGAGTGCAGCCCATTCGTGGCATTTATGTTATGTATTCTGTATATATACAATTCATTAATGAAAGTATGATTAACGGGAAAATACATATTAACATGATATCATACTAGGTAATCTAACCCTAGATGATCCTTGATTCCCACTTCCTATTCTCTTCATCTCGGAGGTTGCTCTCTTCCTTCTTCTCTTTTCTTCTCATGGCTACAAATCTTAACGATAAAACTTCTTCCACCATTAATATCAAGACTCTGTCCCTCTTGTTCTTGATCTTGATCGTATGAATTATGATATATGAAGAGAATTATTTGAAACTTATTGTCTTGAGTTTGCTATTTATTAGCCAACATTAATGTCTCCTGTACATCTTCTATTTTGTGTGTATGTAATTGTATGTTTTCTAATTCTTTGAGGATGTATCTTGTAAATTCCTTTTGTATAAATCTATTGTCTCTCCACCTTATTTGGTGTGACGAGTTATATTCTCATGGTATCAGAGCTTAGGTCGGCTCACTTTCTTCCCTAATCAATCCATCCGTATCTCTTCTTCTTCCCTCTGTTACTTCCTGTCTCCTCTTTCTTCTTCATCTATGGCTTCCTCTTCTCAAGATTCTACCCTCCCAATGAACACAATTTTTCATCTTATCACCAATCGATTATCCTCTTCTAATTATCTCCTTTGGAAAAACCAAATGACCCCTCTTTTCACATATCAAAATCTTATGGGACATGTGGATGGAACTCTCTCAAAACCAGCCCCTGAAATTCTTGTTGATGGGAAATCTGTACCAAATCCGGCTTGTTCTTCTTGGGTCTTGGCTGATCAGCGAGCAATTATTCTCCTTCAAGCCTCTCTAACAGAGGAAGCATTCTCATAAATTGTTGGCTTATCTACTGCCTATCAGATTTGGACAACACTTGAACGTACTTACAACAATTCCTCAATTGAGCGTGTTCAAGCCTTGCGTGATCAGCTTCGCCAAAACTCCAAAGGTTCGTCTACTGTTGCTGATTTTGGTCGTAAGTTTAAATCTATTTGTGATCAGTTATCTGCTGTTGGTCACCCGGTTGATGAATCGGATAAAATTCATTGGTTTTTATATGGTATCGGGTCTGTTTTTGAGACTTTTTCTACTGCTGTTCGTGCTTCTCGATCTCCTACTACACTTCGAGATCTTGCCCGAGAGAAGCACATGAATTATTTTTACAATTCTTTCACGGAACTACCTCTTCTGCTGTTGCATTCACTGCTGACACCAGACCACCAAATTCCTACTGTGGTCGTGGTGGTCGGTTTAATAAGGGTGGTCGCGGTCGCGGTCGCCGTCCTCCACATTGCCAGTTGTGTCGTAAGGATGGTCACTACGCCAATACATGTCCACATCTTTCTTCCTATGCCACTCATAAACCCGGTACAGATACGGAATTAGCAAAAGCTTTCCATGCTCAGTGTCATGTTACTACAAACGCTCCAGACTGGTTTGTTGATTCCGGAGCTACAAATCATATGACGGCTTCCACAAATTCTGTTACACAACCTGCTCCCTATGATGGTCATGCAAATGTTATTTTTGGAGATGGTAATTCTCTTCACATCTCCCATGTTGGTCAATATGTCCTTCATAATAATGGTCGGCTACGGGATGTGTTGGTAGTCCCAAATATTACCAAAAATTTATTGTCTATTAGCAAGTTGACAACTGATAACAATGTGGATGTTTTGTTTTCCCAACCCAATTTTTTTATTCAGGATCGAGCAACGAAGCGGATTCTAGCAAAGGGCCGATGTGAACAAGGACTATATGTTCTCTCTCATGAATCTCAAGCACTTACAGCTGTTGCACCTTCAAGACTGAGGGCATCATTTGAACTTTGGCATTCCCGTTTGGGTCATGTCTCTTTTGATACTATTTCTCTATTAAATAAATTGGGACACTTATCGGTGACATCTCTATTACCGTCACCCGTTGTATGTTCTCCTTGTGACATCTCTATTACCGTCACCCGTTGTATGTTCTCCTTGTCAACTTGCTAAAGCACATCACTTACCTTTTAAACTTAACGATAAACGCGCTTTACATGTGTTAGATTTAGTTCATTGTGATCTATGGGGACCCTCACCCGTGGATTCTATTGATGGTTATCGCTATTACGCTCTCTTTGTGGATGATTATTCGAGATTTATGTGGTTCTATCCTCTCAAAACCAAATCAAGTTTTCATATGGTTTTTAGGGCTTTTATCAATTTTGTTCAAACACAATTTTCTTCAAAAATCAAGGTTTTTCAAAGTGATGGGGGCACGGAATTCATAAATCATCATGTTAGCAATTTGCTTGAAAAAATGGCACATTTCATCGCATTTCTTGCCCGTACACTCCACAACAAAACGGGAGGGTGAAACGAAAACACTGTCACATCGTTGAAACCGGACTTGCTATGTTATTCAATGGGCACGCTCCTTCTTCTGATTGGGTTCATGCATTTCGTACTTCAGTCTACGTTATTAATCGTCTCCCTACTTGGGTGTTGCAAAATAAGTCACCTTTTGAAGCATTGTTTACTCGGGCTCCATCTTATGATCATTTTCGACCGTTTGGGTGTCGAGTATATCCGTACTTACGTAACTATGCGGATCATAAATTTTCTCCGTGAAGCCTTCCTTGTATCTTTCTTGGGTATTCCGTACAATATAAAAGTTATCTATGTCTCGAGCCTGCTTCATCTCGTATTTATGTTACCTGACATGCCAAGTTCGATGAATTCTCATTTCCCTTTTGTGGCTCTTCCTCTCCCACTTCACTTAATGACGTTCTTTTGGTCACTTTTCACGATGATACCCTATGTTCACAACCTTCATCTCCCATTACCTTTTCCCCTTCACCCACCAACTTCAATAATTGTGGCTTGTGTGATGAAAACCCACAACATGTGGGTTGTCTTGATGACTTAAACCAATCATCTTCAACCCCAACTGATCATGTTTCATCATCTCCATTACCTGAGGCAACTCAAACACCTCCAACCCCCTCGACACACTCACCAGCCCCCTCGGCCCAATCGTCGATTGTATGTTTTCTAATTCTTTGAGGATGTATCTTGTAAATTCCTTTTGTATAAATCTATTGTCTCTCTACCTTATTTGGTGTGACGAGTTATATTCTCACTATTAAAGATCATCTTCAACCCCTGCCCATCCTGCTCCTGCATAAGTATCCTCCTCCTCAACTGATCCCAAGGACAAAGCCAAGGCTGTGGAAATTGATCTCAAGTAATGGACTAGAATCGACTCTATTGTTAAGTCTTGGATATACAATACCGTTTCTCAACCTCTTCTCCACAAGATCTTAAAGAAAAAGTCCACCGCCTATGGTGTTTGGAAATGTCTGGAAGATCTGTTTAGTGCTAATAAATACAACAAAGCTATGCAACTTGAGAACTAACTTAGGAATATGACAATGGGTGACCCGTCTATCACTTATTACTACACTAGAATCAACACCATCTATGACATGTTGGAAAATCTTGGTTCTCCTATTCCCGAACACAACCTCTTGTCCATCACGCTCAATGGCTTATCTCAGAAGTTTCATGTTATTGCCACCACCATCAAGTACACGAAACCTACCCCCTATTTTATGGAAGCTAGATCCATCTCGTGTCTTGAAGAACAAACTATGGTGCAGGATCAACAATAACAAATCACTCCTTCTCATTCAGACACTTCTTCTTTTTTAACGATTCTTGTGATAGAAGAGTCCAATAATGGTGGCGTACTTGGTTATTTACGGCGAGGCAGAGGGGGTCAACATGGAGGAAGAGGCAGTTGTGATCGTAGTGGTGGTCAGTTTGGTGGTGCGCGTCAACAACTGACAACCCCTAATGGGTGGGGTTTGGCTAATACCCTTTACCTAGAGGAAACAATCAATCGGGGCTTCTACCAAGCTCACATGTACCTGCATCAGGTAATGGAGATGACGAAACATGATCAGTTGGAGCCTAACTTCTGTTATCGTCTACCTGGCCAAATCCTAATTTGCTGTAGCCATTTAACTTTTTTGGCCAACAACAAAATCATCCTCATGCTTACTTCACTCAATTTCAGGTCCAATAGCCTTCATGGTGTGCTACAACATGCTTGAATTCTCCTCAACAGTCCACATCCATTCCTCAAGTTTTCAAACAACCTCGGTGACGAATCTAGGAACATAAGGGTGGTTCATTGACAAAGGTGCTACTTCTCATCTACATGCAGATGCATGTATTTTTCTAAAGTTTCTAATAAGAGTAATTATTTTTCCTCTGTTTTCGTTGGAGATGGATCTTCAATACCTGTAAGTAAAGTTGGTCATTCCGTTCTTTCGCCGTCTAACCCTTATCATACTCTTGTCTTACACAATGTCTTAATCACCCCTCAAATTATCAAAAATCTTATATATGTTCGTCAATTTTATTGTGAAAATAGTTGTTCCATTAAATTTGAATCTTATGGTTTTTCTGTGAAGGATTTCAAAACCAAGCAAACTCTCATGAGATGTGATAGCACCTAAGATCTCTATACGGTCACCACTCCTACTGCTCAAGCTCTTCTCACCATTACTCCTCTCACTTGGCATCAATGTCTCGGGCATCCCGATCATCATGTTCCCAAACACTTAGTTGATAGTCGTTTTATTTCAAGTTCTTCTAATAATATTCCTACTTTATATGAACCGTGTCAATTAGGAAAACATATTAAGTTACCGTTTTCTTTACCAAACACTTTTTCTCATTTTCCATTTCATATTGTTCATTTCAATATTTAGACCTCTCCAGTTGAAAGTTATAGTGGTATTAAATATTATGTCATCTTTCGTGATAACTGTTCTCATTATGTGTAGATTTATCCTAAACGTGTCAAATCTGATGTGCTCTCTAAATTTCTTCATTTTTGTGCCTTTGTCCAAAATCACTTCAATAGATTAAAATTATACAATGTGATAATGGTGGTGAATTCAATAATAACCAATTTCAGAATATTTGTGACCAAAACGACATCAAAATGTGTTTTTCGTATCCTTACACATCTCAACAAAATGGAAAATCTGAGTGTATGATTTGTATAATCGACAACATTGGTCGTACCCTTCTCTTACATGCTCGTCTTCCATCCGAATATTTGGTGGAAGCTCTTCATATGGCTGAACGTCTCCTCAACATTCTTCCTTCCATTACCCTTCACAACAACACTCGTTTCCATAAATTATACAAGAAAATACCCACTTATACTCATCTTTGTGTCTTCGGTTGTCTTTGTTTTCCTAATGTTGTCGAACCTCACAAAATCTCCCCTCGGTCGACCCCAAGCATTTTTCTTGGATATCCAACCAATCATAAGGGATATCGGTGCCTTGATCTTCAAACTAAAAAGACAATTATTTTCCACCATGTTTTCTTTGATGAATACTCTTTTCCTTTTCGTTCTTTGACACCCAATTCTGCTCCCTCACAATCTTTACTTAATTATATTGCACCGTTTTACCGAAATGTTCCTCACTTATACAGTCCCATTGATCCATCAGACCAATCTCCTAATATGAATATCCACACACCTCAACCAACCGACTCATCGGTTCACCCTCATGACTCATCGGCCCAAACAACTGATCTCATTCCTAATCTGTCTTACGACCAACCTTTCATAGTTGTTCTTTCGATAACCTCTTCTCAACCGGTTGCTACTCCTCTGTCTCAGCATCCTATGCTCACTCGTCTTAAAAACAGTGTTACAAAATATATTACACGATTAAATCTTCATGTTGATTCCTCTTCTCCTATTCCTAAGTCTTACTTACAAGCATTTGAAGTTCCAAATTGGGTAAAATCAATTCAAGAATAATACTCTGCTCTCATCACCAACAATACATGGGTTCTTGTTCCTTTCCCAGCTTCTGCAAATGTTATTAATTGCGTATGGTTGTTTAACAAGAAGCTAAATGTGGATGGTTCGTTGTCCTGGTATAAGGCACGTTTAGTTGTTAATGGTTGTTGTCAGCGACCTAGTAGTGATTATGATGAGACTTTTAGTACTGTGGTTAAACCAACTACCATTCGTACGGTTTTGAGCATTGCAGTTACTCATAAGTTACCTATCAGACAGTTTGTTGTGAAGAATTCTTTCTTTCATGGTCATCTTCAAGAGACAGTTTATATGCAACAATCTCCTATTTTCCGTGATTCTTCTCGACCTCATCATGTTTTCCTTCTTCAAAGGTCTTTATATGGTCTTAAACAGGCACCAAGGCATGGTTTCATAGATTTACTATGTTTATCTCTCGAATTGGTTTTATTAATAGAAAGTGTGATTCTTCTATGTTTATATGTTTATTTACAGGCAGGGCTCTCATATTGCTTACCTGGTACTTTATGTGGATGATATTGTCCATGGGTAGTTGTACACAGGCAGGGCTCTCTATTCATGAGTGAAAGTACCCGTTTCATGTTATCTAGTGTTCTGTACGGATAATGACTTAAAAGGGTAATATATTTTTCGATTTGCATACTGAGTCTTTTTTTCATCCACATTTACCCCCTTTAACTTGTTAAATTGTACACATTTAGTATTAATGACCGGTTACTCCAACTTAGCCGGTAAAAATGACTTAATAGGGTAATATGTTCTCTCACTTTGTACACATTTAGTCCTTAACATTTTTGTATACGTTTAGTACTTAATATTTTTTTTGTTGCAAAATAAGTCATTTTTGTTTTTGTATTCATTCAGTACTTATGAATGACTTCTTTAGGTTTTTCTCATGACATTTTACATGAGACAATTATTAATGAGGTGTTTAGGGCTTTTGATACTTATGTCTATCGCGATCTCGACTACTAGTTTGTTTAGGTCATGTGTTATGAACGTCATAACTTCTTCATACAATCTCGGATTTTAACGATCTTTATATCCATAAGTCCGTATTTTTACGTACGGTCTATATATCCATACGTTTTTCATGAATGCATGTATGGATGTTTTTTTAATAAAGTCGTAAGTAAAAAATATTACATTTTAACGGGAGCAATTATCGAAAGTTGTAGTAGATTCAAAAAACGAACAAGTGGATATAAAGATCGTTAATTTTTGATATCTTATGAAGAAGTTACGATGTTCAAAATACAAGACCTAAGTCAAACCACAATACCTACACAACCAAGCAGTCGATATTGCGATTGACATAAGCATCAATACCCCCAAACACCTCATCAATGATTGTCCCACGTAAGATGTCATGAGAAAAACCTAAAGACAACATTCATAAGTACTGAAAGAGTACAAAAAACAAAAATGACTTATTTTGAAACAAAAAATATTAAGGACTAAATGTGTACAAAAATATTAAGGACTAAATGTGTACAAAATCAGAATATTGCCCTATTAACAATTTAAAGGGATAAATGTGGACGAAAAAAATACTCAGTGACCAAATGTGTACAAATCAAAAAATATATTATCCTTTTAAGTCATTATCCCGTTCTCTATATTCATCATTTGTACTTGTTGGATATTAAGATATATAGGTGAGTTTTTGTAGTAACTTAGATGTTATTCTTCAGAAGAATATTTAAGTAATATCTACCTAATTTTGACTTCTAATGAATTCAAATTATAAGCCTTTTTAGAGTTTTTCAACCCCCAAATATTCATGAAAATTGAAAAACTAGTGGGTGAGTTTTTTTAAAAGCCATGTTATTTCATAAAACATATTAATTAACAAACTATTGTAAAAAAAATTTCAATAATTTGATGGCCTCATAAGTTTTCAACAAAATGTAAATGGATAACTTATATAAGGGCTCTAAAAAAACTAACTGATCTCATGCGGATAAAATGAATGTTTTCATTTGAAGTTTTTAGTGAAAAAAACTTCAACAAAAAATTCTCTAGAACCTCTTAGGGTTTATTGTTGTCCAAGGGTTTTATAATCATACTAAAACTAAATTATCAACAACATCGGAAAAAAGCCCTAAAATCGTCGAAAAGGACCCAAAATCGCCGGCAAAAACACCCTGATGATGTTCATGTTTGTGGGTGGTGATAATTATAGAAAACGAAATAAGGTTCAACTGGAACAATTGATTACAGTTTCTATCTTCTAATTTAATCGATAAAGAATCTATATACATCAAAATATCCAAACGGATATATATATGAAAACAAATTATAATCCAACCAAGAAACTAGGAATAAAAGAAGGATAAGATAAACATAAGAAAAGATAAGATAATCTCGATTATTTTCTTCACTCCCCCTCCAGATGGAACGTGAACGTGAAGATCACGAACGCCCATCTTGCCCGGTAGAGAACGAAATATGTCCGTCCCAAGAGGTTTAGTAAAAAGCTATGCTGTTAGTTGATCTTTAGTGTGGATATCAACTCGAAATATTTCTTTGGACTGAACTCGCTCACGAATGAAATACCGATCCATCTTCCCATGTTGAGTGCGTTCGTGAAATATCGGGTTGTTAGCAATATGTCGTGTAGCTTGATTATCATAATAAAGTTGAGTAGCAGCCATTTGAGGAGCTTGAAGGTCCTTTAACAACAAACGAAGCCATAAAATTTCATGCACTTTAGTGGCCATGGATCGATACTCAGCTTCAGCAGAAGAGCGAGACACTACGAATTGCTTCTTTGTCTTCCAAAAGATTGGAGCACCTCCAAGAGTAATAAAATAACCGGCCTTTGAACGTCTCGTAAAGGGCAACCAAGCCAATCATAATCACAATATGTAACCAACATTAAATCACCATCGACCGGAAGGAAAATCCCTTGACCAGGAGTGGCTTTAAGGTATCACAACACACGGAGAGCTGCGTTCCAATGATTTGTCGCAACAAATTGGTTGAACGTATTTAATGCAAACGTTATGTCAGGTCGGTGACTTGTAGGTACAGAAGACGACCAATAAGCCGCCTATACTTCCCAACATTAGTAGTAAGACGAATATTATGTTCCATAGGAAAAAAAAACCTTGGTCTACACCTGTAACGCCTGTGTTTCTAGGCTAGGCATTAATGTTGATGTAATAGTCTAGGTTAACCTTTGTAACTCGTTTTGAAATAATAAGAATGTATTATTTGAGTATTATGTGTTTTATGCTTAATTGTATGACTTAAATGAATTAAGAATAAAAATAAGTGTAGTAATAAAATATTAGATAAGCCCAATATCTATGAAGGAAGTTGTAGTGGTCGTGACAAGGGTTCCGAATATATAAAGAATGCCGAAATCCGAGTTATAACGAAGAAGTTATGACATGTCGAAGTTTCGCGACAGAACCGGTACGACACTGCGTGACGTAAATAGTAAATTTACGATAGAGCGATATTTAGCCTTAATGATCTAAACAAAAGTCGTAGAATACGTTAAACCGAGAGTGTACATAAAAAAACGTCTAAATCTGACTTCGTATAAGGAAATTATGATTTTTCGAATTTTCGACTTAGCAGTATGCAACCCAAAGTTCGAATATGAGATCGAGTGGTTTCTAGCCGGAACAATCTAAACGATAATTGAAGATCTCGTTGATAGTAGTCCAACGGTGAAAAGACAAACAAAAACGGACATCAGATGAAGAAGTTATGAATTTCTAATGGAGTTTTCCTGTCCCGGCCTACTAAAAATAATATAATAAAAATAAAGTCAAAATTAGCCGATGGAGTCTAAACAAGAGCTGTAGAGCATAATCTCACCTACGCGTGGGTATAAAGAACGTCGAAAACGGAGATCGAATGCGAGAGTTATGATTTTCTGAAGTTCGAGGCGCGCATCCCAAAAGGGAACGCCCCGCGTTCGTTACTTGGCCCCAGATTGGCCACGTCGATGCCGCATCAAACAGATAAGAGATAAGACAGAACCCCGCTCCTACGCGCCGTGTTCGAAGGGAACGCCCAACGTTCCTTTAGGGAACGCCCTGTGTTCGAGACCAACTCCAACCCTATAAATAGATGTCGTGGGTTGTCGAGTTTTATTGCTCAAATTCTTCTCTCTCACTCGTTATTGCCTCGTTTTGCGTGAAAGTTATACCCTGAACCCCCGGTATCATCCCGACACTCGAAGCAAGTCCCGAAGCCCCGAAGATCCCGAGAAATAGAGTTGTCGAGCCGAAACTCTGCCCGTGAGAAGCCCGGTTTTTGGAAGATATCCCGGTTTCATCGAAGATTATTATTTTAAGAGCCGTAGTGCTGTCCGAGCATCGTCTTATCAAGTGAGTGTATATTCCTTTTCTTCTAACACATAGATACGAAGTATTCTCTACAAAATACGTGTTATGTGTTTGTATATTATTTGCTTATTTGAAATAATTGTTGAATGAATGATTTGTAGAGGTTTTAAGTTGTATATAAATGTATATATTTTTATCTACTAATATGTTGGGTAGAACATGGGTAGACAGTTGTTGTGTGATGAAATAAAATGAACTCGATGTTGTTTTTGATCTAGTCATCTAGCGGAGTATGGATGACGACCACAGACTCTTTCTAGACAGTGCAGTGGAACGCTGGTAGGTTCATAACCTGTAGGTGTTGTGAACGATGTGTTCACCGGTGTACTCTATCCCCCTCATGGTTTCCTTTAGGACAACTATTGTTGAGGAAACCCCTTTGCAGTAATGTCCGTCCCGATGAAAATCCTAGATTAGGTCCTTTGTAATAGTTGTTATCATAGGGACGTAAGGTGAGGATAACGAGAATGGGTAATCGGGTTATCGTTGGTTGGTGAAATTAAATATAATTAATTATTGTGGGTTGAAAACCCTATATGCTCACCAGGTTCCCAAGCCTGACCCACTCAGTTTTATTTGTATTACAGGTAGTGGCGCGAGAGCATAAGTTGGACAACTTGTGAAGATATTTTGTTTATAGGCTAGTAGTTGTGTATAATTGTTGTAAGGCTTATAATATGCCGTTTATGCTTTTGTGTCTGTATCGGAACATGACATCCCGAGTTTTGATATATAATGAAAATACATCCTTTAAGGAATGCTTTGATAAATTATATTTATCATATTTTGTTTTGGGAACAAATTCCGCAACTTTTTTAAATTAAAGGATTACTCTGAAAATTAGTTTAAAAGCATAAATTAAATCGGTCTTTTCTAGCCGTGATTTTGGGTATGTCACAACACCCTTCCAAACTGCTGCCAACAAGTATATCAGGAGTATACTTCCTTTGGCTAAGAACCATTCCATCCGGTGTTCGTGCCACTTCAATTCCAAGAAAATATTTCAACGTTCCCAAGTCTTTGATACTGAACTTGCTGTCGAGAAAAGTTTTAATTTTAGCAATGTGACGATCATTATTCCCCAAATGAATAACATTGCCAACATAGATAAGAGCTGAAATAAAAATATCCTTTTCTTTGAATAAAAAAAGTGAGCAATCAACCTTAGAATGCTTGAAACCAATTTAGAGAAGAGCTCCAGTGAATTTATTGTACCAATTTCGTGAGGCTTGTCATAAACCATACAAAGACTTTCGTAGACAACAAACTCGCGTATCCCCTTCCTTTGCAAAACCTTGTGGAAGCTTCATATATACTTCTTCATTTAAATCTCTATGTAAAAAGGCGTTATTTACATGGAGTTGGTGAATCATCCATCGTTTTTGAACAACAATTGATAATATGGTTATGACTGTCACTAGCTTAACAACCGGTGCAAACATCTCATTAAAGCCAATGCCTTCAATTTGGGTGAAACCCTTTGCAATTAGACTTGCCTTGTAGCGCTCTACTTCACCAATCGATTTGTATTTGATTTTTTAAACCCACATTGATTCGATATCTTTCTTTCCGTATGGCAAATTTATCAATGTCCACATGTTGTTATTTTCAAGAGCTTAAATCTCCCTTTGCATAGCATCCCTCGAATGCTGACTTTTAACCGCTTTAGAAAAGTGTTTGGGCTTATCTTGAAAAGATATGGCAGTTAAGTAAGATTTGTGGGAGTTAGTAAAACTTTTATAAGACACAAAGTGTGATAAATGGTGTATCGTCTAAGAAGTCGTGTTCACATGGGAGTGAGAATGGTCAATGGAAGGTGGCAAATCAACTTCAAATTCTTGCAGACGTACAAGATTGGTTCGAGTTCATTCAGGATGAGTGCTTTGGGCTGGATGATGGGTTGGGCCGACATCAGAATGATTGGCTTGGGCCGATGTAGACTCGCCAGTAGAACACGTCCTAGTTGAGCTGCGTTGTGGGCTAGTAGAAGCACTTGAATTGTTGTTTGGAACCGGATGATCAACAACATGCACGTGATCAGTAGTATCAAGAATGGTATCTGTCTCATCATCATAAGTATCATCAAGAGGATTTGAACCTACATGGTTCCTGTTTCGATTTTCATCTTTGATGTTGTACTCTTCAATATTATGCAAACGAAAGATGCTTTTTATGAACTTCACATCTCGAGAAACAGTGATCCTTTTTTTGGAAATCAAAAACTTGATACCCTTTTTGTCCTTGTGGATATCGGATATCCTATGAAAACACAAGGCCTCCCCCTTTCTTCAAACTTGTCCTTTCCAGCTTTATTTTCTGTGACATATAACAAGCAACCCAAAACTTTCATAAGATCATACAGAGGCTTAATTTTGAAAAGAACATCATATGGGGTTATATTTTGGATGGACTGAGAAGGTAATGTATTTATGATGTAAGTTGTCGTAAGAACACATTCTCCCCAAAACTCGATAGGAAGACTAGCTTGAAAACGTAAAGCTCTAGCTATCTCTAAGAGGTGCTTATGTTTCCTTTCAACGATTCCATTCTGTTGTGGGGTATGGAAGCATGAAGTTTCAAGTAAAATCCCATGTTCTTCATAGAATTTATGCATATTTTTTGAAACAAACTCTCCCATATTATCACTCTTAATTCTTTTGATTTTTAATTCAAATTGGGTCTCAATCATTTTGTATAAGGTTACAAGACTTGAGCTTGCATATAATTTGTGTTTTAACAAATCAACCCAAGTGGAATGGCTATAATCATCAACAATTGTGAGAAAGTATCAGGCTCTAGAAAGCGAAGGAACCCAATACCCCCCCACCATATATCACAGTGAATCAAGTCAAGAGGAGCAGAAGTTTTAATAAAACTGACTTGAAATGGTAATATGGTTTGTTTAGCTTTAATACATGAATCACAATGATCTATTTCTCCTATAGTATTAAAAAACTGATATTTTGAAGTCTAGAATTTGAAACATGTCCCAACCTTCTATGCCAACTTTTTGTATCAACTTTGATTGCTATTGATTTGATGCTTGCATCCATATCTTCCACGTTGTAAAGACCATCCTTACACCTCCCCATGCCTATTAGTTTCCTCAACTGTAAGTCCTGTATGTAACAAAAATCCGAAAAAAACGTTACAAAACAATTGTGATTTTTGGTGAATTTACTAATAGACAATATGTTGTATTTGTAATCTGGTATGTAAAGGACATTATCGACACTCAAATCACTTGGCAAGCAAGAACTCCATATTCCTTGAACATGGACATTGTCACCATTTAGTATCTTAACAGGAGCACCATCAGGTGATTCCTTTAAATTGATTAAGACAGAATCATCATAAGAGATATGTTCAGTTGCTCTGGAGTTGATGACCCACGACCGATGAAAACTTATCCTACCAGCCATGTTAGCTTCATGCTTAGTTTCATTGCTTAATTATTGCAACAATTTCTTATATTGTTTGACATTAAGCCTAGGAATGGGGGTGAATTCGATTCCAACTGCAAGACCTTTGGGTTTCAGGTTTATCAGTTTCTTTTGATTGTTTGGAGCCCTTCGTTGTCGATTTTCCCACCAGTCAGGATACCTGATCTTTTCAAAACATCCATCGATCGTATATCCGACTTTATTGCAGTTCTTACACTTCAGGCCTTCACGAATGATGCGTTTTCCTGGGTAGTTGGCTTTAATTTTCAATGGTGCTCGTATCTGATAAGTTGCTTCCTTCACCGCCATTTTCTTTATTGTGATGGTGTTCTTTTGTTGTTCGTCTTCAGCTACTTACTAAATGGTAGACATTTCCAAACTTGGTATGGGTTTGGTGCTGAGAATTTGGGTTTTTATGGTCCCAAAACTGTCATCAAGACCCATCAGAATTCGTATATGCGTTCCTTTTCTTTGGACTCCATGAGTCTTTTTCCTAAGTTGCAGGAACATTTATTGCAAGTACATGTTGTTGGAGGTGAAATAGATTCAATTTCATCCCATATACCCCTCATCATTGTGAAGTAGGAAGAAACAGATTGATTGTCTTGTCTTATAGTTGTTAGAGTTCTCATAAGCCCTTGGAGCACTTTTTTTTCCCAAATCTTTCTTGGAGGTCTTCCCAAATCTGTCTAGCAATCCTTGCGTACTATACACTATTTCTGATTTCTTTTTCCATGGCAGTCGTGATCCATCCCTTGACGATGGCGTCACTGCGCAACCATGCTCTGCAGTCTTATGCATCCTCTAGCAGTTTTGGAAGAGTTCCATCGATGAAGCCAACCCTATTTTTGGCGATAAGGAAGTTACTCATCTCCTAAGACGAGTCTGCGTAGCTGTTGTCGTTTAAATAATCATTCACATGCATCTGACGGGGATAATCAATGGGGTGAATGTATTATGGCGAGTCTGGATCAGAAGAAGTGTTCTTGGCTTTTTCTTTCCCACACCTTTCGATGCCATCTGTTGATCCAGCCATGGAGGTTTCTGGTTTGTGATTTTAGCGGATTAGAGGACCCGCTGTGATACCAAATAAAAAACGTAATAAGGTTCAACTGGAACAATTGATTTCAGGTTCTATCTTCTTATTTAATCGATTATATATATATATATATATATATATATATATATATATATATATATATATATATATATATGAAAACAAATTATAATCCTACCAAGAAACTAGGAATAAAAGAAGGATAAAATAAACATAAGAGAATATAAGATAATCTCGATTATTTTCTTCAGATAATCGATACTCGACCGGTGAAATCAGTAAAATTCCACTCGATTGGACTGATGAGCGTTATAATTGCCGGAGAGGAAAAGAGGTGATCCACGAAAACTGAGAAAGCCGACAATTAGACTGATTTTATCAATCATGCTTTAGCAGCGATGATCAATAGCATCAACATTTTATGGTAAATGGAAGGAACATTTCGCGGTCATTTTTTAGGGCATCAGCGGCGACTATGTCATAGCTATTGCTATTGTACGGATGATCACAAGTGATTGTTGGATTGAATGTGAGATCGATGGCTAGGATGCAGCTGTGAAAAAAGATGCAAATCGTGGTTTTGTAGTAGTATCAACGATGGTATTACCGACCACATGAGCATTAGTGGCGGCGTATTTCTTATGTCGTCGCTAATGTCTTTGTCTCCGGTAATATCGTCGTCCCCGGCATTACTTGATAGTGTGATTGTCCAAGGGTTGGTGATAAGGTGTTTTTGTTTGTTGCAAGCAATCGAAGAAATTCGTTCAAGGGGCATGAATAAATAGAAAATGAACAAATTATAAACATTTTGTTATATTTGCATCAAGTCTTAATCTATAAAAACTAATTAAATATTTATAGAGCGATAAGCTAATAAAAATTAAAGAAATTATTATTTGCATTTTCATCTATATCGCATATCTTTTGACAATGAAAGACAACCATATTCTAATTATTTTAAGTTGTGTTAAGTTCTTTAAATGATCTCGACCTATCGCTAATTGTTAATTGTAGTATTTGTGTTTTTTTATTTGGTTTACTTAAATTGTATTTCATTACTCTTTTTCTTACTAATTGCGAAACTAATTTCGTCTCTCATTACAAATCCTTTGTCCCTGTTCCACAGATATGATCAAAACGACTACGCCGGAGAGCCTTTCTGCAACTACAAATCCCAGATGGTCTCTCGCTGGAATGACTGCCCTCGTCACAGGTGGAACACATGGGATCGGCTACGCTGTGGTGGAGGAACTGGCGGAGTTAGGGGCGGCAGTACACACCTGCTCTCGCAACGAGGCTGAGCTCAACCAACGCTTACAGGAATGGTCTTCCAAGGGCTTCACAGTCACCGGATCCGTCTGCAATGCAGCCTCTCGTCCTCAACGTGAACATCTTTTAAAAAAAGTCTCCACTATCTTCAATGGAAAGCTCAATATCTTAGTAATTAATTTCTTTTTGCTTGCTGTTTTGAACGATTTTCTGTTTCGTTATTATGATAAACGTAAAGAAAGCTACTATATATAATGTATAGATCCTTTTACTTATTGTAGATAAACAATGTTGGGATGAACATAATGAAACCTACTACGGAGTATACTGCAGAAGAGTATTCCCTGATCATGGCTACCAATTTGGAATCTTGTTACCATATCTCTCAACTTTCACATTCTCTTTTAAAAGCTTCTGGATTTGGAAGCATTGTGTTCATTTCATCTGTTGCAGGTTCTACTCATGTTTTTTCTGGATCTATCTATGGAGCCACTAAAGGTAAGATTATCCATTATCCCTAATCATATTTGGTGTTGTGTGAGACTATAATTATAGGGGTTTTAACTTCGATTTTGTGTTTACAGGTGCAATGAATCAGCTTGCAAAGAATCTAGCATGTGAATGGGCTAAAGATAACATTCGGAGTAATAGTGTATCACCATGGTTCACAAGAACCCCGCTTGTCGAACATGTAATATTAATATACATCCATCGATGATTCTACCATTCTTTCTTTAAAATTTATAGATAAGCCATGTAAATTTTCTTTTGTTTAGTTGCTAGGTAATAAGGAGCTTTTAGATAGAGTGGTATCTAGAACTCCTCTAAAACGCGTTGCAGAAGCAAATGAAGTTTCATCAATGGTGGCGTTTCTTTGCATGCCTGTTGCTTCTTATATCACTGGCCAAACAATTGTTGTTGATGGAGGATTTTCAGTTAATGGTTTCGCATAACATACAAAATGCTCGACGAGTTCTTTTTTGTTATGTTGATGTGAAGAAGCTTGGGTGGTAACTATAATTCTCTTTTATTCTTTCTGTAACAAGGGTAAAAGCATAAAGGAAATGAATTGTGTTAATTTATATATTAGTTTACTGCCTAAATGAGTATATGCGCATGCTAATTAGATGTGTCATGTTTGTCAATAATACATATTACATATTTTGTTAATTTGTTTATATTGCTAAAACAGTGATCGTTAATTTAATTGTATTTGTTTTATTGTTCATCCGTTTAGTTTGTTTGTGTGTGTGTGTTTTACATTTAAATTGTTAAATTGTATTAATGTGGTTTAAATTTGGATGTTTGTCTAATTATTATTAAGAATTTAGTAAATTTAGTAAATTACATAATCGTCCGTGTCATTTGGGGTCAAATACATGTTTTATCCTCAACTTAATTTTTAACTTTGACCCATGTGGTTAAAATTTGTTTCAATTTTGGTGAGGTTTGAATGAAAATGATTATTTTACTTTTAATTTCTTTTTAAATAGTTATGTTATTATGATACGTGAAGATCCTACCTTAACAATGTTCCCCTCCATCTTTACCCTTTCCACTTTCCTCTTTTCATGTATCTATCTCATCTTTCCCCTAAACCTTATGGCCGAATGCACACCTTATATATTTCACCACCATCAAAGTTGGTCTTCTGCACAACTGACAACAACCCCATCAAAATCCTATTATGGAAAACACCAAAAATTGAACAACTCCTTCCTTCTACATTTATTTCGCTCAATCTCACAACTCTCGTTGAAAAGAAGGCTCGTTGGTTCCCATTTTTTTTTGTTGGAACAATCAAATGAAATGAATTATTTGAAGTTTGGCTGGTTGTTACTTTTTTTTCGTTGGAATAATTAACTGAAATGACCGATATACATACCTAAGATATGGATCCAGTTGTGAAAGAATGGGGTGATTAGTGAACAACACACGTAAAACATATGTTGATCGAAAAAACGGCAATGGTGGTCTGGGTTATGGTTCGATTTTAGCAAGGGGTGGGGTAGGTAGAGGAGAGGTGTTTGTGTTTCTAGAGAGAGAGAGAGAGAGAGAGAGAGAGAGAGAGAGAGAGAGTTGGAAACTTGTTTTGCAAAACTAACTGATAGTTTTTTGTTAAACGCTATATGAGGCAACTTTTAGATTTGAAATGTTTTATTTAAACTAAATTCTAAAAACTTATAGTGTCAAAATTTTTTTTTGTTTAAAATGAAATGTTTTATCAATTGTTAGAAGCTATAAGCTCCAAACACTTTCAAACGTTTTGTGTCAAACACACTATTTGACGAATATTTAGTGACTTGATAGAAACATAGAAGAGGAGTTTGATATAGGAGGTGAGGTGCGATTAGGTGGGCCTAAATTTTTTTTTTTCTAAATTATAGACAAAATTGCAAGAATGGTCCCTAAGGTATGTCAAAACTAGCAACTTTGGTCCAAAATGGGTTTGGCTTGCAAGAATGGTCCAATAGTTTCGTTTTGTTGCGAGTTTGGTCCAATTTTCTATCAACTTTTTTATAATGACGGATTTGCCCTTTATTATTTTATTTTCCATTTTTCTTTTATTACAACAACTAAAAAACAATAAAAAATGAAACAAAAGTAAAATACTCTCTCTCTCCACCGTATTCCCCCATATTTTTTTTCCTTTTACCCAAGAACAGTTCATCTTCTTCATATCTTCCTTCTTAATCAAGATGGGTTTGTGTATACCAGATTCTGATGTTTTTGGATCTAATCTCCATGATTCCAACATCGCCTCTCAAAAACCCATAAAGCAATGATGAAAACCCAGGAAATCGACTTCATGGATGTTTTTGAAAATTTCTGAAAAATAACGAGGGGTGAGTTTTTGAAAATCGACTCCATGAATGTTTCCAATGTGGGGGTTTTTTGGATATCTAATCCATGTCATCGCCGCTCATGGCCACCGTCAATATATCTCCGTCTGATGGCCTTCAGCAGCTACCTAGCAGCCCTGTGAAGATCTGAAAGAGCACCGCCACAGTTGTCTTTTTCCGATTATCCCTCTCACCGTCGATCTGAAGCCCTTATCAGTGTTTTAATTCCCTTCACCACCACCTGAATCACTTTCTACTATGAAACCTAAACCTAAACTTGAATCATTTCATCACCCCTAAAATCATTGTCAGATCCGAAGACGAAATGATGGATGACAAAACATATCGAAGATGGTGCGTCACTAGGGTTTCGTGTGTGCTTGTATTTAGGGTTTTAGTCGCCACCCTTCTAGTTTTCAGGGTTTCAGCTGTCATTTAGCGTTTCAAATGAAAATCCTCATGCCGAAGAGAGAGAGAGAGATAGCGTTTCAATGTTTTATTTTCAACAACATATAATCAAAATTTATCAAGATATTAAACTATCAAATTTAATACTTGTTGGAAAGAGACACAAAAAGTAACATGAAAATGAACTTTGCATAGTTGCTCCTCTTTTTTATCCATCTTGAACACTTCATTAATGATTGTCATACGTGGTTCAGTCTAGCATGCTCTTCATCAACCCGTTGCCAAATTTTGCACTTTCTACCTGGTTTCTTTAGTAACAAAACACAAAATTTATGCATGGAAGAAAGAAGGTCAATTTGAAAAAAAAAAAAAAAAAAAAAAAAAAAAAAAAACGGATTTGTAGAAAAAATGGTCAAAGTTGACATACCAAGAAATTATGGAAAACTCTAACTTTCTGCTTGTGTATTCTTTTGTCTTGGAAATGCAAATTCGAGTCGCAAGGAAACAATCACAAAGAATCTCGAGGTACTGAAGAGTCAACCCATTAAGAAAATACTCCTCAAGCCTAAACCGGGAAGGCGAGCTAAATAAGTAATTAAGGTGGGGGAACATGATATTGAATATTTTCCTTGAACCAACAACAACTTCTTGACATAAATACCAAAAGACGTACAACATCCACCTTAAAGCTAAACTCCCACCGGCTTGCAAGATAAGACAAGGCCTGAGGAAACCTAGATGCTACACACAGATAGAGCATCAAGTAAGGATGGATCAGGCATCGGTCGAGTCTTGAAGAGCCTTCAAGAGGAAGAAGTCATATATATACTCCGATTCAATTTCCACACCTAACAGAATAATTAACAAAACACAGATTTTGTAAATTCTGTAACTTCTTCATACGAACTCCGTTTTTGACGTTCTTTATATCCCCAGAAAACTCTCGACGAGATCTAAAAATTTCCTTTAGACCCTAACAACTAATTCTTACTTTATTTTTTCATCCATATTTTTATAGAATTAAATCATTTTGCTAAAATCATAACTCTCTCGTACGAACTCTGTTATTGACATTCTTTTTTTTCTCAAAATTATTATCTTAAAGAGTACTATGATTCTCCTTTTGGTCACTTTAGCTAAAGGTCAACCATTTTCTTTGTAGCTTCTTATGTCACACATTCCTTGTACGCAACTTACTTTTATATCTTATAAAAATCATATCTAATTCATACAGAGTAAAATTTCTACGAAAGTTATATTTTTGTGATCGGGATGACTTGTACTATATATATATATATATATATATATATATGTGTGTGTGTGTGTGTGTGTGTGTGTGTGTTTTGGCGTACTCATTTTTACGATTTACAGATAATTCAATTTATTTTTCCTATTTTTCTTGGGCTAAAGAGTAATATATTTATACTTCGAATTATAGAAACATTTGTAGGTTCTCATTTTTATATATCTTATTATGTTAGTAATGGAAAAAAAAAACTTTAAAATATTGTGTATAGCGGCTGAGCGGAGGAAGGAAAAAACATAGAGCCAAAACAAAAATTAGTATGGATGACTAAGAGACATATAATTCTTCTAAAATAATAATATCATTTGGCCTCTCACTACCATCGATAGAATGACTATATGGATATTAATTATGGTTTTTTAAACCCTTAATAAAAAATCGATTCACAAATCACAATAAATCGATTACGGTTTTTCACACATCCTTCTGATTTTTTATTTTCGATTTGAATTTTGATGTTCTGATTTCTGATTTCAATATTTCTCAATACATCGATTATGATAATCTTAATTCACGCATCCTATCAATCTTGTATTCGTGTTAGTCTGATTTCCGATTTCAATATTTCTCAATACACCGATTGTGATAATCTTAATTCACGCATCCTATCAATCTTGTATTCGTGTTAATATGATTTCAAGCAGAATTGTTGATTCAAATTTATGATTCGTATAAATTGTAAGATTTCGTTATTGTTCTTTAATTCTTTCATGTTAGTTTTTTGATAAAAAAAAAAAACTAATTTAAGCATTTTCTTTTTGAAATTCTTGTTGAAACTTGAAACTTCAACATCACAAGTTTTGAAATCACTGTTGTTGGGTCCTAGACAACGGTTAAAAGCCAAGTGATTTCATTTCCTTTACTTATTTTTTTTCTAATTGTTTTATAAGTTTAAAATAATAACATTTTGCTTAATAAATATGTATCTGGTACTAGAAAAAGGAAAAATCAAAAACAAAAAAACCAAACAACTAAAATTACAAAAACGATTTAAGGATAAATTTATCAGAAGGCCCCATTCAAGAAAAACAAAACAAAAAAAACATGCACTTTCCTTCACTACTTTTTTTAACGTAAAAGCCATATCTTTTTTATTTGTCCGGAGTTTGAAATCGGCTTGGACCGGTCCTAATTATAAAGAGACCCACGTCCGTTCGATTCTTGTCTCCGTTATTATTATTTTTCCTATAACGTTTAACAGATCTTCTAACAATATACTTCATCCGTCCCATATTAATAGTTCATGTTTCCTTTTTGGTTTATTCCAAAATAATAGTATATTTTTAAAAACACATATCACATTTACTAAAATACCCTCAATTATTTGTTAACCTATCATTAAATTAAATGTAACAAAAAGATGTAATTAAATTAAAGAAAATTGTACAATTGTCATTTTATTTAATAAAATTAGTGGTAATTAATGTTTTCGTAATATGTATATTTTTCGTGTGTGGATAATAATTTTGGTACGAGTGGAATATCATATTAAAGAAGATTAAAAATTGAAAACGAATATTGGCCTGGTGGGCATATTGGCTTAGTGGTACAATTGGCACTTCCCTTGGTTGAGGTTTCAAGTTTTGATACCAAGCATAGTCATTTTTTTAATAAAATTAGAATAAAAGAATTCAGTAGTCGATATGTATAAAAATAAGATTATGGTTAATTATATATAAAAAAAAGAGTTTAATGGAATATTTTTTAATAAAACAAATAGACAATTTGCAAGGTTGTCAAGATCGGGATCATACGTATGATCGTTTTTGGGTTTGTAATATCAGAATTGTAAAGTCGGGATCGAGATCCCAAGATCCCACAAAATAGAACATAATTTTAATTTATAATTTTAAAACATGAAAAAAAATTCAAACATTCAATTTTTTGTTCAAACGATATAAAAACTTCAAAATATTAAACATAAGTTACAATACAAAATGATAAACATTAAATTAAAAAAACGTAAAGATATAAAGTGGTAAAAAAAGTTTCATTTACAAAAATAAATATATAATTAAATAAAAAAATCAATGAAAGGTAGGATAAGATCGAACCAACTAGGGATGAGCATAGGCGGATACCTTCCTCATTTGGCGAGAACTGGAACCAGAACCGGAACCGGCGGTTCCTAGAAAGTTAGAACCGAAACCGGAACCGCTCTAGGCAGTTCTTAAATGTTTGGAACCAGTCCTGGAACCGGCGATTCCGGTTCCAGGAGCGGATAACCCGGTCACATTAACTTTGTTAACTTTTATCGACAAAACCGCAATTTAGTTCGATCCAAATAAGACGGACAAAATCGGACCAATATATTCTAAACCGATCTAAGTAACACACACACACACACACACACACACACACACACATATATATATATATATATATATATATATATAAACCGGTTCCGGCGGGTACCCAACGGGTAGCGGTTCCGAAAATACGAGAACCGGAACTGGAACCACTTAAGGCGGTTCCATAAGTTTAGGAACCGGAACCTTAAACGGTTCATGTTCCAAAACCAGCAGTTCCGAGGCGGTTCCGATTCCAAAAACGGATATCCGGTTCCGATGGTCCCTAGAACCAACCCATTCTATCATTCTATGGTCCTACCCAAAAAACGAGCCCTACTTAGGTCCCTACGACAGCAATGCAAAAAGTTCAAATAAAATACGTAAAAAGATACGTGATAGGCACGGAAAAAAAAAAGGCGTCCATTGAGTGGGAAAAATCTGGACCATACAGCAACTACGCTGATCCGCTTGTAACAAATCGGAAGGAGTGAAATCAGTCATCTTGTCGAACATATCGATATTCCACTGCAATATTTCAAAACAATCTGTTAAAATGACGACGGCGGCGGCGGCGGAGAGCGGTTCAGAAACTAGAAACTCCAGATGGTCTCTCGCCGGAATGACGGCTCTCGTTACAGGTGGTACACATGGGATCGGCTACGCTGTGGTGGAGGAACTGGCGGAGTTAGGGGCGGCAGTACACACCTGCTCTCGCAACGAGGCTGAGCTCAACCACCGCTTACAAGAATGGTCTTCCAAGGGCTTCACAGTCACCGGATCCGTCTGTGATGCAGCTTCTCGTCCTCAACGCGAACAGCTTCTAGAAAAAATCGTGGAATTCTTGCATACATCATGTTTGATCATATATTGAAACAAACACATTTATTCTTGTGTTACTAATTTGTATATATTCTTACAAATGATTATACAAACTTCCAAAACCATAGATAAACAACGTTGGGACCAACATAGTGAAGCCTAGTTTGGAATATACTGCAGAAGAGTATTCCCTGATCATGGCTACCAATTTGGAATCTTGTTACCATATCTCTCAACTTTCACATCCTCTTTTAAAAGCTTCTGGATTTGGAAGCATTGTGTTCATTTCCTCTGTTGCAGGTTCTGTTCATGTTAATTACACATCTATCTACGGACCCCACTTGTGGAACGTGTAATATAACTCAATCCTAGCCTTCTTTTTAATTGTTATATTTATTGACATTTTTTGATCCTATCGTAAGAATTTATTTTGTGTTGTGTAGTTGTTTAATAATCATGATGAGTTTATAAATACATTGGTATCAAAAACACCTTTGAAACGCATTGCTGAAGCGAATGAAGTGTCATCAATGGTGGCGTTCCTTTGTATGCCTACTGCTTCTTACATCAGTGGCCAAACGATTCTTGTGGATGGAGGATTTTCTGTTAATGGTTTCCCGTGACTTCCAAAATTAATAGAAAATGTTGGCATGTAAAATTACTTGTAGAAAGGCACAAAGATGATATTTTCTTGTTTATAAAACGAGAAATGAGTATGAAAATAGATGATGTAGAAATCATCATGATGGTGAAGAAGGTTCTTGTTACAAATACTGATATGATATCTCGTATTTTAACAAGGTCTTGAATGTTGACTAACACAAAATCCATGAATTAACTTAGCTCATGTTTGATAGCTCATGTTTGATAGTTGTTAACTGAGAATGTAACGACTGGAAATATCCGAGTAATAAATTCGGACCGAGTAAAAAACCATGTTGTTTGATTGTATATCTGACTTAATGGGATGACTGATGCAAAATAACTATTTTATCTTCTAGTGATAGATAATAATAATAAAATAATAATAATAATAATAATAATAATAGTTCTCTATACAATCCTTCATTTCTCTTTCTTTTTCTTTTATTTTTCCTTGCTATCATGAAATATACAATCCTTCCTTTCTCTTTCTTTTTCTTTTATTTTTCCTTGCTATCAAGAAACACACCACTGGTGGTGGTTGTTTTCTTTTTCCGGCGAGATCAAAGAGGCAACAAGCTCTTGCACCTCTTCTTCCTGTTGACCGGAGCACACGGAGAAGCCACACCCAAACACCCATTTCCTTCGCGTTTTGTCGGGAAAGAAGAAGCAAGAGGAGCTGCCGGAGCAGCCCCCTTGCCACCCCTGTTGTCGACAATAGCCACCAATTTCCGCCTCTGCTTCCTCCTATATTCCTCGATTTGCTTTCGACGACAAGGACAATGAGACCAGAGGATCACCGGTTGCAATAACTTCAACTTCCTCGACAGATTTACCATCACCGGACGATTTCCTTCCTTCTTGTCTCGATCGAACACCACATAACCACCCCTACCTTGTAACAACCGTAAAATTCATGAGAAATTTAAACTTTTTTAAACAACCCAAAAATCATCATTGTTTACAAAATAGTTTCCAAAACATGTCTAATATCAGAGTTTGCCCAAAATCACAAAAACAATATGAGGAGGGTGCACAATCACGCCTTCGCCTTCCCGCGATCCCTTGAGGTACCTGAAACATAATCCAAAATTGTAAGCCCAAAGCTTAGTGAACTCCCCCAAAGTACCGACACACAAACAATAACACATATAGAAACAACATATTATGGGCCCAATCAACCATCGGGTTGGAATACCCTTGACCCAGTCAATCATAGAGTCCAGTCATCCTCGGGATGGAATACCCCAGATTAGAATGCCAACATACTATGGGTCCAATCAACCATCGGGTTGGAATACCCCTAGGCCCCTCAATCATCAGGTTGGAATGCCAACATACTATGGGTCCAATCATCCTCGAGATGGAATACCCTCAGGCCCAATCAACAATCGAGTTGGAATGCCCCATCCTATTGGCTTATGCACAAAGCAGAGAAGCCTCAGCCACCAATCAAACATGTGCACATATAACAGATAATCATATAATAATCTACAGCCAGTCAAACAGATCTACAAATCACTAGGCATAGGGACATCCTATCTACCAAGATACCGATCTAATAGATCATAACAATACAATACCATGCATAACACGATATCAATCCAATGGGCCAACATTGGTGCCTTCGACCTGCAATTATAGTGTGGACAACTCACATCACACTGTCAAATCACACTAAAAGTCTCCGGTTGCTGGCTCACTAAAACCCCCACGCTATCACAACAAAATAAACATCCAATTAATAATTGGATTACAATCCTTGACTGATAATCCATACTTAGGGTAAATGGCCACTTTAACCTTTCCATAGTTGGGCTAAGACCCAGACCCAAATCTCAATTCAAAAACGCTCAAAAATAAATAATCACTTAAGGCCCATAATTGGCCTAATTTTCCAAACTGTGCCCAAAATCCTTCTTGGGCCTTATCCTAAGGTCTAACTCTTCACTTAGCTCAACACACTTATACTCAGATAGTCCAATAAGGGCCCAATCATTCAAGCCCAAAAGGTGGCCCAAAATTCGAAGCCCAAAATCTTAAACCCAACTGACTGAGTATACGGGCCGGGTGTACCCAGTTGTACGCCCAGCATACTCCACATTGACCCAGAATTACGCCTCTAACAACCTACGCCAGCGTATGTGGTGGCCATGCAAGACTTTGATTAAGAGCTTATCATTAGGGGAAAGATCTATGGGATCACTAGAAGCGTTGATGTTGATGTTGATGTTGTTGTTGTTGTTGTTGTTATTATTATTATTATTATTATTATTATTATTATTGTCATTTATTGCTATTCCTAATTGTCAATGCACCATTTGTATTTAAATTCATGGTACTATAAAAACATAATTTGATGTAATATTTATTCCATAATATAAGTGATATTTATGTTATATATTTTTGTGTATTGTTTAACGTAATCAATATCTATGAGCCACGACATCGGCGCACAACCCGGGTGTGTCTGTAATCGGTCGGGGCTGTGACAGCAATCATCATTCTCTTAAAACTCAAGTAGCAGACCTCTATCATTTACAAATAATAGTAAAAAAAACATAAATCAAATCAAAATGTTATATTACACAATCAGAAAGAAACTATGATTTTCTTCTAATTAAAAAAATTAGAAATGAATAAGTTACCTTCTAAATTTGGACGCTTCAAAAAAATCTGAAATCAGATACCTTTAAACTTCCAACATGGATTGAAAGTCAATAGATTGTTGTTTCAATGCTTATGAGTTTTAGAAAATAGGGATCATAAAGAATGAAAAAAATAACTAATTTTCTACTAAACAATATCAGAAATGTACAAATGGATATAAAAAATGTATAATAACAACTGATTTTGACGCTTGAAGACAATTTGAAATCAGAAACATGTAAGTCGCAAAGCTAGATTGAAGGTGGACATATTGTTGCTTTAATCTTCTAAATTCGAGGAAAAGGGAATCAGAAAAAAAAAATAATCTACTTCTAAAGAACATCATAAATGAGTTAGATAGATAAAAAATATGAACAATACCTTTTGATTTTTGTCCCTAGACCCGGTCCCAATTCTAATTTTCGAAACTTCACTCCCGATTTCACTAATTTTTTAAGCCTCGTTCTCAATATAGATTCTCTGATTATTTTTAAGATCTATGATAAAAGAGTCAAGAAGAAAGAATTATGAACTAAAAGCTTCTCATTGAGTGATTTAAGATCGTTGCAATTTCTATTTTGTTTTTAACATATTCAGTTAATAACAATGTATGTATGTGTTTTTTTTTAATTTAAAAAGCCAAAACTCTTATTTCAGCATTTTTCCTAATTTATCTCTGTCTTTGAAAGGTTATATCTCGGTCATGGAAAACCCAAGGACTTAATTTGAATAAATGAAATAGTTGTCAATATTTAATACTAAAATTAAATCCATATAACATTTAACATTCGGTAAATTATACTTTATGATTTTATCAAAATAAATAAAATAGTTATCAATATTTAATGCAGTGAAAAAAAAGTATATTGGTTGTCAATATTGGTTTAAATTAAATAACCTTATTATAGAAGGATCGTTTAACTAGAATGTTTATGATTATATAACAATATAATTAAGTAACTTTTTTAAATAATTGAAAAATAGAATAACATGTTTATGATTATATAACAATATAATTAAGTAACTTTTTTAAATAATTGAAAATTAGAATAACGACAAGTGAAAAATAATTAATTCAAAAATACCAAAAATTATCAGGCGGCAAAATGAACGAGAAAATAACATGTGACAAAATTATTTCTATTTATTATGATATATATTTTTTATATTGCTTTAACTTATTTTTTTACTGTGTCGGCTTTTTATAATTTAATATGTACTTTTTTTTATATTTTCCACCGCATTTAAGAATTTATATTTTGACGACTTACACGTTTCCTTAATCAAATTCAAACTTTCTAAAATCGGATTACAAACCTAGAAATTTAATCGTCATTATTTTCATCTATAATTTCATCAATTTAAAAATGTATTTTCCTTATATTATTTTTTTTAATGGTCCCGATTTTTCCCTCCAAAGATATTTCAAACATTTATTTCTTACGTGTTTCTTTATCAAATTCAAATTTGTATTTTTCTTATATCCATAAAAAAATTTATTTTGATAACTTACATATTTCTTTTATCAAATTTAAACTTTGTAAATTCGGATTCAATTGTAAGCTACCAATTTAATCATCATTAATTTCATCCATAACTTCACCCAATATAAATTTGCACTTCCCATATATAAATGTTTTTAATGATCCCGATTTTCCCTCTAAAAATATTTCATGCATTTATTTTTAGATAATGGTGTCCAATTATAATTATTATTTTGCTCATATAAAATAATAGAACTTACCAATATATATATATATATATATATATATATATATATATATATATATATATATATATATATAAGCAACATTAACAATAAAAACAAAGCGATTACTTTTTTTTTGTATAACATACCAGCCTATTTTGTTTTATCTTTATATAGTAAAAATAAAATTTATAAATTTATACAACAAATATACATATTTCGAATTTTTTCATAGTATTATACCTTACAAAATACAATTCCTTCCAAAATAATATTTGTCACGTAATTTCATCCATAATCTCACCCAATCTAAATTTATAATTTTTTTTTGTAAAAATTCTTTTTATGATCACGATTTTTTCCCTCCAAAAATATTTCAAACATTTATTTCTTAGATAATGTTACCTCATTATAATTATTACTTTCTTCATATAAAATATTAAAACTTACCAATATGCCTATATATGAATATTTAAATTTTATAAGAAACATTAACACTAAAACGAAGTGATAGATTCAAGTGACGATTCATTTTCTTAAAGAAAAAAAAAACTAAAAGTCTTGTCCCTAATGTTTTACTCATCAATCTTTCGTCAAATTACACTAATGTAGTTATTTATGATTTTGAAGGTACTTATATGCGACAAAGAATGTCGTTCTACTAATAAGATAAAAAATGTTGTCTACAAAAAGGTTCAACGATTATTGATATTTATTGATTTCAATGTATCTTCTATACATTTCAATAATACCAATAACCATAAAAATGTTTTTTAATAATTATTATACAATATCTAGATACATTTCTATGTTTGTTTATTCGTTTAACACGAGTTATAATCTAAGTCAGTTTATAGTTTAATCCAAACATTTGTTTTTTGAATATAAAAGTCTTGATTATTTAATTTTATACAATAATTTGTCATAAGAAAAAAAAATAATGATTGTTCCATTAATTTGGACAAAATATAAGATAATTAGGGATTTTCTGTTTAAAAAATAAAAGTTAAGATTAAACCATAAACTTGCTTAAAATATTAAGGTTTTATTGAAGATTTCCTTAAAGATATAAATGAAAATTTAATGGAATATTTTTAATAAAATAAAAAGACAATTTAGTAAATAACTAGATTATAACCCGCGTTAAACGCGGGGAACACATAAATAAAATGCAAATTTATATAGATATTACAAAATAATTATAAAAAAAGTAGGGTTATTGGTATTATTGAAATGTGTAGAAATTACATTAAAATAGGTATATATATATATATATATATATATATATATATATATATATATATATATATATATATAGCGTTAAAGGACCTCTTTATAGACAACATTTTTTGTTTTATTAGTTCAATAACCTTGTTTGTCACATATAAGTACCTTCAAACATTTTTTACTCGTGACACGGAAAACAACTATATATAGCCAACCATGCGTGAAAATGGGTCTACACAAGTATAATCCAACATTTAACAATGTACTTTCAAAATACATTGTTATTTTATGGCTATATTGCGAAATATAACTGTTTATTTCAAAAAATAGCGATTTATTTATGTTCTTTCAAAATGAACCACATAAAACCCCCCACAATATTTAATATAAAGAAACTATAACCAATAAATCTGCAATGAAGCTAATCACCTCCCTCCACTTCATCTCTAATATCATATCCTTTTTTTTTCCTTAATCTAAGTTATTGTCACTATCACCGAAATTTTAAGATCCATTGATGGCTTCTTTTTTATTTTAGGGATAATATGAAAGAAATCATTTATCAGGTCGATCATTTATGTTTATATCTTCATTTTTTTGTTGATTTTGATATGCCTTCTTCGGTTTACCACCATCTTTTTTTTCAGGCTCCTTTTTTTTATGAAATAACATTTTTTTTTTTGTGAAATTCTTTCTACGGTTTTGAGTATGTGCAGGTATGTTGATTTTTTTTGAAGTAAAGAAAGTAGGGTTTTTGTTCGATGTTGGTTCCTAGGTTTGGTTCTTATTTTTTGTGATTTCTCATAATCCATTGTGTTTTATTTTCCATCTTTATCTATAATCTTTATGTATAGAACACTTTATCCATATAGTCATTCACTATAGAGTTTAATGAAGGAAAAAAGAAACACCCCTTTAGTTTTATTTACTTTGCAAATTATCGAGTCTCCATGCAAAGCTTACAACATAATGAAAAAAAAAAACAAAAACCCTTATGAGGTAAATGCCAATTACGATTCTACCCCTTTTCCTCTTGTAACAATTATCTCACTTCAAAACATCTACTTTTGTGTTTCAGCGTATTATTGATAGCATGAAAGATCCAAGCATTGTTGCATTTTGGTTAAACACAATGCCTCAAATTATCGGAGGATTTAGCTATGGTGATGAGGTCAAACATAAAAGATGGTGATAATACAAGGTTCTTCTATTTCTTATATATTTATTTACTTATTTTTTAATTCAACTTTATTACGAAATTAAATAGCTTCTTTTGTTGATATTAGTGTTTCTTATTTAGAAAAATATGCGATATGATCAACTTCGTGATGCTATACCAATACGAAAACTTGGATGAGCAGGAAGTGAGATAAGTTTATAATTTATTAACTTCAATGAGAAATTAATTAATTACAATTTTGTTATTGAATTTTAAATACAACACGGATTATATCAATGGATCCTGAACGTGCAAGAAATGATCAAGTGGTAGTAAAGAACATTCCTTACTATAAAGCAAAGAGCAAATTAGGGGCATAAGTGGGGGGGGGGTGGGGGGATCAGTATAAACAAAAGTTTTTTCATTTATTTTTAGTGATTTACATATTTGATCCCTGTGTTTAGTTGATTTTTTTGGTTTTGGTCCCTAAAAGAATCAGGTTGTAGTTTTTGGACCTTGTTTCACTGTTTCATAAAACTTTTATGATTGCCTAAGTTAACAGCCTAGCTACTAGTTTTTTTTTTTTTAAATCACCATTTTGCCTTTGAACCAAAACTAAAAAACATATAGCATAACAACAAAATTTATATATATATATATATATATATATATATATATATATATATATATATATATATTACTTAAGTTTATAGTAGATTACATTTTTGGTCCTGGAGTATACCTGATTTTTTTTTCAGAAGGTTCTGAGGGGCGTTTTTGGTATTTCACGGTCAAATGCTGACTTTAGTTGAGTGCACACTTCTGTTATACCGTGCATTCTTACCTACCCATGTATGGTACCGATTCTTTTTGAAAAAAGAATACGGAAGCCTATTTTCATCTTTCACATCATGCTTATATTTAACTTTAAAGCTCACATAAATTGTTCAGAAGGTATATTTCTTATTCTTATTTTGTTACTACCGGAGACATAAAAAAACTTTCTGGCGAGGGCGTTCATGTCTTTTGTACAACCCGTCTGTTATATTATGTCATGCCATCTCTTGTCTTGTCTATTGATTTTTTACAAAGGTATACACACATATGTAACATCATAATTTCATTATATATAACATCCAATTTTAACATTGAGTTTACTGTTTTCGAAAATAGGAACATAGTTACCGATTAAAAAGATGGAACCAAGAACCGAACACAACATCAAAAAAAAAATTCAAAAACAACATTATACATCCAAATTATAAGTATTCAACAAAGAACCATACGAATGAGTAAAAACATATAATTTTGAAAACAATATCAAACTTATAGATTAAAATGATTTAAGGAAGAAATACATACATTTATTCGACTAATCAGACTGATGGGAAGGTTGAAGTTTTTTTGCATTTGTTTTTTACGTGGGAATTATGACATAATGTTTGTGTAAATCGCTTATTAAAAAGGTTTGAAATATATATACAAGTCAATATGATGAAAATTAGAAGGTAATCAATTGAAATTTCATTTAAACTTAAAATAGAAGATATCATACTTGAAAGTGTATTGGTTCATAAAAATATCCGAAACATTTGAAATTTAAAATTAATAGTTTCCGAGATTTCAACATATAATTTATTTGGAAAGCAATTTTGAATGGAAATAGAGCCTAAATTTAAGGTTTACATTAATAAGGAACCAATTTTGTAGTTGTAAGTTTGGAAAGAATTCAATATCATTTTCATTCAATTCCTACATTTAATTTCCTAATATAACGGATTGAATTCTTGTTTGATCAAGCTGACGTAAGCAAATTGATCTAAGGGTGTAAAACCTATATAGAAAAGACAATCAACGATCGAGATTTTTTTAGATGATGTAATAAACTTTCTCTTTAAATAATATTTAGAGATTTGTTTCTACGTGGAAATTATAACATAATGTTTGTGTAAATCGACTATTAAAAAGGTTTGAAATATATATACAAGTCAATATGAAGAAAATTAGCAGGTAATCAATTGAAAGCTCATTTAAATTTAAAATAGAAGATATCATACTTGAAAGTGTATTGGTTCATAAAAATATCCAAAACTTTTGAAATTTGAAATTAATAGTTTCCGAGATTTCAACATATAATGTATTTGGAAAGCAATTTTAAATGGAAATAGAGCCTAAATTTAAGGTTTACATTAATAAGGAACCAATTTTGTAGTTGTAAGTTTGGAAAGAATTCAATTATCATTTTCATTCAATTCCTACATTTAATTTCCTAATCTAATGGATTGACTTCGTGTTTGTGTCATACCCCAAAACCGGAATGGCGGAAACGTTCTGGGGTGGATGACGTCATGTCAGGTATCACAACATATGTAGTATAGTAATCAAAGTACAACAACCATTGCATTAATAGTAATAGTTTTACATAGTTTACATTGTATAGAATCATCAAAGTAATACAGAAACTAGTATAAATGCAGCTTGGCACAAAACCGTCTTCAACAGAAGCTCCTGGAATGTACCTGTCTAATGCTGACATGAGAATACAAGTTATTTGAAAAGCGAGTATCAGCATTTTTACAAATGCTGGTGAGTTCATAAGTATTTAGTGTCATTTATTATAAATAACTTTATATAAGTAGTAGTTTTCAAGTATATAGTGAAATAGAGTCCTTTCCAGAAAATCCTATATTTTCTAATTAAAAAAGCAGTCTTCTACCAAGACTGGTCAGAGTTATGTGGTAAAAAGTAGTTTTCCCTTAAACACTATCATTATCAAAATACGGTGTTTGATTTTTAAAGAAAGTAGGAGAATATCAGGGAAAATAACATATGCCTCAGCAGTGAAGACTGCCGACTAAGGAAAAAGAAATCATAGACTCCAGGAGAGTACCGAATGAACGGTATGCCTAGCTCAGTCTAACAAAAAGGAGACACATACCCTAGACGGTATCAAATGAAAGATACGTCTAGTAAGGTCTAAAAACAGTGAATACAGACCCCAGCCAGTATCAAATGAATGATACGTCTAGCAAGGTCCAAAAAACAGTGAATACAGACCCCAGCCAGTATCAAATGAATGATACATCTAGCAAGGTCTAAAAACAGTGAATACAGACCCCAGCCAGTATCAAATGAATGATACATCTAGTAGGGTCTAAAAATAGTGAATACAGACCCCATCCAGTATCAAATGAATGATACGTCTACCAAGGTCTAAAAACAGTGAATACAGACCCCAGCTAGTATCAAATGAATGATACGTCTAGCAGGGTCTAAAAACAGTGAATACAGTGAATACAGTGAACACAGTAAATACAGTGAGTACAGTGTATAAAACCCGTTACCTTAAAGCCATGAATTATAAGGTAACCCCGGGATACTCGTAACCATACTGATAGACACTAGAGAACTTGACGCCCTGCAAGCGTCAGTTTGAATATGACATTTGTCACCCCTTGGCTTGGAAAGTCGTGGACTGTAGCTAGCAGTCAGGGTGCGGGGGTGTCAATACCGTATAGATCTATACACACAATGTACGCTCTCCCTACTAGAGACTCTGGTTACCAACTTGACAACGGAGAAGGCCGTGTATTGAAGATGTATCTCGTGTAGTGAGATCTGATGTAAAATACTAGACTAATGATAGAGACTCACAACTGAACTGACTAATGTAAACCTATATGACTATGCTTGTATACATAATATATAACTAATGATCAAACGACCTTCGGACGGACATCCGATCCCACCAGACCACATCTCAACGAAGAAAAGGAAATAGGGCGAACAAGCCTTCCTAAGTCCTTCGAACATTATTTATATGCATCTATACAAGCACATGCGTACATCTAACTATGTTTAAGTGTTTAACAAGTGGAAGCGTATCGTGAAGTATAAGCGAATCGTGAAGCATAAGCGAATCGTGAAGCATAAGCGAATTGTGAAGTATAAGCGTATCGTGAAGCATAAGCGAATCGTGAAGCATAAGCGAATCGTGAAGTATAAGCGTATCGTGAAGTAGGAGTGTTATCAAGTATAAGTGAAGTATAAGCGTTAACAAGTATAAGCGCATCACGAAGTGAAAGCGTTATCAAGTAGGAGTTTAAACTAAGTAGAAGTGAAGCAGTAGTATCTAACAAGTAAGAGTATAAAAACATGGAAGAAAACCTCAATGAAAACTTGGGAAAACCTTTATACTTAAGAAAATCACAACTTGGTATTCTTTTGTAAAATAAGTTTAAAAACCTTTAGAAATCCTTTGGGAATCTTTCATAAACAAGTTTTTAAACGAAACTTTGATAAAACATTATAAGTAAAAGCTGAGCAAGTAACGATGTTTTAGAAAACCATTTTCAGTATAATTCTCGGTAAAACAGTTAACAGTGTAGTAAATCCTTGTGCATGCGGGTTATCAATCACATGTAATTGATATGATAACTGGCATGTTTAACTTGTATTCCCCCCCCCCATAAAAACATGTAAAACATTTAAAAGGTTCATTCAGGGGTATGAACTCACCTGATGTAAGTGGATCCGACGAAGGTGTCGGTTGGGTGCTCGGTGTCAAGTAAAGACTTGAACACACTTAGTGACCTATTAACATATGATAACATATGTTTACATACAATTAGTACATATAATACTAATAAACAAATGTAATCACCCTAAAGTGCGGAAAACACCTTGGTTGAGAGCTTGGGGTGTCCCGGGTAACATTTAAGGGCTTGTATGGCCTAGGTAGGGAGTTTACTCTTCAAGAGTAAACTCTATATAGATTCACGGCCCTAAGACCATGTCCCCATGACTTTACGGCTGTAAACTCATGGTGGGAATGCTCTAAGATGTTAAATGGCCTTATATCACTTGTAGATTTATGCTAGGTCCAAATATAATGCATATGAAGGGGTTTAAAGCTCTTAAGGAACCATTTGAGGAGTTTACGGCCCTAAACAAGGAGTTTATGGCCGTATGCTCCTATACACTCATTCCTTTGATGTATAACGGTCTTAAATGGTAGGAAATAAAGTTCTATGCATTTTCCAAGTCAAATGAAGGAATTTAGGCATCATTTGGGCACTTAATGGGAGTTCATGGCCGTAAACTCCTATTCCCTTGGTTTTATTGAAGTTTAAAGCCTTTACAACAATGGAATTGCTTCAAGACATTTTTCCAAAGTCATAGGAGGTGTTTGTGGGCATTTCTAACACCTAAACTTGAGTTTACTCCCCATGAAGAGGAGTTTACGGCCCAAGCAAGTTCTTGGGAAGTAAACTCAAGTTTACTCCCCAAAATTATAGTTCAAGGTGTTCTAAGTCCGATTCCATAAGCCTACAAGTCATATCTAAGCCTTAGGGCAATTTGGAGGGGTTTTGGGGCTTAAAAACCCCATTAAATGGTGTTCACGGTCCAAGAGTGTTCTTGGGCCATAAACACATAATTTTGTCCCTATTTTAAGTCTTAAACTCGAATTTGCATGTTAGATAAGCTATACAACAAGTTAGGATAGATGGCTTACTCGTTTGGGGCTCGAAACGGACGATTTTGGCTTAAAATTTAGTTGTAGAGAGAGAGTGTAGAGAGAGAGTAAAAAGGGTGGAAATGAAGTTTACTCTCCCTTATATAGGGGTTGGAGTTGGGGCTCAGTGGAAATCTACCCAATACTACCGTTAAACGGGGCTTTTTGGTCGCACCCGATTAAACGGTCAAATTTTTGACTTGGTTGTAACTAAACATTTTTAAGGGCAGTTTGTGGGTGTTTCTAATTTGTTTCAACTCTTACCAAGTCATTATTAAAGTCCCAATTTAATTAACCAGTCCAAAATTTAACGGACAGTTAAATAAAACGAGGCTTATTAACGGGAAAAGGGGTTAAAAATGACGGAATAAATTTCGGGTTATCACAGTTTGATCAAGGTGACGTAAGCAAATTGATCTAAGGGTGTAAAACCTTTAAAGAAACCACAATCGACGATCCAGATTGTTTTAGATGATGTCATAAGCTTTCTCTTTCAATAATATTTAGAGATTTGTTTTCTACGCGGAAATTAGGACATAATGTTTGTGTAAAGCGATAATTAAAAAGGTTTGAAATATATATACAAGTCAATATGAAGAAAATTAGCAGGTAATCAATTGAAATCTCATTTAAACTTAAAATAGAAGATATCATGCTTGAAAGTGTATTGGTTAATAAAAATATACGAAACTTTTGAAATTTGAAATTAATAGTTTCTGAGATTTCAACATATAATGTATTTAGAAAGCAATTTTGAATGGAAATAGAGCCTAAATTTAAGAGTTATATTAAATAAGGAACCAATTTTGTATTTGTAAGTTTGGAAATAATTCAAGTATCATTTTCATTCAATTCCTACATTTAATTTCCTAATATAACGGATTGACTTCTTGTTTGATCAAGGTGACGTAAGCAAATTCATCTAAGGGTGTAAAACATATAAAGAAAAACCAATCAACGATCCAGACTTTTTTAGATGATGTCATAAGGTTTCTCTTTTAATAATATTTAGAGATTTAGAGATTTGTTTTCTATGTGGAAATTATGACATAATGTTTGTGTAAATCGATTATTAAAAAGGTTTGAAATATATATACAAGTCAATATGATGAAAATTAACAGGTAATAAATTGAAATCTCATTTAAATTTAAAAATAGAAGATATCATAATTGAAAGTGTATTGGTTCATAAAAATATCTGAAACTTTTGAAATTTGAAATTAATAGTTTCCGAAATTTCAACATATAATGTATTTGGAAAGCAATTTTGAATGGAAATAGAGCCTAAATTTAAGGGTTACATTAATAAGGAACCAATTTGGTAGTTGTAAGTTTGGAAAGAATTCAAATATCATTTTTATTCAATTCCTACAGTTAATTTCCTAATATAACTGATTGACTTCTTGTTTGATCAAGGTGACATAAGCAAATTCATATAAGGGTGTAAAACATATAAAGAAAACACAATCAACGATCCAGATTGTTTTAGATGATGTCATAAGGTTTCTCTATTAGTAATATTTATAGATTTTTTTCTACGTGGAAATTATGACATAGTGTCTGTGTAAATCGATTATTCAAAAGGTTTGAAATATAGATACAAGTCAATAAGATGAAAATTAGCAGGTAATAAATTGAAATCTCATTTAAACTTAAAATAGAAGATATCATGCTTGAAAGTGTATTGGTTCATAAAAATATCCGAAACTTTTGAAATTTGAAATTATTAGTTTCCGAGATTTCAACATATAATGTATTTGGAAAGCAATTTTGAATGGAAATAGAGCCTAAATTTAAGGTTTATATTAATAAGGAACCATTTTTGTAGTTCTAGGAAAGAATTCAAGTATCATTTTCATTCAATTCTTACATTTAATTTCCTAATATAACGGATTGACTTCTTGTTTGATCAAGGTGACGTACGCAAATTGATCTAAGGCTGTAAAACCTATAAAGAAAACACAATCAACGATCCAAATTGTTTTAGATGACGTCATAACGTTTCTCTTTTAATAATATTTAGAGATTTGTTTTCTACGTGTGAATTATGATATAATGTTTGTGTAAATCGACTATTAAAAAGGTTTGAAATATATATATATATATATATATATATATATATATATATATATATATACAAGTCAATATGATGAAAATTAGCAAGTAATCATTTGAAATCTCATTTAAACTTAAAATAGAAGATATCATGCTTGAAAGTGTATTGGTTCATAAAAATATCTGAAACTTTTCAAATTTGAAATTAATAGTTTCCGAAATTTCAACATATAATGTATTTGGATAGCAATTTTGAATGGAAATAGAGCCTAAATTTAAGGTTTACAATAATAAGGAACCAATTTTGTAGTCATAAGTTTAGAAAGAATTCAAGTATCATTTTCATTCAATTCCTACATTTAATTTCCTAATATAACGGATTAACTTCTAATTTGCTCAAGGTGAGGTAAGCAAATTGATCTAAGGGTGTAAAAGTTATAAAGAAAACACAATCAACGATCCAGATTGTTTTAGATGATGTCATAAGGTTTCTCTTTTAATAATATTTAGAGATTTGTTTTCTACATGGAAATTATGACATAATGTTTGTGTAAATCGATTATTCAAAAGGTTTGAAATATAGATACAAGTCAATATGATGAAAATTAGCATGTAATAAATTGAAATCTCATTTAAACTTAAAATAGAAGATATCATGCATGAAAGTGTATTGGTTCATAAAAATATCCGAAACTTTTGAAATTTGAACTTAAAATAGAAGATATCATGCTTGAAAGCGTATTGGTTCAAAAAAATATCTGAAACTATTGGAATTTGAAATTAATAGTTTCCGATATTTCAACATATAATGTATTTGGAAAGCAATTTTGAATGGAAATAGAGCCTAAATTTAAGGTTTACATTAATAAGGAACCAATTTTGTAGTTGTAACTTTGGAAAGAATTCAAGTATCATTTTCATTCAATTCTTACATTTAATTTCCTAATATAATGGATTGACTTCTTGTTTGATCAAGGTGACGTAAGCAAATTTATCTAAGGGTGTAAAACCTATAAAGAAAACACAATCAAGGATCCAGATTGTTTTAGATAATGTCATAAGGTTTCTCTTTTAACAATATTTAGAGATTTAGAGATTTGTTTTCAACGTGGAAATTATGACATAATGTTTGCGTAAATCAATTATTAAAAAGGTTTGAAATATATATACAAGTCAATATGATGAAAATTAACAGGTAATCAATTGAAATCTCATTTAAATTTAAAATAGAATATATCATACTTGAAAGTGTATTAGTTCATAAAAATATCCGAAACTTTTGAAATTTGAAATTAATAGTTTCCGAGATTTCAACATATAATGTATTTGGAAAGCAATTTTGAATGGAAATAGAGCCTAAATTTAAGGTGTACATTAATAAGGAACCAATTTTGTAGTTGTAAGTTTGGAAAGAATTCAAATATCATTTTTATTCAATTCCTACATTTAATTTCCTAATATAACGGATTGACTTCTTGTTTGATAAAGGTGACGTAAGAAAATTGATCTAAGGGTGTAAAACCTATAAAGAAAACATAATCAACGATCAAGATTGTTTTAGATGATGTCATAAGGTTTCTCTTTTACTAAAATTTAGAGATTTGTTTTCTTCGTGGGAATTATGACATAATGTTTGTGTAAATCGATTATTAAAAACGTTTAAAATATATATACATGTCAATATGATGAAAATTAGAAGGTAATCAATTGAAATCTCATTTGAACTTAAAATAGAAGATCTCATGCTTGAAGGTGTATTGGTTCATAAAAATATCCGAAACTTTTGAAATTTGAAATTAATAGTTTCCGAGGTTTCAACATATAATGTATTTGGACAACAATTTTGAATGGAAATAGAGCCTAAATTTAAGGTTTATATTAATAAGGAACCAATTTTGTAGTTGTAAGTTTGGAAAGAATTCAACTATCATTTTCATTCACTTCCTACACTTAATTTCCTAATATAACGGATTGACTTCTTGTTAGATCAAGGTGACGTAAACGAATTGATCTAAGGGTGAAAAACCTATAAAGAAAACACAATCAATGATCCAGATTGTTTTAGATGATGTCATAAGGTTTCTATTTTAATAATATTTAGAGATTTGTTTTCTACCTGGAAATTATGAGATAATGTTTGTGTAAATCGATTATTAAAAAGGTGTGAAATATATATACAAGTCAATATGAAGAAAATTAGCAGGTAATCAATTGAAATCTCATTTAAACTTAAAATAGAAGATACCATGTTTGAAAGTGTATTGGTTTATAAAAATATCCGAAACTTTTGAAACTTGAAATTAATAGTTTCCGAGATTTCAACATATAATGTATTTGGAAAGCTATTTTGAACGGAGATAGAGCCTAAATTTAAGGTTTACATTAGTAAGGAACCAATTTTGTAGTTGTAAGTTTGGAAAGAATTCAAGTATCATTTTCATTCAATTCCTACATTTTATATCGTAATATAACGGATTGACTTCTTGTTTGATCAAGGTGACGTACGCAAATTGATCTAAGGCTGTAAAACCTATAAAGAAAACACAATCAACGATCCAAATTGTTTTAGAAGACGTCATAACGTTTCTCTTTTAATAATATTTAGAGATTTGTTTTCTACGTGGGAATTATGATATAATGTTTGTGTAAATCGATTATTAAAAAGGTTTGAAATATATATACAAGTCAATATGATGAAAATTAGTAGGTAATGAATTGAAATCTCCATTGAACTTAAAATAGAAGATATCATGCTTGAAAGTGTATTGGTTCATAAAAATATCCGAAACTTTTGAAATTTGAAATTATTAGTTTCCGAGATTTCAACATATAATGTATTTGGAAAGCAATTTTGAATGGAAATAGAGCCTAAATTTAAGGTTTATATTAATAAGGAACCATTTTTGTAGTTCTAGGAAAGAATTCAAGTATCATTTTCATTCAATTCTTACATTTAATTTCCTAATATAACGGATTGACTTCTTGTTTGATCAAGGTGACGTACGCAAATTGATCTAAGGCTGTAAAACCTATAAAGAAAACACAATCAATGATCCAAATTGTTTTAGATGACGTCATAACGTTTCTCTTTTAATAATATTTAGAGATTTGTTTTCTACGTGTGAATTATGATATAATGTTTGTGTAAATCGATTATTAAAAAGGTTTGAAATATATATATATATATATATATATATATATATATATATATATATACAAGTCAATATGATGAAAATTAGCAAGTAATCATTTGAAATCTCATTTGAACTTAAAATAGAAGATATCATGCTTGAAAGTGTATTGGTTCATAAAAATATCTGAAACTTTTGAAACTTGAAATTAATAGTTTTCAAGAATTCAACATATAATGTATTTGGAAAGCAGTTTTGAATGGAAATAGAGCCTAAATTTAAGGTTTACATTAATAAGGAACCAATTTTGTAGTTGTAAGTTTGGAAAGAATTCAAGTATCATTTTCATTCAATTCCTACATTTAATTTCCTAATATAACGGATTGACTTCTTGTTTGATCAACTTGACGTAAGCAAATTGATCTATGGCTGTAAAACCTATAAGGAAAACACAATCAACGATCCAGATTGTTTTAGATGATGTCATAATAGTTCTCTTTTAATAATGTTTAGAGATTTGTTTTCTACGTAGGAATTATGACATAATGTTTGTGTAAATCGATTATTAAAAAGGTTTGAAATATATATATACAAGTCAATATGATGAAAATTAGTAGGTAATGAATTAAAATCTCCTTTGAACTTAAAATAGAAGATATCATGCTTGAAAGTGTATTGGTTCATAAAAATATCCAAAACTTTTTAAATTTGAAATTAAAAGTTTCCTAGATTTCAACATATAATGTATTTTGAAAGCAATTTTGAATGAAAATAGAGCCTAAATTTAAGGTTTACATTAATAAGGAATCAATTTTGTAGTTGTAAGTTTGGAAAGAATTCAAGTATCATTTTCATTCAGTTCCTACATTTAATTTCCTAATATTACGGATTGACTTCTTGTTTGCTCAAGGTGACGTAAGCAAATTGATCTAAGGGTGTAAAACCTATAAAGAAAACACAATCAACGATCCAGATTGTTTTAGATGATGTCATAAGGTTTCTCATTTAATAATATTTAGGGATTTGTTTTCTACCTGGAAATTATGAGATAATGTTTGTGTAAATCGATTATTAAAAAGGTGTGAAATATATATACAAGTCAATATGATGAAAATTATCTGGTAATTAATTGAAATCTCATTTTAACTTAAAATAGAACATATCATGCTTGAAAGTGTATTGGTTCATAAAAATATCCGAAACTTTTGAAATTTGAAATTAATAGTTTCCGTGATTTCAACATATAATTTATTTGGAAAGCAATTTTAAATGGAAATAGAGCCTAACTTTAAGATTTATATTAATCAAGAACCAATTTTGTAGTTGTAAGTTTGGAAAGAATTCAAGTATCATTTTTATTCAATTCTTACATTTAATTTCCTAATATAGCGGATTAACTTCTTGTTTGATCAAGGTGACGTAAACGAATTGATCTAAGGGTGTAAAACCTATAAAGAAAATACAATCAACAATCCAGATTGTTTTAGATGATGTCATAAGCTTTCTCTTTTAATGATATTTAGAGATTTGTTTTCTGTGTAGGAATTATGACATAATGTTTGTGTAAATCGATTATTAAAAAGGTTTGAAATATATATACAAGTCAATATGATGAAAATTAGCAGGTAATCAATTGAAATCTTATTTGAACTTAAAATAGAAGATATCCTGCTTGAAAGTGTATTGGTTCATAAAAATATCCGAAACTTTTGAAATTTGAAATTAATAGTTTCCGAGATTTCAACATATAATGTATTTGGATAGCAATTTTGAATGGAAATAGAGCCTAAATTTAAGGTTTATATTAATAAGGAACCATTTTTGTAGTTCTAGGAAAGAATTCAAGTATCATTTTCATTCAATTCTTACATTTAATTTCCTAATATAATGGATTGACTTCTTGTTAGATCAAGGTGACGTAAACGAATTGATCTAAGGGTGAAAAGCCTATAAAGAAAACACAATCAACGATCTAGATTGTTTTAGATGATGTCATAAGGTTTCTCTTTTAATAATATTTAGAGATTTGTTTTCTACGTGGAAATTATGACATAATGTTAATGTAAATCGATTATTAAAAAGGTTTGAAATATATATACAAGTCAATATGAAGAAAATTAGCAGGTAATCAATTGAAATATCATTTAAACTTAAAATAGAAGATATCATGCTTGAAAGTGTATTGGTTCATAAAAATATCCGAAACTTTTGAAACTTGAAATTAGTAGTTTCTGAGATTTCAACATATAATGAATTTGGAAAGCTATTTTGAATGGAGATAGAGCCTAAATTTAAGGTTTACATTAATAAGGAACCAATTATGTAGTTGTAAGTTTGGAAAGAATTCAAGTATCATTTTCATCTAATTCCTACATTTAATTTCCTAATATAACGGATTGACTTCTTGTTTGATCAAGGTGGCGTAAGCAGATTGATCTAAGGCTGTAAAACCTATAAAGAAAACACAATCAACGATCCAGATTGTTTTAGATGATGTCATAAGGTTTCTCTTTTAATAATATTTAGAGATTTGTTTTCTATGTGGGAATTATGACATAATGTTTGTGTAAATTGATTATTAAAAAGGTTTGAAATATATACACAAGTCAATATGATTAAAATTAGTAGGTAATGAATTGAAATCTCCTTTGAACTTAAAATAGAAGATACCATGCTTGAAAGTTTATTGGTTCATAAAAATATCCGAAACTTTTGAAATTTGAAATTAATAGTTTCCGAGATTTCAACATATAATGTATTTGGAAAGTAATTTTGAATGGAAATAGAGCCTAAATTTAAGGTTTATATTAATAAGGAACCAATTTTGTAGTTGTAAGTTTGGTAAGAATTCAAGTATCATTTTCATTCAATTCCTACGTTTAATTTCGTAATATAACGGATTGACTTCTAGTTTCCTCAAGGTGACGTAAGCAAATTGATCTAAGGGTGTAAAACCTATAAAGAAAATACAATCAACGATCCAGATTGTTTTAGATGATGTCATAAGGTTTCTCTTTTAATAATATTTAGAGATTTGTTTTCTACCTGGAAATTATGAGATAATGTTTGTATAAATCGATTATTAAAAAGGTTTGAAATATATATACAAGTCAATATGATGCAAATTAGCAGGTAATCAATTGAAATCTCATCTCTAAATATTATTAAAAGAGAAACCTTATGACATCATCTAAAACAATCTGAGCCGTTGATTATGTTTTCTTTATAGGTTTTACACCCTTAGATCAATTTGCTTACGTCACCTTGATCAAACAAGAAGTCAACCCGTTATATTAGGAAATTAAATGTAAGAATTGAATAAAGATGATACTTGAATTCTTTCCAAACTTACAACTACAAAATTGGTTCCTTATTAATGTAAACCTTAAATTTAGGCTCTATTTCCTTTCAAAATTTCTTTCCAAATATATTATATGTTGAAATCTCGAAAACTTTTAATTTCAAATTTCAAAAGTTTCGGATATTATTATGAACCTATACACTTTGAAGCATAATATCTTATATTTTAAGTTTAAGTGAGATTTCAATTGATTACCTGCTAATTTTCATCATATTGACTTGTATATATATTTCAAACCTTTTTAATAATCAATTTACACAAACATTATGTCATAATTCATTTGCAGAAAACAAATTCAAAAAAACTTCAACCTTCCCATCAGTCGGATTAGTCGAATAAATGTATGTACTTCTTTGTTAAATCCTTTTAATCTATAAGTTTGATATTGTTTTCAAATTTATATGTTTTTACTCATTCGTATGTTTCTTTGTTGAATACTTATAATTTGGATGTATAATGTTGTTTTTGATTTTTTTTTTGATGTTGTATTTGGTTCTTGGTTCCATCTTTTTAATCGGTAACTATGATCCTATTTTCGAAAACAGTAAACTCAATGTTAAAATTGGATGTTATATATAATGAAATTATGATGTTACATGTGTGTGTATACCTTTGTAAAAAATCAATAGACAAGACAAGAGATGACATGACATAATATAACAGACGGATTGTACAAAAGATATGAAAGCAAATATACCTTCTCAACAATTGATGTGAACTTTAAAGTTAAATATAAGCATCTTGTGAATGATGAAAATAGGCTCCCATATTCTTTGTTCAAAAAGAATCGGTACCATACATGGGGAGGTAAGAATGCACGGTATAATAGAAATGTGTACTCAACTACAGTCAACATTTGACCCTGAAACACCAAAAACACCCCTCAGAATCTTCTGGAAAAAAAAATCAGGTATACTCAAGGACCAAAAATGTAATTTACTCTAAACTTAAGTAAAAAAAAAGAAAAAAAAAGAAAAATATAAATTTTGTTGTTATGCTATATGGTTTTTAGTTTTGGTTCTAAGGCAAAATGGTCAATTAAAAAAACTAACAGTTAGACTATTAACTTAGGCAATAATAAAAGTTTTATGAAATAGTGAAACAAGGTCCAAAAACTACAACCTGATTCTTTTAGGGACCAAAACTGACAACTAAACAAAGGGACCAAATATGTAAATTACTAAAAATAAATGAAAAAACTTTTGTTTATACTGATTCCCCCCCCCCCCACCACACACACACACACACAATTTTGAGGTAATGGTGGTGGATAGAGCTTCATCACTTTTGCCTCTAATTTGCTCTTTACTTAATAGTAACGAATGTTCTTTACTACTACTGGATCATTTCTTGCACATTCAGGATCCATTGATATAATCCCTATTATATTTCAAATTCAATATCAAAATTGTAATTAATTAATTACTCATTAAAGTTAATAAGTTATGAATTTATAGTTTTCTCATTGCTATAGCATCAAGAAGCTGATCATATCGCACATTTTTCTAAATAAGAAACTCTAATATCAATAGAAAAAAGCTATTTAATTTTGTAATAAAGTTGAATTAAAAAAATAAGTAAAGTAAATAAATAAATAAGAAGAAGACGAACCTTGTATTACCATCATATTTTATGTTTGACCTCATCATCATATTTAAATCCTTCCATAATTTGAGGCATTGTGATTAACCAAAATGCAACAATGCTTGGATCTTTCATACTATCAATAATATGTTTAAACACAAAAACAGATGTTTTAAAGTATTGAAGTGAGACAATTGTTACAAGAGGAAAATGGGTAGAATCGTAATTGGCATTTACCTCATAAGGGTTTTTTGTTTTTTTTCATTATGTTGTAAGCTTTGCATGGAGGCTCGATAATCTGCAAAGTAAATAAAACTAAGGGGGTATTTCTCTTTTCCTTTATTAAACTCTATAGTGAATGAATATATGAATAAAATGTTCTATACTTAAAGATTGTAGATAAATATGGAAAATAAAACGCAATGGATTATGAGAAATCACAAAAAATAAGAACCAAACCTAGAAACCAACATCGAACAAAAACCCTACTTTCTTTACTTCAAAAAAATCAACGTACCTACACATACTAAAAACCGTAGAACGAATTTCACAAAAAAAATGTTATTTCATAAAAAAAGGATTCTGAAAAAAAAAAAAAAAAAAAAAGATTGTGGTAAACCGAAGAAGGCATATCAAAATCAACAAAAAAAAAACAAAGATATAAACATAAATGATGGACCTGATAAATGATTTATGTCATAGTTATCCCTAAAATAAAAAAGAAGTCATCAATGAATCTTAACATTATCGATGATAGTGACAACAACTCAAATTAAGGAAAAAAAGACCTAATATTAGAGATGGAGTGGAAGGGGATGATTACTTTCGTTGCAGATTTATTAGTTATAGTTTCTTTGTGGGGGTTTTATGTGGTTCATTTTGAAGGAACATAAATAAGTTGATATTTTTTGAAATAAACAGTTATATTTCGCAATATAGCTATATAATAACAATATATTTTGAAAGTACATTGTCAAATGTTGGATTATACTTGTTTAGACCCATTTTCACGCATAGTTGGCTGTATATAGTTGTTTTCCGTGTCACAAGTAAAAAATGTTTGAAAATAATTATATGCGACAACCACGGTCATTGAACTAATAAAACAAAAAATATTGTCTATAAAGAAGTCCTTCAACGTTATATATATTTACCTATTTTAGTGTAATTTCTAAACATTTCAATAATACCAATAACCCTGTTTTTTTATAATTATTTTGTAATATCTATATAAATTTGTATTTTATTTATGTGTTCCCCGCGTTTAACGCGGGTCATAATCTAGTTTGAACTTAAAATAGAAGATATCATGCTTGAAAGTGTATTGGTTCATAAAACTATCCGAAACTTTTGAAATTTGAAATTAATAGTTTCCGAGATTTCAACATATAATGTATTTGGAAAACAATTTTGAATATAAATAGAGCCTAAATTTAAGGTTTATATTAATAAGGAACCAAATTTGTAGTTGTAAGTTTGGAAAGAATTCAAGTCTCATTTTCATTCAATTCTTACATTTAATTTCCTAATATAACGGATTGAGTTCTTGTTTGATCAAGGTGACGTAAATGAATTGATCTAAGGGTGTAAAACCTATAAAGAAAACACAATCAACGATCCAGATTGTTTTAGATGATGCCATATATATATATATATATATATATATATATATATATATATATATATATATATATATAGAGAGAGAGAGAGAGAGACGTTGGGAATGAGCAAGTGGGTTTGGAATTTTCATTTAAAAATAAGATAAATAACTCAAAAGAATTATATATATATATATATATATATATATATATTTGTATATAAAGGATAAAATAGTTACTATAACTTATTTCAAATCTTTCAAGGACCAAAGCTAAATAAATTTTTTATATGGGGCCGACGGTACAATCCCAAAATATTTTGGAGATAAACCACAATGACCAAATTTGCAATTTGGTCTTAAAAGTTTAAAAAAGAATAATTCACATGATTTGTTATGAAAAAAAGAATTGAAGGACCATTTTTTGTAATTTAAATATTATAGTAATAAAAGAAAAAATGTGAGGGGCCATTTCTGTAATGATGCATCCATAAATAGCACCATCATTCGATTCAGGCGCACAATAGCAAATCACATTCTGACAATCAAATATTCTCCTCCTTAATCACACACCACCTGCGTCAAATACATGCGCCTCACATTCTGGTTCTATTTCTACAAAGCTCTACGAAGTTGTCTTTTCAATTATCCTCTCGACACAGAAACAGAAGGTGTTAGCTAAATCGAGAGACTCTGAGCTTTTATTACGAATTCAAGAATACTGTAAGTATGTATTAAATCGTTAAAGCATTTGCTATGTTTGTGTATTCTATTGATTACAAATTCTGAACATTTTGCTAAAATGAATTCTGTGTCAAAGCATAGATACACAATCAACGATCCAGATTTTTTTAGATGATGTCATAAGGTTTCTCTTTTAATAATATTTAGAGATTTGTTTTCTACGTGAAAATTATGACATAATGTTTGTATATATCGATTATTAAAAAGGTTTGAAATATATATACAAGTCAATATGATGAAAATTAGCAGGTAATCAATTGAAATCTCATTTAAACTTAAAATAGAAGATATAATGCTTGAAAGTGTATTGGTTCATAAAAACATCCGAAACTTTTGAAATTTGAAATTAATAGTTTCCGAGATTTCAACATATAATGTATTTGGAAAGCAATTTTGAATGGAAATAGAGCCAAAATTTAAGGTTTAAATTAATAAGGAACCAATTTTGTAGTTGTATGTTTGGAAACAATTCAAATATCATTTTTATTCAATTCCTACATTTAATTTCCTAATATAACGGATTGACTTCTTGTTTGATCAAGTGACGTAAGCAAATTGATCTAAGGGTGTAAAACCTATAAAGAAAACACAATCAACAATCCAGATTGTTTTAGATGATGTCATAAGGTTTCTCTTTAATAATATTTAGAGATTTGTTTTCTACCTGGAAATTATGACATAATGTTTGTGTAAATCGATTATTAAAAAGGTTTGAAATATATATACAAGTCAATATAAAGAAAATTAGCAGGTAATCAATTGAAATCTCATTTAAACTTAAAATAGAAGATATCATGCTTGAAAGGGTATTGGTTTATAAAAATATACGAAACGCTTGATAATTGAAATTAATAGTTTCCGAGATTTCAACATATAATGTATTTGGAAAGCTATTTTGAATGGAGATAGAGCCTAAATTTAAGGTTTACATTAATAAGGAACCAATTTTGTAGTTGTAAGTTTGGAAAGAATTCAACTATCATTTTCATTCAATTCATATATTTAATTTCCTAATATAACGGATTGACTTCTTGTTTGATCAACTTGACGTAAGCAAATTGATCTATGGCTGTAAAACCTATAAGGAAAACACAATCAACGATCCAGATTGTTTTTGATGATGTCATAATATTTCTCTTTTAATAATGTTTAGAGATTTGTTTTCTACGTAGGAATTATGACATAATGTTTGTGTAAATCGATTATTAAAAAGGTTTGAAATATATATACAAGTCAATATGATGAAAATTAGCAGGTAATCAATTGAAATCTCATTTAAACTTAAAATAGAAGATATCATGCTTGAAAGTGTATTGGTTCATAAAAATATCCGAAACTTTTGAAACTTGAAATTAATAGTTTCAGAGATTTCAACATAAAATGTATTTGGAAATCAATTTTGAATGGAGATAGAGCCTAAATTTAAGGTTTACATTAATAAGGAACCAATTTTGTAGTTGTAAGTTTGGAAAGAATTCAAATATCATTTTTATTCAATTCCAACATTTAATTTCCTAATATAACGGATTGACTTCTTGTTTGATCAAGTGACGTAAGCAAATTGATCTAACGCTGTAAAACCTACAAAGAAAACACAATCAACGATCCAGGTTGTTTTAGATGATGTCATAAGGTTTCTCTTTTAATAATATTTAGAGATTTGTTTTGTACGTGGGAATTATGACATAATGTTTGTGTAAATCGATTATTAAAAAGCTTTGAAATATATATACAAGTCAAGTTGATGAACATTAGTAGGTAATGAATTCAAATCTCCTTTGAACTTAAAATAGAAGATATCATGCTTGAAAGTGTATTGGTTCATAAAAATAACCGAAACTTTTGAAATTTGTAATTAATAGTTTCCTAGATTTCGACATATAATGTATTTGGAAAGCAATTTTGAATGGAAATAGAGCCTAAATTTAAGGTTTACATTGACAAGGAACCAATTTTGTAATTGTAAATTTGGAAAGAATTCAAGTATCATTTTCATTCAATTCTTACGTTTAATTTCCAAATATAACATATTGACTTCTTGTTTGATCAAGGTGACGTAAACAAATTGATCTAAGGATGTAAAACCTATAAACAAAACATAATCAACGATCCAGATTGTTTTAGATGATGTCATAAGGTTTCTCTTTTAATAATATTTAGGGATTTGTTTTCTACGTGGGAATTATGACATAATGTTTGTGTAAACCGATTATTAAAAAGGTTTGAAATATATATACAAGAAAATATGACGCAAATTAGCAGGTAATCAATTGAAATCTCATTTAAACTTAAAATAGAAGATATCGTGCTTGAAAGTGTATTGGTTCACAAAAATATACGAAACTTTTGAAACTTGAAATTAATAGTTTCCGAGATTTCAAAGTATAATGTATTTGGAAAGCAATTTTGAATGGAGATAGAGCCTAAATTTAAGGTTTACATTAATAAGGAACCAATTTTGTAGTTGTAACTTTGGAAAGAATTCAAGTATCATTTTCATTCAATTCTTACATTTAATTTCCTAATATAATGGATTGACTTCTTGTTTGATCAAGGCGACGTAAGAAAATCGATCTAAGGCTGTAAAACCTATAAAAAAACACAATCAACGATCCAGATTGTTTTAGATGGTGTCATAAGGTTTCTCTTTTAATAATATTTAGATACTTGTTTTCTACGTGGGAATTATGACATAATGTTGGTGTAAATCGATTATTAAAAAGGTTTGAAATATATATACAAGTCAATATGATGAAAATTAGTAGGTAATGAATTGAAATCTTCTTTGAACTTAAAATAGAAGATATCATGCTTGAAAGTGTAGTGGTTCATCAAAATATCCGAAACTTTTGAAATTTGAAATTAATAGTTTCCGAGATTTCAACATATATTGTATTTGGAAAGCAATTTTGAATGGAAATAGAGCCTCAATTTAAGGTTTACATTAATAAGGAACCAATTTTATAGTTTTAAGTTTGGAAAGAATTCAAGTATCATTTTCATTCAATTCCTTTATTTAATTTCATAATATAACGGATTGACTTCTTGTTTGATCAAGGTAACGTAAACAAATTGATCTAAGGGTGTAAAACATATAAAGAAAACACAATCAACGATCCAAATTGTTTTAGATGATATCATAGGGTTTCTCTTTTAATAATATTTCGAGATTTTTTTCTACGTGGGAATTATGACATAATGTTTGTGTAAATCGATTATTAAAAGGGTTTGAAATATATACACAAGTCAATATGATAAAAATTAGCAGGTAATCAATTGAAATATCATTTAAACTTAAAATAGAAGATATCATGCTTGAAAGTGTATTGGTTTATAAAAATATCCGAAACTTTTGAAATTTGAAATTAATAGTTTTTCGAGATTTCAACATATAATGAATTTGGAAAGCAATTTTGAATGGAAATAGAGCCTAAATTTAAGCTTTACCTTAATAAGGAACCAATTTTGTAGTTGTATGTTTTGAACGAATTAAAGTTTCATTTTCATTCAATTCCTACATTTAATTTCAAAATATAACGGATTGACTTCTTGTTTGATCAAGGTGACGTAAGCAAATTGATCTAAGGATGAAAAACCTATAAAGAAAACATAATCAACGATCCAGATTGTTTTAGATAATGTCATAAGGTTTTTCTTTTAATAATATTTTGAGATTTGTTTTCTACGTGGGAATTATGACATAATGTTTGTGTAAATCGATTATTAAAAAGGTTTGAAATATATATACGAGTCAATATGAAGAAAATTACCAGGTAATAAATTGAAATGTCTTTTAAACATAAAATAGAAGATATCATGCTTGAAAGTCTATTGGTTCATAAAAATATCTGAAACTTTTGAAATCTGAAATTAATAGTTTCCGAGATTTCAACATATAATGTATTTGGAAAGCAATTTTGAATGGAAATAGAGCCTAAATTTCATGTTTACTTGAAGAGGGAACCAATTTTGTAGTTGTAAGTTTGGAAAGAATTCAAGTATCATTTTCATTCAATTCCTACATTTAATTTCATAATATAACGGATTGACTTCTTGTTTGATCAAGGTGACGTAAGCAAATTGATCTAAGGGTGGAAAACCTATAAAGAAAACACAATCAACGATCCAAATTGTTTTAGATGATGTCATAAGGTTTATCTTTTAATAATATTTTGAGATTTGTTTTCTACGTTGGAATTATGAGATAATATTTGTGTAAATCGATTATTAAAAAGGTTTGAAATATATATACAAGTCAATATGATGAAAATTAGCAGCTAATCAATTGAAATCTCATTTGAACTTAAAATAGAAGATATCATGCTTGAAAGTGTATTGGTTCATAAAAATATCTTAAACTTTTGATATTTGAAATTAATAGTTTCCGAGATTTCAAAATATAATGTATTTTGAAAGCAATTTTGAAGGGAAATAGAGCCAAAATTTAAGGTTTACATTAATAAGGAACCAATTTTGTAGTTGTAAGTTTGGAAAGAATTCAACTATCATTTTCATTCAATTCCTACACTTAATTTCCTAATATAACGGATTGACTTCTTGCTTGATCAAGGTGACGTAAGCAAATTGATCTAAGGGTGTAAAACCTATAAAGAAACCACAATCAACGATCCAGATTATTTTAGATGATGTCATAAAGTTTCTCTTTTAATAATATTTAGAGATTTGTCTTGTACGTGGAAATTATGACATAATGTTAGTGTAAATCAATTATTAAAAAGGTTTGAAATATATATACAAGTCAATATGAAGAAAATTAGCAGGTAATCAATTGAAATCTCATTTAAACTTAAAATAGAAGATATCATGCTTGAAAGTGTATTAGGTCATAAAAATATCCGAAACTTTTGAAACTTGAAATTAATAGTTTTCAAGAATTCAACATATAATGTATTTGGAAAGCAGTTTTGAATGGAAATAGAGCCTAAATTTAAGGTTTACATTAATAAGGAACCAATTTTGTAGTTGTAAGTTTGGAAAGAATTCAAGTATCATTTTCATTCAATTCCTACATTTAATTTCCTAATATAACGGATTGACTTCTTGTTTGATCAACTTGACGTAAGCAAATTGATCTATGGCTGTAAAACCTATAAGGAAAACACAATCAACGATCCAGATTGTTTTAGATGATGTCATAATAGTTCTCTTTTAATAATGTTTAGAGATTTGTTTTCTACGTAGGAATTATGACATAATGTTTGTGTAAATCGATTATTAAAAAGGTTTGAAATATATATATACAAGTCAATATGATGAAAATTAGTAGGTAATGAATTAAAATCTCCTTTGAACTTAAAATAGAAGATATCATGCTTGAAAGTGTATTGGTTCATAAAAATATCCAAAACTTTTTAAATTTGAAATTAAAAGTTTCCTAGATTTCAACATATAATGTATTTTGAAAGCAATTTTGAATGAAAATAGAGCCTAAATTTAAGGTTTACATTAATAAGGAATCAATTTTGTAGTTGTAAGTTTGGAAAGAATTCAAGTATCATTTTCATTCAGTTCCTACATTTAATTTCCTAATATTACGGATTGACTTCTTGTTTGCTCAAGGTGACGTAAGCAAATTGATCTAAGGGTGTAAAACCTATAAAGAAAACACAATCAACGATCCAGATTGTTTTAGATGATGTCATAAGGTTTCTCTTTTAATAATATTTAGGGATTTGTTTTCTACCTGGAAATTATGAGATAATGTTTGTGTAAATCGATTATTAAAAAGGTGTGAAATATATATACAAGTTAATATGATGAAAATTATCTGGTAATTAATTGAAATCTCATTTTAACTTAAAATAGAACATATCATGCTTGAAAGTGTATTGGTTCATAAAAATATCCGAAACTTTTGAAATTTGAAATTAATAGTTTCCGTGATTTCAACATATAATTTATTTGGAAAGCAATTTTAAATGGAAATAGAGCCTAAATTTAAGATTTATATTAATCAAGAACCAATTTTGTAGTTGTAAGTTTGGAAAGAATTCAAGTATCATTTTTATTCAATTCTTACATTTAATTTCCTAATATAGCGGATTAACTTCTTGTTTGATCAAGGTGACGTAAACGAATTGATCTAAGGGTGTAAAACCTATAAAGAAAATACAATCAACGATCCAGATTGTTTTAGATGATGTCATAAGCTTTCTCTTTTAATGATATTTAGAGATTTGTTTTCTGTGTAGGAATTATGACATAATGTTTGTGTAAATCGATTATTAAAAAGGTTTGAAATATATATACAAGTCAATATGATGAAAATTAGCAGGTAATCAATTGAAATCTCATTTGAACTTAAAATAGAAGATATCCTGCTTGAAAGTGTATTGGTTCATAAAAATATCCGAAACTTTTGAAATTTGAAATTAATAGTTTCCGAGATTTCAACATATAATGTATTTGGATAGCAATTTTGAATGGAAATAGAGCCTAAATTTAAGGTTTATATTAATAAGGAACCATTTTTGTAGTTCTAGGAAAGAATTCAAGTATCATTTTCATTCAATTCTTACATTTAATTTCTAATATAATGGATTGACTTCTTGTTAGATCAAGGTGACGTAAACGAATTGATCTAAGGGTGAAAAGCCTATAAAGAAAACACAATCAACGATCTAGATTGTTTTAGATGATGTCATAAGGTTTCTCTTTTAATAATATTTAGAGATTTGTTTTCTACGTGAAAATTATGACATAATGTTAGTGTAAATCGATTATTAAAAAGGTTTGAAATATATATACAAGTCAATATGAAGAAAATTAGCAGGTAATCAATTGAAATATCATTTAAACTTAAAATAGAAGATATCATGCTTGAAAGTGTATTGGTTCATAAAAATATCCGAAACTTTTGAAACTTGAAATTAGTAGTTTCTGAGATTTCAACATATAATGTATTTGGAAAGCTATTTTGAATGGAGATAGAGCCTAAATTTAAGGTTTACATTAATAAGGAACCAATTTTGTAGTTGTAAGTTTGGAAAGAATTCAAGTATCATTTTCATCTAATTCCTACATTTAATTTCCTAATATAACGGATTGACTTCTTGTTTGATCAAGGTGGCGTAAGCAAATTGATCTAAGGCTGTAAAACCTATAAAGAAAACACAATCAACGATCCAGATTGTTTTAGATGATGTCATAAGGTTTCTCATTTAATAATATTTAGAGATTTGTTTTCTACGTGGGAATTATGACATAATGTTTGTGTAAATTGATTATTAAAAAGGTTTGAAATATATACACAAGTCAATATGATTAAAATTAGTAGGTAATGAATTGAAATCTCCTTTGAACTTAAAATAGAAGATACCATGCTTGAAAGTTTATTGGTTCATAAAAATATCCGAAACTTTTGAAATTTGAAATTAATAGTTTCCGAGATTTCAACATATAATGTATTTGGAAAGTAATTTTGAATGGAAATAGAGCCTAAATTTAAGGTTTATATTAATAAGGAACCAATTTTGTAGTTGTAAGTTTGGTAAGAATTCAAGTATCATTTTCATTCAATTCCTACGTTTAATTTCGTAATATAACGGATTGACTTCTAGTTTCCTCAAGGTGACGTAAGCAAATTGATCTAAGGGTGTAAAACCTATAAAGAAAATACAATCAACGATCCAGATTGTTTTAGATGATGTCATAAGGTTTCTCTTTTAATAATATTTAGAGATTTGTTTTCTACCTGGAAATTATGAGATAATGTTTGTATAAATCGATTATTAAAAAGGTTTGAAATATATATACAAGTCAATATGATGCAAATTAGCAGGTAATCAATTGAAATCTCATCTCTAAATATTATTAAAAGAGAAACCTTATGACATCATCTAAAACAATCTGAGCCGTTGATTGTGTTTTCTTTATAGGTTTTACACCCTTAGATCAATTTGCTTACGTCACCTTGATCAAACAAGAAGTCAACCCGTTATATTAGGAAATTAAATGTAAGAATTGAATAAAGATGATACTTGAATTCTTTCCAAACTTACAACTACAAAATTGGTTCCTTATTAATGTAAACCTTAAATTTAGGCTCTATTTCCTTTCAAAATTGCTTTCCAAATATATTATATGTTGAAATCTCGAAAACTTTTAATTTCAAATTTCAAAAGTTTCGGATATTATTATGAACCTATACACTTTGAAGCATAATATCTTATATTTTAAGTTTAAGTGAGATTTCAATTGATTACCTGCTAATTTTCATCATATTGACTTGTATATATATTTCAAACCTTTTTAATAATCAATTTACGCAAACATTATGTCATAATTCATTTGTAGAAAATAAATGCAAAAAAACTTCAACCTTCCCATCAGTCGGATTAGTCGAATAAATGTATGTACTTCTTTGTTAAATCCTTTTAATCTATAAGTTTGATATTGTTTTCAAATTTATATGTTTTTACTCATTCGTATGTTTCTTTGTTGAATACTTATAATTTGGATGTATAATGTTGTTTTTGATTTTTTTTTTTGATGTTGTATTTGGTTCTTGGTTCCATATTTTTAATCGGTAACTATGATCCTATTTTCGAAAACAGTAAACTCAATGTTAAAATTGGATGTTATATATAATGAAATTATGATGTTACATGTGTGTGTATACCTTTGTAAAAAATCAATAGACAAGACAAGAGATGACATGACATAATATAACAGACGGATTGTACAAAAGATATGAAAGCAAATATACCTTCTCAACAATTGATGTGAACTTTAAAGTTAAATATAAGCATCTTGTGAATGATGAAAATAGGCTCCCATATTATTTGTTCAAAAAGAATCGGTACCATACATGGGGAGGTAAGAATGCACGGTATAATAGAAATGTGTACTCAACTACAGTCAACATTTGACCCTGAAACACCAAAAACACCCCTCAGAATCTTCTGGAAAAAAAAATCAGGTATACTCAAGGACCAAAAATGTAATTTACTCTAAACTTAAGTAAAAAAAAAGAAAAAAAAAAGAAAAATATAAATTTTGTTGTTATGCTATATGGTTTTTAGTTTTGGTTCTAAGGCAAAATGGTCAATTAAAAAAACTAACAGTTAGACTATTAACTTAGGCAATAATAAAAGTTTTATGAAATAGTGAAACAAGGTCCAAAAACTACAGCCTGATTCTTTTAGGGACCAAAACTGACAACTAAACAAAGGGACCAAATATGTAAATTACTAAAAATAAATGAAAAAACTTTTGTTTATACTGATCCCCCCCCCCCCACCACACACACACATACACAATTTTGAGGTCATGGTGGTGGATAGAGCTTCATCACTTTTGCCTCTAATTTGCTCTTTACTTAATAGTAACGAATGTTCTTTACTACTACTGGATCATTTCTTGCACATTCAGGATCCATTGATATAATCCCTATTATATTTCAAATTCAATATCAAAATTGTAATTAATTAATTACTCATTAAAGTTAATAAGTTATGAATTTATAGTTTTCTCATTGCTATAGCATCAAGAAGCTGATCATATCGCACATTTTTCTAAATAAGAAACTCTAATATCAATAGAAAAAAGCTATTTAATTTTGTAATAAAGTTGAATTAAAAAAATAAGTAAAGTAAATAAATAAATAAGAAGAAGACGAACCTTGTATTACCATCATATTTTATGTTTGACCTCATCATCATATTTAAATCCTTCCATAATTTGAGGCATTGTGATTAACCAAAATGCAACAATGCTTGGATCTTTCATACTATCAATAATATGTTTAAACACAAAAACAGATGTTTTAAAGTATTGAAGTGAGACAATTGTTACAAGACGAAAATGGGTAGAATCGTAATTGGCATTTACCTCATAAGGGTTTTTTGTTTTTTTTCATTATGTTGTAAGCTTTGCATGGAGGCTCGATAATCTGCAAAGTAAATAAAACTAAGGGGGTATTTCTCTTTTCCTTTATTAAACTCTATAGTGAATGAATATATGAATAAAATGTTATATACTTAAAGATTGTAGATAAATATGGAAAATAAAACGCAATGGATTATGAGAAATCACAAAAAATAAGAACCAAACCTAGAAACCAACATCGAACAAAAACCCTACTTTCTTTACTTCAAAAAAATCAACGTACCTACACATACTAAAAACCGTAGAACGAATTTCACAAAAAAAATGTTATTTCATAAAAAAAGGATTCTGAAAAAAAAAAGAAAAGATTGTGGTAAACCGAAGAAGGCATATCAAAATCAACAAAAATAAACAAAGATATAAACATAAATGATGGACCTGATAAATGATTTATGTCATAGTTATCCCTAAAATAAAAAAGAAGTCATCAATGAATCTTAACATTATCGATGATAGTGACAACAACTCAAATTAAGGAAAAAAAGACCTAATATTAGAGATGGAGTGGAAGGGGATGATTACTTTCGTTGCAGATTTATTAGTTATAGTTTCTTTGTGGGGGTTTTATGTGGTTCATTTTGAAGGAACATAAATAAGTTGATATTTTTTGAAATAAACAGTTATATTTCGCAATATAGCTATATAATAACAATATATTTTGAAAGTACATTGTCAAATGTTGGATTATACTTGTTTAGACCCATTTTCACGCATAGTTGGCTGTATATAGTTGTTTTCCGTGTCACAAGTAAAAAATGTTTGAAAATAATTATATGCGACAACCACGGTCATTGAACTAATAAAAAAAAAATATTGTCTATAAAGAAGTCCTTCAACGTTATATATATTTACCTATTTTAGTGTAATTTCTAAACATTTCAATAATACCAATAACCCTGTTTTTTTATAATTATTTTGTAATATCTATATAAATTTGTATTTTATTTATGTGTTCCCCGCGTTTAACGCGGGTCATAATCTAGTTTGAACTTAAAATAGAAGATATCATGCTTGAAAGTGTATTGGTTCATAAAACTATCCGAAACTTTTGAAATTTGAAATTAATAGTTTCCGAGATTTCAACATATAATGTATTTGGAAAACAATTTTGAATATAAATAGAGCCTAAATTTAAGGTTTATATTAATAAGGAACCAAATTTGTAGTTGTAAGTTTGGAAAGAATTCAAGTATCATTTTCATTCAATTCTTACATTTAATTTCCTAATATAACGGATTGAGTTCTTGTTTGATCAAGGTGACGTAAATGAATTGATCTAAGGGTGTAAAACCTATAAAGAAAACACAATCAACGATCCAGATTGTTTTAGATGATGCCATATATATATATATATATATATATATATATATATATATATATATATATAGAGAGAGAGAGAGAGAGAGAGAGAGAGAGACGTTGGGAATGAGCAAGTGGGTTTGGAATTTTCATTTAAAAATAAGATAAATAACTCAAAAGAATTATATATATATATATATATATATATATATATATATATATATATATATATATTTGTATATAAAGGATAAAATAGTTACTATAACTTATTTCAAATCTTTCAAGGACCAAAGCTAAATAAATTTTTTATATGGGGCCGACGGTACAATCCCAAAATATTTTGGAGATAAACCACAATGACCAAATTTGCAATTTGGTCTTAAAAGTTTAAAAAAGAATAATTCACATGATTTGTTATGAAAAAAAGAATTGAAGGACCATTTTTTGTAATTTAAATATTATAGTAATAAAAGAAAAAATGTGAGGGGCCATTTCTGTAATGATGCATCCATAAATAGCACCATCATTCGATTCAGGCGCACAATAGCAAATCACATTCTGACAATCAAATATTCTCCTCCTTAATCACACACCACCTGCGTCAAATACATGCGCCTCACATTCTGGTTCTATTTCTACAAAGCTCTACGAAGTTGTCTTTTCAATTATCCTCTCGACACAGAAACAGAAGGTGTTAGCTAAATCGAGAGACTCTGAGCTTTTATTACGAATTCAAGAATACTGTAAGTATGTATTAAATCGTTAAAGCATTTGCTATGTTTGTGTATTCTATTGATTACAAATTCCGAACATTTTGCTAAAATGAATTCTGTGTCAAAGCATAGATACACAATCAACGATCCAGATTTTTTTAGATGATGTCATAAGGTTTCTCTTTTAATAATATTTAGAGATTTGTTTTCTACGTGAAAATTATGACATAATGTTTGTATATATCGATTATTAAAAAGGTTTGAAATATATATACAAGTCAATATGATGAAAATTAGCAGGTAATCAATTGAAATCTCATTTAAACTTAAAATAGAAGATATAATGCTTGAAAGTGTATTGGTTCATAAAAACATCCGAAACTTTTGAAATTTGAAATTAATAGTTTCCGAGATTTCAACATATAATGTATTTGGAAAGCAATTTTGAATGGAAATAGAGCCAAAATTTAAGGTTTAAATTAATAAGGAACCAATTTTGTAGTTGTATGTTTGGAAACAATTCAAATATCATTTTCATTCAATTCCTACATTTAATTTCCTAATATAACGGATTGACTTCTTGTTTGATCAAGTGACGTAAGCAAATTGATCTAAGGGTGTAAAACCTATAAAGAAGACACAATCAACAATCCAGATTGTTTTAGATGATGTCATAAGGTTTCTCTTTAATAATATTTAGAGATTTGTTTTCTACCTGGAAATTATGACATAATGTTTGTGTAAATCGATTATTAAAAAGGTTTGAAATATATATACAAGTCAATATAAAGAAAATTAGCAGGTAATCAATTGAAATCTCATTTAAACTTAAAATAGAAGATATCATGCTTGAAAGGGTATTGGTTTATAAAAATATACGAAACGCTTGAAAATTGAAATTAATAGTTTCCGAGATTTCAACATATAATGTATTTGGAAAGCTATTTTGAATGGAGATAGAGCCTAAATTTAAGGTTTATATTAATAAGGAACCAATTTTGTAGTTGTAAGTTTGGAAAGAATTCAACTATCATTTTCATTCAATTCATATATTTAATTTCCTAATATAACGGATTGACTTCTTGTTTGATCAACTTGACGTAAGCAAATTGATCTATGGCTGTAAAACCTATAAGGAAAACACAATCAACGATCCAGATTGTTTTAGATGATGTCATAATATTTCTCTTTTAATAATGTTTAGAGATTTGTTTTCTACGTAGGAATTATGACATAATGTTTGTGTAAATCGATTATTAAAAAGGTTTGAAATATATATATACAAGTCAATATGATGAAAATTAGCAGGTAATCAATTGAAATCTCATTTAAACTTAAAATAGAAGATATCATGCTTGAAAGTGTATTGGTTCATAAAAATATCCGAAACTTTTGAAACTTGAAATTAATAGTTTCAGAGATTTCAACATAAAAAGTATTTGGAAATCAATTTTGAATGGAGATAGAGCCTAAATTTAAGGTTTACATTAATAAGGAACCAATTTTGTAGTTGTAAGTTTGGAAAGAATTCAAATATCATTTTTATTCAATTCCAACATTTAATTTCCTAATATAACGGATTGACTTCTTGTTTGATCAAGTGACGTAAGCAAATTGATCTAACGCTGTAAAACCTACAAAGAAAACACAATCAACGATCCAGGTTGTTTTAGATGATGTCATAAGGTTTCTCTTTTAATAATATTTAGAGATTTGTTTTGTACGTGGGAATTATGACATAATGTTTGTGTAAATCGATTATTAAAAAGGTTTGAAATATATATACAAGTCAAGTTGATGAAAATTAGTAGGTAATGAATTCAAATCTCCTTTGAACTTAAAATAGAAGATATCATGTTTGAAAGTGTATTGGTTCATAAAAATAACCGAAACTTTTGAAATTTGTAATTAATAGTTTCCTAGATTTCGACATATAATGTATTTGGAAAGCAATTTTGAATGGAAATAGAGCCTAAATTTAAGGTTTACATTGACAAGGAACCAATTTTGTAATTGTAAATTTGGAAAGAATTCAAGTATCATTTTCATTCAATTCTTATGTTTAATTTCCAAATATAACATATTGACCTCTTGTTTGATCAAGGTGACGTAAACAAATTGATCTAAGGATGTAAAACCTATAAAGAAAACATAATTAACGATCCAGATTGTTTTAGATGATGTCATAAGGTTTCTCTTTTAATAATATTTAGGGATTTGTTTTCTACGTGGGAATTATGACATAATGTTTGTGTAAACCGATTATTAAAAAGGTTTGAAATATATATACAAGAAAATATGACGCAAATTAGCAGGTAATCAATTGAAATGTCATTTAAACTTAAAATAGAAGATATCGTGCTTGAAAGTGTATTGGTTCACAAAAATATACGAAACTTTTGAAACTTGAAATTAATAGTTTCCGAGATTTCAAAGTATAATGTATTTGGAAAGCAATTTTGAATGGAGATAGAGCCTAAATTTAAGGTTTACATTAATAAGGAACCAATTTTGTAGTTGTAACTTTGGAAAGAATTCAAGTATCATTTTCATTCAATTCTTACATTTAATTTCCTAATATAATGGATTGATTTCTTGTTTGATCAAGGCGACGTAAGAAAATCGATCGAAGGCTGTAAAACCTATAAAAAAAACACAATCAACGATCCAGATTGTTTTAGATGGTGTCATAAGGTTTCTCTTTTAATAATATTTAGATACTTGTTTTCTACGTGGGAATTATGACGTAATGTTGGTGTAAATCGATTATTAAAAAGGTTTGAAATATATATACAAGTCAATATGATGAAAATTAGTAGGTAATGAATTGAAATCTTCTTTGAACTTAAAATAGAAGATATCATGCTTGAAAGTGTAGTGTTTCATAAAAATATCCGAAACTTTTGAAATTTGAAATTAATAGTTTCCGAGATTTCAACATATATTGTATTTGAAAAGCAATTTTGAATGGAAATAGAGCCTCAATTTAAGGTTTACATTAATAAGGAACCAATTTTGTAGTTTTAAGTTTGGAAAGAATTCAAGTATCATTTTCATTCAATTCCTTTATTTAATTTCCTAATATAACGGATTGACTTCTTGTTTGATCAAGGTAACGTAAACAAATTGATCTAAGGGTGTAAAACATATAAAGAAAACACAATCAACGATCCAGATTGTTTTAGATGATATCATAGGGTTTCTCTTTTAATAATATTTCGAGATTTTTTACTACGTGGGAATTATGACATAATGTTTGTGTAAATCGATTATTAAAAGGGTTTGAAATATATACACAAGTCAATATGATGAAAATTAGCAGGTAATCAATTGAAATCTCATTTGAACTTAAAATAGAAGATATCATGATTGAAAGTGTATTGGTTCATAAAAATATCTGAAACTTTTGAAATTTGAAATTAATAGTTTCCGAGATTTCAACATATAATGTATTTGGAAAGCAATTTTGAATGGAAATAGAGCCTAAATTTAAGGTTTACATTAATAAGGAACCAATTTTGTAGTTGTAAGTTTGGAAAGAATTCAAGTATCATTTTCATTCAATTCCTACATTTAATTTCCTAATATAACGGATTGACTTCTTGTTTGATCAAGGTGACGTAAGCAAATTGATCTAAGGGTGTAAAACCTATAAAGAAAACACAATCAACGATCCAGATTGTTTTAGATAATGTCATAAGGTTTCTCTTTTAATAATATTTATAGATTTATTTTCTACGTGGAAATTATAACATAATGTTTGTGTAAATCGATTATTAAAAAGGTTTGAAATATATATACAAGTCAATATGAAGAAAATTAGCAGGTAATCAATTGAAATCTCATTTAAACTTAAAATAGAAGATATCATGCTTGAAAGTGTATTGGTTAATAAAAATATCCGGAACTTTTGAAATTTGAAATTAATAGTTTCCGAGATTTCAACATATAATGTATTTGGAAAGCAATTTTGAATGGAAATAGAGCCTAAACTTAAGGTTTACATTAATAAGGAAACAATTTTGTAGTTGTAAGTTTGGAAAGAAATCAAGTATCATTTTCATTCAATTCCTACATTTAATTTCCTAATATAACGGATTGACTTCTTGTTTGATCAAGGTGACGTATGCAAATTGATCTAAAGGTGTAGAAAATACAATCAACGATCCAGATTGTTTTAGATGATGTCATAAAGTTTCTTTTTTAATAATATATATATATATATATATATATATATAGAGAGAGAGAGAGAGAGAGACACGTTGGGAATGAGCGAGTGGGTTTGGAATTTTCATTTTATTTTTCATTTAAAAATTAGTTAAATAACTCAAAAGAATAATATATATATATATATATATATATATATATATATATATAAAGGATAAAATAGTCACTATAACTTATTTGAAATCTTTCATAGACCAAAGCTAAAATAAATTTTTTATATGGGGCCGACTGTATAATCCCAAAATATTTTGGAAATAAACCAGAAGGACCAAATTTGCAATTTGGTCTTAAAAGTTTAAAAAAGAAAAATTTACATGATTTGTCAATAAAAAAAAGAATTGAAGGATCGCTTTTTGTAATTTAAATATTATAGGATTAAAAGAAAAAATATGAGGGGCTATTTCTGTAACGATGCATCCGTAATTAACATCATCATTCGATTCAGGCGCGCAATAGCAAATCCCATTCTGACAATCAAATATTCTCCTCCCCAATCACACACCACCTTCGTCAAATACACGCGCCTCACATTCTGGTTCTATTTCTACAAAGCTATACGAAGCTGTCATTTCAATTATCCTCTCGACGCAGAAGCAGAAGGCATTAACTAAATCGAGAGACTCTGAGCTTTTATTACGAATTCAAGAACACTGTGAGTATGTATTAAATCATTAATGCATGTGCTATTTTTGTGTATTCTATTGATTACAAATTCTGAACATTTTGCAAAAATGAATTCTGTGTTAGAGCATAGATACACAATCAACGATCCAGATTGTTTTAGATGATGTCATAAGGTTTCTCTTTTAATAATATTTAGAGATTTGTTTTCTACGTGGAAATTATGACATAATGTTTGTGTAAATCGATTAATTAAAAGGTTTGAAATATATATACAAGTCAATATGATGAAAATTAGCAGGTAATCAATTGAAATCTCATTTGAACTTAAAATAAAAGATATCATGCTTGAAAGTCTATTGGTTCATAAAAATATCTGAAACTTTTGAAATTTGAAATTAATAGTTTCCGACATTTCAAAATATAATGTATTTGGAATGCAATTTTTAATGGAAATAGAGCATAAATTTAAGGTTTACATAAATAAGGAACCAATTTTGTAGTTGTAAGTTTGGAAAGAATTCAAGTATCATTTTCATTCAATTCCTACATTTAATTTCCTAATATAACGGATTGACTTCTTGTTTGATCAAGTTGACGTAAGCAAATTGACTTAAGGGTGTAAAACCTATAAAGAAAACACAATCAACGATCCATATTGTTTTAGATATTGTCATGACTAATAATATTTAGAGATTTGTTTTCTACGTGGAAATTATAACATAATGTTTGTGTAAATCGATTATTAAAAAGGTTTGAAATATATATACAAGTCAATATGAAGAAAATTAGCAGGTAATCAATTGAAATCTCATTTAAACTTAAAATAGAAGATATCATGCTTGAAAGTGTATTGGTTAATAAAAATATCCGTAACTTTTGAAATTTGAAATTAATAGTTTCCGAGATTTCAACATATAATGTATTTGGAAAGCAATTTTGAATGGAAATAGAGCCTAAATTTAAGGTTTACATTAATAAGGAACCAATTTTGTAGTTGTAAGTTTAGAAAGAATTCAAGTGTCATTTTCATTCAATTCCTACATTTAATTTCCTAATATAACGGATTGACTTCTTGTTTGATCAAGGTGACGTAAGCAAATTGATCTAAGGGTGTAAAACCTATAAAGAAAATACAATCAACGATCCAGACTGTATTAGATGATGTTATAAAGTTTCTTTTTTAATAATATTTATATATATATATATATATATATATATATATATATAGAGAGAGAGAGAGAGAGAGAGAGACACGTTGGGAATGAGCGAGTGGGTTTGGAATTTTCATTTTATTTTTCATTTATAAATAAGTTAAATAACTCAAAAGAATAATATATATATATATATATATATATATACATATATATATATATAAAGGATAAAATACTCACTATAACTTATTTCAAATCTTTCATGGACCAAAGCTAAAATAAATTTTTTATATGGGGCCGACGGTACAATCCCAAAATATTTTGGAAATAAACCAGAAGGACCAAATTTGCAATTTGGTCTTAAAAGTTTAAAAAAGAAAAATTCACATGATTTGTCAATAAAAAAAAAGAATTGAAGGACCGTTTTTTGTAATTTAAATATTATAGGATTAAAAGAAAAAATGTGAGGGGCTATTTCTGTAACGATGCATCCGTAATTAACATCATCATTCGATTCAGGCGCACAATAGCAAATCCCATTCTGACAATCAAATATTCTCCTCCCCAATCACACACCACCTTCGTCAAATACACGCGCCTCACATTCTGGTTCTATTTCTACAAAGCTATACGAAGCTGTCATTTCAATTATCCTCTCGACGCAGAAGCAGAAGGCGTTAGCTAAATCGAGAGACTCTGAGCTTTTATTACGAATTCAAGAACACTGTGAGTATGTATTAAATCATTAATGCATGTGTTATTTTTGTGTATTCTATTGATTACAAATTCCGAATATTTAGAGATTTGTTTTCTACGTGGAAATTATGACATAATGTTTGTGTAAATCGATTATTAAAAATGTTTGAAATATATATACAAGTCAATATGATGAAAATTAGCAGGTAATCAATTGAAATCTCATTTGAACTTAAAATAGAAGATATCATGCTTGAAAGTGTATTTGTTCATAAAAATATCTGAAACTTTTGAAATTTGAAATTAATAGTTTCCGAGATTTCAACATATAATGTATTTGGAAAGCAATTTTGAATGGAAATAGAGCCTAAATTTAAGGTTTACATTAATAAGGAACCAATTTTGTAGTTGTAAGTTTGGAAAGAATTCAAGTATCATTTTCATTCAATTCCTACATTTAATTTCCTAATATAACGGATTGACTTCTTGTTTGATCAAGGTGACGTAAGCAAATTGATCTAAGGGTGTAAAACCTATAAAGAAAACACAATCAACGATCCAGATTGTTTTAGATAATGCATAAGGTATCTCTTCTAATTATATTTAGATATTTCTTTCCTACGTGGAAATTATAACATAATGTTTGTGTAAATCGATTAGTAAAAAGGTTTGAAATATATATACAAGTCAATATGAAGAAAATTAGCAGGTAATCAATTGAAATCTCATTTAAACTTAAAATAGAAGATATCATGTTTGAAAGTGTATTGGTTAATAAAAATATCCATAACTTTTGAAATTTGAAATTAATAGTTTCCGAAATTTCAACATATAATGTATTTGGAAAGCAATTTTGAATGGAAATAGAGCCTAAATTTAAGGTTTACATTAATAAGGAACCAATTTTGTAGTTGTAAGTTTGGAAAGAATTCAAGTATCATTTTCAATCAATTCCTACATTTAATTTCCTAACATAACGGATTGAATTCTTGTTTGATCAAGGTGATGTAAGCAAATTGATCTAAGGGTGTAAAACCTATAAAGAAAACACAATCAACGATCCAGATTGTTTTAAATGATATCATAAGGTTTCTTTTTGAATAATATTTAGATATATATATATATATATATATATATAGAGAGAGAGAGAGAGAGAGATACATGTTGGGAATGAGCGAGTGGGTTTGGAATTTTCATTTTATTTTTCATTTAAAAATATGTTAAATAACTCAAAAGAATAATATATATATATATATATATATATATATATATACATATATATAAAGGATAAAATAGTCACTATAACTTATTTCAAATCTTTCAAAGACCAAAGCTAAAATAAAATTTTTATATGGGGTCGACGGTACAATCCCAAAATATTTTGGAGATAAACCACAAGGACCAAATTTGCAATTTGGTCTTAAAAGTTTAAAAAAGAAAATTTCACATGATTTGTCAATAAAAAAAAGAATTGAAGGACCATTTTTGTAATTTAAATATTATAGGAATAAAGCATAAAACGTGAGGGGCCATTTCTGTAACGATGCATCCGTAAATAACACCATGATTCGATTCAGGCGCACAATAGCAAATCCCATTCTGACAATCAAATATTCTCCTCCCCAATCACACACCACCTTCGTCAAATACACGTGCCTCACATTCTGGTTCTATTTCTACAAAGCTCTACGAAGCTGTCATTTCAATTATCCTCTCGACGCATAAGCAGAAGGCGTTAGCTAAATCGAGAGACTCTGAGCTTTTATTGCGAATTCAAGAACACTGTGAGTATGTATGAAATCATTAATGCATGTGCTATGTTTGTGTATTCTATTGATTACAAATTTCGAACATTTTGCAAAAATGAATTTTGTTTTAGAGGATAGATACACAATCAACGATACAGATTGTTTTAGATGATGTCATAAGGTTTCTCTTTTAATAATATTTAGAGATTTGTTTTCTACGTGGAAATTTTGACATAATGTTTGCGTAAATCGATTATTAAAAAGGTTTGAAATATATATACAAGTCAATCTGATGAAAATTAGCAGGTAATCAATTGAAATCTCATTTGAACTTAAAATAAAAGATATCATGCTTGAAAGTCTATTGGTTCATAAAAATATCTGAAACTTTTGAAATTTGAAATTAATAGTTTCCGACATTTCAAAATATAATGTATTTGGAAAGCAATTTTCAATGGAAATAGAGCCTAAATTTAATGTTTACGTTAATAAGGAACCAATTTTGTAGTTGTAAGTTTGGAAAGAATTCAAGTATCATTTTCATTCAATTCCTACATTTAATTTCCTAATATAACGGGTTATTTTTTGATCAAGGTGACGTAAGCCAATTGATCTAATGGTGTAAAACCTATAAAGAAAAAACAATCAACGATCCAGATTGTTTTAGATAATGTCATAAGGTATCTCTTTTAATAATATTTAGAGATTTGTTTTCTACGTGGAAATTATAACATAATGTTTGTGTAAATCGATTATTAAAAAGGTTTGAAATATATATATACAAGTCAATATGAAGAAAATTAGCAGGTAATCAATTGAAATCTCATTTAAACTTAAAATAGAAGATATCATGCTTGAAAGTGTATTGGTTCATAAAAATATCCGAAACTTTTGAAATTTGAAATTAATAGTTTCCGAGATTTCAACATATAATATATTTGAAAAGCAATTTTGAATGGAAATAGATCCTAAATTTAAGATTTACATAAATAAGGAACCATTTTTGTAGTTGTAAGTTTGGAAAAAATTCAAGTATCATTTTCATTCAATTCCTACATTTAATTTCCTAATATAACGGATTGATTTCTTGTTTGATCAAGGCGACGTAAGAAAATCGATCTAAGGCTGTAAAACCTATAAAGAAAACACAATCAACGATCCAGATTGTTTTAGATAATGTCATGAGTAATAATATTTAGAGATTTGTTTTCTACGTGGAAATTATAACATAATGTTTGTGTAAATCGATTATTAAAAAGGTTTGAAATATATATACAAGTCAATATGAAGAAAATTAGCAGGTAATCAATTGAAATCTCATTTAAACTTAAAATAGAAGATATCATGCTTGAAAGTGTATTGGTTAATAAAAATATCCGTAACTTTTGAAATTTGAAATTAATAGTTTCCGAGATTTCAACAGATAATGTATTTGGAAAGCAATTTTAAATGGAAATAGAGACTAAATTTAAGGTTTACATTAATAAGGAACCAATTTTGTAGTTATAAGTTTAGAAAGAATTCAAGTATCATTTTCATTTAATTCCTACATTTAATTTCCTAATATATCGGATTGACTTCTAGTTTGATCAAGGTGACGTAAGCAAATTGATCTAAGGGTCTAAACCTATAAAGAAAATACAATCAACGATCCAGATTGTTTTAGATGATGTTATAAAGTTTCTTTTTTAATAATATTTAGATATATATATATATATGTATATATACAGAGAGAGAGAGAGAGAGAGAGAGACGTTGGGAATGAGCGAGTGGGTTTGGAATTTTCATTTTATTTTTCATTTAAAAATAAGTTAAATAACTCAAAAGAATATTATATATATATATATATATATATATATATATATATATATATATATATATATATATATAAGGATAAAATAGTCACTATAATTTATTTCAAATCTTTCACGGACCAAAGCTAAAATAAATTTTTTATATGGGGCCGACGGTACAATCCGAAAATATTTTGGAAATAAACCACAAGGACCAAATTTGCAATTTGGTCTTAAAAGTTTAAAAAAGAAAAATTCACATGATTTGTCAATAAAAAATAGAATTGAAGGACCATTTTTTGTAATTTAAATATTATAGGAATAAAGGAAAAAACGAGAGGGGCCATTTCTGTAACGATGCATCCGTAAATAACACCATCATTCGATTCAGGAGCACAATAGCAAATCCCATTCTGACAATCAAATATTCTCCTCCCCAATCACTCACCACCTGCGTCAAATACACGCGCCTCACATTCTGGTTCTATTTCTACAAAGCTCTACGAAGCTGTCATTTCAATTATCCTCTCGACGTAGAAGCAGAAGGCGTTAGCTAAATCGAGAGACTCTGAGCTTTTATTACGAATTCAAGAACACCGTGAGTATGTATTAAATCATTAATGCATGTGTTATTTTTGTGTATTCTATTGATTACAAATTCCGAACATTTTGCAAAAATGAATTCTGTGTTAGAGCATAGATACACAATCAACGATCCAGATTGTTTTAGGTGATGTCATAAGGTATCTCTTTTAATAATATTTAGAGATTTGTTTTCTATGTGGAAATTATAACATAATGTTTGTGTAAATCGATTATTAAAAAGGTTTGAAATATATATACAAGTCAATATGAAGAAAAATAGCAGGTAATCAATTGAAATCTCATTTAAACTTAAAATAGAAGATATCATGCTTGAAAGTGTATTGGTTCATAAAAATATCCGAAACTTTTGAAATTTGAAATTAATAGTTTCCGAGATTTCAACATATAATACATTTGAAAAGCAATTTTGAATGGAAATAGAGCCTAAATTTAAGGTTTACATTAATAAGGAACCAATTTTGTAGTCGTAAGTTTGGAAAGAATTCAAGTATTATTTTCATTCAATTCCTACATTTAATTTCCTAATATAACGGATTGACTTCTTGTTTGGTCAAGGTGACGTAAGCAAATTGATTCAAGGGTGTAAAACCTATAAAGAAAACACAATCAACGATCCATAATGTTTTAAATGATGTCATAAGGTTTCTTTTTTAATAATATTTAGATATATATATATATATATATATATATATATATATATATATATATATATATATATTTAGATATATATATATATATATATATATATATATATAGAGAGAGAGAGAGAGAGAGAGAGAGACACGTTGGGAATGAGCGAGTGGGTTTTGAATTTTCATTTTATTTTTCATTTAAAATTAAGTTAAATAACTCAAAAGAATAATATATATATATATATATATATATATATATATATATATATATATATATATATAAAGGATAAAATAGTCACTATAATTTATTTCAAATCTTTCATGGACCAAAGCTAAAATAAATTTTTTATATGGGGCCGACGGTACAATCCCAAAATATTTTGGAAATAAACCACATGGACCAAATTTGCAATTTGGTCTTAAAAGTTTAAAAAAGAAAAATTCACATGATTTTTCAATAAAAAAAAGAATTGAAGGACCATTTTTTGTAATTTAAATATTATAGGAATAAAGGAAAAAACGTGAGGGGCCATTTCTGTAACGATGCATCCGTAAATAACACCATCATTCGATTCAGGAGCACAATAGCAAATCCCATTCTGACAATCAAATATTCTCCTCCCCAATCACTCTCCACCTGTGTCAAATACACGCGCCTCACATTCTGGTTCTATTTCTACAAAGCTCTACGAAGCTGTCATTTCAATTATCCGCTCGACGCAGAAGCAGAAGGCGTTAGCTAAATCGAGAGACTCTGAGCTTTTATTACGAATTCAAGAACACTGTGAGTATGTATTAAATCATTAATGCATGTGTTATTTTTGTGTATTCTATTGATTACAAATTCCGAAAATTTTGCAAAAATGAATTCTGTGTTAGAGCATAGATACACAATCAACGATCCAGATTGTTTTAGGGGATGTCATAAGGTATCTCTTTTAATAATATTTAGAGATTTGTTTTCTACGTGGAAATTATAACATAATGTTTGTGTAAATCGATTATTAAAAAGGTTTGAAATATATATACAAGTCAATATGAAGAAAATTAGCAGGTAATCAATTGAAATCTCATTTAAACTTAAAATAGAAAATATCATGCTTGAAAGTGTATTGGTTCATAAAAATATCCGAAACTTTTGAAATTTGAAATTAATAGTTTCCGAGATTTCAACATATAATATATTAGAAAAGCAATTTTGAATAGAAAATAGAGCCTAAATTTAAGGTTTACATTAATAAGGAACCAATTTTGTAGTTGTAAGTTTGGAAAGAATTCAAGTATTATTTTCATTCAATTCCTACATTTAATTTCCTAATATAACGGATTGACTTCTTGTTTGATCAAGGTGACATAAGCAAATTGATCCTAGGGTGTAAAACCTATAAAGAAAACACAATCAACGATCCATAATGTTTTAAATGATGTCATAAGGTTTCTTTTTTAATAATATTTAGATATATATATATATATATATATATATATATATATATATTTAGATATATATATATATATATATATAGATATATATATATATATATAGAGAGAGAGAGAGAGAGAGAGACATGTTGGGAATGAGCGAGTGAGTTTGGAATTTTCATTTTATTTTTCATTTAAAAATAAGTTATATAACTCAAAAGAATAATATATATATATATATATATATATATATATATATATATATATATATATATATATAAAGGATAAAATAGTCACTATAACTTATTTCAAATCTTTTAAGGACCAAAGCTAAAATAAATTTTTTATATGGGGCCGACGGTACAATCCCAAAATATTTTGGAGATAAACCACAAGCACCAAATTTGCAATTTGGTCTTAAAAGTTTAAAACAGAAAAATTCACATGATTTGTAAATAAAAAAAAGAATTGAAGGACCATTTTTTGTAATTTAAATATTATAGGAATAAAGGAAAAATCGTGAGGGGCCATTTCTGTAACGATGCATCCGTAAATAACACCATCATTCGATTCAGGCGCACAATAGCAAATCTCATTCTGACAATCAAATATTCTCCTCCCTAATCACACACCACCTTCGACAAATACACGCGCCTCACATTCTGGTTCTATTTCTACAAAGCTCAATTAAGCTGTCATTTCAATTATCCTCTCGACGCATAAGCAGAAGGCGTTATCTAAATCGAGATACTCTGAGCTTTTATTACGAATTCAAGAACACTGTGAGTATGTATTAAATCATTAATGCATGTGCTATGTTTGTGTATTCTATTGATTACAAATTCCGAACATTTTGCAAAAATGAATTCTGTGTTAGAGCATAGATACACAATCAACGATCCAGATTGTTTTAAAAGATGTCATAAGGTTTATCTTTTAATAATATTTAGAGATTTGTTTTCTACGTGGAAATTATGACATAATGTTTGTGTAAATCGATTATTGAAAAGGTTTCAAATATATATACAAGTCAATATGATGAAAATTAGCAGGTAATCAATTGAAATCTCATTTGAACTTAAAATAAAAGATATCATGCTTGAAAGTCTATTGGTTCATAAAAATATCTGAAACTTTTGATATTCGAAATTAATAGTTTCCGACATTTCAAAATATAATGTATTTGGAAAGCAATTTTGAATGGAAATAGAGCCTAAATTTAAGGTTTACGTTAATAAGGAACCAATTTTGTAGTTGTAAGTTTGGAAAGAATTCAAGTATCATTTTCATTCAATTCCTACATTTAATTTCCTAATATAACGGGTTGACTTCTTTTTTGATCAAGGTGACGTAAGCAAATTGATCTAAGGGTGTAAAACCTATAAAGAAAACACAATCAACGATCCAGATTGTTTTAGATAATGTCATAAGGTATCTCTTTTAATAATATTTAGAGGTTTGTTTTCTACGTGGAAATTATAACATAATGTTTGTGTAAATCGATTATTAAAAAGGTTTGAAATATATATATACAAGTCAATATGAAGAAAATTAGCAGGTAATGAATTGAAATCTCATTTAAACTTAAAATAGAAGATATCATGTTTGAAAGTGTATTGGTTCATAAAAATATCCGAAACTTTTGAAATTTGAAATTAATAGTTTCTGAGATTTCAACATATAATATATTTGAAAAGCAATTTTGAATGGAAATAGATCCTAAATTTAAGGTTTACATTAATAAGGAACCAATTTTGTAGTTGTAAGTTTGGAAAGAATTCAAGTATCATTTTCATTCAATTCCTACATTTAATTTCCTAATATAACGGATTGACTTCTTGTTTGATCAAGGTGACGTAAGCAAATTGATCTAAGGGTGTAAAACCTATAAAGAAAACACAATCAACGATCCAGATTGTTTTAGATAATGTCATGAGTAATAATATTTAGAGATTTGTTTTCTACGTGGAAATTATAACATAATGTTTGTGTAAATCGATTATTAAAAAGGTTTGAAATATATATACAAGTCAATATGAAGAAAATTAGCAGGTAATCAATTGAAATCTCATTTAAACTTAAAATAGAAGATATCATGCTTGAAAGTGTATTGGTTAATAAAAATATCCGTAACTTTTGAAATTTGAAATTAATAGTTTCCGAGATTTCAACATATAATATATTTGGAAAGCAATTTTGAATGGAAATAGAGACTAAATTTAAGGTTTACATTAATAAGGAACCAATTTTGTAGTTATAAGTTTAGAAAGAATTCAAGTATCATTTTCATTCAATTCCTACATTTAATTTCCTAATATAACGGATTGACTTCTTGTTTGATCAAGGTGACGTAAGCAAATTGATCTAAGGGTGTAAAATCTATAAAGAAAATACAATCAACGATCCAGATTGTTTTAGATGATGTTATAAAGTTTCTTTTTTAATAATATTTATATATATATATATATGTATAAATATACAGAGAGAGAGAGAGAGAGACGTTGGGAATGAGCGAGTGGGTTTGGAATTTTCATTTTATTTTTCATTTAAAAATAAGTTAAATAACTCAAAAGAATAATATATATATACATACATATATATATATATATATATATATATATATATAAAGGATAAAATAGTCACTATAATTTATTTCAAATCTTTCATGGACCAAAGCTAAAATAAATTTTTTATATGGGGCCGACGGTACAATCCCAAAATATTTTGGAAATAAACCACAAGGACCAAATTTGCAATTTGGTCTTAAAAGTTTAAAAAAAAAAATTCACATGATTTGTCAATAAAAAAAAGAATTGAAGGACCATTTTTTGTAATTTAAATATTATAGGAATAAAGGAAAAACGTGAGGGGCCATTTCTGTAACGATGCATCCGTAAATAACACCATCATTCGATTCAGGAGCACAATAGCAAATCCCATTCTGACAATCAAATATTCTCCTCCCCAATCACTCGCCACCTGCGTCAAATACACGCGCCTCACATTTTGGTTCTATTTCTACAAAGCTATACGAAGCTGTCATTTCAATTATCCTCTCGACGCAGAAGCAGAAGGCGTTAGCTAAATCGAGAGACTCTGAGCTTCTATTACGAATTCAAGAACACTGTGAGTATGTATTAAATCATTAATGCATGTGTTATTTTTGTGTATTCTATTGATTACAAATTCCGAACATTTTGCGAAAATGAATTTTGTGTTAGAGCATAGATACACATTCAACGATCCAGATTGTTTTAGGTGATGTCATAAGGTTTCTCTTTTAATAATATTTAGAGATTTGTTTTCTACGTGGAAATTTTGACATAATGTTTGTGTAAATCGATTATTAAAAAGGTTTGAAATATATATACAAGTCAATCTGATGAAAATTAGCAGGTAATCAATTGAAATCTCATTTGAACTTAAAATAAAAGATATCATGCTTGAAAGTGTATTGGTTCATAAAAATATCTGAAACTTTTGAAATTTGAAATTAATAGTTTCCGACATTTCAAAATATAATGTATTTGGAAAGCAATTTTGAATGGAAATAGAGCCTAAATTTAAGGTTTACGTTAATAAGGAACCAATTTTGTAGTTGTAAGTTTGGAAAGAATTCAAGTATCATTTTCATTCAATTCCTACATTTAATTTCCTAATATAACAAGTTGACTTCTTTTTTGATCAAGGTGACGTAAGAAAATTGATCTAAGGGTGTAAAACCTATAAAGAAAACACAATCAACGATCCAGATTGTTTTAGATAAAGTCATCAGGTATCTCTTTTAATAATATTTAGAGATTTGTTTTCTACGTGGAAATTATAACATAATGTTTATGTAAATCGATTATTAAAAAAGTTTGAAATATATATACAAGGCAATATGAAGAAAATTAGCAGGTAATGAATTGAAATCTCATTTAAACTTAAAATAGAAGATATCATGTTTGAAAGTGTATTGGTTCATAAAAATATCCGAAACTTTTGAAATTTGAAATTAATAGTTTCCGAGATTTCAACATATAATATATTTGAAAAGCAATTTTGAATGGAAATAGAGCCTAAATTTAAGGTTTACATAAATAAGGAACCAATTTTGTAGTTGTAAGTTTGGAAAGAATTCAAGTATCATTTTCATTCAATTCCTACATTTAATTTCCTAATATAACGGATTGACTTCTTGTTTGATCAAGGTGACGTAAACAAATTGATCTAAGGGTGTAAAACCTATAAAGAAAACACAATCAACGATCCAGATTGTTTTAGATAATGTCATGAGTAATAATATTTAGAGATTTGTTTTCTACGTGGAAATTATAACATAATGTTTGTGTAAATCGATTATTAAAAAGGTTTGAAATATATATACAAGTCAATATAAAGAAAATTAGCAGGTAATCAATTGAAATCTCATTTAAACTTAAAATAGAAGATATCATGCTTGAAAGTGTATTGGTTAATAAAAATATCCGTAACTTTTGAAATTTGAAATTAATAGTTTCCGAAATTTCAACATATAATGTATTTGGAAAGCAATTTTGAATGGAAATAGAGACTAAATTTAAGGTTTACATTAATAAGGAACCAATTTTGTAGTTATAAGTTTAGAAAGAATTCAAGTATCATTTTCATTCAATTCCTACATTTAATTTCCTAATATAACGGATTGACTTCTTGTTTGATCAAGGTGACGTAAGCAAATTGATCTAAGGGTGTAAAACCTATAAAGAAAATACAATCAACGATCCAGATTGTTTTAGATGATGTTATAAAGTTTCTTTTTTAATAATATTTATATATATATATATATGTATAAATATACAGAGAGAGAGAGAGAGAGACGTTGGGAATGAGCGAGTGGGTTTGGAATTTTCATTTTATTTTTCATTTAAAAATAAGTTAAATAACTCAAAAGAATAATATATATATATATATATATATATATATATATATATATATATATATATAAAGGATAAAATAGTCACTATAATTTATTTCAAATCTTTCATGGACCAAAGCTAAAATAAATTTTTTATATGGGGCCGACGGTACAATCCCAAAATATTTTGGAAATAAACCACAAGGACCAAATTTGCAATTTGGTCTTAAAAGTTTAAAAAAAAAAATTCACATGATTTGTCAATAAAAAAAAGAATTGAAGGACCATTTTTTGTAATTTAAATATTATAGGAATAAAGGAAAAACGTGAGGGGCCATTTCTGTAACGATGCATCCGTAAATAACACCATCATTCGATTCAGGAGCACAATAGCAAATCCCATTCTGACAATCAAATATTCTCCTCCCCAATCACTCGCCACCTGCGTCAAATACATGCGCCTCACATTTTGGTTCTATTTCTACAAAGCTATACGAAGCTGTCATTTCAATTATCCTCTCGACGCAGAAGCAGAAGGCGTTAGCTAAATCGAGAGACTCTGAGCTTTTATTACGAATTCAAGAACACTGTGAGTATGTATTAAATCATTAATGCGTGTGTTATTTTTGTGTATTCTATTGAATACAAATTCCGAAAATTTTGCGAAAATGAATTCTGTGTTAGAGCATAGATACACAATCAACGATCCAGATTGTTTTAGGTGATGTCATAAGGTTTCTCTTTTAATAATATTTAGAGATTTGTTTTCTACGTGGAAATTTTGACATAATGTTTGTGTAAATCGATTATTAAAAAGGTTTGAAATATATATACAAGTCAATCTGATGAAAATTAGCAGGTAATCAATTGAAATCTCATTTGAACTTAAAATAAAAGATATCATGCTTGAAAGTGTATTGGTTCATAAAAATATCTGAAACTTTTGAAATTTGAAATTAATAGTTTCCAACATTTCAAAATATAATGTATTTGGAAAGCAATTTTGAATGGAAATAGAGCCTAAATTTAAGGTTTACGTTAATAAGGAACCAATTTTGTAGTTGTAAGTTTGGAAAGAATTCAAGTATCATTTTCATTCAATTCCTACATTTAATTTCCTAATATAACAGGTTGACTTCTTTTTTGATCAAGGTGACGTAAGAAAATTGATCTAAGGGTGTAAAACCTATAAAGAAAACACAATCAACGATCCAGATTGTTTTAGATAATGTCATCAGGTATCTCTTTTAATAATATTTAGAGATTTGTTTTCTACGTGGAAATTATAACATAATGTTTATGTAAATCGATTATTAAAAAAGTTTGAAATATATATACAAGGCAATATGAAGAAAATTAGCAGGTAATGAATTGAAATCTCATTTAAACTTAAAATAGAAGATATCATGTTTGAAAGTGTATTGGTTCATAAAAATATCCGAAACTTTTGAAATTTGAAATTAATAGTTTCCGAGATTTCAACATATAATATATTTGAAAAGCAATTTTGAATGGAAATAGAGCCTAAATTTAAGGTTTACATAAATAAGGAACCAATTTTGTAGTTGTAAGTTTGGAAAGAATTCAAGTATCATTTTCATTCAATTCCTACATTTAATTTCCTAATATAACGGATTGACTTCTTGTTTGATCAAGGTGACGTAAACAAATTGATCTAAGGGTGTAAAACCTATAAAGAAAACACAATCAACGATCCAGATTGTTTTAGATAATGTCATGAGTAATAATATTTAGAGATTTGTTTTCTACGTGGAAATTATAACATAATGTTTGTGTAAATCGATTATTAAAAAGGTTTGAAATATATATACAAGTCAATATAAAGAAAATTAGCAGGTAATCAATTGAAATCTCATTTAAACTTAAAATAGAAGATATCATGCTTGAAAGTGTATTGGTTAATAAAAATATCCGTAACTTTTGAAATTTGAAATTAATAGTTTCCGAAATTTCAACATATAATGTATTTGGAAAGCAATTTTGAATGGAAATAGAGACTAAATTTAAGGTTTACATTAATAAGGAACCAATTTTGTAGTTATAAGTTTAGAAAGAATTCAAGTATCATTTTCATTCAATTCCTACATTTAATTTCCTAATATAACGGATTGACTTCTTGTTTGATCAAGGTGACGTAAGCAAATTGATCTAAGGGTGTAAAACCTATAAAGAAAATACAATCAACGATCCAGATTGTTTTAGATGATGTTATAAAGTTTCTTTTTTAATAATATTTATATATATATATATATGTATAAATATACAGAGAGAGAGAGAGAGAGACGTTGGGAATGAGCGAGTGGGTTTGGAATTTTCATTTTATTTTTCATTTAAAAATAAGTTAAATAACTCAAAAGAATAATATATATATATATATATATATATATATATATATATATATATATATATATATAAAGGATAAAATAGTCACTATAATTTATTTCAAATCTTTCATGGACCAAAGCTAAAATAAATTTTTTATATGGGGCCGACGGTACAATCCCAAAATATTTTGGAAATAAACCACAAGGACCAAATTTGCAATTTGGTCTTAAAAGTTTAAAAAAAAAAATTCACATGATTTGTCAATAAAAAAAAGAATTGAAGGACCATTTTTTGTAATTTAAATATTATAGGAATAAAGGAAAAACGTGAGGGGCCATTTCTGTAACGATGCATCCGTAAATAACACCATCATTCGATTCAGGAGCACAATAGCAAATCCCATTCTGACAATCAAATATTCTCCTCCCCAATCACTCGCCACCTGCGTCAAATACATGCGCCTCACATTTTGGTTCTATTTCTACAAAGCTATACGAAGCTGTCATTTCAATTATCCTCTCGACGCAGAAGCAGAAGGCGTTAGCTAAATCGAGAGACTCTGAGCTTTTATTACGAATTCAAGAACACTGTGAGTATGTATTAAATCATTAATGCGTGTGTTATTTTTGTGTATTCTATTGAATACAAATTCCGAAAATTTTGCGAAAATGAATTCTGTGTTAGAGCATAGATACACAATCAACGATCCAGATTGTTTTAGGTGATGTCATAAGGTTTCTCTTTTAATAATATTTAGAGATTTGTTTTCTACGTGGAAATTTTGACATAATGTTTGTGTAAATCGATTATTAAAAAGGTTTGAAATATATATACAAGTCAATCTGATGAAAATTAGCAGGTAATCAATTGAAATCTCATTTGAACTTAAAATAAAAGATATCATGCTTGAAAGTGTATTGGTTCATAAAAATATCTGAAACTTTTGAAATTTGAAATTAATAGTTTCCAACATTTCAAAATATAATGTATTTGGAAAGCAATTTTGAATGGAAATAGAGCCTAAATTTAAGGTTTACGTTAATAAGGAACCAATTTTGTAGTTGTAAGTTTGGAAAGAATTCAAGTATCATTTTCATTCAATTCCTACATTTAATTTCTTAATATAACAGGTTGACTTCTTTTTTGATCAAGGTGACGTAAGAAAATTGATCTAAGGGTGTAAAACCTATAAAGAAAACACAATCAACGATCCAGATTGTTTTAGATAATGTCATCAGGTATCTCTTTTAATAATATTTAGAGATTTGTTTTCTACGTGGAAATTATAACATAATGTTTATGTAAATCGATTATTAAAAAAGTTTGAAATATATATACAAGGCAATATGAAGAAAATTAGCAGGTAATGAATTGAAATCTCATTTAAACTTAAAATAGAAGATATCATGTTTGAAAGTGTATTGGTTCATAAAAATATCCGAAACTTTTGAAATTTGAAATTAATAGTTTCCGAGATTTCAACATATAATATATTTGAAAAGCAATTTTGAATGGAAATAGAGCCTAAATTTAAGGTTTACATAAATAAGGAACCAATTTTGTAGTTGTAAGTTTGGAAAGAATTCAAGTATCATTTTCATTCAATTCCTACATTTAATTTCCTAATATAACGGATTGACTTCTTGTTTGATCAAGGTGACGTAAGCAAATTGATCTAAGGGTGTAAAACCTATAAAGAAAACACAATCAACAATCCAGATTGTTTTAGATAATGTCATGAGTAATAATATTTAGAGATTTGTTTTCTACGTGGAAATTATAACATAATGTTTGTGTAAATCGATTATTAAAAAGGTTTGAAATATATATACAAGTCAATATGAAGAAAATTAGCAGGTAATCAATTGAAATCTCATTTAAACTTAAAATAGAAGATATCATGCTTGAAAGTGTATTGGTTAATAAAAATATCCATAACTTTTGAAATTTGAAATTAATAGTTTCCGAAATTTCAACATATAATGTATTTGGAAAGCAATTTTGAATGGAAATAGAGACTAAATTTAAGGTTTACATTAATAAGGAACCAATTTTGTAGTTATAAGTTTAGAAAGAATTCAAGTATCATTTTCATTCAATTCCTACATTTAATTTCCTAATATAACGGATTGACTTCTTGTTTGATCAAGGTGACGTAAGCAAATTGATCTAAGGGTGTAAAACCTATAAAGAAAATACAATCAACGATCCAGATTATTTTAGATGATGTTATAAAGTTTCTTTTTTAATAATATTTAGATATATATATATATATATATATATATATATATATATATATATGTATATATATACAGAGAGAGAGAGAGAGAGAGAGACGTTGGGAATGAGCGAGTGGGTTTGGAATTTTCATTTTATTTTTCATTTAAAAATAAGTTAAATAACTCAAAAGAATAATATATATATATATATATATATATATATATAAAGGATAAAATAGTCACTATAATTTATTTCAAATCTTTCATGGACCAAAGCTAAAATAAATTTTTTATATGGGGCCGACGGTACAATCCCAAAATATTTTTGAAATAAACCACAAGGACCAAATTTGCAATTTGGTCTTAAAAGTTTAAAAAAGAAAAATTCACATGATTTGTCAATAAAAAAAAGAATTGAAGGACCATTTTTTGTAATTTAAATATTATAGGAATAAAGGAAAAAACGTGAGGGGCCATTTCTGTAACGATGCATCCGTAAATAACACCATCATTCGATTCAGGAGCACAATAGCAAATCCCATTCTGACAATCAAATATTCTCCTCCCCAATCACTCGCCACCTGCGTCAAATACACGCGCCTCACATTTTGGTTCTATTTCTATAAAGCTATACGAAGCTGTCATTTCAATTATCCTCTCGACGCAGAAGCAGAAGGAGTTAGCTAAATCGAGAGACTCTGAGATTTTATTACGAATTCAAGAACACTGTGAGTATGTATTAAATCATTAATGCATGTGTTATTTTTGTGTATTCTATTGATTACAAATTCCGAACATTTTGCAAAAATGAATTCTGTGTAAGAGCATAGATACACAATCAACGATCCAGATTGTTTTAGGTGATGTCATAAGGTTTCTCTTTTAATAATATTTATAGATTTGTTTTCTACGTGGAAATTTTGACATAATGTTTGTGTAAATCGATTATTAAAAAGGTTCGAAATATATATACAAGTCAATCTGATGAAAATTAGCAGGTAATCAATTGAAATCTCATTTGAACTTAAAATAAAAGATATCATGCTTGAAAGTGTATTGGTTCATAAAAATATCTGAAACTTTTGAAATTTGAAATTAATAGTTTCCGACATTTCAAAATATAATGTATTTGGAAAGCAATTTTGAATGGAAATAGAGCCTAAATTTAAGGTTTACGTTAATAAGGAACCAATTTTGTAGTTGTAAGTTTGGAAAGAATTCAAGTATCATTTTCATTCAATTCCTACATTTAATTTCCTAATATAACGGGTTGACTTCTTTTTTGATCAAGGTGACGTAAGCAAATTGATCTAAGGGTGTAAAACCTATAAAGAAAACACAATCAACGATCCAGATTGTTTTAGATAATATCATAAGGTATCTCTTTTAATAATATTTAGAGATTTGTTTTCTACGTGGAAATTATAACATAATGTTTATGTAAATCGATTATTAAAAAAGTTTGAAATATATATACAAGTCAATATGAAGAAAATTAGCAGGTAATGAATTGAAATCTCATTTAAACTTAAAATAGAA